>NC_088248.1:20707000-21406500 GCF_036013445.1 Caloenas nicobarica | reverse complement strand
TCTGGTTTGTTCTTTTCTGTTCTCTCTCGCTCTAGCTTTCTCTGGGGCGCAGCCGGTGGAGTTTTGGTCAGGATGTTTAGTTCGGCCTTTTGCTGTTTCGCAGAGGCCTCTGGGCTTTTCTGCCTTTTTCCTTTTTTCTCTCTTTTGGATGGGCTGTCCAGGACTGGGGTATCACTTCCTGAGACTGGCTGCTTGGTGTGGATGGGATTAGTTTGGAATTGCCTTGAGTATCTCTTTTTTCTATTATATATATATTTACTAGTAGTGTATTAGTATTTTGTTATTTTATTAAACTGTGTTTATCTCAATCGAAGTTGCTCTCTTCCCATTTGATTCTTTCCCCTATTGGGCGGGGTGGGGGGAGGAGTGAGTGAGTGGCTATTGTGGTTGTATTGCTAGCTCAGGTTAAACCATGACACTTCTGAAGCAGAGGAAAAGCCATGTGAAAGAAAGCGGCAACAGTTCCATGGAAGGCAGAAACTTGATGAAGTACAAAGTTTTCCTCAAGGGAATTTGACTGTATAGAGGCTATGAACTGAAGCACAACATTTTACATATGTGAAAGCCTCTTCTGGGATTATAAGCTTTTTCATGATTGTTCAATCGAAGTTCCACCATGGAAAAGGGATTAGAAAATGTGTATGGTTTCTCATGTAAAAGTGAAAGAGCTTTTCTTTCCACTGCCAATGAGAAACGGCAAGGTCACTTACTAATCAATGTGACATTAATCATTTACATTATACTCTGTAATACTTCTTTGTAGCAACTGTTTGGTTACATGTTTTCATCTCTCTTTTTGTGTGTGTGTGTGAAGTTCTAGTAGGAGGGTTTGAAGGGATTTCTGAAAAAGTTTTAGATATTTCTATAAAAATCTTTCTGGTGTGGATGGCTTAAAACTGCAGATTTTAAAAAGTGTGTTATCAATGCAGGGAAACTACCCTCTGATATGATGGGGGAATTTTTTTCTAGGCTTTGATGCAAGCCTCAACCATTGTATTCTAATTACAGTACTATAAACAAATTCCAGTCCGTTCTCTGGTGGACAGGAGCAGGTTGCAGATAGTGTTCTGTCTGTCGGAAGGAGAGAGCCAAATACCTCAACCTTTTTATATTAGTATTTTTTCTGAAGTAGGGATAAAATTGTGGCCTTTTAGCAGGTATAGAATTGTATAAGGAAACCAACTGCAGATTTAGATGAGCGTATTCTCCAACATTCTTTTGAAGTATGTAGGATGATAATACTGTTGTAGAATTACAGTAGTACTAGTCATTTTGTAGGAAGGTTAAGTGATTTGTTTGTAGTCCATGCAGATTATCTATGCTATTAAACCAATATCACAAGTTGAAGACCACATCAGGTTGTGTTCAGTTTATACCTGACTGATTGAACCTTGTAATTGTGACATTCACTGGTACTAGATTGTTAATTCTTGACAGTTTTGTTCAACTGAATTAGTTCTGTCTAGAATTGCTGCCTGGTTTGCAGTGGTAAAATTGACTTCTACCTAAAAAAACCAAACAAACCAAAAAAAAAAAAATCCAAAAGCAAACACACACACCACAACAAACAAAACAAATTCACGAAAAAACCCACCTGAGGTAAAGCACCATAAACATGTGTGTATAATCCTTCCAGTCCTTAAAAATCTGTTGTTGCCATTTGTTCATCAGTTTGTTATACTGACTCAACTGTTCTTGGTAACGTTTTTCAGAGAAGCTATTTGTTTTCAGTGGTTCTTTAATAATTATTAAATAGATATTGGAGATTTAATATACTGTGCATGCTTCTGTGTTGTTCACGAAGTTCATTGCTTTATGGAATCCATATTTCCTTATTGATTATCTCTGTGATTGTCTCCTGTACTACAGATTTCCCAAATGGTTTTGGAAGGCTTTTCCATTTTTGTATAATATACAACCTGGTAGAATATAGCCATGAAAGATTCCTCATTTTCCATGATAGTTTCTTTGCTTCTTTATATCCCTGAAGGATTTATTCAGGGAAGACTTGAATAATGAAGAGCAATCTACTAATAGAATAGTCACTTTACCTTTCCTAATTAGTACAAATGAAGAATCTATTCTTTGCAAGAAGATTCTGTATGAAGGGTGAAGGGAGTACATGCTATGTGGTGTTAAAACTTGTGTGAGACTAGAGTCTGCCACTTTGTATGTTTTGCCAGTGGTGTGGCTGTGCTGCTGACCTACAAAAATTCTAGCTAGAGCTGTGGAATAGTCGTCTTTTTTTTTTTTTAAACTCTGCCAACTTCTGCAGCTGATTTTCACCCCTCACCCCCCCACACCCATGTGCTTCTGGCTTTTGTGAAAGCTTTTTATGTAGCCTTTAACCCTTTACGCTACATATAGCGTCTTTGTTTCTTTGAAACCATGGCTTTTTTCTTTTTAATGCCTGGATAGAGCAGAGATGCTGATCTGTCTCTTTGATAGCATTACCAAATTTTTGGAGCTCCTAGAGAGATCAATCAAATGTCTGTGTTCTTTAACTCCTAGGAATTGGTCCAAACGTGTATATTTAGATACAATAGATCATATATATTTAAAACAGTAGCGCCCCCACCCTTTGCTCCCTGAAATTCAAGCTGCAATCAAAGCTATGTGCTATCAGGCTGAGGGAAGAAAAGCATGCTTTTCTTTTACATGCCCAAAATGTAGTGAAAATCCCTGTGGACAATCGTGTTTACAAGGGCAACTGTCTGCATTCAATTGTGGGTTATAAAAGTGCTTGCTTGAATAAATACACTGAGCTATCAGACAGAACAACCAATAGTTCGTTGGACTAATTGACCTTGTCAGTAGAATAGAAACACTTGCAAATAAAATTCCCATTGCCAGCAAAGTTGCAACTGAAAACCCCTGAAGAAACTGTGTATATCCTCTATCTTGGAATGCAGTGATTCAAGCAGCAGACGTGTGGGGTTGGGGGGTGAAGCGGGGGAATCATTAACTAAGAAAGTTTTCTATACCGGCATTTTCTAGTGTTGGGTGTTGTTTTTTTTGGTAGCATAAGGTTGTATGTGTTCCTAAAATAATTAAGGAGTTCACTTTCCCTCTTCAGAATTATGTTTCCCAGCAGTTGTTATTAGTTTTACCATATCTCAGGTCCCTTTGTATTATTTGTTTTGCTAGTCTGCTTTTATTATAATGTATCCTTTTCAGAAAAGGCAAAGATATTTGGCTCGTAACCACAGCATGTTGTAATGAGGGTGGAGTATGTTTGTCATTCTACAGCAATGGTTGACTTACATGAATACCAGTGTCTATAACCGCGCATACTGTGGCAGTGTATCTTTTTTAATATATTCAACTGTGTAACAATGGAAAAGAATCACAGTAAAAAACAGAATATCTGATTTTCCAATCAAAAGCGTGATGGAACAGTTTTTTTTACTGTACCAGTGATGAGTCATGTATCTTACTAAAAAAAAGGAAAATATTTTACTCCAGAAATAAGTCTTCACAAATGAATTAGTCATATATCAGACATTTCCTTTTAAAAAGTTGGAAATGTCACACAGGTGGAAGCAGTTTTTAAGAAAAAAGCACCAGTGAAAGACATAACAGGCTTCACTGTGCACTATAAAAAGATTATTTTATTGGTTAGAAAACAAACCAGGAAAAATGGCATTTGGGAAAAAAAAAATCTGAAAAACAGTCTAGTTAGCTACTAAATAAACTTCAGAGATGAAAGTTTTAAAAAAGCACCAGGATTTGTAAAAGGGAGGGGATAGTGTATTTCACCTTAAGTAAGGGACAATGTGTAATAAGGGATTTTGTGGTTTTACAGCTCGGTGCATGTGTTTGAAAGCTGTTCTCTCAGCAACGTGGGTGGCAGGTTATGCTACCATATAATGTATTGTAGTTGGCTCTCCACACTTGTCAGGGTTAGTGTTCAACCATTCGGAAAATTTTCCCATTGTTCTATCATGTGAACCAAGACTAGTGTTGAATTCCCAATAACCTTCTGCAGGAAAAAGAGGTTTAATTAGAAAGTTCGAAATTTGATTACTTTTGTTATTGTCTTAATGTACTTTTCTCTAATTTAGGTGCTTATCTGCAAATGCAGTCAATTTTTGCTCAGAAGATGAGAAACAAACTTAACACTGTACTGTAGATGCTTCAACACTTTTGAAAATAAAACTTGTATACTCAATTCTGTCTTTCTTCAGCATTAACACTCTATTTCCATCTTAAACATGTTTGCTTTAGATGGATCATAGCTTTTGGCAGCTACTGCATTTTTAGCAAATAATACTGTTTCTAGTAAGAGTTGCAAAAAAAAAAAAACTTTGTGTGAGGTCCTTGTAAACTGAACCTTGGGAACGTTATGTTATTTCTGTATTTTCCCTTTTGTGCTTCTTCTCTATTTGTGTCATGGTTATAAATTACATCGTTTGAACTAGAGAATTAAAAACATTTGATTTGTGATTCCCGTAATTTAAAAAAGGAACATTTGTTTTACGTGTTTTTTCTTTTTTACCTGTTATTTTGGAGGCTGGCACACAGAGAAATAAGCAATTATGGTATTGAAATTCCATTGTGCCAGCACCTCCAGGGCATAATCCAAAAAAACCCAGAAAAATCGCCTGCTGGGTTGTATGCAATATGCTTGTGTGAACATCAGTGTCTGCTGTTCACACATCATTTTTTACTGAAAGTTTCTGCTGGAATAAAGGTTCTGTGTTTGGAGAGTGCACTGGGATATTCGTTGGTCAATGGTTTTTCAAAGCTTGTAGGGATTTCTAATTACAGTTCACCAATGCAGGCTCACTAGATACTTCTTGCAGGTAATTGTTAATGTTTCAGAAGTAGAAGCAAGCAGATATTTAGTTCTGGTGACATAAAAACCATATCAAGAAAGAACTTGATGCTCTTCATTTCATTTAAGCATTCTGCTTGAAGACTGGACATGGGAGTGAGGATAAAGGTGGATGGGTGGAGAGGGAGATGAGGGCATGACTGAAGACACTCAAATATTTAGTTTCCCTATGTCAATATTTTAACTCCTTCTTTCTCCTCCCCTCCTTTTAATGCAAATGTATTGTCTAACTAGAAATGCATCCAGCATTACAGCTGATACTGGATTTCAGTGTTCAGGCTCATCTATTATAGAATGTCTTCATGGTGCTTGACCAGATCACCCTGACAGGGGTGGATCAGAATTCATATTAACTATAGTTTACAAAACATGTAATACTGTTCACTTGCTAACTGTAGTATGTAGCAACATCTGTTTTCTCCATAGTTCTTAATCTGTCTCTACTTGAGCATATTGTTGGAGAACCTGTTAGGTGTTTAATGTAGGCAGAGATTATTACAGTTTCTAGTCTTTTGCTAGATTCATGAAATTTAAGAGAAAAGGAAATGATTCTAAACCAGGTTATAAGGTTCAAGCTAGGTAAAGTGCGATAGTTTACCTTGATACTCAAGATAATTATCTATTTATCTCACTGTCTAAACACTGCTAAAGTACTTCTAATAGTATAATTGCCAGTGGCAAATGATGTCAGTGTATATTTGCCAGTATAGAAATTATGGGTTTGGTTATCTAAAAAAATAATATAGTCTGTCTTCACTGGTGTGGTTTTTTTGGTTCCTGCCCCCCTCAACTGTGGTTAAGATCATATGACCAGAGAACTATATACGTGTGTATCTTTTTCCTTCCCCACAGTAACTGCAAAACTGTATGTCTGTTTTACTGTTATTAATATGTTAATGGGCTAGTTCTTAGGTATAGGTTATCTTAATTTCTTTTTTCAGATTAAAGCATAATGCTTTTCTATCCAAGTGTGTTCTATGTTAAACAGCAAATTATTTAGGAGTTTTTATTCCTGTTTTTATAACTTCTTGTGCCATAATCCATGGCAGAAATTGTGTCAAAATTTGGTTGGGCACAGAATTAGATTTTTTTTAAATCATTGGCAAGGAGAAGGCCTGCGCTTTGAGTTTCCATACAGTGTTAATTGCTGTAACAGCATCTTGCATTTTCTTTAGTTTTCCTTGCTTGTAAAGATTTGAAGGGAAGCTTCTGGTAACAATTTTAATTGTGTGTGACCCCAAAGGGAAATTGCTGTGTGGATTGCCAGTTTTTTTTTTTTTCTTGTACATTCAGAGAGGCTCTTGGTGATATAAGGCTTTAAGGTTTAACTTCAAGTGAAAACCTTTCCTCCTTTGCTTGCCTGCTGTATTGTTTGTTGGCTTTTGGGGAAGCATGGGGGGAATGATGAGTATTCTGGGAATAATCCAGACACCTGACTTTACCATTTATTTAGCAGAGCAAGAAGGTAGGTACTCTTGAAGAAATTGTCTGGAACAAGGGACTTCTCTAGGGAGCAGCATGCTAGGGAAGAAGTCTTGCAGAAGTGCTTTCTGATATCAGCAGACCTGTACTTGAAAGGGAAATTATGTTTTTCTGTAGTAGAGGGCCCTGCATACTGCATAGGAATTGTTAAATAGAAGGCTGTTTACCTCCTTTTTTTCTCTCCACCCCCCAGCCTCGTGTTCTATAAGCAGGCTCTTTCCTATCCTTGAAGTTCCCCAAACCTGAGAAATCCAAAGCTATTTACTCTGTTTTGGGATCTTATATGTGAAATAATGTTGTGAGAGTCCAATTCTGAACACCAGAATCTTCCTTGAAAGATTTAAGAGATCTTTTGTGTCAAAGATGACACTAAGATGTTGCTCACTAACTTCTGCTTTTCTCTTTCTGAAGGGGAGCAGTTGCTAGCCAGTTGGAAACATCTTGCAGTGGCATCTGAGCCATTTTTTTTCTACAAACGGTGGATCAGGATTGAGAGGGTAAAGCCAGTGAATTACAAATAATCAGCTTTGATTTACCTGATTATCTTCACAAACTTAATTGTGGGAAGTAGTTCTTAGAAGGAATGCTAGATGATTTCAAACAGTGAAAAGTGCTAAGTGTGGAAAGGTCAAATTGAAGATTGATTCTGACCTCTCTGGGTGCTACTGCTAACACAGTATTTAAATCTTTCAAAGCCAGCAGTTGACATTTAATTTGGCCTAAGGATAAGAAAATAAGATATAAACAGAATGGGAACTCTAGGATATCCAAGAACTAAGGAAGTCCTGTGCTGGTCAACTGGTGCACCACACCTTATTTTCTCTTACACAATTTAGGTAACAGCAGCTGGGAACATCCTGTCACTTTCTTAACCATTCATCTTTAACAGTTCAGTGATACAGTGGGGAAGTGGCCTCAATGTAGAAGAATTTAGGAGCCAGTTGGTCCACTACTTACTATTTTCTGGCCTATGTGTGGCTTCCATGTGGCAAGTATCTTTATTTGCATCAGTACAACTTCAAACAGTTTTCACTATTTGTAGTGGGTATCCTTGTAGGTAGCTTGCCTTGTGGCAAAGCTATCAAATGCTGCTGCAAAGTAAGTTTTCAAAACATCTGAAGCAAAACCCAAAAAATACATCTAGAAAACGCACTGGCTGTGTCATGCTTTGTTAGGCCAGCAGCAAAACAAAAAAACCCCACCCAATTTTCCATAAATTCATAAGGAGTGTTAGCACGGATAAACAGTAGTAAGAATATATTATTCTGTATCTCTAAAAATTAAAAGACAGGCTTTTTCTTCAGGGAAAAGTAGGTGGACAAATGTATTTCATGTAGGTATCTGAGGAGATTTTATCATTGAAATCATACTTGCATTTTCTTTTTATTCCTGAAGCTTAACATTTTAGTGGAAAACTGAGATTATTCACAATATCATTAAGAAAGTAGTTTTATAACCTGAATTCTGGCAAAAATATATGAAAAGGAATGCTGTTCACGTGGCCAGTTAAAGCAATCCTTGAGGTTCAGAAGAAAATGACACCTGGTAAATGATAGATATCTGAAACAGAGTTCTTGAGCAATGGATTCAGTTTTTTCAGAGCTATCATCATGACAGTCCTCCCTAAAGTTAGGTCTTGCTCCTTTGTTGAAATGTTATTTTGGTCAGGGATCACGTGTCTGTTAGGAGCTTAGAGAGCATCTGTATTGTATTCTTTGCCAAGTTCTATGGGGGAGGCAGAATTAGATGTAGTTTAATCCTGTTCCTTATCACAAGTAGAGCATGGAAATGTTTCTGTATGTCTGAAGTATAATTCATTTCTTTGAGCACTGTTCTCTGTCTTATTCTGTCATAAAATAACAAAGATCGTGCATTTGAATTGGTGAAACCTTTCCCAGGCTTTTCCTGTTTTCTGCAGGAACATACAAGAGAGGGTGGAGTGAGAGTAATAATGTAGCATATGTGTCTGGCTCGAGGGCCTGTGCTCTTTAGCTGCCTTAGTCCAAATCCTAAATTAGGTTTATCTCTCCTACTATATTTCAGAATGAGTTCTGGAGTAACTTATGTCTTGTCTTAAAGGAATGTTAACAAATACAGTTTTTATTGAGGCTTTTAATGAATGCTGTTCTCAGTCACAGTCTTTGAGTGAACCGTGAGAATCTAGCCCCTTATATGTATTATGCTCTTAAAAAAAAAAATTTTAAAAATCCCCTTCAGAATCTGTTAGTGGTCAAATTTAACTGTGTGTATGAAGGACTTTTTTGATAATTTCTACTATCAAATGCAGAAAATCCTTATTTCTCTTCAGTTGAGTTTATGTTGTTATTTCATAGCAAACAATGCTGCTGAGGATAATGAAGCTTGAATAATATTTTGTTTCTTCATTGTTGGGAAAAGAGTTGTAGTTTCATATCAGGAGCAATGATTTAATAAAATTTTCAAGTAGGTTTCCCTCTGTGTGAACATCTCTGTGGTTATGACAGTCACAGTGTTTAACAGGTAGATTTTCATAAATAGGCTTTGGGTAAATCCAGCACTACTGGGGTAAGAACTTCCATTGTGGAATTATTAGGCTTCTTTTTATTTGTACTGTCATGAGGAGATAAAGATTTACTCTTTAAGACATACAGTAAGTCACATACTTTTGTAATCCAATTCCATCAGCGTATTACTGATTTCACATCTCTAAGGAGTAAGATGATATCCAACAGTAGCTCTGAATTTAAGACTTAGTGGGCCTGTTGGTAAGCAAATCTTCAATTATGTCATTCTTGTGTTTTGTTGTTTGTTTTTGGGTTTGTGGTTTGTTTTGTTTTTCCCACTGCCCCCTCATTCTTCAGGAACATACACAATTTTATTCTGGTTCTCATACAGTTTGTGCTGAAGAGCTTTAGACCTGTTGAATGTAGCATTAAGACTATTCAAGACTGGTGTTTATAGTAGACATGGTGTGGCAGTAAGGTAGTCATTAGCCCATCACTGTGTAGCTCCATCTGAACGCCTTTTTGAACTGTACGTTCTTTGAGGAAACGGTGACTTGAGGAACCTTTGACTCCTAGAACGAAGTCAAGAAATAGAATTCCTCTAGATTGAGAGGAGCAGAGTCCAGTCTGACCTCCACATTAAACAATGAAACATAGCCTTGCATTTTATGGACACACATATTGATTCATAAGAAAACATGAGCAAAAGGTGAAAACTCTACTGCATTTGTTCCATACACAAAATAAAAAGAAATTGTGCGTAGATGTAAAATTAAATGCTTCCATTGGGCAGCAGTCCTGATTCCAGCTTCACAAATTTATGAAAGTATATTCTGGCTCATATAAAACTACCCAGCTGAACCTCTGACAAATATACTCCTATTGCTTCTCTTTTAAAGTTCATTCATCTGAAAATATATTTCCAGTGGGACATATTTATGAATTTGGGATCTTTCTCAGATGAGACATAGCATTGCATTTCAAATTTCCACAAATAATTTTCACAACAGTCTCTTGCATTTGTTTCCAATGAGTAAATATTCCTTGAGTTGAGCATTACATCTGCTCTGGATCCTGTGAAATGTTACTCTGCGTTTGCTTACTGAAATCTGGTACTCTATAACAAACTTCAGTAATGTTACAGTTTGACAGGTTTTGCCCCACTCACCTTTACTGTGTATCTTCATCTGCACAGTCTTTATCCAGATGCAAAAATGTTTTACTTGTTTGTATACTACTGTAGGATCTTGAGATTATTTGTATAGGTTTAAGGTCTTTAAATTGCTTGCTTTTAGGAGAGGCAACCCTCTTTCATTTTCTGTTTCCTCAGAAACAAGCCATTCCTGTGGAACGAGACAAATGCTTTCATTTAACCCCAGTATTTTTTGTCTTACAAAGCAACAACTTGTCCCTTTGGTAAAGAATAAGTAGGATTTTTTAAAATTGGGTAGCACTCAGGTATGGCTTATTGCAGCCTCTTTCAAAATTTAAAGTCACTCTGGAACTACATTTTCATGCAGCAGATAAGATGTTACAGCAATGCAGTTTTGTGGGCCTGTCTGGAGCAAGATCAGAAATCTAGTTCTCTTCAATAAGAGCCCTTTTCAGTGAGGGAAGTGGTTTTCTTTTGGTTTGGGTGTACCTTCTTTCCCTTGCCTATGAAGGGTGCTTGAGAGCTAAAAGCTGTTGGCTGCTACTACTATTGACTTATTTGTAAATCACATGATATTCCCATTTTCTTTTATTTATTCATTTCCCATATTATTTTTCCTGAAGCATTCCAGTATTCTCTGGGATGCAAAGCATAGTGCATGAAGTGTAATCACTAAGCTATCTCCACAATGTTATTCAAGATGATTTGACATTGACATAGGATTAGCTCAGTGTGGCTCGTTTTCAGACACTTAACTCTTTAATATTCATTGCATAATTGTTTTTTTTCCAAATACTTTCTTTGTATAATTTAACTGTGGCTATGTCTAGACATATTTCCTGGATATGGCTAAACAATTTTGAAGGTAAATTGAGCTGATTTTTTTTTACACTTTCATACAAACAAAATATCATTCCATTATATATGTTAGAAGAAATGAGAACTGCAGACATGAGAAGTACAGTTTTCATCCATTTTGCAAACCTCTGCACCTTTGTAAGATTACTTATTTCCCAGTAGTGTTTAGAATCATCTTAGCTTCCATTTGCAATGAATTTGTGCAGTTCATCTGTACGGTCCATTTGTGTTGTTTCTGCTTGTATTATTTGGTAGAACTGAAGTTTCAAGCTTCTCAGCAGTTCTGGTTAGAAAAAATGATAGGACCTCTTCCTTTATGCTCTTCTGTCTCCTGGTTTCTGATGTCTTAATTCAACTTGCCATAAGGTCATATTGTATAAGGTTATCTCTTAACAAGAAACTGTTGTAGGATTTTCTTTTAAATCCCTTGTTTCTTTGCTTACAGGAAATATTGCTCATTCTCTCCTTTCTTGTAGGATTCTATAGTGTTGTTTTTTGTAAAAGGCAGCTGCCAATAGCAATAACTTGTGCAATTCTTCAGTCAACAGTCTCGTTTGTAATGTAAATTCACCTGAACTTCAGAGGTTTTGTTTTTTTTAATATTTCAGATTTCTTTGCTGTAACATGTTCCACTGCTCTTGCTCAATCTGTTTTCTGTTCTGTGTGTATGGCCGTCTGCTCTTTCACTTTCTGCTACTGTAATTCCTGAGTTTTCCCTTACTTCTGCAGGTAGTTGAAGTGCTACAGTCTTCCCTGAGAGCAGCATGACTCACCTGGAAGTTGTAGGAGATGATGTCCTTATTTTGGATGGATACTGCTTTGAAGAGCAACTAAAGTTTTTAGATCTTAGTACAGGAATTGGAAGATCTTAGGGCTTTTCAGTGCTTTTTGGGGAGGGATGCAAAGTAACTGAAACTCATTGCTAAGATAAGCATTTAAACAAACAAGGCTAGTAATGTGTCATCGTAAGTAATTTTTAGGAACTTTGTGCCCCACTTCCTTTTTTGTGAAAATCTCAGTCCACATACGTAGCCAGATGGTTTTTTTTGAAAGTTCTGTCACTAAAGGGTATTCTGGGTTGTGAGTAGAAGGTTTGAGTGCAGATAGTGCCATTTGTTGGAATGAACTCGGGAAATTGTAGGGGGGGGTGGTGGTTTGACACTTTTTTTGTTGTTGTTGCAAAGCAGTGTCCCTGTCTTCTGATCATGTAAAAGTTACTGGAAGGGTTTTCAAAGGAACAGTTTCATGAATCACATTTGCCATGTTAATGCTGTTGTTTTTATAACAGTTGATCATTTAAACATATAATTGTTAGAGAATTTTCTGGTTCGGTTCTGTATCATCACACAGCATGCCAAAAATTACTTGTATCAGTTAGTTATCATCTGCCAGGCTCCTATTTAGTAGGATACTTACCTGTTACCTTGTGTATATGGGGTCTTCTCCTTACTTGTCCATAAAATGAAAAACATTCAAGTGAGAAGCTTTTATGGTTGAAATGCTTCCCAAAAGGTACAAACCGTTTGCACTAAATTAGACTTGCACTTCTTTCTAAATGTATTGTGTTGGCTATATATCTTCTAGCAACTTTTTGGGGTTTTTTTTACGTCCTGTTTCCTTTCTTCCATCTGCATGTACAATAAATACTCTGAGCTACGAATATTTTAATTGGACAGTACCCTGATTTTAAAAAAATAAAATAAAATTCCTCATCCGTTTTTCAGAATACTGGAATTCTGGAAAGTTTAAAGATTTGCAGCAAACCGTAGCTTTTTCTACAATTCATTTTTAGGACCAGACTGTCCAGATGCGTTCTGTTCCAATATGTCTGCAACTTAGACTTTAAATGGGTACCAGAAGAAGGCAGACTGAAGCAGAAAGTTTGTTTTGGGCTGCGTTACCTATTTTTGACACCGTTAGGCCACCACTCTAGAGCATAAGCTCAAGAAATTTTTTTTGTTGCTTTTTCAGCTTCAGCATACTATCTGCCAATCTCAAGGGAGATAACTGAGATTCACACTGGAGCCAAGTCTGTGTAGGTCTGAAGGATTTCCCCTGGTTCCAGAAGTCTTCTCAAAGTTTAATAGCAGTGCACCTGCAAAGGTATGGCATTCCTGTCTATTGTGACAGCTGGTTAATGAGAAGTACATCCCAGCAGGAGAATGCTAATGAGCTCAGAATGTTTGCCTTCCCTTCTTCCTCTCTTGACTGATCTTTAAATGAATTATGAATACCATTTTTCATCAAATCAGATATCCAAAATTTCACAGCTGTTATGACTGACTTCAGTCAGAGACAGTATTTCTTCTGCAGCAAAAGTTTCCTGTTAAGATGGAGTCTGTTTTAGCTGAAACCAAACTAAACTTAAATGACCTTCTGCTGTGGGTCAAAGATTTGCTCTCAAGTTTTAGGCCTTGTTTCCATATAAGCACATATGAAGCTGTGCTAGCCTGTGTTGCCACTCTGCTGATTCAATCCCTCTGCTTTCCAGAGGGAGAGGGAGAAGGTTTTTTTCACTTTTAAGTTCCAGTGGATAGGACAACTACCACTTAAAATGTACACAGAGAGGCAGTCATTCTCTAATGAGATTTAATTTATTGATGTGTCACACATTAGCTCTATTATGTAAAAGTTTGAGTGACCTTGTTCAACAGAAAAATAGAATTTTACAGATGTGGCATGTGAGAGCAAACTGTCCAAGCCTATTTAACATTTTGGCCTTCTCTGAAACTTTATATAGCTCTTGAGACACATCTCTCTGTAATGGATCTTGAGAGCTGCCTATGCATTGTCCCTCACAGGATATTAAAAAAAAAAAAATCATATATGGCACAACAAATGTGAAAACGGTGTTCCTTTCTTTCCAGAGAGAGACATCCCTAGCAAACAATCTATGACAAATTTGATGGTTTCTGCAGATATGTTTTCCAGAATGAAGAGTTGTTTTCGGCCAAATTCTAGAGGATGAAGTATTCATATATTGTCTGATTATTTTCTTTCTTTCCTTTTGCTCTTTTTCTGCCACTTAGAGTTAAGCAGACAATATTTCCTGAAATTGCAATTAAGACAGTTTTGGCTGACACATCCACAGTAGCTGGGCATTTGGCAGCCTATTTGTCTCAGGCTGCATGTACCTGATTGTGTTGATGTTACCAGCAAGGGCTGTGAGCAGGTGCAGTGGTGTGAGTGGGATGGCCAGGGTGGTGCTTGCTTAAGTACCATGGACAGGGGCCCCCTCCAAACCTGTCTAGACCATCCATGTGTTGAGCTGTGGGACTTCCACTAAGGTGACTTCATCTGTCTGGAGGTTTTTTTCCATGTGGGTAATTCAGCACAGCCTTGACCCTTTTGCAAACATCAGTACTTATGATTCTTTATCACTTGATACTTTTGAAACAGCTATTTTTAATGTGAGTCCATGTCACAAAGTTCTTGGTGTTCCACAGCATGTACAATTGCACCCCATTCCGTCCCAATTGACAGTAGTCTTCTGTGCATACTTACTCACCAGAGACTCCTCTCATATCTAAGACTTAATTCTTGTCTTCTTACATGCTGCTTATCTGATCTCAGAAGATTTCAAAGACAATGAAGGCAATAATAATGCAAAAATCTGACTTTCACTGTTTGACATTTCATGGATTACATTTCAATACTGTATTCTTCCTGATTGTATTCCTATTGTAACATTGAAATTCTGTCTGAATCAATGAAGTATGTCTGGGAAGAGGTTGTGTTGTTTTATCAGCAGAATCAAATCAAGTGGTTTCTCATATGGGAAAATTCTGATCGGGACACCTCTGTTCTAAAGAATATTCAAAATGGACCAGTCAATGTAACCACTTTGTGACTTGGGTGATGAATCACTTCTGCTAAATGAAATTTAGGTTGTGTCTTAGCGCAATTGACATTGTCTACTTAAGGAACATGTCTGTTTCTGTGATCTATAAGGTGGCAATGTGATATAACCCACTGACATTGCCCAACATGTGTTGTGCTGCTTCTGTAATCCAGACATAAAATTTGGAAAGGCAGTGTAAGAATCTCTATTAGAGCATCATAGATGCTAAACCTTAGCCCACCATGCGAGGAGGATATGGCTTGGTGGTTACCTACACTGGGAACCTGTGAGTACATATTTGTAGAGTAGCTATTTACTTACACTATGATTCTTGGAGGTGTTGTAGTTTTGCTGCTATGATTGAGCTGGTATTGTTTTAAGAAACCATAGGAATTTAGGTGTTAAATCATAAGGAAATGAGAATGGATCAAGATTGGTTTTCTTAATGTATGGGGATCACTAGGCAGTATAAGACTTACACATTACACTGCTTTGAGGAATTCCAATTCTTCAATTTATTTTTTGTGTCCTTGAGGTGATGCCCAAAGGGGATGCCCACTGGCAATTCTATATCACAGTTTCTCTTGGGTAGTCATGACAAACTCATACTGATGCTGAGGCTGGTAATGGTGGCAATGAGCTGGGAGAGTAAGGGCAGGGGAGTGTGGTTGGAATAGGTCTCAGATCAGACTTAAGACAGGCTTCTCAAAAGGTGTGGTTTTTCTGGTGTTGTTTGGGGTTTTTTGGGGGGGGGCATGTTGTTTGTGTGGCTCTGGGGGTTTTTTGTGGTGTTTTTTTTGTGTGTGTGTGTTGTATCAGTGATGTGTGTGCAGATCCCCATCCATCCAGTTGCATGTCTTATGTAAAAACTGCTTGCAAGTTTTCAGTGATACCTGTGTAGAAGCACTGTATTTCTGGTTCCTAGCATTGCACTAGCCTCCAATTTCAGTTTTATGCTATTTAACAAGTACAAAAAAACCCCCCAAAAAAACCCAAAACAATGAACCGAACAAAAAACAACACAAAACTGTAGCTTGAATCTTTTTTGCACCTTGGTCTTTTGCTATTTTACAACTTGTCAAATGTATTTAAAATTTGGCAGATCATATTTCAAAGGATGAGATCCTCATAACGGTATATAACATTGTTATTGATAACTCCAGTTTTTATCGTTTACTGGGAGTTCACAGTGCTTTTGCTTGACATAATAAAGCAGAAGTGTGTCACCTTACAAAGCATTTTCTAAAGAATATTTTGTTTTTGCCAGACTTCTTACCACTTCATTCAACAGTTCAGAAATAAGTGAAATGAGGACAAGCTATGGGTGATTCTGGATATATGTACACTGTCACTTACAAACAATAGCATAAACTGAATTGTCACACTTGATGCATTTGATTATTTATACAGGTACAAATGATTCTGAGAAAAACTTGGCAAGATGTGTTGAAAGTTGATTGGTGCCAAAACTCAAATTTAGTGCGTTCGTGAACATTTGGCCTAATATACTTGTCATTTTCCATTGTTTCCCTGTTTGTTATTGAGCTGATCAAGCACTTTTCTAGTATGTTTTCAGGATCTCTGTGGTCTAGTTGACTTCTGTGCTACTGCTAGGCTCAGATACATATTCTGTGACACGTATTTATTTTGGTAATCTATATCAGTAAAGTTACTCTTTCTAGCTTGGCTTGCGTGTTTAGTTGTCTTTATTTTAACCAGGTAGAACTTCCTAATACATGGACATTGGTTAATTTTTACTGTTCTAATCAAGAGCAGAACAGTCTGAAGAAGGAGGTTCTATAAAACTTTTTGCAGAGATCTTTTTGACCTTTCTATTTTTCAACCTTCCCAGTCTTCCCAAATGTTATTTCTTTCAGCTCATTTGAACAAAAAGCTTTTTATATATGATAGGAATATTTAGTATTTGCAGGTTTTACTGCTTATTCTGCAACTAGTCTCCTGTCTGCCCAAATCCAATAGTTGAATCTTCCTGAGGGATGGACTGTGCTCCTCTAGACTCTTCAGGAACTGCTATTTGGAAGAACGGAAAACTTCTTTTACCTAATGGACTGAAGTTAGATTTCTTGACTGCTTAAGGAGGTGACTGATTAAGACCACAGAGTAACCTCCTTAGGTGGTCGTTGCTTCATTAGAGTGAAGAAGTGTGCTTTTCACAGTGAGTCCTTTGAGCATGTTTCTGCATTTCTTGTTAAGCTGCTAATGTGGTGTCCCTCCTTTGACTCACTTGGAACTTGTGAAGTTTTTTTTGGACATGCTTCATTTTTCTACTGGAACTGGTGCATCACTGCTATTAACTGGTTCTCTTCCTTCCTGAGTGAGGTGGTGGCTGAGGCCCAAGCTTTGCTACTTCATTTGTTGACAGTTCCAATACTTGGAATTATGCAGAGGTCTACTGATTCTGAATCCTGGTAGCTATATGGTAGAGGATGGCAGTTATGGAAAGACAATTTTGGAAATCTAGCCAGCCTTCTTTCTCGTTGCCAGTTGTGGAAACATTTGGGTAGCTGTAAAAAACCAATAGCTAAACAAGGAAAAGCCTTCCCATATTTTGATCACTCAACTGGGAGAAAAGCTGTATATTGATAAATACTTCAATTCTGAAAATAGTATTTTTTTTCCTCTGGAACTTTGTCTTCTCCTTAGAAGAATACATTATTTATTGAGAACAGCCCCTTTGAAATGCTTTGGGCTTTTATATAACTGTATGGCAAGAACTAGTGAAGCACATAGAAAGGCAGAATTATATTTATGAAGAGGAGTCTAGCCACTACTTTTAATTTCAAAGGTAAGTCACTAAAATAAAAAGAAGCAGCTTTGACAGTTTTATGAGAAAAGTAGGAGCAAAATCAAATGCTGTTTAGTTTCACAGCATGTTTTAGAGGCAGTCACAGGAAATGTGTTGTCATTTGGATCTAGTAGTACAGATGATCAAATGCAAGTGTGATGAGGTACCAATGTCTTGGAGAATCATGTTGTATCATGATGAAGCTGTGATGGCAGCAGTAATTTTCTCTCTAAGTCCATGCATACAGAAGAGGATGTTTTTTCCAGGAGAAGAAAAGTGGCTGCTTTTTCTTCCATTATATGCACAGAAAACTTATTCTCCTGAAATCTCAGAGCCTCGTCTAGCATACATTCTGAGGTGTGTTTGTAATCACCCTGGATATGAAGCTACTTACAGTGGGGTTTTTTTCGTCCTGTATCTTCACAAAAGATATCTACATAGGGTAGCAAAAATCATGTATTGTTTCAAGGATGTTAGCCTACTGTAAATATAGCAAACAACTTGGTTTGGGTTTATAAGCCTAGTAGAAGCAGCAGTTTGAGTTATGTGCTGCTTTGAAAACACCACAGAATTTAAGTAAAATATCACTGAGTATGGAAAAAAGGTCACCATTCAAAGTAAGTAGGATTAAGTACAATAGAAAAACCTTGTTTGCATAAATGATTTCCTATCCTATAAGGATGTTGGCAATACCAGTGTAGAACAATATTCCTCTTAAAAGTTCTTGTCTTGTGTTCAGTCATCTTTCTGAAGTGTAGCCTCAAGTTGCTCTGGCCTTGATTTTAATTTTTATTTTGTTGTGTGGTTTGCGTCATCTATGGTAGAACACCCATTAGTTGCTTTAGTAGCCTTGCCAAAAGTGTATGGAATTCTGTAGACCCTCTGGGACTATACAATAAAGTGAAGAAACAAGGCTATTAAATTGATTGGGGAAAAGATTTACATTGAGAACACTTTCTGCTTTGGCTTTCAAAATGACATGGATTACTGGAGTGGGAGTATATGTCCATAGGTAAAGCTGTAGCACACAAAGGACAGGAAAAAATAAGAAAGCAATGGAGAAAAAGCAGAAGAGATAGATAAGAGCATATAACAGCAGCAAAGGACAGGTGAGTGATTTTTCCATTTCAATTTTTATCCCTTTGTTCCTTTATTATGAATTTCATGCTCTTATTTACAAATTGCTATAGTATAAGAAGCAAATTTTTTAAAAAGCCAACAAAAACAAAACCAAAAAACCTCACAAAAACACACAACCAAAAACCCACAAACACAACCAAAATACTCCCAAAACAAACAAACACAAAACCAAACCAACCAAACAAAAAACCCCAAAATCAATGCTAGGCTTTTAGTATAATGTACATAAGATTAGTCGAGAGCTGCAGGAACTGTCCTGAGTTACTAATATTGAACTTACGTTGATTCATTTCTTTGTTTCCCTTTTTTTAACCTTTTCTGGTAAAACACATAACAGAAAAACTTATTTTTAATTTCGCTCAGGTAATTAATAATATAGCTGATTTAAAAACTTTTCTGGAAGTCAGTTATTTGTGGCTCATTCTTATGACCTACTTAGGAGGAAAAAATACAGGAAGAAACTTAATCTGGTATTTTCTCATAGTGGACTTACACTGTAGAGTTGGGATGAAACATATACATGTGATGTTTAATGCTTTTTAAAAAACGGGGTTGACAACAAAGTCAACCAAAATCAATTTAAAGTATAGTATTTACTGTAGGCAGAGCTCCTAGTGTCACCTGTATTTAAGGTTGTGTGGCCCTTTCCATTTTAAGGTGTAACTCTTAGCTAGTTTATAACTTTTTGCCAGATTTCAGTTCAGACTGAGATTTTTCCATGCCAGATGTCTGCCTTGGGTTGAATTTGTTTTTTGAAAGTTTCAGCCAAAGCAGTTCTGTTCCAAGAACAAGGCTAGTGAAAAGTATGCTATTTTGCTTGTGTGAGAATATTCTGGTGTCCTCCTTTGATGCTCCAGTGCCCCCAAGCTCTGAGGCAAGGATTTGAAATTTGGCAGTAGTTCAGCCTTTGTGTTGAGGATGTGCCTTTTGCCTCCCTGTAAAAATCCACCCAAATTTCCAGACCGGTTTACAAGGCTTTGAAAGATTGTGATTTGCATGGGCTTAATAGGAATTTCTTAAAACTTCACAGTAAGTTTCCTTTAGATTCTGTTCACACTGGGAACGCTCCAGGCAGAGTTGAGCTGCATATTTCATCCCACTTCTGTGCTGAATTGTAGTGGCTGGATCTGGGTGCTGACATCGAACTAGAGTTCAGCAGCAGAGTGGGCAGCATTTTGTCTTGTACCACCACTGCCTATTCCCATGTCCTATTCTTTCTCCCTGCTGAAGGACCTGGGTCCTCTGTGAAAAGAAACTGTCTCACTCATCTGAAAGAGCATGACAGATGGGGGAGGAGAAGAATTTAGGACTATGTGCGTGTCTGGTTTGTACCATTCCTTTGGTCACAGAAAATGTGTGTATCATACTTGCAAAATGTTACTTTGTTTTTTAGTGGATGTTCAGATAATAATTACTAGGTTTTGTTGTATTTAAACTTCAGTAGTTGAGTGGGTCTCAAGGTTTTAATCACTTTACTGAACTATGTAGGCATCAACTAAAAAATAGCCTCAAATGTCACAGTACAGTCATGTTATTTAGAGGACAAAAATAATGACCTAACTTTTTTCAAACATGTAAGTCTCAGACATCTTGTACTCAATGCATTGTAGGACAACCTCCAACTTCATCACAAGTGTTGCATGCTTTGTCCAAGAGGCAACTATTTGATTGTAATTGGGAAAGGGGTCTATTTTGAGGATGAGTCTAGTATTTGTTCAGTAAAGGATGTGTATTCATCGGTTAGAGAAGTTGGAACATGTGGAGTAAATGAAGCAGAGGAGATTTCAGGAATAAAAAGAAGGCTTTGTGGCTAAGACAATTTGACTGCTGCTTGATGAACTGTGTATGATCTGTGCTTAGTCATGGTGTTTTTACATGATGCACTTAAGTGACTGTTCCGAGGTGGCTATTCATACTTTGTTTTTCTGGTGACTGGTTTGAGAACTCATCAATTTACAGAAATCCAGACACAACTGCAAGTGAACTCAGTGGGAGCTTAAACCTCATGTAAAATACTGTATGTTACTAAGGAGAGGAAAAATCAGGTTCAAAGTATTTGACATCTGGAACTAGGGAATATTTTAATCTAATTAATGTTGCCTGTTTTACAGATGTAGAAATTACTTGTTCCACCTCTGTAGAAAGGCTTGTAAAGAAATTGACTGCCTTTGTAGCAGGACTGAAAAATATAATGCTGTAAATAAAGTGTATGACCACCTCCCATTGATCAGGGATGAAACAAAGCTCTGATAAATATATAAACAAAAATTGTATCTTATCTCACAAAGTATATTACTACATTAATAAAATTACCTTTGCACCACTTTCCAGTGCTTACCTTTATGACTCTAATAATTGTCTTAAAATAAAAGATGTTAGTTTCTCTGTGAATTTAATAAGCATCTCACTCCTTTTTGTACAAACAGTCCACTTTTGCCAGTTGCTTTGTAGCTCTCTTGGTTCTGGAGATGGAGTCATTATTTCACTCTCTGCAATTTCTTTCCCAATAAAGCATACAAACCCAAACTCTCTTAAATCTGTCTGAAACCAATGATGTCAACCTATAGAATGTGGTACATGTTTTGTTTTGGTTTTTTTTTACTGTATTAACTAATCCATTTCATCCCAATCCAAGCATAAAAATACCAATACCCTAGCTAGGGAACTTAAATTTTCCACTTTGAATCAGCAGTCAAAATTTGTAATATATGAGAATAATATTAAAATGCAAGTTTCATTAGCAATAACTTTTTAATTCTCTTCTAAGTCATAGCCACTTTACCTTCAGTGCTAGTTGAATAAAATATTACTGGGATCTTCATCCTTTCTGTTCACTTTGGAGATGGAAAGCATACTTGCTCAAACTATTGAGTACTACCTCACCATGACTAATTTCCCCTTTTTAAAGCTGCTTCAACAACACATGATTTTTATAATTTTGTAAAGCTAACTGTTACCTGATGTTTCCTATGCAAAAAAAGATTTTGTAGGTTTTTTGAAAAGACCGGGGTTACAAGAAACAAGTGAATGTGCTTGTAGAAGTGTCTAGCACCCAGAGTGAAATGAATAGGTAGGTTTAGTGAATTTAATGCTTTGGAAATGATTAGTTGGAGAACCTGCAGCAGTGGAGAGTTTTGGGTGTTGTGAGGTGGTTTGTTTCTTTTTTTCAAGATGTAAATGTGAGAGGTGGTGTGTTGTGGTTTGGTTTTTTTTTTGGTGGGTTTTTTTTTTGGTCTCTTTAAACCTAAAGTAGTCAAACTTTTTTTTTCACTTGTTTCTTGGGTCATTCCTTGAGGATGTTTGCAACCTGTGAAGCAGTAGATCTCAGATGGGTCTTTTGAAAGCTTCAGCAAAGGCAAGGCGTTTGACAGGATGCTTGTCATACAGTGTTTTCAGGAGAAAGATGGAATTTTGAGCTGTTCAAAGCATAGGTCTTCCGCAGAGGAACTTGGCTGCTAAGAACAGCAATCTTGCTTGCTTAGGTGTGTGAAATCCACTTGCTTGTGGAGAACTGTTTTGGATTTTGCTTGGTGTGGTTTGTTTGGTGTGTTTTTTCTCCTGTATATGTTTGAGCTATGCTTTGAAGTTGGGCAACTAGCTTTAAACAAAAGCTGTTACCACACTTCTGCATAGCATCTAGCTTGATTTCAGCCTGCTGATGTGTCAGTGATGTGGTCTAGAGTTAACAAAATGCAATTCTTGCTTGCTTTGACATTGGTTTCTGTAGGATTCAAATTTTTTTTGAAAAAAATCATGTTACACTTGGTTTGTATAAAAGTAAAAATGGACCTTATGTGAATAAATGGCTATGCAGCAATGATAAATTGGACAGGCATCTGTTTTGACACACAGGTGAGAGTGTCATGAGTTATCCTGTATTTTTTCCTCTGTCACCTTTCTCTTCCTCTTCCCCAGCCCACTTAATAAATTTCTGAAAACTCAGACTTTGTGTGGGTTTAGTTTTCTGTGCAAGTCACTACAGTGTAATTTAGTTCAGAGTGCCTAGATAAATTAACAGATCTGTCATCTTTGAGCAGTGTACTTCAGTAATAAGATCCAAATAGTATTGCTTTGACTTTCTTGAATTTATACTCAAATCTGTGGGTTTTTGTACTGATTTTTATTTTAAGGTTAAGGCACAAAATGAAAGGTAGATTCTGAAAGGCAAAAGCAAACACATCTACTCAACTGAATTAGGTTTACAGTTAGACTCTATGATTTTAAAGGTCTTTTCCAACTTAAATGACTTTGATTCTATTCTGTGAAACAAATTGGATCCAGTTACGTCGGTGGTAAATTAGCTATGAGTATTCAACTGAACAATTACAGATTAATTTGAAAAAGTCACTAGAATCTGATTTGCAAGACTCTGCTCTATTAAACAGGTTTAATATGTGATCACTTATAATTAAGCATGTTAACTATTTCTGAATGTTTTGCTTTTTTGTCTTGTTTTTGGCAGCAACTTGAACTAGTGGAACCAAGTGGCTGGATTCATGTTCCTTTAACAGATACTCATAAGAAGCCTATTCGCACGTTTATGATTCAGATTGCTGTTCTAGCTAATCACCAAAATGGAAGAGACACTCACATGAGACAAATCAAAGTGTACACCCCAGTGGAAGAGAGCTCTATTGGTAAATTCCCTAGATGTACAACAATTGATTTCATGATGTATCGCTCCATAAGATAAAACTTCTTAATGAGAAATAATAAAGGCATTTTTGATGGCAGTATCATTGCTTAAATATTGAATTACTTAAAGAGCAGGGTTTACTTCAGTGTAATTAGATCTTTGTTTATGCTTTGTACAATTTTGAAATAAAAATAATCTTGTGCTACAGTATATCGTATCCTGTAATTTTTCATTACTTGGAGTCTTTTGAATGCTTGTGTACTGCCTGAGAGGGGGAAAAAAAAAGGCACTTTAAAATATTCATATCCAGGAATTATAATTGCTTTGATATAACACAGTTATTTTTTTCAGATGATTTCTTCCCTTAATGATCATGCATGAAATAGTTTGTTCTAGTTTATTCTTTTACTTAAAAGCTGCTCTTTTTAAACAGCATTCTTGAACAGGCACAGTTTAAAGACATTACTCGTAATATTTTCCATCATTGCTTATGTTAATGTGTTCTACCCTTTTCTATATATTTTTGTTTCATGACTGTCTACCCGAATTGAACCTTCTTCATAATGGCAAATTAGATCATAGAATCATAGAATATGATTGGAAGGGACCCATAAGGTTCATGGAGTCTGACTCCCTGCTTCTCGCAGGACTACCTAAAGCTAAACTATGACTAAGAGCATCATCCAGATGCTCCTTGAACTCTGACAGGTTTGATGCTGTGACCACTTCCCTGAGGAGCCTGTTCCAGTGACTGACAATGAAATGAAGATGCTAATGAAGAAAAAAACAAATCTTTCCAAATTACTCAATATTGTATATACATTAATATAGATATGAGTATAGTTAATCTAAATATGATAGGTGTTCAAACCAGGAGGAGAATTAGGAATGCTCTAACATATAGTAACAGTAGGAATGAATCTTAAGGGCCAGTGTCACAGAATCACAGAATGTTAGGGGCTGGAAGGGACCTCAAAAGATTTTCTAGTCCAAGCCCCCTGCCAGAGCAGGAACACCTAGGTGAGGTTACACAGGAAGGTGTCCAGGTGGGTTTTGAATGTCTCCAGAGAAGGAGACTCCACAACCTCCCTGGGCAGCCTGTTCCAGTGCTCTGTCACCCTCACTGAGAAGAAGTTTCTTCTCGTATTTAAGTGGAAACTCCTGTGTTCCAGTTTGTATCCATTGCCCCTTGTCCTATCATTGGTTGTCACTGAGAAGAGCCTGGCTCCATCCTTGTGACACTCACTCTTCATATATTTATAAACATTACTGAGGTCACCCCTCAGTGTCCTTCAAGCTAAAGAGACCCAGCTCCCTCAGCCTTTCCTCATAAAGGAGGTGCTCTAGTCCCTTAATCATCTTCTTATGTCCCTCCTAAAATACAGAGAACTCAAATGTATAACACAAGGTGATCTCAGACTCATAGCATGGAGGTTTTTTTAATGTGTTTTAAAGTAAAGAACATTGCAAGGAAAATGTATATTTAGTCTACTTGCTGTGAGTAGGAATATTTGTCACTTAATGTGTCATAACCTAATTACTAGTTATTTTGACTTTTTTAAAAAACCACACAAAACTAAGTAGATTTTAGAGAGGCTGTTGAAGTACATGGGTTTTGTTTAAAATGTCCAGTAGTGATCAAGCTCATTCTTCTTCCTAGCACCATAGAAGTTGATGGTAAAGCCAGACTAATCTCAACCAAGGAAAACTTCTGATGCTCTTATTAATTGTGAGCAAGGAAAGGCTAATACTAGTAGAGGCTCATCAAACAATGATGCAGTGTCCTCCAGGGGAGGAGAGAGGTGAAACAGAGGAAAATGGGAAGGTTGTCAAAGAAGGCTGAAGAATTCAGCTGTTGAAATCTTTTACATACCTAATGAAGTAAGCTGTTGTTTACCGAATGGTTTTGTCCTCTGGCTGAACTCCACAGTCTTTAGGAGGGTGATTAAAATGGGCATTTGATAATGAACCTTGTATGGAAGTCCATGACTAGGCCAAGTTCTCTTTAAACAGAGATTCAATCGTTTTAGGAGTACCTTAATGGTACTTTACCTTCCCATGTAAGGGATATACCAAATAGCAGAATTCCTGTTCAACAGAAGGCAGTTGAACTCCTGCTTTTCACCAAGTCTGTCAGTTCAGTGTATTTTGTTATATAGCATCAAGAAGTGATACATTCCTATTCAGTTATTTCAAGCAGAGGTTGTACTTTTGTTGTATCACTTCATATCTTTCTGTTAAAAACAAATCCTGCCCGCCCCCCCCCCAAAAAACAAACCTCAACAAACAAATAAAGCCATAAACAAAACCAATAAAAACCCCCAACCTTGAGTTATGCAGTTATTTTGCTGAGAAGTTATTGATAGTTTTTTAGGAAAGGAGATTACTATGTGTGCAATTTTCTTCTTTTTCTCCAAGAAGGTAAGATTACAGTCCCCTTTCCTAGCTTTGTGTTGTCAACCCACTGTTCCCTTCTTCATGATTCTATCACAGCTAATTCTGTGGCAATTCTGAACTCTGATTAGTAACACTTGAAATATTTTGATTCAAAGAAACTTTAAAGTACTCTTTTCTCAGACATGTCGCTCTACGTTACATTATTTGTTACATACCTCAATATATGTGTTTATTCTCTCCGTTCATAAATGACCATTCCTTGAAGTGGACATGATATACATTCTGCACAAACCATCCCCTGGAATGGTTCAAGTAGGAGTTCAAGGGTTGCATAAACAACTAAATGTGTCCCAATTAAGGGTTCCTGTTTCAAAGCAACACCCATTATCTTCAGGCTGAAGAAGTCAAAGTAGTATTTGTCTGACTAACATCCAGTAGACTAGGAACAGTCCTGTCAACCCAATCTTGTTCTGCTTATTTCTGCTCTACATCCTTAGGCATAATTTTTTGGATCTTTAGAGAGCTAATCCTGGTTTTATTGATTTTGTTTTTGTTTTTCTGGGCTCCTACATCCATGCAAGGTAGATGCCAGTATTTGTCTTCAAAATTCAGAATTGTTATTCCTGACAGTGTAGTTGAATAAGCTGAAATCTAGCTTGACTTCTTACCCTGCTACTCTGAAATCATAGATGCTTTTCAAGTGCCTTTAAGAACCTATGATAGTTATGTTAAACTGGTTGATGTTAAGCTTTACTGTTGTGGAGGGAAACTCTACTTGCCAATTAAATTTAATGTGTCTTTTAGTAGATGCTAAAGCGCACAAGGCTCTTGAAAGGTTAAGGCTGTATTTACACTTTATTCTTCTATCAACAGCCAACCCAATCTGAAGCTGCACATTCTAATATTTTGTTTCTACTTTATTGCCAGAAGTTACCATCCCTGTAGTTGAACCTCTTCAGATGCTTCCATGGCTGTTCACTTAACTGCATCTGTGAAACAGATCCTTGGCCCTTCCTTGCCCCTTTAAAATAAGTGTATTCTTATTTTAAGAATTTTAGGAACAAAAATAATGGGTGGAAGCAAGTAATCTGTGGTAAAACCGTGGAAGTGAACAGTGAGTCATGATGATGAAGGTGGGAGTAGATTAGAAGGGAGAGTACAACTAGTAACTCCTTCAATTGCTGCTGACAAAATAATATATGACTACGCCTGAAAGACAGTATAAAAATGCAAACTCATTACCACTATTTGTCTTGCTCTTTGATATTCAGTGTTACCGAAAACAAGTGTAGTGGCCATTCTAAATCCATCTTAAATCTTTTCTATGTTTTGTATCAATCGTAGATACGTTGCATTGGTGGTTTAACTTCTGTGCAAGTATGTTTGGTTTTTTAATGTTTTTGATACTTAGTCACATAAGGCTGGTGATTTTTAAGTGATGAGATCCTAGAGGATTGTGTCTGAAAATAAGGAAATGTAACTGCCTTTGCAATTAATTTAGTACTTGGTATTTTAATTGAGATAAACAAAATGGTCTGCCAAAACATTGCAGGAAGTTACTACACATACATTGTGTTTAGCTGCTACTTTTTTCTGTCTTGCTCATTTTTTTCAGACATGCCGTTATCTAGGATCTTATCACTTGAAGGAGCAATTTTATGTGTCTAAGCACCAAAATTGTTGAGCATACAAATCTTGCCAAAGACTGAGTTTGAGAACAGAAAGTTCTTGTAATGTTCATGTAGTTAAAGCTTATGTATTGCCTAGCCACATACTTCTTTG
The DNA here is from genome assembly GCF_036013445.1 of Caloenas nicobarica. Classification (NCBI taxonomy): domain Eukaryota; kingdom Metazoa; phylum Chordata; class Aves; order Columbiformes; family Columbidae; genus Caloenas; species Caloenas nicobarica. The sequence continues at coordinate 21,379,085 of NC_088248.1, read as the reverse complement.
GAAGGTGTCAACAAGTGCTGTAAATTGCAGTTAACTGCTAGTGTATGCTAGAGATCCAAAACTGCAAACTTAAAGAAAAGCCGGAATGTTCCCTTTGCAGTGAAAACTCACAAAAATAAACATTCTTAGGCTCATGTATAAATAGTCCTAATGGAATGCTAGAACCATTTTGATGTTGATCACGAATTTGCAGGTTTTTAGTGAAAAAGGGAATAACATTTTAGCTCAATATACTTGTTTCTCATATTCACTTCATGCTCAGTCTTAAAAAGAAATTTCCTTTGCATCCTTTAACAACATATTAATAAACTATTTTGTTTTATGTTTCCTCACATCCACACTTTGGCTGCTATTTGGAAGGAGGCAAGTCCTGGGAATCTGTAGTCTTTAGTATGTGCAAGTTGTCAGCTTCTCAGTAGAAATGAATACAGAGCTATATCTCTAAAAAGCATAAAGTCAACAATTGAGCTATTTGTCCTACAAGGTGGTTAGACAAATGTTACTTTAGGGGATGCTAAGAAGAGAAAGGTTGTCAACTTGTTGCCAGTTTAAAGCATACTTTTAATGATGAGCAAACAAGACTGCTTCTTCAGAGTGATGAGGAAAAAATAATCAGATATTCACAAATGTGGCTTGCTAAGAATTATAACTCTGTGCCTAAACCTTGGGGTAGTTATGTGAGCATTTTGGCTTGGTTCTCCAAATATGAAAGAGTACGATGGTTACAAGGACAACTGATCATAAATAATTTTGATGCCTGGAAAAAAGAGCTTTTATATAACTTCAAATATTTTACAAGGTGTGTGCTCAGAAGAGTCTATTTGACAAATAGCAAAAAAAGTAACATACAATCTTAGCACTGTTCTTAGCAAGCTGACTACTAACTGAAGATATTAAAAGTTTAGAATTGAATGCAAATCAGTGACATGACTGAACTACAGGTTTTAGAGAGATGAGAGTCTATATTTGTATTCAATAATGGCCTATACTTTAGACTAATAGAGGTTAAGCGCTTCCTGAGTAACTTTTTTGACTAAGACAATGCTCTGAGCAGTGTACTATAGGTACGTCTGTATGTGAAAGACATTCCAGAGGCTTTGGCTGTTTTCCCCCACCCCAAATCATAGGACTTTCCCAGTAGACCCATAAGTAATTTCCGAATTTGTTTTTACAAACCTTGTCTGTAAAGACAGATACCCTCTTTAAACTGGTGCTGTTCTCCAGCTGAAGAGTAAGATTATGGTGGATGATCTAATGTTATTACTGTAGCAATATCAAAATTGGCTAGCTTATCACATAGCAACTATCCAAGAAATGGAACCAAGGAAGTTCAGAGTTGTTTGTTTCTCAAGCATTATAAAACTCTCCAGAGCCGTATGCTGAGAGTAGTGCTATCAGAGAGAGGAGAGGGAGCCAGGAGTCCACCTTTATTCTGTGATGACCTATTGTGGCCGTATGTTAAAGTATTTGATAATTTGTAGTCCCGGGTGACTAATGTAAAAATGGGGGGAACTACAGAGATATCTATAAAAGTTACTAAGGCATGAACTTTCTCTTTTTTTAACAATGAATTATAGAAAAATTCCAAGTTAAGACTCAGAACACTATCTCTAAAGCCTGCTTTGCTTTTCGAAAACACTCTGCTAAGTGAATGAGTGCTTAATTTACTTGTTTTCTGTTAAAGTTGATGGAATAATGTTCATCAATTTGAATAGTTTTTAGTTGGATCCTTTTGCATATTGAATTAAAGTTACTTTTAAAGTTAAGTCTTAGGGTTTTCAATTTCTTTCTTGTAGTCTAAGAGTGTTATCTCATGATTTTACCTCAATCTTTTAAATTTTGCATTTTTTACATTTTCCTCACTTGCTAATATTAAAGAGAACTGCAAGTTGTAACATGGCTGAGAAGCTGGCAATTTTCTAACTTCAGGCAAGGTATAGAAGTGCATCCTGAACTGTTAGGTTTAATTACAGTATCAAAGGCAGAATCATAGGGTAGATGAGAAATGAAAGGTACGAATCATCACATTTGAACTTGTGCAAGGTGGATTTATTTCCTGCCTCCTGCCCTACAGCTGGAGCATTGTCCTTCGTTGTCAAAGCAGGCAGCAGTTTATAAACCTAAATGTACTCACTGGAAAACTGGAGTACCATAAAAAGGGATAAATAACAGACTACTAGTATATTATGTATTAATTCTATGATTACCTGTATGGTATAGCAAATATCACTTCTTGATTAAAGGACTGTGTTTTCCATACCTTTTATTTTGTCGTTAAAGATGTCATTACTAAGTAGTCTTTCTCTTTTTCTGTTGTGTGAGAAACATCTGATAAATACTGACTGGTATAAGATTAAGGTAAAATTGAAATAAATGAGAGACAAAATAAAAGATGTATTCATTCTAAGAAATCATGATTTGGCAGTGATATGATTCATCACTTCACATAGTAGTAATTTAGGGGTTTTTAAACTTTTCCTGGAACATACCACACTAGGCCTTTCTGCCTTGCAGAACAGAAATTTGATTCCTAGCTTAAGTGAAAAAGCCCTTCTTTAAATCAAACCTTGGCTTAGTTCTCTTTGTAGACAGTAAGAAGTGGGAGGTAACTGAGTAACCAAGATGTTGAGGGACTCCTGTTGTAAATGGATGAGAGTGACTGTGTTTTGACTGTCTGTGTGTCTTCTCAGTACTGCAGTGTAAACAAAAAAGGCAGATGACATGAGAGGAAGAAAAAAGGTATTTGCTGCTCCTGGTTCCTAAAATGGAGAACAGCAAAACATTTGTGTTTTGCTTAAGCTCGCATAGATAGTCTCTGGCAGAGCCAGAGTTGAAGTTAGTTATATCTCTTTTTTCTGTCTTCTCTTTCACTTTAAAACATATTTTCAGATAGTGATACTATTTAAAGACATCTTTTGCAGTAATGTATTCCATTTTAATGTTTAAACTATGTTTTGTTTGTCGCTGTTCTAGTTCGGTCTGTAGGGGAAATACTTTTGCCAACAATGTGTCTATAGGTGCACAATTGAGGCTCTTGGTGCTTGCTCTTGCCTTACCAAAGGGGCATAGCAAACTGTTTAGTGAACGGGGGATAAGCTACCTTACATTTGATTGGAGATATTTCACCTGAGAGTGATACTAGCTTGCAATCTGGCTCCAAAATCTGTGTAGATGCCATTTTTCATGCTTTGTTTGGTGTAAATATAGAATATTTGACTTCTGTTTCATGGTGGGGTTTTGTTTGTTTGGGATTTTGTTTGTTTGGGGTTGTGTGTGTGTGTATACCTACTCTGTAGATTAGACTTCAGATGGCTCTTGCCAAGATCCTCAGTTACATAGACATGAGTGATTTGCTTCAAGCATCACTTGCTGCCTAAGTCTGCAGTTGCCCGAGTCTTCACAAAGAGGCATGCTGCTAGGCTGTAGGGTACTTGCAGCTCTAATTCAAGCTCAAGTTATTGATGACCCAACATTAAGACTATCGGACCAGATGTTTACCGAACAGTTGGTGTGTAGGTAGCTTTCTGAGAATCCAAGGCTTAATCTGACATGAAGTATGAGAGATCGAGATGTGGATGTTGTGTACTTAGACTTCAGTAAGGCTTTTGACACCGTATCCCATAGCATTTTCCTGAAGAAGCCGGCAGCCCGTGGCCTGGATGGGTGTACTCTGCGATGGATAAAGAACTGGCTGGCGGGCCAGGCCCAAAGAATTGTGGTGAACAGTGCCAAATCCAGTTGGTGACAGGTCACGAGTGGTGTTCCCCAGGGCTCAGTATTGGGACCAGTTCTGTTTAATCTCTTTATCGATGATCTAGATGAAAGGATTAAGTGCACCCTTAGTAAGTTTGCAGGTGACGCTAAATTGGGTGGGAGTGTTGATCTGCTGGAGGGTAGGATGGCCTTACAGAGGGATCTGGACCAGCTGGATTGTTGGGCTAAGGCCAGTTGTCTGAGGTTTAACAAGGCCAAATGCCACGTCCTGCACTTGGGTCATAACAACCCCAGTCAGCGCTACAGGCTCTGGGAAGAGTGGCTGGAAAGCTGCCTGGCAGAGAGGGATCTGGGGGTGTTGATTGACAGCCGGCTGAACATGAGCCAGCAGTGTGCCCGGGTGGCCAAAAAGGCCAACAGCATCCTGACTTGTATCAGGAATAGTGTGGCCAGCAAGACTAGAGAAGTGATCGTGCCACTGTACTCAGCGCTGGTGGGGCCCCACCTTGAATACTGTGTTCACTTTTGGGCCCCTCATCATAAGAAGGACATTGAGGTACTAGAGAGAGTGCAGAGGAGGGTGATGAAGCTGGTGAGGGGCCTGGAGCACAAGTCTGATGAGGAGCAGCTGAGGGAACTGGGGCTGTTTAGCCTGGAGAAAAGGAGGCTGAGGGGAGACCTTATGGCTGTCTACAACTACCTGAAAGGAGGTTGTAGCGTGGAGGGTGTTGATCTCTTTTCCCAAGTAGCAAGCGATAGGACAAGAGGAAATGGCCCCAAGTTGTGCCAGGTGAGGTTTAGATTGTATATTAGGAAAAAATTCTTCACAGAAAGGGTTGTCAGGCATTGGAACAGGCTGTCCAGGGATGTGGTGGAGTCACCATCCCTGGAGGTGTTTAAAAGGCATTTAGTGCCGGAGTTAGGTTAGGTTATGGTTGCACTCAATCCTGAGGGTCTCTTCCTACTGAAATTATTCTATGGTTCTAAGAACTGATCTCTTACTCTTGGGACTTGCTTTTCTTCATCTGTGTTATAACAGTTTAAGAGAAGTAATTGAAACATGATTTAGGCTTGAAAACTATTTGTAAACTAGAGAGGGAGATAAATGCCTAGCACTGATTAACAAAAACTGTGTGAGGTTTTGCGTAATAAATGAATGGACTGAAGAGCCTGAAGGACCATGGAGAGCAGCTGCTCCTTGGGATGCAAAGCATCGCTTCATGTCGTGCAAAGTGAGCCGCGTCACAGGGCTGCAGGCCACTGCTTGAACAATCTGCACCTCTTGCAAAGCCGTAGCCAGCTGTAATTGTGTCTGTCTTGATTTGAGAACTGCAAAAGAAACAGGTGCCAAGGCAATTTATGCAACCTCCTTGTGAAGTATCTTGGACTAGCTACAGAGGAGAGTGCCATTTGCATTAAGTCAGGATGATGAGGCTGGACCTAGTAATTACAGCTGAGTCACATTAGGTCCTATAAACAAAGGAGAGTCAAGAAGTGAGTGTAATAAGCTTTTCAGGAAATCCTGAAGACTTTAGACTGTCAACCAGAAATGTGTGTCTTTGTTTCAAAATGACCAGTGGGTTTTTCTTGTAACTCCTATTTTCAGGATGGATCTGGATTAGTAATACAAAAAGCAAGAGTTCTTTGCTACGCCAGGTCTAACTTTGGAAGAGTAATTGGTCATCGTTGCTGTTACTGTGTTACTGTTACTCCATAAATTATGGAGATAATTTTAGTGGGTATTTTTCTTGAATTTTACATCCAGCTCTGCAGCTTAAATAGAATGCATCAGAATTCTTTGGGATCATTGGAGTGACCCCAGATGGACATCAGCACATGCTTGCTTACATGAGGGAAATGCAGGTTTGAGGCTCTGAAGAGTACACAGTTCTAATCTACAGTAGAATGCTATGCTTGGAGAGCCCGACTTGTTTAATCAGCGGTAACCTTTGGACTCTTATTCCTAAGTTTTGTTATTATATGTAAATGGTTATTAAACACTGATGCTTTGCATTTCTTTGCATGTATACACAAAAATAACTGTCTATTTAGTATTCAACCACTGCATTATTTTACATCTTTAATTAAATGCCATAGGTTTTTGCTTGAGCATGAGAGAATCTGGATGACAACGCAGTCATTGGTCCCAGCTAGCATGGGTTCCTGCTTAGCAGACTTAATTTCATTCTACAACAAGGTGACCCACCTAGTAGACCAAGGGAAGCCTGTCAGTGTGATCTTTTTTATTTCAGTAAAGCCTTTGATTCCGTCTCTCACAGTATCCTCTTGGACAAGATGTCCAGCACACAGCTGGATAAGCACACAATGCAGTGGGGGAGCAATTGGCTGACGGACTGGGCTCAAAGGGTTCTAATAAATGTGGTTATATTGGGCTGGCGACCAGTCACTAGCAGGGTTCCATAGGGATTCATCTTAGGGCCGGCACTCTTCAGTGTCTTTGTAAATGACTTAGATTCAGGACTTGAGGGATTACTTCTAAGTTTGCCAATGACACAAAATTGGGAAGAGCTGTCGACATTCTCGAGGGCAGAGAGGCCCTGCAGAATGATCTGGACAAGTTGGAGAACTGGGCAATCACCAACCACATGAAGTTCAACATGGGCAAGTGCTGGATTGTACACCTGGGACACAGCAACCCTGGCTGTACATACAGACTGGGGGACGAGATGCTGGAAAGCAGCTCTGCAGAGAGGGATCTGGGGGTTCTGGTTGATGGCAAGTTGAACGTGAGCCAACAGTGACCCTGGCAGCCAAGAGGGCAACTGTGTCCTGGGTGCATCCAGCACAGCACGGCCAGCCGGGCAGGGAGGGGATTGTCCCGCTCTGCTCTGCACCGATGCGGCCTCACCTGGAGCACTGTGTGCAGTTCTGGGCGCCACAGGGTAAAAAAGATATTAAGCTGCTGGAGAGTGTCCAGAAGAGGGCTATGAAGTTGGCGAAGGGTTTGGAGGGGAAGCTGTATGAGGAGCAGCTAAAGTCACTTGGTTTGTTCAGCCTGGAGGAGAGGAGACTGAGGGGAGACCTCATGGTGGTCTACAGCGTCCTCACAAGGGGAGGAGGAAGGGTAGGCACCCATCTCTTCTCTTTGGCCACTGATGACAGAACTCGAGGGAATGGCAGGAAGATGTGCCAGGCGAGGTTTAGGCTGGACATTAGGAAAAGGTTCTTCACCCAGAGGGTGGTGGAGCCCTGGAACAGGCTCCCCAGGGAGGTGTCACAGCCCCAAGCCTGACAGTGTTCAAGAAGAGACTGGACAACGGCCTCAGACACATGGTGAGAACTGTGGGGTTGTCCTGTGCAGGGACAGGAGCTGGACTCAATGATCCTTGTGATTCCCTTCCAACTCAGGACATTCTATGATTCTAATAATCTGAAGTCAATTAAAATGTTCATATTATTAAGAGTATGTACACTGTCCTCCAAAGAGGATTGCTGAGGCTTCCAAGCAAAGGTATTGGGTGGTCTGCTGTTGCTTTGAAATACTTAAGTGTTCTGTTTTAGATCAGAAAGGTGTTAAGATGTTTTTATAAAACTGTATAAAACCATCATTAAACATTGTTCATTGAAGTAAATTTTAAGCAATCCCCCATATGACATATTTGCTGTAGTTCCAGGCTGACATTTCAACAAGGTGTTTTACGTCAGCTTAGCAATTACCTGTGACAGTTTCTCCATTTGCACCAAAGAAGAAACATTTCTTGCAGCCAGTCAACAGTATTAGCATGGTTTAGTTTAATGGAAGAGGGAAAAAAAATATCCAAGTAATGAAAATGATGCTAATACTGGATGCTGTTAGAGGATATAAGCCAGACATAATTATACATGAAATGAGAAAGTAAGTTTGGGATCACTGAAAGCATTAAATATCTCAACTCTGATCTCGCTGAAGTGAATTACCACTGTTAATTATAGTAGGGAACAGTTAAGCCAATGTTTAATACTGTAATTCAGGTAAATGAAATGGGATAAGTAAGTTTGCAGTTATGTAGATAAAAACAGCCTGACCTGGAGCAGTTTTGAAGACTTTGTTCTCAAGTGCTTCTTTCAATATATGAAACTCCTTTAGGAGTAAATTCCAGACACATTCAGTGTTTCATTGAACATGTCACTTGTTGAAATCCTTTAAAATTGGAAGATAAATATTCCTTGTGTAAGATGGGAGCATCGGAGCTCCACACCACTTAGGTTTTGAGGGAGTTTACGGCTGTAGGTTCAGTTCTAGTGTTGACTGAAGAGGCCTCCCATCACCACACTGTCAACTGGTTATCTTCCCCCATCTTCAGTAGAGCCCGGTGATGACTTAAATCTGGCCACTGGGCTTTGGTGGTTGTGTGTGTTTGTTTGGTTTTGGTTTGTTGTTGTTGTTCGGTTGGGTTTTTTGTTTGTGTTTGTTTGTTTTTTCCTATTATGATTTATTTCAGGCAAGACAGGCTGATTTACAGACACAATTTATATAAACTGTCAGTTGATTTTGACTGAGTTAGGGTCGATCCCTAACATGTGGGATCATCTGCTCATGTCCTTGGCATACCTGGAGGCTAGAAACTGCTGGTGGGATGGGCTGTGATGAGTGACTTGGCTGACAGGTGAGGGTGGGCAGGGAGGCAGTAGTCATGCTGTTGCTGCATATAGAGCTGGGAGATGTGGTTTTAGCATTAGTAGTGCTTAAACTTTTCACGGCTACATGTTTGAACTCGTTTTGCAGTTGAACTAATGCAGATCAAGAAGGAAAAGCACTGCGTTTGGGCTCTACAGAGATATTACATATCAGTAAAAAGTTCCCTGAGAGAACTACATGGAAGTTCATGCAATTCCTTGAATTGATTTTGGTTACTGAAACCAAGCTAGTAAGAACAATTTAATTCTTTGGTTTTCATCAATTTATTCTTTAATAATTAAGGGAAATAATCCCCTAAAGAATTCGCGTTTATAACTTGAGTAAATAAAAAATAAAGCTAATATAAATTTAGCTAATTATTGTAATCAATTAAAGCAAAATGAGATTTGTAATGCAAAACTCATCTCCTTCTAACTGAAGGTGCTATTAAATTAAAATAGATGTCTAATGAAAGGAGTTACCTAGATTTCTTGAGTATAAGACTGTAATATTGCCTGGGGACAATATCTAGCTTACAAAATTGACCAAACAAAATACATAATGGCTGTTTCATTTCAATATTTACCATATTTTTGCACTGGAGTTTCATATAATCTGTAATCTGGAGCAGCAGAGGAGAAAGCAGTCTGTAAAATTTATTCTCGTTCACCCTAGAACAAGCACTATCATGACAAGCAATGAATTTATGAAAAAGTAATGTCTAGGCATTTCAATTAGAAAACACTCATTAAAGGAATTTTCTTGTTTTCTGGATTTGTGCATTTGCTTTAATAATGTTTCTCACTTTGCTTAAACTGATTAGAGAATTCACATAAAAGGTGAACTATAAACTCTTGCTGCTCTTTCACAAAGGTATTATTTGTCTGTTTTTCTATACTAGTGTTTCAGGGTTGAATTTTTCATCTTGGACCACACATCTCTGAAAATATTTCCTATTCTTAGGAACAAATAAACCCACACAATCTAACACTTCACTTATCTTTAACCCTTATGTTCTGTTTGTTTGTTGGCATGTTTGTTTGTTTGTTTGTTTAAACCCAGTGTCATGTTTAATATAATACCTACTGCCATACCAGAATCTTGTGATAGTGTGCTTTGAGTATCCTGCTTTTAATTAAACCTAGTCTTAAATATTTCAAACATTATGCTTTATCTGTTTTGTCTGAGGCAGATATTATTTCCCATTATTTGGCATGTGACAGTGGAGAATTACAGCACTTTCTAAAGGTACATTTTCCATTGAAAAACCACCAATGTGATTGGTAGTTTAAAGGGGCAAAGATTTAAACCAAAATCTTAGTGTGTGGAAATGTTTACAGGCTATTGTTAATCTTCTAGTAGAGCTAGCTAATCTTTCAACATGACTTATGTATACCTTTATTATATTTAATTTTCTACCCTTCAATGTATTGAAAAACCAGGAGAGATTCTTTTTGTGTTGCTTCTTAACTAAATCTGGAGTTATTCTACATCTTTCTAATATGTAGATATGAGTACCACATCTCCCTGCTGTATCCTATGTACCCATTCCTACTGTATTTTCATACTTTTATTCAATGTGGTTTTTTAAAAACCCCACAATAAAGCCTTGATATAGGTAATCCAAAAATAATTTTTCCTGTTACTTTTTTTTCTTCCCTAACCTCCCTTTTCTGCCCCTAGTAACAATTTGCATTTGATTCTTCCTTGTTTGTGATTTTTTTCTTTTTCTTTCTTCTTTTTTTTTTTTTTCCAAATTTTATGAAGGCTTGTTATCAAGTAGTGGTACTTCTAAACAAGATAGTTTATCTGGGTATACCTGAAAAAACAGCATGTAATTTGTCTTTGGTGTTTACCAACGAAGTGTTAGTGTCATCCCTGGATCTCAGAAGTGCTGTTTTCTGAGTATATCATTCCCATCAAATATCTACTTGGACTGCTTGCCCCCAGGTACTGTAGTTTTCATTTCTTCCAGATAGAAGAATTAATTGTGCTCTCATGTTAACATGAAGCAAGGGCAACCTCATTAAACTAGTGGAACATTAAAAGAGAGGAGAGAGTCATGCCTTACATATTAAATGAAAAAAAAGTTTATCGAAGTATATTGCAAAGGTTGCAATGACAATTAGGTTTATCTGTGTTGTCAAAAATTAGGATTACCTACACTGTTTGTGCAATCATCTTGTTCTCATAAATTATGATGTGGTCTTTAATTATGGATTCTTTTTATATAATTATGTATTCTTTTATCCTCACTTTGGTTTAGGAATGAATCACAGTAGCATAGTTAAAGGAGTCTGTTAACTTCTGGCTCATCTGGAAATTTGAAAAGTATAGAGTAAATGAAGTGAAGTCTTGCAGAAAGGGAGGATGTGGGTTTTTGATTAAGACAGATTGTTGTTCTGGAAAGTTGGACTCTTGCTTCTCACACAATGATTCTAGCAAAGTCACTTGAGTATTTTTGTAGGTGATCACTAATTATCTGTTTCTTGAAGGATTTACTCTGAAACCCCTGGTTCAGATTTTCCCAAGAACTTATGTTCTCAGACGTTGCTGAAGGCAGAGGTTTGCTTGCATCATCCACTCTATTCCACTAAAGAGCTGGCTTGTTTAAAAAAATAAAATACAGAAAAAAAAAATTAAAACCAATGTAATTCACTTATGCTGGGGGCAAAAGCTTGCATTCACTTAGTCCATTTCTATGGCTTCTGGTGGCGGCTCCAAATTTCTTGCTCCAGAAGCTGTCATCTTGAGACTCCGCTTCACCCATTCACAGTGCTTGTGTCCTTCCCAGTCTTCAAACTGGGCCCAGACCCATCTCTGAGTCCAAGTGCTTTCCCACTCTTGCCTTTAGTTATCCCCTCACTCCCATTCTCCTTCCCCAGAGCTCTCACCAAATTCACTGTTGCAGTGGTTTGTATCCTGTTTAGTCATATTTTTTTCTCACCTCATATCCATTTCCTCAGTTTTCCCCCAAATCTCCTACTCTCCCCATTTCTACCCCGACTCCAATCCTGAAGATTTTCCTTCCTTTCCCAGCTAGTCTCAATTAATACCACGTCCTTCTTCCCCATATTGCATAATACATATTCTGCCTGTGAGTGCTCTCCCTATCCTGCTAAAGTAGCAATATGATGGGATTATTGAGAGCACAGGGGAGAGATTTTTCTGATTTTGGTAATAATAGTCAACCCAACCCAAGGATACACGGTGCCTGGAAGCAGCTATTATAGCAAAAGCTATAATAGCTTCTCCCTAAAGTTTCACACCAGATCATGTTCAGGATTGTTCTGTGGGGTATGCACATTTTTAGGCTTGGCCAAAATTGGGCAGATTTTCATAAATGGTTATAGACGTATCCTCTATTCTTGCTCCTTTCCCCTCTAATTTCAGAAACCCTACTGTATAGCATGAAGTGCTAAAAGTTTCCAAATAAAAGGTTGAGAGTATTTCTCTGAACTGGCTGAATAGTTTTGGCTGAAGTTTTCCAAAATAAATTCAGCCTGAGGCAGACAGCTAGTATGGGAAATTTCAGCTAAAAGAGTTGCGATTTGGCTAAGTTTTGAGAAACTCACAAGTGCTTTGTGAGGGAATTAACCCTGGGTAATGTTTCACGTTTCACCAAATATCATCTTCTGGGCATGTGCTTTGTCACTTTGCTTTGACCTTCCCATTTGGTTTAAAATTTTTTCTCTCTGGTAACTAGCTAAGCTTCAGTACAGTGGAAGAGCTATTTTTATTTGAGGTTTATAGAGTCAAAGAATTTTTAAAATAATTTATTGCTTCCCCGGACTAATTGAAGTAGCTTTCTATATAGGTATAGTCTGTCAGGGGCATTTGTATTGGAAATGTCTCGGTTCTTTTCTACTTGTTTATAGCTTTCACCAGGGATTTGTGCTGGAGTAGCACTGTCATGGAGTCAGCTCTCTTAGAGAGTTTTAACCTACCACCGTCCACAGCACCGTGCTGTGAATCTGCTTCCCTAGTGTGCAGTCTGTGTGGTATTAAAAGAAGCCAAGTACACTCCTCCTGCACAGTTCTCCTTAAGTATTTGTGTGAGCCAAGCTTATTCACACTCTTGTTTTTCAAGCTCTGTCATTATTAAACTTCTCTTTCTTCTTTCTTACTCCCCCAGCTTTTCACTGGGTTTCAATCCAGGCTTACCTTCGTTACTGCAGCCCTTTTGGGACTGATTGATGGTTCTTGATTCCTGGTGTGCGGCTGTGACCTACCCAATCTACTCAAAACTGTTTAAAAGCCAGTATCTTGTGTCTTGCAAAGTTCTCTTTGCTAGATAGATGTTCCAACCATCTTTATTGCCTCAAAGTGCAAAACTTCAAGTACTTTATCTATCTGGCCTTCAAATACAAGACTTAATACTGCATGTTAGGGCTACCAAGAGTTTGTAAACACTGAGTCTTCTAAACCCAAAAGCTCTGCTGAAGGCAAGAAAGCACTTGACAAAGATAAATGTGATCATATGGAGCATATTTGTGCTCCAATGGTCTTGAAGCACTCAAACCAAAAAAGCAGGAGGAAAAAAAAAAAAGTCAGTTCATCCTGGAAAATAATTAAGGCATAGAAAGCCTATCCCCATCTATTTCATATTAGCTACTGTTACCATCTGGATGGGTGAGTTGGACAGACGAGTGATACCTCAAGACAATCTCTCCATTGAATGTAAATTTTTGTTTCGCACACCTGTTAAATAGCAGCCTGCAGAAAACTGAGCGCTGTCAAGTTAACTGATTAAAATAATTAATACCATGAAGTGAGTAGGATTTTTTTTTTATCCCCCCTCTGTGTCCTTTTCAGTACAAGAATGAGAGGACATCAAGTTATATCAGCAGATGAGAAGTTCCAAACAGAAGACTGTTGTTCTCAAAGCTGTATTTAAGCTGTGTAGCTCCTGACTGCAGCAGGTTGTAGACATTTAAAGTGAACGTGGTTTCTAAACATGACTGAACAAATTTGTGGGAGAAAAGTCCATTGAAGATGGATAAATTGTTGGAGATTTCTGTAGTACTGTGTGAAATACCACTATATGCTTGTCCTCTTACACTCTTCTCTAGGCATTTGCTTGCTGGCATTGGTCTATACTAGTTTCTTTTTAGGAAAAGGACCGTGTCGAGCCCTAGCAAGACCGAAGAACTTTTGTTTGGAAAAGGAGGAGGAAGGGCTAAGGGAAACAAAAGCTTGGATAAACCGAGTGACTACAGGGGGTAGCAAATGAGATAAAAGGGATGGTACATTCAAAGTATCAAAGATGGAAAACCAAGCAATTGGAGGAGATGCTGTGCAGAGCACCCTCCAAAGCACTAAAAAGTACTTGAAAATATCTAAGGACCTGGTGATTACTTCCCAGGGGCTCCTGTCAAGGACAGGTTGTTGAACTAAAGGGACTTGTGGTTTTACTTGATACGGCCATTCGTACATTTTTCAGTGGTTTAAGTTCTTCAGCATTTGGCTGTTGGCAAAATTTGTTTAGAATGTGAAGCCAACTGAGAATAGAAACATTGTGATTTGAGAATTAACATTGCATTTCTGTAACCCCAAAAAGCAAACTTGTGAAGGAGGAGTATGTTTAAGAAAGGGAGAGGGGGAGGAAAAAAAAGCTAACTGTTTTCCCATCACAGTACACTGAGAAAATGTTTAGACTGATATATAACCTTAGTAGTGTTATGTTCTGTAAAACTGGCAAGAGCATAGTTCTTAGTCTGAATGCTATGCTTGTTTTGAAATTTAAATAATAAACAATTTATATGTGTATATATTTTAGCTTAAAATCACATTTTGTCGGATTTGGCTGTTAATAAAAGCTTACGGTGGAATCAGCACTCTGTCCATCCAGAGAAAATACGAACAGGACCACACAAAATGCCTCCACTGTGTCATTTCTTTTACTGCTGTTCCATTAAAATAAACTCCTTGCCACAGAACTTACTTGTCATTTCCCACTTCTCAAAAATATCACAAGTAATGTAGTTTCTAAAGCTTTTCCACTTCTAGCTTTGGTATCTACTTCACTGTATTTGGAGACGATCCCTTTATATTCCTCCCTAATGTTCCTTTTCGATTATATACATTACTGGATCTTAAATAGACTTTATTGAATGCAGTTTTTGGCCAGCACTGCTTACAACTAAAGACCTAGGCTAGTCGGATAGTGTCATATTCATCTTGGGTTGTTGTCACTGATTCTGGAAAGACAGTGCTTTTGATCTTAATGTAGGTATTCTTCTGTCCATGTCTACTTTAGTATTTACTGAGATAAATTCTTCTTGAATTTTATCTTTGTGTGGTTACAGTATGCTTTTTCATGTTCTCCTGGATTTTATAGCTTCCTGAGCTCCACTGAAGTAAAAAGAGACTTCTTGGGCATTTGTTGGACTGGATTATTAGCTTGTCTTGCTTCTATAAAGTGGCCCTGTGTCATTATCACATCTGCTGGGCTTTTTTAAATATTAAAAACCGTGGGCATATTCTTATGCAACCTCCTTGATTCAAAACTAGTTTTTGTTTCATGTGACAATTGGATTTCCCACCCTTTTTTACAAAGAATGAGAATAATGTGTTTTCAGTACTCCTGAGGATTTCCTAAGCTATTTTTCTGAAGCAAGAGCATAACTAGAATTTGCTTAGAAAGCAGGGGAACTGGTTTAGTAGAGGAATATTTTAGGATTTCTGCTTCCTATGCACAAATGAAAATTCATAAAATGTCTTTGAATGTCATCTTAAAACCCAAAAATGTAGGTGGTGATGCCTTCAAATCACTAATGTGCAGCAAGTAGTGAACTGGAACTGTGGAATTTTAGATAGTTGTTGTCATATTAATTTATTATTCAGTTCCACCAACTTTGGTATCTCCTTTGGCAGTATATCATCTTTGGAGTAGGTAGATGGAATTATTAAGACGTTCTCTGTAAGACCCAAGTGTAGTGTCATCATTCAAAGATGGTCTCCCCAATGATAAGGATACATGAGATTGGTGTCCTAACAGGGTTATAATTCTATTCTGGTAACAATACACAGTAAAACATCAGTTGTGCTGTTAACATCCTTAACAAAAGTTTTTGTTTTAAGCATGATTCAGGATGCTTTTTAGTTTGCAGATCCACTGACTTCACTTCCTAATATCCTGGGACCAGACAACACTGCTCACTCACTCCTACATTTGATGAATACTTACAACATTTTATTACATTTTTCTATGCAGTTAGTTTCCAACACCTTCCCTTACTTTACAAGGGTGTGAATAATCTGCATTTTCGTGCACTGCGGTAGTGTTCACAAGCTGGCAGACAGGTAATACCGGCTCACAGGGCTGAGTTTGAAGGCATCACTTCTGCTGTGCCCTTACCCTCTGCCGTGCCAGCAGCTGAGAGAGCTGCAAGTTTTCCTCACACTCACGTCTTTCTGGCTCATTGTCAGTCAAGCCATGCCAGCTGCACCAGCCAGTAAAAGCATATAGGAAAAATAAATTTGTCATAGGAAAAGTACAGAAAAGTGATTACTTTCATGCAAGACTACAGTAAAGGCACTGTTAGGCTACACTTTGCTAATGCTGAAAAAATAGCTTTTAAAATTAGAGGTTTTTATCAATGATAGTGTGCTTGAGGACACTTCCACTCAAAGGGTTAGGACCGAAACTATTGTTTTTTTAAACTGCTGTAATGGAAACATTTTTAATAACTCTATGAGTGGATGAGACAACATGATCTCATTGTGCTGTATCATTCTCAGAATTCTGCGTAAATAATAGTAAAGGGGGGTGCTGTCTGATATGCAGGAAGACACAAGAGATGTGTGTAACAAAAATTGTTTGATGATGAAGAACTGCGCTTTCTACAGCTGTTTATTCATTAAGTCTCCAAACATAGCAATTTTCAGGTTATTTATATTGTGACATAAAATAATAGTAAAATAATTGTTGAGGTACATTTGTGACTGTTAGAGAAAATCAGCAGACTTTTGGTTTTTAATCTTCCCTAAACACACACTTACCATTTCCTCTTAATCTAAATAATGGCACTTTGCTCTTTTTTTGCTGTTTGTACTTGTTTAGCAGAATCATTCTCATGTAAGTCGGTAGTACAACCAGAATTAACATTAAATAATATACATGATATTTGTCAGAACTGTCTTAAATGACTGTTGGAAGTGCATCAACTATTTAACTTAAAGACTAAGGTCAGTCTCGTTAATCTGTATTTAATACTCTGTATTGACATACCACAGACCTGATTTCTGGCCTTCACTTCAAGACTTACTCCATGTGGCAGAGATGGCTATCGAGGAGAAAGTTCTTTTTATTGCACTGGAAATAAGGTGTACAGGTCACAGAATGGTGTCAGATTTTCTGAAGTCAAAATGTTCAGAGAGTATAAAATGTGCAGAACATTACAGGTGCTTAGCTTTGACATTTATAGACAACCTTGTCAAAACTTGCAGAAACCAATCTGTACCAAAGACAATATTTTCCATTCTCCTGGGGAGGCTTACAAGGCCAAGAACATTTAGCAGTAGAGTTTCCATGGGAAAACTTTCCCTACATGGCAGAGAGATAACAAAGTCTGCCTCCTCTTATATCTGCTATCTCCCTGATCCTGATGTAAGGCGAGGACGGGACTGTGATGAGAAATTCTAAGACAAGGCATTGGTACTGGTAAATTGCACCACATTGACTCCTGTCCGGACATGAAATGCCTTGCCAGTTTTAATCTAATGATAGAAAAAGAGTAACTCATCTGTTGTTCCATTAGTTCAATGTGCGTAATACATATGAAGCTGTGTATCACTTATAGAAAGTTACATATGGCAAATAGGAAGCCAGGAGAAAAATAATTTGTGCAATACAAAAAGAGTTATTATAAAAGTAATGTGAAAAGTAATATTAACATATTTAATGTAAGATACTCTGGAGGCCAGGCTACTACCAGTGTAGTTTACGACAGTCTTTCTTGAGGAGAGGAGACAATGTTCTTTTGGCTTCAGAATATAGATAAAAACAGGGTTTCTATTAATGGCAATTGGTCAGTTGATCAGAGAATGTTGTCTCGGTGTGCTTATTGTGCATGAGGGGTGAACCTAACAATGCCAGAAAAATGCTGTGTTTTGCTACGTTTCTGGTGGCCTTTCAGATACTTTAGTTAAAGCCATCTCTTCTGTGATAATTTAGAACTTGGCAGAAATGCTATATAAAATATAATAACAGTGGATGAATTTCCCCATCTTTTGGAATGTACTTTAGGTAAGCAAAATTCCAAGAGATACATGTACCAGAAAACCTGCAACAATTTTTCACTGGGCTCATGTGAGCCCTCTGAAGCCTCAGGAACTGAAGTTATTCCCATATCGACGCAGAAGCTCTGGCCTAGATCACTAAGTCAATTTATAGGCTTAAATGTTATCTAAGAGCCACCCTCTGTTTCCTAATACACTTTTTTTCACCTCTGGAACTCCCATTCTGTTACCTGGCTGTATCTAAAAACCATAGGACTTGTATTTTCACTGGTTCATTTCCTCTGAATATCTATGGAATCACCCACATCTCATTTTAATTAGCAATTATTGTGAGTCACAGGTGTGTGTTTATGAAAGAGAGCAGAGGAAAATACTGTAGCCTAGTTGTTTGGGCATGTCTCTAGGAATGGGAAAAAATTGTATTCTCTTCCCTGTGCTGGCCCAATGCATGTTTCCTTCAAATAGGTCAGTTTAACATGAAAAATCAAGAAACTATTTCCTTCCCTTTGGTTTCCTCATACTTGTGTCATCTTTGACCTCCCACACAAGTCTCGCGGCTGGTGAGGTTTGACACCCCAGATACAAACAGTTCCATCAGAGGCTTTACTAAAGATGCCGTGTTACTTTACTCAGGATATGAAGAACGTAATGAACTTGCACTGAAAGATTTAAAAAGTGGCCTTTCAATAGAAAGTGGAAATCAATGACTAATTACTTTAACTTCATTTTAATGAAATAAAGAATGCCGGTTTACCCACAGATAAGAAAACACCGTGATTGTTGTCTACTAGGAATGTTAGCAATTCTTTGAGATAACTTGAACATACATTACTATAGAACTAAGATGTAATAGTAGTGTGTGCATCAGCTACCCAAATCTTTAAAGCCTGATCTATCTCACAGTGAAGCTAGCAGAAAATTTCTCAGCTGACATCAGGTTTTAAATTAAGTTGCTGTGAGTTAAAAGTTTTGAACTATACTTCTAGTAATTATTTTGTATTTCTCTAACTCAGATCTCTCTCCTTTACAGGACTATAATACATTCATGATCTCCACTGAATTTAGGGGGAATTTTTACATTGTATTATCTGCTGACCTTGATTTTATATATATGATAATGAACTGTGAATCTGCTACTTCCAGACAGGAAATAAATCACTGTAAGTTGTTCTATAGAACTATAAGTAGTATAGGATTTGCAAATTGGTTTTGATGGTCCTTTAGAAAGGGAATGAGGATGACATGAATAGCTCAGAAGCTCTAAGTCATGCATGACTAGATGTGAGAGAGTGTGTTTGAGAAGTATCAGTTATGCTTGCCTGTTTCTTTTTTTTTTTTTTTTTTTTTTTTTTTTAGTAAACATTCACCATGACTGTTTTCAGGTAGGTACCCGGCTATGTATATAGGTGCATGTATACATGTCTATATGACTTGCTTTGTTCTGTACATTAGAAGACTAACAATAGTGTATTTAAAATATTTGGTATAGAAAAATGACATGGATCTTAGAAAGTATCTAATTCATCACTGGCATTTCAAATCTTTTAATGTCAACAAAGGTGATTTAAAGCTATTGTTTTGCATATGTAGTGTTTCTCTTGGAGAGAAGCTTAATTTGGAACTGCTGGCCTGCTCTTAGCAGCCATACCAAGAGGTGGTTAGGAAGGAAGGTGTGATAGCAACAGTACCCCTAAGCTTTTGTGATCCCAAAGCAGCACGTTGGTTCCTCAAATGCCTTTATAAATTGGTGAGGCTAGTCCAGAACTATTTTAAATTCTTGTGGGAACCATACTGGCAATCATCTGCCTAAAGGATTGAGTGGATAGAACATTTCCTACAGAGTCCGGCTAGCTTAGCTCCCAAAATTTTAAGACCAGAAGCTTATTTTATGGGGTCTTACACTGTAATTTTGAAGTGTACATTGGTCTTTCAAAACCACTGAAGGAGAATCTGAGCTTTACCAATCACAGGCATTGAAAAATCTTCAGTCAGAACTCCCAAATGTTGATGTTGTGAATGCCGCTCATACTCAAACACTATTGCACCCAGGTGTCAGATAGTATGAAACTATATGGTCTAATGGAGAGCTGTTCAGTGAAGCACAGAGGTCACTTGACTTTAGGAAGAATAAACCATTGGGGATTTAAGAGGAAGGGTCTCAAAGAAGAGCTAATCTGGTTTTATCACATAAGCTGATAAAGCTGGAACTCCTCTTTCAAGGTCTCTTTCAAAATATCATTAAGAAGTTCAGAAGTCCTTCAATCCATGATCACAAAACGATTTTACAGTAGATAGGTAAACCAGAAGTGCTGTGTAACTTTATTGTATTCTTTCGTATATTATTCAAATTGATCTGGTAGCTGTGAGAGACATACTTGAGTTATTTAGAGTTTGGATGTTGTGAGCAGCTTGTTTAATCATGGCGCTTTCTTATCTTATGATAGCTCTAAAAAATGCTTCCAAACTTGGGAAGAGGTTGTTGGGTTTTAATTGTTCTTCAGGAACAAGGTAGCAGCTTAGACATCACCATTACATGTAGAATTTTTCAGGCACTCATCCCCTTCTCTTTAGCCTGTGCTAGAATACTCCTACTAATGAGATGTTGCTAGAAGAGGAGAAATAAGCATATAATGCCACTTACAGAGTGGTTTTACTGCTTACAGAGTTTGGCTGCTGGTTCTGTTGGCCTGCATCTTTATGGGTGAAAATGTGATTTTTGAGTTAGAAGATAAAAGCTGGAGAGAAAAAAGAAGTAGTGAATTAGCAACAAAGTGCATGGAAGTTTTCAGTATTCTGTGATAACATCTGTTCACATAAACCACCACGCAACAAAGCATTTCAGAGTTTTACAAAGCTTCTGCTCAGCTTCCAGCTGGCAAAAATAACCATATTTTCAATAGTAGGAAAGGTGGTGGTTATGCTGTTTTGCATTGCAGAGTGTTCCATATCCCATGTTGTGTCATGTCTCAGAGTAGGTCAGTATGAAATCAAGAATGAAAGAAATGAAACTTTGAAGATATTTGTTTTTTCCAGCTCAGTAACCTAATATTTCATCAAGGGCCTTTTGGGAGCTGATCTCAATATGCTGCAGTGAAGAAAGCAGCCAGGGAGGAACTCTAATGAGTCCTCAGTATACATTCCTGACTGCCTTCAAACAATTTGGCGGCCATAATTTTTTAAAGCATTCCAAGCACTCATCTCTCATTGTGTTTTGTGGTTTGGACAGAGGTTTGTTGATTGTTGGACTGGTTTTGAGGTAGTCCCTTGAGTGAAATTGTGGATTCTACCTCACACATTATCATCTACATTTGCATATAATTGAGACATAAGCTTTCTGGCAATCTGCAAAAAGGAATGCTGTAGAGCTGTTTTTGAATTTTCTAAGAACAAACGCAGTAGGAATGCCAGCCTAGGATGTAGGTCAAGAATTTGTCCATGGAATATTCTTTATTAAATCCAGTTAAATCCTCTGGAAGTTGTTAGATACAAGTTAAAGGAAAGACCTATGTCCAAGACTTCCTTCAGTGAGCTATGGGGGAGTAAGATGAAATGAGATTTGGATATCCTTTGCCTCTACACTTGATTTTTTTTTTTAATAAAATCATGCCAGGTTTGTTATTTTTTTGGTTTTAACCTCTTTTCTTTTTTTAAAAAAGCACACCAAACTGCTGCTAAAACCACAGTGTCAGTTTTGTAAATAACATCCATGCATAAGAGTGTGTGTATGTGTGTGTGTGTTGGGGGTCAGGGGTTGAGCGAGACAGAGTGAGAAACCACAGAGACACTTTATACTGAACGTTGCTCCTGCAGCAGCTCGGAGGGTGAGAGGTGACTTTAGCAATGCCTTACATTACATAATACCTCCCATCTCTCTGCAGATGTGTGAGTTTGTTTAAATGTTTTATGAGGTTTTTATTACAGTGTAATATGGTCCCAACCCCTCTGCAGTTGCCAGTTTGGTCACAAAATGTAGTACATTTTAAAGTACCTAATGCTTCAGCTATTCCATAATTTTCTGACAGGGCCCCCAATGCAATTATGGTACCACTGTGTCACTGCAATACTTTTGTTTGGGATGTTTAGAATAGCAGTTTTAATTCTTTCATCCTGTTCTACAAAATTCCTGTCTTTAAGCAGATTTGAATGTTCCGTACACTTGTGAAAAATTACTGTTCTCTGTCCCTATCTTTCATGTGGTGTGATATGACAGCAGCCTGTGTAACGGTAACCAGTGCTTTCGTACTCTTTTGGGGTGGCCATGCCGAGGTGATTTGTGGTGTAAGTAGCAACCTCTGCTGTGATGTTTTTCGAGGTTCTGAAACAAACTGAATTCACGGGAAGCATCTGTACTGTGTGCTGACATGCTGCTTTTCACCCATATGATAAAGTTTACGTTGGAGGCCACTAAACATTAAACACCAATTCATGAGAGACTTGAGTACACGCTGGTGTGGTCCTCACTTGATATTACAGCATTACCCTTCAGTATCCTATTCCCTCAGACTCTTAATTTTTTATAAAACAGAGGAAATTCAATTTCTGAAAGAAAAGAACAACCCTACACTTAAAAAATACTTAATTTATATGCAGATGATTATTTTAAACTAAATATTTCAAAGAACAGTAAGTAAAGAAATCTATGCATAAGGAAAGTAATTCCCTGTTTCCAGTTTCTAGTTCCAGTAAGGCAGCTTTCTGCTGCGCTCTGCATACTGTATGGAGGGCAAATGGTCAGATCTTGCCTGTGAAGGCCAGTTTTCCATTTTGAAATCCCTCTCAAAAAGGAATGGCTCCTGAGGTGCAGAAGCAGGCAAACAGAGCTGGAGTATTGCAGCAGATTTATCTTCCTTAGGAACTTGTGTCGCTAGGTGGGAGATGGGACTGTTGGAAACAGCAGGCTTAACTTTTGCGTGGAGTCTCTGTATTTAGGAAGATGGAAAGCGGCTGCACAGAACTGCAAGAAATATTAAATTCTGTATAATTTCTTTGTATAACTTCGTTAGGGATGACAGGTAGGAATAGAAACCTTTGCTTTCTGGCATTGAGACACAAAATTCTAGAAGAGAAAAGACGTGTGGTTTTCCACAGTTAGACTCATCAATGGACTTCCCAGCATATAAATGACTGTTTTCCACACTAAAGTAGATTCTGTATCTCTCTATTAAGACAACTTCTATTAAAAATACAATGACAAGATGCAATTAAAAATTCCATACTGGAAGACATTGAAATTATATCTGTGAAGTGCTTAATTGTCAAAGACATCTGCCATGTAAAACAAATGGTCTTATTTTGGCCTACAGCCTTCTGAATGGTCTTTGTAATAACAGGCTACTCAATTAATGGATTTGGGGCTCAATGTGTCTAATCTGTGTTTTTTATCTACATATCTGTCTATTCTTTAGAAATATAAAAGTTGTTGCCCTAACTCATTTGTAAATTCCTCAGGTCACCTAAGCAATAACAATAATTTACATCTCATTCAGAGGTCACAAAATGTAGTTTTATACAAATACGGATTACTACAGAGATTAATAGATTTTTCTGATTTCACACAATTAGCCAATGACTCAGTAGGGATAAGAATTTAAATCCCTAGACCAAGCTGTATCTTCTGGTCTGCAAAACGTTGGCTAATAAAGAGCTACCGTTTGTTATGGTGTGCTATTTTCTATGTCAGGTATCCCAAATTCAACAGAGTCATGTCAGATAGGTAGCAGGATGGGATGTTCTGAAGAACTGCAAGAGTCAATGTGAAATAATGCAGTGGGTTTTTTTTTGCGTCTGGATCAATAATCGCGTGCCTATGCCCACCTCATGGTATTAGTAAGATATGAAAGTATTGCCCACACATCTTGAACATTTTATAAATATCGTGTGTGTGTCTATGCCAACTAAAATTATGTTTTGAATAATTAAATTATCCTTTTGATAACCTGGGTATGATATATTTCCATTTTTATTCTGCTCCTCTGTGAGGTATCTCATGTGTGTAAACAGTTGTTTTCCATTGGTTTGTAGTTAGCTGTGTTGATTGAATTTGTACACTGCTCTACTTTTGGGGTAAAAGATGGCATATACTTATACTTTTTTATTGTTAGTGGATAAAACACAATTATCCTTACGTGGAAAGGAGTCAGTGAACATTCCGTTCAAAAGAGAGTGTAACATAATATGAAACGCATTGGTAATTTGCTGTGTTTTCCCCCCTCTGGAAATGAAATACTAGAAATATCAATCTAAGCTGAGAAAAAAGAATTTTAACTTAATATTAGCCAGGTGGAAACAGTTTATAAGGAAGGGTGAGGTGGGAGAGATTTTTCTCTAATTATGGCCTTTGTGACTTGGGTGAAGGGAAAGCAGCTAAAGCGCATGGATCTGGCTTCCAGGGTGTCGGGACTGAAGGTACTGAAAGAAGGTTGTGAAGGCAAGGTCGGTACCTTGGGGTTGGACGCTGGTTTGTGAAACAGCCATGAAGGGAGTGAGACATCCCAGTCCTCAGCTGGCGTACTGTTCAGTGGGAGTTAACTCCCATTGACATAAGGGTCGGGAGAAAGCAAGGGCAGAGATTTTTGGCTGATGTTTTATTTTCTTCCGTGTAGCATTGTGAAGAAAGGAGCCTAATTTCGTTAGAGGCTTTCCTCAATTCAGAAAGAGCCAGCCATCTCCTATGCTGCTTCCCACCATCTGAATAGGAATCGGGCAGAGGGCCCGGGAGCCACATTCTCCACCTTAACCCAGTGGTGCCTGAGGAAGCCAAGAGTCTTCTTCCAAGCAGTTCCAGTGGGAAAGCGCCAGCAGCTACTTAAGAGTGCCCCTCACATTGCAGATACTTTTGGGGCTAGAAGGGAAGTAGTAGAAGGCAGCTGGGAGAGCTGACAAGTGTCACACTTTTGGCAGTTTTGTCACACATTCCTTTCATTTAGGATTTGGCTCTGCGACAGGAAGACTTGCAGGTTTCTGCTTGAAGTTTTCCTTATTTACCACTTGGGGCCACTGTGGCTCTCTTGAGCAGGAAACGTGGAGCATCTCCTCCCTGTGGGATCCCAGGAAGGAAGGAGCTCTTGAGAGGTAGAAGTTGCAGCAGCATAAAGGCAGGACTATTTCCTATTGTCATTGGCTTTGCCTTGCTCCAGGTGGCTGAAACAACCTCGAGCATCCCGGGAGCTTCCTGTTGCTCCTCAACTAGGCAGGTTCGCTGGCAGCCCTGGACTAGCGCTGACAGATCCCCATCCCAGATCCCCAGCCAGCCAGGAGCACCTATTCCTGGTGCTGAGTTTGTGTAGTTCTCCACTTTGCCCTTACCTGTCTTCAGGGTAGGGTGTGCTGACAGCAGGATTAGGGATTTGGTGATCAAAAATTACACTGGGGGGCAAACCGAAGACAAGATTATACAAAATTGTGAAACAGTGAGAGAAACCCAGGACAGCTGGACGAGTTTAAAAAGTCATATAATCACTGTTGAAGATACACATGTATCTTCTGGTTGTGAAGTTCTCTGATGGTGGCAAAAACACTGGAGTTTTTAGTTTTTTAATTTAAAATATGATTGGAACAGCGTGTTAATTTTTTTTTTTGGTATTTGTTATGCAAATGGTTTATTATTAAATTGAATAAAGTATTATTTTTTTAATAGCAGTACCTGAAATCACAGAATCACAGAATGTTAGGGATTGGAAGGGACCTCAAAAGATCATCTAGTCCAATCCCGCTTTATTTCTTCCTTACTGCATTAGTCTTTCAATGTGTAGTTAGTACCATAATTTTCTTATTTGCTTGCATTTGAAATATTGTGGAGTTCAGGCTAAATAACATTCATTTTCCTGGTTGGATCAAGGCTGGTAAGGTGGTTATTTAATTTTACATGTTTTTAGAGTTAGCATTAAATTGGAATGCGAGGAGTTTTGTACAGCTCTCTATATGTTTCATACCAATTAAAAGATAATTTAAGAGATCTCATGTTGACTCTCACTTTCGTCACAAACATTAATATAGCTTCTTTCAGAGAGAACAGGCGGTGGAGATCACTTCTTTGAAGGGGTTAAGACAAACTTGCCATTCTCTCTCATTTTCACGATAGCGAGTGACCTGCTTAGCCTGGAGCAGCAAGTCCCCAGGGCCCAGACATCCCCTGGAAGCAAAACTGACCACGGTGACCCACCGCAGCTCTGCTGCCGGCTTGCGAGGGTGTGGATCCATATTGGTTTTCAATTTAGACAAGATGTTGTGTGAGTCACCCTGCCCCCTGCCCTCCCACCAGTGCTATGAATAATAAACTCAGCGAGGAGCTGCAAGCCAACTGTTGTGCTGCCAGGGCACGGCTCCTTCTCCCGGCGGTCCTTCCCTCTCCGCACTTTGAGGGACCTGCAGGGCCCGTGGTGGGTGGAGGTAAAACACATCTGGAAGGGGCTTGATTCAAATGGCACTCGTAAGGGAAGAAGGAGGGTCTAAATCCGAGCCACCCTGGGGAAAGGGGGCTGAGGTCATAGGAGGGCAGAATGCAGAGTATTATTATGATGAAAAAGTGAAAAAAAATTACATCAAATGTTTGTTTAAGGATCAGGAGTCCTGGCCTAGCCCCTTCGGTTTGCCAAATATTACATGAAGCTACATAAAAACCAACTCTAACCTCTTACAGCTCTCCCATTAGGTCACATTAAGCTTTGGCAGGGAGGATGGTCCTACTTGGTGGTTTTCTGATTTGTGGTTTGAATTTGGCCAACCTTACTTATTGAAATTTATTTTATTTTGTAAACGCTCAATGATAGAGTAAAACTCTAGAGTAAACTTGTTCTGGCCAACATTTATTGTGGAAACATTCTGTATTATCAAGAGATCTTTGCAGAACAGCTAACAAATTAAAACAAAGCATTTCAAGCACATATTGAAGTTCTTTTTGTAAATGAAGGAAATGTACTGATGGCTTGAAGCCATTGCTTTTGGTTGTTATCCATTTCTAGCCCTCTGGGCTTTTATATAAGTGTGTCTTTTCACTCGCCCCATGAGAACAGCAGTCCCTTTGGCTGTGGCGCAACCAGGGTATTAATCGAAATATATTCTCCTTCTTTTAACTTGGTTAACTTTTTAACAAGTTTGTCTTTCCTTCCTTTGTGAATACCTCTGTGAGCCTGTTCGCTCCCATGGAGGCTCAGTTTGACTGTTGCCGTTGAACTACGAAGGGCTGATTCCAAGCAGGGATTTTTCTAATCTGAAAGAATATTAAGTATGCTATATGTAAGCTATATTTTGCCCACTGAAAATAGAAATTAAAATAGGGTGGAGAATGACCTACTGTTCTTTTTGTGTCTTTTGAATGAAAATGTGGTTTCTCTATCAGTAATGTTTTTTTCACAGAAAATACCTTAATAGGAAAAAACCAAATCAGCTGCTTTTTCCTTCATGGGACATTTTCGATTTGTTAAAAATAATAGAAATGCTTTATTTTGCCATCAGATTGGTAAAGTAATAGTCCTATTCTTTCTAGGGACCATGTTCCCATGACATACCTTCTCACCTTTATAGCTTTTTTCTAGTGCAATTGCCAAGCTGCATCATTGAAATATAATCTCACCACAAATAAAAATTTGGAGTAACCTTGCTTTTGACCCTACTGCCTTCTAACTTTGTCAGTTTGGGAATGCTGAAAATTTCAATTAGATGAAAAACATGCAAAGAAACCATTGGAAATGTTTGTAATATTTTTTCAGAACTTCAGGATTTGTGAAACTTCTTGATCTGAGGGGTAAAAATTACACACTACTTTTCTCTTGGAAAATAAATTTTGCAATGGCTTTAAAAATAACCAACAGTAGTGCATAGGGAGCAAATAGCCTAATTATGATTTTATGTATGTTACATGTCAGAAACATGTCTCTTAAATAGCTTTAAGAAATATGACTACATTTTTGTCTCAGACATTACAGTTATGTCCTGATAAAAAGCATTATTTTATTCTGTGCATATACCTTGTGTAGACCCGCTTTTCCATTGTTTTGCATATGAATTTAGGCTCTGCACGTAGCAGACTGACAACCCTGTAATCTGGCGATTATATAGAACAGGTTCAATACCTGTAGCAGTGTTTGTATTCTGTTCCCCATATTTGGCACTTAGCTAGGTTAATCGCCCTGCTTTTTGGCAGGATAATTAACCAAATACTATGCTTGCTGATACCTCAGCAGAATTGTTTCCCATCCTGGAATTAGCTTGTTGAAACAAGTTTAAATGTTCTTATATTTAAACTGTAGTGACATCAGCAGTGTAGATTTAAATATATTATAAAAGCCATTTGAAGCAATATAGTGTCTGGGGATTTTTTATGGCCATGCAGTCTTCGAACTCTTCGTGGGCTTTTTCACAAGTGATGACAACTATAGCAATAATTGTATTGATATTGTGAATTATCTGCTAGTTACCATTAAAACACCGATCTGTTCTATGGGAGTCACTGTCACACCAACTAGCAACAGCCTGGCTGGAAGTGAAGAGTGACCTAAAGATGAAAAATTCCTGTATTCTCTGAAACTCTTGAAACATTCTCTTCTGCTTAACACTTTTTCTCTTAATAGTGAAAAGACCATTAAATACCAAAGACATATTGTCATAGCTGCCACTGACTCTACAATATAGAGTTGAAGACACCTTTGTACAAGGAGACATGTCAATGGCCTTTGTATTGATGTTCATAAGGAGGCTGAATTATTAAAAAATTGTGAAGCTGAAGATTCTTGCAGGGAGTTTTCCAAGTCTATTTGTATGCTGTACAAATTGGCTGCCATATGATGATATCTTTTCCATTTGTTTTTAAAGTGTCTAGATAAATTTGACTATGAAAAGAGCTGTACAAAATCTCAATAATTTGTTGGATAGAAAGTATCTGTCCTATTCACTAACAGATATCTTCTATTATAGTTTATGATTTTGCATTTATGAGTCTGTAAAGTTTCAAAAGTGACAAAAGAGGTAGTATATGATGCTTCTTATTGCAGGGTCAGCCTGTGAATACATCAGTTCCTCCAAGTTGTCATTAGCTGTGCTTACTAGCTTTCCAGCTACTTAATTGCTTAACCACCATTATGCTAAAGCTGAGAAGAAGTGATTCTTTTCAGTTGTATGAATGAGCAAAGCCAATGAATCTAAGTAGAGGTTGTTTGGATCAGTACTGATGACTGCTCAAAAAAACTGCTACAAAATAAGTATCTTGTCAATCTGCTTATATTTGGCGTGGTTTTGGCATGGAAGGCCAAATACTCTCTCAAAAATTTAAACAGAAATCAACTAGGATATTGTGCAGTTTTTCCTCACAAATCAGATGGCCCCATTTGCATTATTATGCTGTATTTTGATTTCTCAACAAGCTTCTCTGACAATAGCATTTATGCTCATCTTGGCTTTTATTGTGCACTGGCCAGATTTAGACACTCTTGCTTTATTTAGTGTCGACTGTCTGATCACACCAACAGCCAGTACAGTATAATGGCAGTATCCTGAATTTAGATTTATTGTCACTCCTCATCTGTTGATACTCCCCAGTTATGAAGAGGTGCTACGTCTTTGCCAGGTCCCTTAAAATTCCCTATAGCTAACAGTAGATAAGAAATGTATTATAGGGGTAAACCTGACCAATAGTAGGCTGCAATGCCAGTGCTCCCTTTTCTTATTTGACCTCAGATCGTTTAACAATATTGAAGTTATATTGATATAAACAAGTAGCCTATATGTTTAAGTTCATGATGCTGAATACAGTATAAATAACTCACTGAAAGAAGCTAACAGAAGAAAGAAGTCTCGCTGAATTATAATTAATATAAAAAATACAAAAGAACAGCAATTGACAGAACTGGTTGAATGATGTTGGATTGGGGGAAAAAAAGGACTTGAAAATTCACCAAAAAAATTTAAAATGCCACTTATTCAAGCAAATGTTGAATATTGCTTCGCCATTAAGATAGGCACAGAAGTATTCAACCCATTGCATGGATACGTTGCTATGATGGCATACATCCATGATTTGAGAATTATCATAACAGTTGCTGGTTTGTTACCTTGGAACACTTTTTCATGCTTTTCAACCTCAGGTATGTGTATATTACAGTTCAGATCATGAGTATGCTTTTGAGACAAACCTCACAGTGGTCTCCACTTGCTGCATTTTCAGTTTGTATTGCAGTGAAGTCCCAAAGGACAAAAACTGGGTTTCTTTCAAGTGAAACCTGTGTACCAGGAGTGCGCCTAAAACACTCCAGACCCTACTGGTGTTCTACCCACAGCCCCAAACTAGAGCAGTTCTGAAACAGAAACCCTCCAAAGGCAGATGTATGCAGGGCTGTCAGGTCCTCATTGCTGGCAGTATAGTAACTGCCCCTTCAATAAATGCTTCAGCGTTAGTGGCTTCAGGAGACCCGGTTCTGTCTCACTGCACTGCTTGCTAATGCAGATGTGGCTGTAATATCTCTTACCTTTTCCTCAAGGTGCATCTAGTTTGTTCAGAGTCTGCTCAGTGAGGCAGATTGAGGCAGATAAGCTGGCAAAGGCACTTTCCTGTGCAATAATATTTATTCTATGTCTGCTATAATTCTCAAACAGCTATGAGATACCTGCACAATGCTAAGAAATCTCTTGAAATTCTACTGAGAAACATTCTGCTCTTTTATGAGTTATGTATGGTAGTATTTGCTTTTTCTTTGAATGTCAGAGCTACCACTTTTCTCTTTTAAGACTCCCCTGTGGTGACAGTAAGCATTGCCAGTCACATGGCTACGATTCAGAGCTGGGAGAACTGCCATAGTAAACTGAATTTGAACTCTGGTCTTCCCATGCCTCCACTGGGATCTATAACTGTCTAAAAGGCAGGTCTGGCCAGAAAATTTTTGTGTTGCAAAATTACTTTTGATGTGCAGCTGGCTATGTAAAACACTTCTTATTTGTTTGTCCAGATTCCAGAGCTGATTTAAACCACATAGTCTAATTGATAATGCACGTTCTTTTAAAAAATAAAAATATTTATTTTTTATATTAGTTGATTTGATGATAATTGAACTGAAGTGTTTTTGAAGTGCAACCGAAGCACTCTAATTTGTTATAGACTGCCTAGCAGGGTGGTGAACCACTGTAAAGCGATGTTGGGGCAATGACACGCCTCAGATAAGTTGCACTTGTCAGGGTTTTGTATGCAATCCTAAAAAATACCTACCATTTCTATACTATTACAAATTAATTTATTTGTAACAACATTACTTTTTAAAGCACAATATTTTGTGTACAGAATCTCCTAGATCTGCTGCTGTAAAATGATGGAGCTTCATTGCATTTAAGCATTTGTCAATTTAAACTGAAGACCCTTTCCAACCTCCTTGTTCTCAGGAACTTTGTTTTAGAAACCCGGTAACACACCAAGTGAAAGAAAAAAATGTGTAGGAAAATTTAAATCAATGACATATGTACTCATTTTCACAGAATCACAGAATGTTAGGGATTGAAAAGGACCTCGAAAGATCATCTAGTCCAATCCCCCTGCCAGAGCAGGAACACCCAGATGAGGTTACATAGGAGGCGTCCAGGTGGGTTTTGAATGTCTCCAGAGAAGGAGACTCCACAACCTCCCTGGGCAGCCTGTTCCAGTGTCTGTCACCCTCACTGAGAATAAGTTTTTTCTCATATTTAAGTGGAAACTCCTGTGTTCCAGTTTGTATCCATTGCCCCTTGTCCTATCATGGGTTGTCACTGAGAAGAGCCTGGCTCCATGCTCGTCACACTCACCCTTTACATATTTATCAACATTAATGAGGTCACCCCTCAGTCTCCTCTTCTCCAAGCTAAAGAGACCCAGCTCCCTCAGCCTTTCCTCATAAGGGAGATGCTCCACTCCCTTCATCATCTTCGTTGCCCTGCGCTGGACTCTCTCCAGCAGTTCCCTGTCCTTCTGGAACTGAGGGGCCCAGAACTGGACACAATATTCCAGATGCGGTCTCACCAGGGCAGAGTAGAGGGGGAGGAGAACCTCTCTCGACCTACTAACCACCCCCCTTCTAATACACCCCATTGATAGTGCATTGGTTGGCCTTATTTTGTAATACATATTCTTGGAGGAAATGTGAGTAAAATTTATTATTAAAACAGATAAAAACAATTGAGATTAACTTATCTTTATTTTGGATGCATTTTAGTATTTGACTATAAATGGATTGGTATACACTCATCTAAACGGTGTGAAAAGGTTGCCAATAGAGTCTCACAGCTCAAAGAGCTGTAAGAGTTGGAATAACTGGCATCATACTTCTACCAGATATGAAAAGAAAGCTACTTGTCAGCCTGTATACCTTCAAATGCATACTAAAACCAACAGAATGTGAAATACAGCCAGATAGCATTTGTGCACACTACGTTTTTCACTATTTCCACAATTCAACAAATGTGATTT
Source organism: Caloenas nicobarica (assembly GCF_036013445.1). NCBI lineage: Eukaryota > Metazoa > Chordata > Aves > Columbiformes > Columbidae > Caloenas > Caloenas nicobarica. Next base: position 21,347,091 of record NC_088248.1, on the reverse strand, counting down.
AAAAAAAAAAAATATCGACATTTATTTGGCAGAAGGATAGAGATTTGAAGGTTATTGTGTTCCTACAATCTTTGTGAAAATTGGTAACTAGATAAAGACCACCACTAGTGTTCTCATTGAAGAAAAAGCATTTGTTAGAGCTTGACAGTCATTTGTATTATTTGTTTCAGTGGCTGATCAGTCAGAAAACATGTACTGACCAGCCAGGCAACACATCTGTACCTCCAGGCCAGCCACAGCACATGCTGCTGTTCAACCAGCTGATAATGAAATTTGGCGTGAGTGTGTGACCTATCTCTGGTTCTCTGTGTGAGAGGGATAGGGGAGAAAATTTTGAAGATGCTGTGAAAAAAGTTCTGACGTTTAGGAGAATAAGAACTTCAGGAAAGAGATCAGAAAAGGGAAAGTGATGAATGAAAGGGGAGAAAGTGTATAGGAGAAACCCAGGGTGCTACAGGGTGGGGGAAAACGGGCACAGGTCTTGCAATGAGCAAGGCTTCATTTCACTGAGTACAGTAGGCTACACGAGGGCTGGGGCTGCAGATACGTCTGTCACTGGGTTTATTCTCTGCTTCTCTCTATATGACTATTGGCTTCTCCATCTCTTTTACTTCTTTGTGCTCAGCTGTTTCAGCTTTGGGGCTACAGGACAGGAGAAGGATGCAATGCAACTGTTTTTAGTCAGAGGAGATATTCGTGGAAAATATGTGGGACATAAAGAGGGGCAAGTGGAGGCAATTCTAGTTTGACTGCATGACTATAGGTGTCTCTTGGACCTGCGATCTAGATTTTAGATCGCCAACTTCATTGGGGAAAATGAATTAGAGGTCAGAGTAAACGGCCTTCTACAGTCAACCTTACTAGTTACAGACGTTCTGTCACAGTGGTTTTGAGCTTTCTAGTTCAGGTGTATGTATAAATGAAAACCTTTTGATGGCACTTTATCATTTTCCAACAAAGTTAGGGGTTTTTTTTCTGTTTTAAATGGAAAAATTCACTATGATAGGTTAACAATCTAAGCTGAAAATTATCCTCTAATTTCCATTTCCCAGTTACTTTCTTACTGATTTTGTACGCCAAATCTAAAGAAAGAATCGTCTTGAATGATTTTGGTAGAACTCAGAGATGTTTGACAGATTCAAGACTTTATTTTGGCCCGCTACAATGCCGTGGTCTGATTTTTAGGATTTAATCTTTTTTTTTTTTTTTTAATATTTTCAGGATCCTGTTTTTATTTATGGGGCCATATTAAAAATGGAACTGTGGAAATTAATATGGTAATTTTAAGGTAACCTAAATTATTTTCTTATTTTTTAGACTACGTAGGTTGAGTTGGTTCTAAACAAAAAGAGAAACTGCAGGGCTAGTAAAACTCTGCCCATTGTCATGCAGCCTCACTTGTTTTTCCAGACACCCTCATGACTCACATTTTTAAAAAGTCTTTATTAGTTAATGTAATTTTGCATTTAGCAAGTAGGAAATAACTGGCGAGCTGCCCGTGATAGCATGAAGTATTCAGGTGTGTTATGCATAAACCAGTTTTCCGTATAAGTTTCCAATGGACCTCTCTTTCCCTTAAATACTGGACAAAATAATTATAAACCTGACCCTGCTAGGAACCCTGAAAGGTACCAGCATGACTCTTCAGCTGCTGTTGGAACCAGATGCGATTTGGTTCAGTATAAAATTTGTCCAAAGAAGGTAAAAAAGACACACCCCCCCAAGCCCTGCAAGTATGTGGTCTTAAGAAATGCACACAGCTGCAGGAAAGAACTGCCAATTAATGTAATTTACAACAGGTTTCAAAATCCTGACTTACATTGTGAGTTGAATAGCAGGGGGAAGCACAGAAGGGAACGGTGTGGAAGTTCAGGCGAAGGATGCAGTGTGACAGGGGAAAAAATGGGTAAGCACCAACATCTGGAAACTAACCTGAAAGAGGAAATAACCAGAAGTGCAACTAGTAAGAGAGAATCCAGACTACGACAGATTGAAAAAGATCAGAAGCAGCCTAGAGGAGAACTTTGTGGTAATGTGGCATGCAGCAGGACACAAACACGGTTGCTCCTTTTGACTTGGAAAGTTCTATCCCTTATCTTTAAGTATGATATCTGCATAATTACTTTGGTGTGTTGCGCTGGTTGCAAGGTCTGAGATTATAGAGACTTGTTTTCAAAGGTGGGAAGTGAGTAAACTCCACAACTTTGTTCGCAGTTCTGCTATCTGTGATTGCCTCATGGCTGTAAAAGTTCTTTCCTTGTGTGAGTATTGAGGTGATTTTATAATCACCTTACTAAACTATGTGTTTAACTACCGTGTGATGTGCCTCTAGAGGAGCATCTTTGGTTGTGTACACATAATATATTGCTAGATAAATACTTTTTTTGGCAGGTTGCTCGTAAGTCATGTTATCATCACCTTTGCCAGTCATATGGAGCCAATCACAGCTTTCCCTGTTCATTGCAGAAGAATGCAGAGCAACCCATTCAAAATGGTCTGCGAACGCTTGCTTTAACTGTTACCAGTTGCTTTGCTCATCCCTCATTAATTACTAATGGATGCTCTGGTCCATGTTTACTGCAATGTACATGCATGTGACATTCACAGCACATGCTTACTGTGGGGACTGACCGTACTGGACAACGCGGGGCAAGTGTGCATGGGGAAACCATTAGAGATTTGATGATTCATTTGGTGATTCTTTCTTATTAAAGTTGCCTCTTCATTTTAGATTAGAAGTTTTTTTCCAGCTCACACAAACTTGAGGAATGTGTCACTCCTCGTGGGAGAATATTGATATGCATGAAGTTCTAAAATACTGTGCATCGGCTTATGGTTATCGAAACACTGAATATTCTTATAAGAGGAGGAAATCCCCATTTTACAAACTGGAAGTGAAGGAAATTAGTCTTCATGAGATTAGTTGGGAGATTTTGCAGCTGCCGTGATGTCGTAGAATATCTTATTCATGTTTGCATCTGCCTAAGGTGAAAGTGTTTACCTTTCCAATTGAGGAGTTAGGGTGCTGGCAACAAATGTGCATAGGCTTTTGAAGACAGGGAAAAAAAATAACCATCTGAATTTATTTTTTACAAGGAATGACAAAAATAGCCTATTTTTGTTCACCAGAACAACTATGTCTTGGGGGGGACACACCAAAAAAACCCAGCCTCCTTTTGCAGAGGTTTTCCTTTTACTTCAGAGTGTGAAAGCATTCCCCAGCTTTTCACTCAGTGGAGCCTTTTAGACTATCCAGCTGCCTGGCGAGAATTTTTTTTTTTTTTCTCTGTTTGTTTGGAATAATGCAGCTGCAAATCAAATGGACCCTTTGAACACTGCCATAGTATAGGTGGCATGATGTTAAAAATCTAATTTATGTTAATTATCCTCAGCAGATGCTTAATATCCATCCCTGTGAGCCCAACACAGGGGTGTTTTCTCAGATGCCTGGTTTTCCCCATTCTCATCAAACCTGACCTGTTTCCTCTGGACAAACTGTTCCTTCTTGAAGCATAAACAGAGTTTAACGGGTCACTGATGGGGCCTGACTTGGATCTGTGTTAAAAACCTGTGCACTGCCATGAATCTTGGACTGGTAAAGGTAACGCTTAGAATTATGTGAATGTATAGATGCACGTGAGAGTGCACATCCACATGCTCACATATCTACATCCTCACGCATCTTCTGAAAAGACACAATTGTAACAGTGGTGCATTGGGCTAGAGTCCCAGGTGATTTCATGCAGTGCTTTGTGAAGGGTAGGTTATGTTCCTTTGCTTCTTCGCTGTTACTTTTACTTACAACTAATTTTGAAGAAGAGAGGGGAAATGGTCTGTAAGTGATGGTTTTAAGGTCTACATGGGTCTCGTTACAAATGCACAGTGGTACAGGTGTCAGAGAATGTCAATATGTAGCTATTTCTCTGGACTTTTTTTCTCCTTCTGTTGAAATTTCTTAGATTTATTGTGTACTGTACCTTCCACTACACAAAATAAAGATACTTAAACTCAGAAAATTTTATGGGCAAGTGTAGGGTGAAATTACACCTCACCATCAGTAGTTTTAGCACCCTCAAGTTCTGTTGCAGTTGGAAAACAGGTAAGGGTACATAGCAACTTTCAGAGTCTTTTAGGATCTATGAACATGCCTTATATGTTATACTTCTAAGCGGCATTCGCCAAGGAGAACTTCGTATTTTTACCTGAATATTGTATACAACTCGTAACTTGCATTTTTTTCAAATGATGTTATATTTGTTTGTTTCTGTAGTGCCCTCTATGCTGGACTTATTTGTATAACCTAGTACAATTACACTTATATATATAAACCAGTCTGAAATTATAATGAAAGATTGAAAGAATCCATATATTTTTGTATTGAAATTTGAGAAAAAAAATCAAATAGTTTTTGATGAAAAGTGAAGGCTATTGTGATGATAGGAGCAATTAGCTAATACTGCTATCTGAAGTGCTGTTTTTTGGAAAAATAAAGTCATCCTTTGGGAAACTGTATGTTAAAGTAGCCTTTAGGCTCAGAAGTTACTCTTTTCTAGATAGCTGAAGTTGGATGTTATTTGGTCCCATCTCTCTTCAGTCTCCAGATCGTTTTTCACAGCTGTTTCCTAAGGTGTATGAGTTATGCGTGTGTCTCGCATAGCAGTGCACAGCTCTTTTCTCATCTTCTCAACTGTATACTTCTGCTAATAAAGGGGAAAAAAAATCACGGATATCTGTATCGGAATAACATCTCGTGCAGATTCCATAGTTTGCTAGCCAGCAGAGAAAGCGCTGCATTTCATTTGACCTGTTCACGCATTCTCTGTGCTCAACTAAGTTTGCTCTTGGTTTAGGGTGTGTGTTTTTAGTGATGAGTACTAGGTATTTTAGGAGTGTTGCAGCTGAATTCTGCTTCCAAGCAGAGCAGAGTTTGCAGGGTGGGCTGAGGAGGATGGATGATGTGCAGTATGAGCAGTGGTAGAGGCAAAGCTGTTCTTCCAGGCAAGGGCTGGAAAGGCAGCAGAGGCTTTACTGGACGGCCAAACCGGTGCTGGCACAGAGCTGGCTGCTTCGGTGGTGTAGAGAAAATTCTTGTCTTCCACTAGGTGGCACGTTTTAGGAGACTTGGTGATGTGGTGATGTCAATACCTCCATAAAAAAATTGTATGGAGATTGTTTTCCTCAATCAATGTGTACAGCATGCATTGCATGCTTTCGCAAGTCTAAATTTTGCTCTGGGAGTTAACATTATTAAACCCGTATTTCCTTCTGTGCAATGTAGGCTACGTTTTCAGACCAGTAATACATTCAGAATGTGCTCATCTGCTTCAGACTGTAGTATGCTATTCAAAGTAAACTGTCAGCTGTTTTAATATCTGATCTTAAACGTGCATCCCCTTTTCTTTACAGTCTTCTGAGGCTCCATAGAACTTCACGAATGCTCCATTTTTGCTTTCTTTCAATTGGAATTTGTTTGAAACAAGTAGCACATGCGGCGTAAGAGAAAGAGATACATTTGTGTTGTCTTTTTTTTTTTTCCCCACAATAGTTTTAAAAAACAGTCCTCTCACACTCCTTTAGCTTTAAATAATTCAGTAGGTCTTGTATATTACATAGGAATTAGTTTTTTAGTCACATCAAGTTAAGTTTTAAAATTTTAGGATGATTTTTTTAAAAATTTAGTTCTAAAGGTAAAAAGTTTGAGGATTACTAATTGCAAATTAGAACCGCAAATTAGAACTGAACAAGATATCAAGTACCTTGTTGAACCAAGTCTCAGTGCTGAAGTGTCACATCATCTTAAACATAAACTTATATCCACAACATTGTTTCGAGTATTTGCATTTAAAAGTCAAATATAATGATCCACGATATAAGAATGTAATTAAATAATTACCTAAAAATGTATGTGTCTTTTTAGGAAGTTATACCTCATTCCAATTGTTAATCAGATAACTGGGGAGTAAGTTTTGTTAAACAGGTTACCTGATGGGTGGTCTCAAGAATATTAATATTAAAAGATAAAATCAAAGAATAGAAGCAGATACAATGAAACCGGTTAACCTCCCACTCTGTTTAGAGAAGGATCCTGTTTCAGTAGAAGTTAGCTTTTGGATATCTCAACAGGCAAATAGTTTGTGGGCACAGGTCTGACAAACTTCCACAGAGGTTTAGAAAAGCCTTCTGGTTCACCTGAGGTTTCAGATTAAACTTACTGTGAAGAGTAGTGAGTTGTGCAAGCTCAGATGAATAAATTTCTCAAGCCTTTATCCATAAATTCTGCAGCTGCGCTCCGGGGAACCTGCAGAGGGGACTGGGGCAGGCGTCTGCAGGGAAAATGGGTTATTTTCAGATAAAGAGGGGTTGTTCCACAAAATCTATCTGTGAACAGTGGAAGCTCATACAGAACTGAGTATAGAGTAACGATTCAGATAACACAGAGAAAGAAAAAGTTATTGGATGATGCCAATCCTGTTTTTTCTTGATCTATCAAGCACCCTTTTAGTGTATATTTTTCGAACATAGAGGTTGTTATTCAGTATCTGTATTCATATTCTCCCAGTAAAAGACATGGTATGTTTTCAGAAGTTAGAAGAGTCAACATTGAAAATCAAGTCTGTATTTGTTGTGCCAGCTTTCTTTTTGTTCCGTTTCTACAAGATGTGACTAAAATTTATTATATATTTAGGGAATTAATTAGCCCTTTCAAAGTTACCTGAAACTTTGGATGGGAAGTGATACAGAGGTACAAATTATGAGTGTGAATATTTAATTTTAGAATATAAAAAGTGGCCCAGAACTTTTTTGGTAGCCAAGTGCGAAGGAGAAAGAGAAGACAGACAGACTAGTCTTAATGGCCATTGTCCTGAGGAATATAGTTTATTTCTGGTATTAACAGTAGGTTTTATGTGCAGGAGGCAGTATTGACTTGCTATTAATTTATCTGAGTAAAGCATCTGTACAATAACTGTAGTAGCTAGTAAGAGGTAATTATTTAAATCTTAATTTCTGTCTGTTGCTGAGATGTGGGGTTGTTGGCCAATGATACTGAAAGCACTGTAGCCTTGAAAAGATTTCGACAGAGCTCTGTCACTCATGGTTGCAAGAGACTTGGAATTCATAGAGGTTTTGGTTTTTCCATCCGGGATCTGGGGCAGCAGTCACATTTTTAAGAGGCAGAGGCAATTTCTGACAGTCTCCGAGACCATAAGGAGTCAATCCCTTTCCTGACTATAGGCATAAATTATTACAGTAATCTGTTGTATTTTGAGTTATTGTCTAATGCTTCGTTTGTAGATAGTTGATGCTAAATACACAATCATCAGAACGCCATTTTGCTGCAGGGAAAGCTTAAAGACTGTGGAAATACATAAATAATACAAGAATACAAGAGGTAGATTTCATTTACCGCAAATCAGTGAACTTTTGAATGTAAAGCCTCGCTCAGAATAACTCTTGCATTGTTTCTTATGTGTGTAATTTGATATTCAATTAGTGTATTAAAAAAACCCCAAATAAATCTTAACATTTAAAAAATATTTAAAAGCCTTTAAATAGTAATATCTAAGCATTGAAATTCCTGCAGTATCATTTAATAATGGCAATGTAAAGTAAAAGGAATTGTATTAAATTCCTTCAAATAGATATGAACATCTATGAACAATCAAAAACCCCCTTGTATGCAATTAACATGAACTTAATAGGCTCCTGTTGCAATTTTATTGGAAATTGGGTTAATATTTGAAGGATAGTAGACTCATTTTATCTTAAAAAAATCTACAGTCTATCAAATAGAACCTAATGAAATGGAATAAATAGTTCCTGATTATTACAACTGAAGCTACAGCCAGTTTCTGTAATTTTTGTTCTCATGGACGAAATTTTCAGTTTAATATTTTCCTGGTGGAGAGGATGAATATGTATCTCTGAATCTAAAGATTTGTTCTACCAGTTATTTTCATACTGGATTCAAGTTTCTACAGAACGTGGGATTAATTAACTATTTCACTAATGGTTTGGGGTCCACCTTTACCTGAAATTATTGACCACATATTTATCATTATGCTTCGATCTAATGAGTTTTTAAATGAAAGTAGCAATAGTATAGACAAAGACCTACAAGGTTCAGTAGTTTAATGAAGATTGTTGGCGAGGCATCGAGAGACTTTAAATTTCTTCTATAGTCTTGAAGTGCGATAGATCTGGCTAATGCTGCAAAAAAAAGTGATGTGTCAAAATATGGCCGGTACTGTGTCAGTTTTGGAGTACTTTTGTTACACAGCTACCACTTTCTCAAATTTTTAGCTAACAAGAAATATTTCTTTCATTGCCAAATGCCTTTTCTGTAATAGAAAACACTTTGGTAAAAGACTGGGATGGCTCTGAGTGGAGGATTGTGGGCTAAGGGCACGCAATTGGTACCCCTCTAGCAAAAGCAAGAACTCCTGTGCCGAATTATCTTACACGGCAGGAATTGCTCCAGAATGGGTGTAATGTTAACTCGGGAAGCTGCAACAATACCTTGATCGTTGCTGAGGGAATTCTTATTAGGGGATATTTAATTTGCTGTACATCACCTTTTTGTCTATTTCTGAGCTGAGTTAAAAATAATTCTCAAGATTATAGATATTCTCAAGATTAGTGGTTGATATAAGTAATTTCCTATTATTTAACTACATTAATGGAATTAAATATATAAAAAAGAGATAGTTAAATTAATCAACCATCAAATTAGTGTCGTAGTTATTTGATATCATATTCAAACTTAGTTCTGATAGATAACAGCCAGTAAGATACATTTCTAATCTAATGGATGAATACAGTTCTGAGAATCTTGTTTCTTATTAAATACACAATTCACTTTCTGGGAATCTTCATCAGTATCTGCTTATTTTTTTTCTTTAAATCACTTGTGCAAGTAAAATGCCAGAATATTTACAAAAATTAGTTCAAATTCCTAAGCGAAGATGCAGTAAATCCATTAGACATTTAAGATTTTAACATATACTATTATTCTGCAGACTAGTTCCAGTGTATTCGTATTTATTTACTTATGTAATTTCTCTTTTAAAGGTAGTGTTCAGTGATGGGGGACCTGCGTGGTAGGGTAGAAACAGCTGAGAGAGGAAGGCGAGCCTGCTAATAATTGACGTAGAAGAGTCATATTTTACTAAGACTTGGATTCTGATAAAAGGGAATAGGTCTGCTTGTCTAAGGGCCTGGAGAGCTCTGTGCAAACCAGAGAAGGGACTCACAATCGCTACTACTACAACACAGTAGTGTACAAAGTGGCTTCAAGTAGTACATGCCATGTCCCCTAGTGACATCAGCAAAAAAGTCTTTAAGATGCCTGGGTAGAGATAGATATTAACAAGTATTTACATTTATCATATTCACAAATATTTCACAGCAATGAAATACACAGAAGAATGTTATTGTTCACATGCCTAACTTTCTCTTCAGGGCTCACTGTCCTGTCAGTCCTTCTTTCTTTATAAACTTTCCTTCCTTTTCACTTTATTTTTTCAGACCCCTTATCTTTTCCCATCAGTCTGTCTGCTTCCAGTTCCACGGTCTTTTTTTTATTCTGTCCTTTTCTCTTTGCCCATGGATGAGGAGCTCGCAGTACTCTCCTCTGGAATCAACAGAAGAGATTTTAATTTAATAATAATAATAAAAAGAACAAGGAGCAGAAAGAGAAGTTAAAAAGAGGAGCCTTCTCTTTGTAGCTTCTCCATAGTCAGAAGAAAATGGAAAGGCTGGTCTTGTTCTGCATTCTTTCCTAGAAATTTTGGAAGGTAGTACAAAGATTATGCAAACCCTATTTTTCTGAGAAGAGCTGTGTTTTGTTCCCAGGTGTAGGAACTAGGTTCATCGTACTCAAAAGCTATCATTTGTAGCTGGATAAAATTGATCAAATCAAGTAAACTCTGAAAATCAACCAGTTTTGTACCATTGCAATAGCCAGCTTGGTTATGATTTGCAGAGAGCAAAGCTATTTAGTGGCCATAACTTGTTTTGGTGTGTAGACCTCAATGCTGCATGGACACAAAATGCTAAATTATGGAGTGTATAAAAACTTATTTTCACATTTTATTTCTAGATTTGGAAAAATGTCTGTTTTTCAACTCAGGAATGAGTTTTGTTCACAAAGTCTCTTCTGTTACTGTGGCAGGGATGAGTTTCAGAGTCTTATTTTTATTGAATACATATTCCACATACACTGTTAATGAGGTAAAATTAGACAATAACATTTATCAATTTATTTTGAGATTTGAATTAATCACGTGGAAATGCTGAGCTTTTCCCTAATTGGGTCTCTTCTGATTTTGCCTTTTTTGTGTTGAAACAATAAAATTATTCATAGAAAAAAGAAAAAAATACTTAAACTGTCACAACCAAATTAAAGCCTTGTTTTGGTTGAGATATAATGCAAGTGTAAACTGCAGCACCTGCTGTTCTGTGTTCTGAGCCTGCCGTTGGTTTGTCGCTAGTCGAGACTCCAGTACTTAAAACGCTCCTCTTTTTCATACATTAAAATGTACCTCCAGCACATCAAGCTATTTCCTTGGGAAGTTGCGGTTCGCTACAGCACAACCAAGTGAGCGTTCTAACCTGGAAATGAGAGGAGAGCAGAAGCTGAGCTCTTTGAGAAACATTGGCACGGCAAGGGATTACCCTGTCTCATTTTCCCCAAACCACATTTTTCTGAAATGACGCTTCCAGAGAGAGTCCCCACCCAGACAGTCCTTCTCCAGGATGAGGTAAGGAAGCCACCATCGAGCTGAGCTGGGTTCGGCTTCTCCGAGTTGGAACCTCTCTTCATGACATCACACCTGGCCGCATTTCAGAGATTAATGAACGGCATCTTGTCAGTTTTAATATATCGTAGTGCTTTAGTTTACATTGACGGTGGAATCATAAATTCCCTGAGCTGGGAACGGCACCTTCAGGACTTGCACAGAGTTCTCAGAAAGGCAAGAGAAAGAAATCACTATGAACTACAAAGTGTGCCAGTTTTGAGAAAAACCTGCAGATTTTCTAGGACATTAGGTTTCAAAAGAAGGATTACACGCAGACTAAACAGAGTAGAAGTCATAAAAATGTAAAGACATCACAAAAATAAGATCCTTTTTAGGTATGACAGAATACGAAAGGAAATTTATACTGAATTATGCCACCCAAGCAGACCCATTAATTAACGTAATGAGAAAATATGTTCCATTTCCATGGACCTAAGCGTGTCAGGAAGCATTTGACACTTTTAAAAGGGGGAGAGGTGAAAGCATGCACTTCAGCACTCCTGAAATTCTCAGGTTCGAGCTTATCTCTTCACATTCATATTTGGGCTGCTTAGGCATTTGGTTACATATTCATCAAGAGAGAGGAAGAAAAAGATACTGTAAGTGACCAATATGTCTAAAAAAAATGTAAACACATTTTGCACTGTCTAAATTTTAAAGTTACATCTTATATCTTGAACGTTGGAGAGATTATCAGGTATCACTAGGAAATCACGAGTGAAAATTAGCTTTTTATTGTCAAGATATGATTCTGAAAATGATACATATGTGAAACTTTTAAATCCATAAGTAGATTCTATGTGTTCATTCCAACTGCTTATACTTCTAAAGCTGGCAAGCTGGGCAATTTGAAGGATCAGGAAATAAAAGCCAGACTTTCAAGGTTATTCAGACACCAATTTTCCATGCAAATGATTTTAAAAATCATGTTCTAATTCCTTTTCTCAGAGTTTTATTCCATTCCTGTTATTAAAATATTCCCCTGCACGTTGCTTGGAAATTCTTATGGTCATTCCTTGACAGAAGCAAACTGAAAAAAATTAGTTTGATCCTTAATGTTCTTATGATGTAATAAAACCCATGGGACATGTTCTTTCATTTAATCTGTGATGTAATGGCCACTTGATCTTAAGAATGAGGTATTGTAGGTAGCATCTTCTGCAGTGTGTCGTGTAATTTTTCATTTTGGATAATACCTTCTAGATGTTTCCTTCTCTGTTTATTTAAAGAATTTTTTATAGGTGTGACTACCCTCTGCAGATACATTCTTAGTCTTAATACATTGATCCGGCTGCATTCAAGTGAGGCATCACTTTAGTTTATTTTAATAAATGCATGTTTTATACATATATAGCTAATGCTGAAGGATTTTTGAGATTACAAATAAGCGCAAATTTTACGAGTGCAAAATGTTAAGAGTTAATTACACTTGGGTACGTAATTGTGCACATCTGATACAATTCGGTTAATTCTTTGATTTTTCGGATTCGACTTTTTCTTTTCACTTGGTAATGGCAAGAAATGGACCTGCAAATCCCTTTTTCTCCTTTGTGCTAAGCAGTTTACATGCTGTGTGCGCAAAACTGCGCTGTAGCCAAAATAATATTTGAAATATTTGGTCACCATGAATCAACAGAGAGAAGGCCAAACCTCATGCTTTTATGACCACATTAAAAAGCAGGAGGTAATTAATAATAGCTAACCTATCTGTGTGGTTGAAGTGCAATGTAGCAGTTGTTTTATAGTAGTAGAAAATATAGAATAGTTGTTAAGACAGAAAATGCAGGAGAATTTTATGTTTAATTGAAATCAGTGAAAATATTTTACATAGACAAAATCCAGTTTATTTACTTTAAGCATTATTATATATTGCACTGTGATTTTGTAGGAGTGCTAATTACTACTCTGATTATGTTAATCTGAGTATTTGCAATCCAGTGACTCTTCAGTTGTTTAACATTTTTTCTCTCTTGTAGTTCTTGTGCAAAGTTTATCAGCATGACCTATTTCTGAGGAGAAGCTTAAGGGGGAAAATGTGCCCATCCCATGACAGATAATTGACAGAAATCTCTCTTTGAGCGGGTAGCTTTCAAAATAGGCAAAGGAATCTGCTTTACCTGGGTTTACTCTTTATAACAGGGTTGACATTAATTGTTTATTAATCCCTGTTAATTTGAGTGATCATTTTTTGATCTGTGGGAGGCTTTACTTAAGTCCATAATGATACCAAAGGTGAGTCTCTGGTCTTGCCTGTACTGTAGTTAATAGTGACGGCAGCACATAGCATAAAGTTCTGCGTGAGGTGTCAGTAGCACTTCAGGAGACTGGTTGCAGTTAAAAATAGTCGTGTAGAGCTTCACAGGCTCAGCTGAGATGTTTCGTTGTTTCTCTAGATGTCCTGATGCCACTATTAGACTGCTGCTCCTGTTTAAGCTGACTGAAAGCAATCTCCCACATCTCTGTACAACTCAGTAGTCACTGAAAGCTTCAGCAAATCTTGTCTTCACTTTCATTTCCTTTTATAAGATAGAAGACACTTCAGCAGTTAGTTACATGTCCAGAAGATGCATGAAAGGATTCATTTAATTTTTTTTTTCAATGTCTCAGTGCCATAGTCTGACAAATCTTTCATTTTGAGCTTTTTGTAGGGGTATTCATTTGCCAGGGAGCTGAAGCCTGAAACTCAAAATGCTCCACTGAAGCCCATCACGGTCTCAACTTGCCTTCCTAAAGGCTCTGTTAAACTTCATTAGATTTTAATCTCTCTGTGGGTTGGTACACTGGAACCACTGAAATCACAGGCAGAGCTCCTATGGACATCAACACATCTGGATTCACACCGTGATCTTTTTTGACAGGTGGATTTTGAAAAACAAATAACTTCCAGTTCTCAGGTGGTAATTTTTATGTCAGGGCTGTTTTCATGGCAGTTCTCGTGATGACTTTTTGCTTTTCCTTTGTAGTCTTCTCTTCCTTGTAAATCTATGCCTGTGGTATGAACTGGGCCTTTTATCATCTGTAGAATAGTAATAATTAAAAAGCACTGATTATTCCCTATGAACAAACACTTTGGGTCTTGTCCCTAAATTCTTTTACAAAGCTTCTTGGAGATTTCAGAGATGCTCTGCCACAGGGAGGGGTAAGGAAGAAGTGCAGAAGCAAAGGCATTCTCAGGGCTGCCTGCTGAAAACAGACCAGTCAGAAAAGCAGAGCGTAGAGGCAGAAAAGGAAATTTGACTCTGACCTGGGAGGGGAAGAATTGTGGCACTGGGTCCTGCTTTCTGAGGTGACGGTACTGACTTTTTAAGCAGAACTAATTTAGTTCTTCTTAGTGGGCCTTTCCACTTTCAAATAAGCTTTCTAAGCCAGAAGATTCTGACTCTGTTCCTCCCTCTCTTCTTTTGACCTACTGCTTTTTATAATTTCTGGCTGCATCATAGCTTGGATTCAACCAGGACTGCAGTCAAAGCCGTTTCTTGGGAAGTAACCAGAGGAGTTAGATCCACCTCTTTCTGAGTTGTATTAGTGTTCTTATCGTTAAACTGGCACCACCACCCATGAAGTTAATTGAGGTGCTGTCTATGACTAACTTTTCAGGATTCTCCAAGGTCTCAAGCAAGCTTTTGCAATTGTGTGTCTCATCCTGGATTGCTTTTAGAAGGAGATAAATATCTATCTTCACATTGTTAGGGTACTTCTGATGATGCATGCCAGCCAGAAAAATTTCTAGCCAGATTAAAAGGTACGTAGTGAGTTCAGGTGCCAGGAAGTTAAAGTAGTACTGGAAATCGGGTAGACTGGTTTGTTGTTTGAGATTCAGAAGGGTTTACATACCTGGGACACACTTTTAGTAGATATTGACAGCACATAGTCTAAAACCTGCCATCTTCTCGGAAGAAAAAGTGTTCCAAACCAAAACAAGCCAATGGAAAAGACATGAAAAGTAAGATATTAAGAGTGTTCCATCTGGGGTAATTTTGGATAAGTTCCATACCAGGTCAATCTGCAGTCTCAGCAGTCACTGCTACCTGAGTATTATGTGGCATATTTTATTTCCAGGCTAATAAGAGAAATTAAGAATTTGCAAGACAATAAGTTTAGAAAATATTAAAATGACAGTTTACCTGCATACTGGAGATCTGATAATCCCATAAAAATTCCATCGTAAACAAAAAGCTGTCATTATACATGCAATGTAAATATGTTTCTAGTAATTCACAGGGGACCTCTTAGGCAGAAATTCATCTTACTGCTAAGGTATTTAAGTAAGAAAACCCAGAAAATGTCAGACAGCTGTATTCTTTGGAATAATTTTAATAAGCTAACATGGTATTTGGTTTACTGGTTGCATCCTGTTGCCTATATGCAAGTCTCTGCAACTTAGTCACTTCACTATATGCAAGTCTCTGCAACTTAGTCACTTCACTCTGATTTTTTTTTCTTGTGTAACCATCTTAAAAGCTATCTAATCTGTTATGTACCTTTTCATTCCTTGTTTGCATTCATCTAGAACCAAATAGCTTTGAATAAGTGCACAAATGATGCATGAGGTATTACACGTGTGCGTAGCTGCAGGTTTCTGTTACAGATATAATAAGCAACAGGTATATGCGCAGTGTACAGTTATACGCCTTGGAAACCTCAGGGTTAAGCTGACGTAAGTGCTTTCTGATGGCTTGCGAGGTAAGATCTAGCACAAGGCTCTCTAGGGATGAATTTCTTAAAAAAATAAAAGTGAGTTTGACCACATTTATTTGATATTACATTCATAGGTGTAAAATAGCAGTTTATAGTTTCACTTGTCCGTTTCCCTTGCTCTGGAACTGCCTCCCTGATCAAGAAATTCAATAGCTATTAAAAGCTGCAGCTGTACTAACAGACTTAGGCTTCATAGGAGGCATTTTGCAGCTATTACTTTAGAACAGGCGTTCCGTGCCAGTACAGATGTTGCATCCACCTTTTTCATAAGCACTTTATCTGCACCGTGGGCATTGCATTTCTAAGGCTCGCTTGAAATTGCTAATACACACTCCATAGCTGTAATTTATTTGGGCTGGTGTAGTTTAAAGACCTGAAGGCTCAATGTGCACCTGTTCTATTCATCTGAACAGGAAAGCACTAATTCCACTGCATGAGAGTTTGTAGAGTTTGGATCTCTTCTTTATAAATCTCCTGAACCAAATGCAGCCCTTCTTTGATTCACGTGTATGTTCCCCTTACCTGAAATGGAAATAGCTTGCTTATATGTCACCAAATTTCAATTTTGTAATATTGAAGGGAGAACATACCTCTTGATCTAATGGAGGACTAGCATACAACTACTACACTCCCTCAGTCAATCCATCTCTGAGTAATCAAACACACATAGCGAAAGATACAACATGTAGAACTGCGTGTGTAACTGGAGCAAAATCTGCTAGTGTGATGACACTGGTTTCATTGTGGTAAGATATGACAAACACTTCTGACTTTAATGCGTTTAAAGTGATATAAAACGAGTGAGATCGAAAAGCAACTGCTTAACATAACCTGATTCACCTCCTGATAACACTGATATCAGGGAATTTGTGCTAAGGTAGGATAAACAACAGCTGAAGAAGGCAATAGCCTAAGTAATAAATGATAAATTTTGAATATGGAATGTTGAACCAGCATAAGAGCCATTCATTCAACTGTTTCAGCCCAAAATTCTGGAATTCAGACAAAATCCAGGAGTAGTCCTAACTTTGAAAGACAAAAAAACCCCTCAAAAAAACCCTTTAAAAAAATCAAAAACAACCCCAAACAAAGCAAACAAGAAAGTCACTGTTCAGTGAGGTTTTTCAAAACCAAAGCTATGTCCCACTTTGGCCAGTTCTGCTGGAGATGTATGTCATCTGTAGACATGTCATCAAATATGACTCAAACCAACCCTTCCCCCAAAATAAATAGATGCGACCACATAGACAAATGATTCTTTGGCATTTTGAAGATTCTACCCTACTTGTGGTGCGGTTTTAATTTAGAATTAAACCAAGGGTTGATCCCTTACTTAGTTTTTTTGTTAAAACCAAACAGTAAAAAAAGCACTTGCGTCATAATTGATCTTGTTAAAAACTTGTAAGTTTCATGCAATAGAATGGAGAAGCAGCACCACTGTAGAAAAACAAATGAACAAAAAAAGACTTGAAGAAAAGAGCTATATGTGGAAGTAAAGAGAGGACAGAAGTTTATTCAAAGTATATATTTTGGGAATAGTGATTAAATACTGAAGCAAAGGTATTAGTAACTACATTACAAAAATGAAATGCTCCAGAATTGTGCATTTAGGAGTTGAATTCCATTTCAAAGTTCTGATGACATTGACAGACCACACAAGCCTCATTCAAGAGGCCAAGGACACTCCCTTTGATTCATCTCAAGGCACAGCAGAATTTGGCCTCTCAGGTCTAGGATGCCATCAGAAGGTCTAGAGAGAATTACAGTCTTGCTGTACACAGCTGAGTGTATATAATTCTTCAAGTAAAATTTGTGTCTTAGGTGTTGTAAAAGAAATGAAAGGTAGCTGTTAATTCCAAGGCTTATAAATATGTCAGTGGGTTTTCATAATGTCTTAATAAATTACAAGAACAAACTCAATGACTCATGATGTCACCAGAACTACATGCTGCACTGTATTTATTGTAATTATGTGCTATGCCTCACAGAATTATTTTACTTTCTACATGAATACATAGGTCTGACTAAAAAATCAAAACAGTCCTCATTGATTTCTCCATTCATTTTTATTTGCTATCTTTCCACTGGTTTCTTGTTCTGAACCCTTCTTCAAATGAAGGAAATTTTTAAGAAAATATGTCTAAAAGCAGATGGCTGCAACTGCTGTATTTATTCATTGAAAAGTTGAAATAAAATACAGTTTTCAAATATCCTTAAATTTGGGTGAAGTTCAAATTTTCCTTGGATCCTAGTTCTCTGGCTGGCCACCAGCCCATATCACTAATGGTATAACTAGCTGAAAAATGGAAAAACAATTTCATGAAAATTTCAAGATTATTTTGGCTTAGATCTGAAGTGTAGAGATAGCATTCATATCATGGTGTCAGTAATGCTTCATTCTTTAGTCTGAAAAATAAACGCAGGATGGGCTAAGTACTTGAGGTGAGTTAAATGTGTAAGACTAATTCCAACAGCATTTCAAAACCACTAAGGTAAACTTGGGGTCTGAAGAAGCCCTTGGGTCTTTAGTGTTCCCTGTCCAAACTGGTTTTTAACTCTCGCAGATGGAAGCTGCAAGTGTGGTTTACCTTTAAGTGTCATGATTAAATGTTCTTTTGTATCAAAAAGATATAGTGAGTTGATACATTGAGTTGGCCCTGCTCCCACCTACATGCTTAGGTGTTGGTTTCAATGGAACAGAACCTGTTACTTAAGATTGCGTCCAGTTTTATGGCCCTTATTTAAGTTACTGGAAATGGTGCATTCAAATTTAACATAGGTTGATTTGATGATGTGCTTCTCTGAAGAGATTAAATAAAACATAGAAATTACCCCCAACGATTCTCCCATCATTGCTGAAGTAATTCTCCAAGATATATATATGTGAAAATCCTGTATATAAAATCTCCTTCTTCAAGCTGTATGTACATTCACATATTGCTTGCAATGAAATCTTTTCAATATGGGGGTCTTAATTTTTGCTCTCATTTATCAAGAAGCAAGCAGGAAACCCCATTCCAAAGTACCCATTCCAAAAACAATAGCAGTGTGCAGTCAAATTTTATGAAAGCATCTTAGAATTTATATAAATAAAACTAGTATACATTTCAAAGACTATATAAAATGCTGGCGTTTGCTTTTACTGCAAAGGTCAAAGAGCTGATTAAAATTATCATTTCATTAATTTTAAGTTATGTATTTAGTCATAACATATACAAAAAAAACCCAAAAGCAGCACATGTACCTCATATAGTAAGATAAAGTTTAATATATTTTATTAGCTTAAGGGACACAGAATAACTATCTATCCAGAACTTCAGGCATGCATTTACATAAATATATTAAATTAAGAAAAGCAATTATACACTTAAACATCCTTTTGTCTAGAAAATCATTAAATCCACAGATTAACAATAAATCCAACTCTATGCATTTATCACTTCCAGATACAACTGTTCCATTTCTCAGATATTACACAAATACATTTGTTAGAATTTATATGCATTATACATATATTATATATTACATAATAATGTGTATACATACATGGTGTTCAATAATATAATAATAATTTGTACTTTTTATAGCACTTTTCATTTGAAGAGCTCAAAGCGCTTTACAAGAGTTGATTTCACTAATTTTCAGATGGAAAGTGGAGGCACAAAGATGCAATTGTTTCAGGTTAGACAGAATTTGTGACAGACAGTAACTGAATTCTCTTGTTGTGAACTTCAGCCGTGCTGTCTCCCTAAAAAAGAAATACACACATAGCATGTGTAGTCTACGTAGGTAGACTTTCAAAGACTTGTAAGGTCTCAAACCAAGAAAGCACTTAATTATATTAATAACATTAAGCGCATGACTTCAGTGAGATTCATGTGCTTAAAATTACTTGTCTGCTCCAGTGCTCTGCTAGATTGGTGCCTGTGTATGCTTAGTGGTATAATACAGTTTATAGAAGATACTTAAACATAGTTTGAATGATATTTTCTAAGCTATTTTCCCATATTTCAAATGTACATACAGTACCTGATGGCTACGATAAAATAAAACTAACTAAGCAGAGGAATATCACAACAGTAATGGTCTCAAGTGACAGAATATTGTTATTTCCTTTTCTGCTTGGCTCCTATTAGAATCTAATTGTTCTCAAAAGGGAACTGAAGTTTTAATTCTGCAGTGTGTTGTGTGTGGGACAGCTAATAGCATTTCTGGGTAATTCACAGGATAAGGTTACTGCTTCTGGTATTAATGGAGATCATACATCTGGTGACTTAATACCAGATGGTTCTGATCTCAGTATATCTTGGTGTGAATTAAGTTCATTCCGCACACTAGTTTTGACTCTGGCCAGAACGTTTTCCTTTTAGTGGTTCCACCTAGGAACATTCAGAAAATGGGATTTGTTTGTTACTGCCTTGTGATGCAAGCCACCTTTCAGTCCTGCAGCAAAATGCATCCTACACAAAAATTTTAAAAAGCCTCAAACAGCCATGTCTCTCTGCCTTCTTCCCACCCAAGAATATTGGGAACACAGCGTCTGCGTATATTCACATGCTTTAGCTGGCCCCTTCTTTCTGAAATTTTGTGGGAATTTATGCAATTTTTCATGGAAATATTTTTTCACTTTCATTTTCATTGCAAAATGAAAATAAATGGGAAAATCTCATAGACTGTAAAAAGAACTATATGATACACGGGACCCTATTGACCACTTACAACAGATGGGAAGTTGTTTTTTATCAGTAGAAATAAAACTCTTCAAACTGCAGCTTGCTGTTTGTGCACATTCTTAGTAACAATTTCTGAAATTTTTCATTATGGAAGCCAGTATGTGTACAGTAGACAATAAGTAAAGACACATTATATATATATATATATATATATATAACACAGAACATTTTTTTTCTGAATTCCTATAGCATGAAATGGTCACTAGAATGACATATTCTCAGTAATGAGAGCTCTGGGAAGCAGGTGCGTCACTTGGCTTTCAAAGCAAACTGTACAGTGTAATGTGAAGAAGCCTACAGGAATTTTCTTTGGGTTATGGTACAACATGATAATCCTTTGCCAATACATAGACAAAATCAGTATTTATTAATAACTCATGAGTGAACTGAAGGAAAAAGGTTGATGTGTCAGTTGAACCACTTTTACAGTGCTACAAAATAGTAATGTTTTTCTTTTCCCAGAGAAGGCATTAGTAATACTGTCTGATTAGTCTGTCTGATGAATGTGAATCTATGCAGAATTAATTGCTGTGCTAAGATTGTTTGGACATTGTGCATTTTATAGCACGATACATTCTGTGTGCAGAATTGTAATTGAAATGGGTGAGTACAAAGGTTCACGGCCGTCTCTTTGCCTCGCACGTGTCTGTACAATACCTGGCATGTCCCACCCCATCATCGCTTACGCCTGTCAGCTCAGCATGGAGGAGTCTCATCGCTTTCAGTTGTATTAGGAAGGGTGACAGCAACAGTTTTGGATTTAGGGTATAGTCTTGATTGAACCTCTACACCATTCCTATTAAATATAGATTGGAAAATTTGCCTAATGCTGCTGAATTCAGCCTTGTAATGCTGGACTCCAGACACTGCGAGAACTTATCTGTTGATGTTCAGGAGCATCTGTGGGTGCAACTTTGGGCCCTGTCTTACTGTGGCTATTTCACAAAATGGGGCCACTGACTTGGTATTTTTTACTTCCCTATTTAGTGGCATATGCTTAAGTATTTGAAATAAGCATATATACTTCTGAAAGAGAAACTAATGTGAGCTAATTGCTCCACGTTTTTAAAGAAGTATCGAGCAGTCTGGCCAATTTAACAGACCCCTTGTGTAACTGTTGGCGATACCTATCAGGGAAGCCAGGAGGGCTGGCCGTGCTCCGTACATCTTTACGCGTGGCTGAACCTGCAGTCTGGTTTCAGAAAACCTCAGTGAGCTTAATGACTGCAGATGCAGACACGGAGAGATCATGTGTGCACTGATGTCTGAAGTTCAGATCTTCTGCCAGCTAAGTGGATATCTTTTAAGGACTTAATCCTATAACTAGTGAAGTCAATAGGAGATTTTCCGTTGACATCAATGAGTCAGGCCCTCAAAGATTAAAGTAATCCTGGACAAGTAATCCTGGACTAAGCTTTCAGGTGGCTTATGCTGTTTCACACCTATATCCTAAAAAGAGCACACATTTATGTCACTGAATTACTCTGCTGTTGAAAACAATTAACATTTTAGCAAATCGCTCTTAAAATTTTTCTTTTTTTCTATAACATTTTGCCCTGAAACTCCTTATGGAAATATTTATCAGGTTTTTGTAGCTGGAACCCAGATTATTTGGTACATTTTTTCTGCAAATTTGGATTAGGATAAATGTAAAGGATTGGTTGCCTTTTTGGCAAGATTCTTAGTTATATTTTTTTAAGTGACAAAAATATTGGTCAATTTTTAATATTGTAAAATGGGAAAAAATAGTTTTTATTTACTTCATGACTCCCTTCCCTTTTTTTCTGAGACAAAGATCACATTTTCAGTTGGACAGAAGATCAAAATGGTATCATTCCTAATTAAACTGATACACAGTTAAACTAATGATAATAAATTAAATGTCTTTAAAAGAATTTACATAATTAAGGAAAAACAGGCAGAGCAGTCTGTCCTCGGAGTTGCTTTTTCCATGTAAGCCTGATCTTACAAGTGCCTATTTACTCTGCATATTTGTACGTGAAAAGGTCTTCGTTTCTAAACCCAAATTAAAGAAAGTGTATACTGAAAAGCAACATTTCATAATCCCAGGAGTATCATAATATCATTCAGCTTTTTACTTGAGGCATCTGATTATTGGATTGAAATGGGAAACTTTTTGAGGACCACACTGACTCTACACCAGGGGTGTCAAACCATTTTCACCGGGGGCCACATCAGCCTCACATCAGCCTTCAAAAGGCTGAATGTAATTTTAGGACTGTATAAATGTAGGAGTAGTTACACTATACATTTTACCTAACTTACACTTTGCGTAAAATAGAATAACCTGTAAGGATATAAAAGTACAAAGGTTTTGCATCTCTGGCTCTGACTGTTAAAAAAGAAGTGTATTTCCTTGAGGGTGAGGGTTTGAGCTAATATTTGTTATTGGACACATTAGAAAAATGAGTTTACTGTTTTTCTGAAATGGAGTAAAACAATTTGGAGCTGATTTTACGTAACATCTTTTTGTCTCCCTACTTATCTATGGAGTAAAAACGTTTCTTCTTGTATTCCAATAATAAGCCTTCTTTCTGATCAGTGACATTTAAACAGAGAAAAATGGAGGTTTTCTGTCCTAAAATAATAAAATGGAGGTTGAAAACTAGCAGACATCAGGAGCAGAGTTCAGTTTCTTGCAACAGGTATCTTTGTTCTCTTTTAACAGCAAAAAGACTCCAAGAATGCCTGAAATGTACCATGTGTTGGGAACAGAGAGGCAGTATCTCTGAATAAAGGAAGAAATGAATGGAATAAAAGATTAGGAGAGAGAGACAGAGACAACTTGAACACATACATAAAATCCCTTCTGGAGGCCCTTATCTAATTGCCTCATTTATCTAGTTTCATTTATAAGCTCAGTTTTATTCTGGGACATTCTCGGAGGTTGCGTGAGAATGGCTGCAGAATGACCTAACTGGCAATGGGCTTTCTACAGACCCTTTTTTTTTTTTTTTTTTTTTGTATGCCAATTCTCAGGGCAATTACTGCAGTTGCCCTTTTTATATTAGCATCTTGGGTGGCTAGACCTGGGGTTTACTCACTCTTTTTAACAGTATAATTTCTTTTGATAAATAAGCAGCTAGGATTTTTTGTGTCTTTTTTTTTTTGAGAATACTTCTTTTCCACTGGCACTTCCTATGTACCTATGCGGGCTTAATGCAGATGCTTGCTTTCACATGATACAAAAGATGATTTTAAAATGAAGCAAAACGCTTTCCACAAACTATCTCCTCTCCCTTTCTAATCTTTACTTAGATTACTTATTACTTTTGAAGTTTTAATTGGAATCACTCAAACAGACTTTTTTTTAGTAAAATAAACTGAAGTATTTTGCTTAAATTTTAAAAGCCATTTTCTGGGTGCAGCACAGCCGATGAGAGTTTTTTGCCATTGATTTGCATGAGGCCTGGATTTAATTCTTAGCCTTGACTGGAGTTTTATTTTCTGATTTCACTAGTAAACTAAATTGTCCTTATGAAGATCAAAACTCTAAGATCATTTTTATCCTTTCTCTACATGACTATGGCATATACATTTCTTCAAAGAAAGTGTTAAAGATGTTATCTCTGTCAGATATTTAAATGTTGCTAAAATACATCAGTGACTTTCTTGCTTTGCCGATTATGGAGAGTGTAATAAAACTGTGCTGTCTGACAGATTTAGACAGCTGGTTCATTCATGAGAAGTTCACATTTTTGTC
Organism: Caloenas nicobarica; assembly: GCF_036013445.1. NCBI lineage: Eukaryota > Metazoa > Chordata > Aves > Columbiformes > Columbidae > Caloenas > Caloenas nicobarica. Next base: position 21,323,137 of record NC_088248.1, on the reverse strand, counting down.
ACCCACGTTGAATAAGGAAAGATTAGATGCTAAGGTCAATTTACAAAAATGGTTGTCAGGACATTTTTTAATTGTAAAACTTTTTGTGATGGAATTCGGGCAAAAGACTATAGGCAGAAAGCAGCGGAGACAAAGAGCTGCTATTAAGCTACAGATGCTACCACAGGGTTCATTTTAAGATTGGTCACAGTGCTGAGCCAATGGAGTGTTCGTGTGACTAGAAGGGACCACCCTTTTCTGGGGTGAGAGGGCAATTTGGTCTTCATGCTCATTTAATCCCAAGACATCTTTCAATGGACTGTCAGTGAATCTACATTGTGCAAAATTATGCATGCACTTTTTAATGCAGACCATTGTTCGCTGAGCACTTTAACCAAGATTTCTCAACCAATTTCCATTTGGCATGAGGTCACTCGAAACCCCGGCAAACATATATGGAAGGCAAATGTAATTTTCTATTCCTCCGAGCTGAAATGCTTACAACAGAGAAATGCAAGAAGCAATCATGCTGTACTTTCAGATTTAATACTTACTGAATGAAGACTGACAACTCTCTATAAAGGAAAATTCGTTGCATGTCACCGCCCTAGAGAGATAATTTTGCTACTGGAGAGTAATATTGCTGAAGTCTTTTAGATCTGTTGCCTCAAGTATTGTATAATTGTTGATGCATGAGCAGCTGATTATAAGAACAATAGGATGTGCACAGTGTGGCTAGTCTGCTTTCTTTTCTGAGGCAAGATTTTATAAAAGCCAGGTAGTGCAACGGAAATCTGATAGTCAGTAAATAATGAGCAAAGAAACTGCCAACAACGCCCTAGAGCTGGAGATAAGAGGGCACCAGTTCTGAAGATACATCTAATTAGACTACTAATACTTTAGAAATCCTGACCATAGCATGTACACCATATTTATTGATACATTTACAAACACTCAATTTTACGTTAGCTCTTCAAGGAACATTTACATTTAGAACCGCATTTGGCGAGAACTGTGACACGTTTTGTACAAGTGACATCTTACACAGCCAACACGTGCTCATGTGAGCTCTCCTCCAGTCACATTCCGTTCAGTGTGAAATCGTGTTCAATCTGGCCTGTCCTGTTACAGTGAAAATCGCTTTATGAACACTTACAACATATGCTGGAATTTTATTATGATTGTTTGGCAGTTGTTTTTTTCATCCGTCGTAAATGAATACAAGTTGACACAAGGATACATTTCTAGATTAGATCCACAACACATTAAAGAGTGTGTTTGCTCTCTCTTTCCCCGTCTTTCCAATTAAGTTGGTGAAAAATGTAACTTTAGGATTTTACAGGACATGGTAAAGCTGTCTCATCTAGGTGATGTCTATATTATAAAAATAAAATAAAATAATATAAATATGTAACATGAACCCAGTGCCCATCGTTAAATAAAATAAATGATAAAAAGCAGACCTTCTAGGATGACTGTTTTTGAAATATGCAATATAATTTAATAATTAAACACTCAAAACAATCTTGATATTAAGCTGCGATAACCAGATCTTTGCATCTATGCTAGATAAAGAAATGCGTAATATTCTGTAATAGACTTACATTGATGAAGGTGAAGGTTACAGTCTTACAATAAATTGCCTAGGTAGGAATGCATTAAGGAGTTCTGAAATATTGTCTCATGATGTAGTTCAGTTCACCTTAGAAACCGTTACAACTGGATTTTATGAAGTCTAGCAGTTTATACAGCGATATTCAAAAACTGCTCTCTTATTGCTATAATCAGATAGGTACAGCCATGAGATTTCCGGGATGTTAAAGAATCCATTAAGACATCACGAAAATACTTTGACAAATATGTGGTTTACAGTGGAATTTGTAAACTATTTCTCATGAAGAAATAAATATATAAAAAAAAATCCACTAGCTGTAAAACCATACTTGTGATAGTGCGTGCATGTGTATGTGTGCAAGTATTGGGTATGGGCATGTCTGTGGAGACATACAGAATTATTTACACACATACAAAGAATTTATCTGCACATTTGTGGATATTATACTTAAATTAATAAAGTAAATCAAATCACCAGTATTTGTTGCAGGATAACAGTCTTTTAAAAATGACAGGACTCCAAACAAATGCCCGTTGAAAGTGTAGTTTCCAAATAGTCCCAGAAACTATACAATATAGCTGGTTAGATCCAGCAAATAGGACGTCATGTCTAGGATCTGATCAAGAATACCTGCCCTTGTCACTCTTCGGATGTTTCTATCCACTTGTTCACACTGGGGGCCGAGATAGCCTTTTTTACATAAGCATTTATTAGGCCTTACACAGACACCTCCATGGCGACAGGCTGGGTCACATTTTGCTGTGGGTAAAAAAACAGTGAGTTTCTAATTTGTTTAGAACATCACAAAGCGAAAAGATACAGTACACATTCATTAACAACTTTTTGAAGCTTATAAAGCACATAAATTAAAAACAAAATAGAAAGGGTGAAATATTAGAAGTTTAGAAACTACTTTTTGAAGTTTTAAAATATTAGGGGGAGGAAGTAATTTTGTGTGTCTGAGAGGACATCACCCAGGACAGAGTGTGAAACTCCAATAGCAGATTTTTGAAAGTGTCCAATTCCCATATTCATGCTTGATTCTGGAGTGCATAGAAAACCCATCTCAAAAGAGTTTAGGCTCCAAATGTCATACCATTTGAAAACAAAATACAGAGCACATCTCTAAACAGTGGTACTCTGCCTCGTCCCATTTCTTATGCTGGCAAGCCAAAAAAGTCCTGAAGTTGGTGGGACGTTTTAGGACCTGGCCATCTTCAAGCCAGCAAGTACTGAATAAAGAACCATAGTACTTTTGACAGCTTTCATGAGTTATTAAAGTTTCAGGGTTTTTCCCTATCTTTTTAGCAGATGCCTGACAATTCCCTAGAGAGTTCTTGGTTAATCAACTTGCTAAAGTTTTTCAAATGTAAATGCTATTTTAAATTGTAGCCAGTGTTAGCAAAACTAGTAATCAATAACTTCAGTTGTGGAAGTATTTTCTTCTGGGGTAGAGTCACAGCACTGTGATAAATATAATGTATCTTTCTTTTTGCAGATGTTTTCCTGTTCAATGATTCACATTGCATTAGATGTTTTAACCAGTGCACTCATCTAAAGACTTACTGTGCTCCTACAACTCATGAGTATTTCTTTAAAGTTGTCTTAAAACTAATGGTCAATGACATATATTGACATTTTCTCTCAGCAAATAATTAAAAGCAAATTATGACATATCGCTGCTTTTTTTCACTTGTTGCTATGAATCTATATACAAACCAGTTCTGCAGAACTCTCCTTCCCAGCCTTGATTACAGCAGCATTTTCCTGTAGGAGTGCAGTGCCCGTTCCGACAGTGCCTTGAGCATTCAGATGTCAGCACCTGTGCAGGCTGAGCTGTTCTTTTGCATTCTTCAGGGACTAAAGGCCTGTAAAAAAATACACAAGCCAAGCAGATAGTTAAGAGCTGGAGTCAGGGATAAAAACTTTGGGTTTTTAAGTCCTGATTCTCTTTTATAGCATTCTCGGTGGGAGAGATCTGTGTTCTAAGGGGATTGCTTTTTTTCTCAAAAACTCCAGTAAAAATAGAGTTGATATGTTACATTACAGAAAAATACAGTGTGATTTGCTATTCTTTCATACAGCTGCCTTCAGGGGTCTTTTACAAGCTTAAATAATAGTCCTTGAGAATTCTTGAAGCTTGAAACTGGCAAAACCAGCTTGCTGAGGAGCTTATCACAGGCAGCATATATCTCTAGATATAATAATTTCATTATTAGATGTGCTAAACTCTACTGATAGTCTGGCTTTTCTTCAGAGAGCACGCATAGTCACTTAATTCAGCTCAGAATCTGATGGTGTCTCTTTGCTTTTCTAGACATTGCATATTTTTTATTTCCATATTTTTGTGAAATTATATTTGGATGAGGTATTCCACATGCTTATTTAATACGTTTTCACTGTGAAGGTGACCAAGCACTGGCACAGGTTGTCCGGAGAGGTTGTGGAGTTTCCAGCCTTGGACATGGTCCTGAACAACTGGGTCTAGGTGGCCCTGCTTGCTACATAGTGCAATTTTTCTGTCAGTCCCTACACAATATTTTGGATGTCCAGCAGCCTTTTTTATTTACAAAAGCACGGCATTATCTTCCTTAACAAAGAAGGCACTGTAGTGTTCCTTCTGCAGTGTTAAGTGTGTAAAACACTTAAGTGTTTTAACCTAAGCTTGCACTAACTGTTGATACATCTTCCAAAGCTTTTTTAGATTTTTAAATTTTTTTAAATTTAGCTTTATATCATCATGCTGACCACTTATTTTATTTGCTGAGTTCAGCAGCTAGAGTCTGATAGAATCATCCCAAGGCTACAGGTTCCCAGTACATGTACCATGTTTTGTCTCTGCCGTGGGTTTGATTGCATAGGGATAAGTTGAGCAAAGAACATCAGATCTCCCAAGAGATCTAATCAAGTAATTGAATGGTGGGAGCAGAATGAGAAATTAAGTTAATTAGTGATAAATACAAAATAATTAATTCTCAAGGAAATAATTTGAACTACTGCCATACATTCCTAAGCTTGACATTTGCATTACAAAGATTTTAATAGTTTTGTGGAGAGCTCAGTGAAACCTTGGCTTAGTGTCCAGCTAGAATCCAAACAAAACAAAATTGTACGAGATAGAATAGAATAGAGTAGAACAGAATAGAGTAGAATAGAATAGAATAGAGTAGAATAGAGTAGAATAGAATAGAGTAGAATAAAGTAGAATAGAGTAGAATAGAATAGAATAGAACATTATTGAATATACTGACATCCGTATTAAATCCCCAATTATATGCAAATAGCTGAGTAGGAACTTGTGCACTGACTACTCTATCAAATATTAAAATCCTAGATTGATACTCCTGTGTGGAGAAGAGGATGGTCTTTGGATTCTGGGAAAGAAGGGGTATGATAGAGGTGCAGAAAAAAAGAGGAGGAAAACTGGGCATTCTTGTTTATATCCCATTTCAACATCATAAGAAATATTGAGGGAAAAAATAAGCTAAAGAAAATAAAATTAACTAGTTGAACTCATGGCTTCTAAGATATCAATGAAGCCCATGTTCTAGTAGGATTTTTAAAAGATATTCCTATGCACAATAGGGCCATTCAAAGTAATAGGGTAAAAATAATTTATAATAAAAATAAGCACTCATACCTGATGTCGTAGAAGTATCTCACTAGTTGACTGGGCTTACATTTTTCCCCTCATTTTAGCATGCAGCTTGTTAATGGTACATTACAGGTTTTCTTGCATTTTTCTTTGAAACAGTAATAGAGCACAGACTGGCTGTTTTGTTTCACTGAAGCACTTTCTCTGCTCAGTGTTAATTGCTACCACGATTATTTAAACATCTATGCAGAAGAACTGTTTCTCCAAATATGTAAAGGACAGACAGAATGTATAGATGCATCATTTAGTGTAGTACCAAGTTCGGATTTCAAAAATACTTCTGAGAATCAGACTTAAGGTCCTGTATTATAATTATTATTATTTTGAAACATGTTTTGACACCTTTTGTGCAGCATATTTGAAACCCTTTCAGGTTTTTGTGTTTACATACTTCCACAGCTGTCTTTGAAATATAATGCATTTTTTTGACCTCTAAGGAATTCTAGTTCTGCAGTAATGAGTGCATTACATGTACGATCTGATTAAGAAAGTTCTTACACTTAAAATTATATGTGAGATTCACAGGCAATGCTGTTTTGGAAACAGTTCTACAAAATCATACAATTTTCAGTGGAGACTTGTTCAGATTTAAAGTAAAAGGATCTATGTTCCAATTCCTACCTCTGGGAAAAAAAAATAAATTCGAGTTGATTTCTGTGTTGGTCAACTGCATAGGAGACAACGTTCTTTCTTCATCTGTCTCTGTTAAGGCCCATTTCTTTCAAGTTACTTTAAATAGGAATCTCCTATTTTGTTGCTAAAACACAAGTACAGTACTGTGTTTAGCAGGACACATAACCTCAGGCTCCTGGAGCATCTCTTGAAAAAGAGCTCCAGGGGCGTACCTTTAGCAAAGAATGACCTCATAAGTCACAGAGATATTTCATTTGTGAATATAATGATTTATTAATATCTGTAACGTAGGATAGTGCTGGAATAGATGGCTCTTTTAAAATTTGTATATAATGTGGGAGGCAGAAATCATACTTTTTTGTAGCCAGCCAAGCATGGCTGGTCACTTTTATGATTTAAAGTTTTCTAGTGCTCTTGGTACTTGTAAATACAACCTTGCCTTTTATTCTACCGTCAATCAATAACTTGCACTCATCAGCCTTGGATAATATTTATTAATGGTGGGGTGGAGTAGAAACAAAGATGGAAAAAATTCTCGTTGGCAGAGTGCCCTAGGAGAAGAGGAATACAAATGCAGCTGCAGCAGAATCCTTCTTGTGTTTGAGAAGAATTACTGATTTTCCATAGTTGTGCTATGGGAGAAGCGACACATCTTCCTCAGGATTTGAATGCCGCCATGGTACCAACCCGCATCAAGAGAAAGTCTCTGCCCCACAATACTTACACGTTGCATTCTTAAGGCTTTAAAGGGGTGGAAATTTTCAGGCTGAGCGCAAGTTGAACTGAATCTCACAAAGGTAACATAAGTCTTGGAACTGACTGTTGGGTCTTGATCCTTCCAGCACTTAGGCAAGCCTAGGATTTTGTTTATATAGCTAGTGCTTCGCTGTGTCTCTTGACGTGGAAAATGGAGGGGAATAGATGGAGCCACACCGTGGGCTGGAGAGAATTTTTTTTACTTGTCTCCCTCAATCTATAAAACTCTAAAGGGTACAGCTTGATTACTCTTACAGTAAGCACTATTTGGTCCGCAGAAAGTCAGCCAAAAATGTGGCTGATAATGACTATTTATATGGTCTGTACAATTCTAGTTATCTTAAAGAGCTGTTCATATATACAGTACAGTACAGTATATCTTGCTTGTTAAAACATGCTTTCATGGAACTGTGTAACAACTCTAAATGTACGGAACATGGACAAAAAGTTGTACTGGGAGTGGGGGCCCTTGCTAGGCTCCTTCACTGTATGGTGAGTAAAATAATTTTGCTGGATTATTGTAGCTGGTATAAGAAAGCAGCCTTTACTCATAGTTTATCAGCATACAAAAAAGATTAAAACGTGTCCTGGAACTGCTTAGGATTTCATGCTTTCTGTAGTGCTTCTCTTCACAGTTCCACCAAACATACAGAGTGACTGAGTTGCTATATGCGCTAGCCTGTAACTCAGACACACATAAATCAATGCAAGTGGAGGGTCAAATTCAGCCGTAATACAATGGTACTGAACAGAAAACAATTCCCCTGTCGTGCCTTTGACAATATCAAAAATATCTACTTTGCCACTAAAGTAAGACAGAAAAAAACAGACAAAATTCCTGGATGTTCAAATTTGAACGAGAGACACAGCTGTAGAAATCCTGACCTTGGTACAAAATACATGGAAAGAATGTTATGCTTCAGTTAACTGCACACAAGATATTAGGTATTCGAATGATGCTTAAATGCATCACCAAAATTTGTGCACTGGTTTATTTTTTTTTTCTTTTACAAGGGAAAGTGTCAAGAAAAAATAATTTTGTTTCACTACTTGTCATAGACTAAATTTACCACTTGTCATAGAATAAATAGAGCATCTCTTCAGGTACAGCTTCTAAAATTAAAAAAGTATACCTTTAGTCCTGGGAGAGATGCCAAAACTCGTTACTTGTCTCCAGATTTACTACATGGGAATAATGTGGAAAAAACTCATGGCTTTTAAGATTTAAACTCAGCAGCATATCAAATTTATTCTTATATGGTATACTTGTTCATGACCTCTAGTCTGAAGAAATTCTGTCATGTTTGAAAACTAGTCCCTAGTGAAGCCTGTATCAATGTTAATAGCTAAGAGGTCAATGCAACTGCTAAACAGTTTGTATTACTGTCAGGGTGGTCATGAAAACAACACCTGCTGCATGAGCACTTGGCAGCTGGGTCAACAGGCACTGTGGGAATTTATCAATTTAGGGGGCCACTTGCATAACACTTTGACTGATGAATTGGGAAAGACTGGCTTACTGGGCTAAAGCTGCTCTATTATGTATGACTTTCTTTAGGATGGCAGAGGCTTCCTGCAGGCTCCAGAAAATAAGCAAAAGATAAACTGAGCTGTTTTTTCCTTATAAAGTGATAAAAAGAGAGAACTCCTTAATAGCCAAGGTTAGAAAGACTGAAAAAAAAAAAAAAGGAAAAAAAATCCTAAACCAAAAACTTTTACAGTTAGGAGCTGTGATGTGATTGAAAAAAATCCTTAGGTTTTTCCATCGTGGTTACAAAGGAGTTTTTGTGAAGTACTTCTGTAAAGTGAAACTCTCTAGACTGGTATTTGCAAAAATCTCTAATTTCTCTTCAGTGTCTCTTATGGGAATAGTAACAGCATGTGGGTAGGTAAATGAGATAAGAATTTTGCATGCTACGGCTAAACTAAACATAATTAGACATTAATTCTGGCTTTCCATTCCCTCAAATGACTTAAGGGATAGTAACTTTTGAACAGAAAGAAATCGTATGGCCCACCTGGCTTGGCGAGAGCATTCACCAACCAAATTGGCTCATTCTACAGACAGTTTTCAGTAGTAGCTTCAGAGTGTATCTATAACCCATCAAAACTGAGTATCTTGATGCAGATTAGTCTAATACTCCGTGTTTTCGAGTTTCCATTTCCATACCAATTCAAGTCTTCAAGAGGGCTACACTTTCATAAATGCTATTCTTCTATCACACCATCAAACACTCTTGACTCATACTAAAAAATAAAATCACCAATGTTTTTGTAAAGAGCCTGAACAATGTCAGAATGAGGTATGACCTAGATATTGTCCCTTAGTGTCTGAAATCGGTCTGTTTGGAAATGTTCCCTGATCGCAGAAATCCCAGAAGGTGATGATGGAAAGGATGATAAGCGGAATTACAAATTCTGGACGGGCATGAAAGAGGAGTGAGATGGTTTGAAGCAAGTTCAAGTTTCAATCCAACAGAAAGCAGCAATTTTGGCTGTTGATAAGAAACGTATTGAAATCCAGCCCTAGAAGGTGGTAGAGGGAGCGCAAGAGGGAGTCTTCCAACTTGTGCAGGGATACATGCTTAAGCCCTGCCCTCTTTTGCAAAAATCACCTGCTGGCTCCAGAGAGCCATCCTGGTCAAAAGAATTATTCATCCCCTTTGGAATTGCCATATCGACAGTGGCAAACACTTAAACGTCACAGGGGATACAGTGCTGCGTGACTGCCCCATAAACTTCTCTGGGTTTAGTCTCGTCTTTTAAATGGAAATATTTTGCATTGTCTGTCAGTTTGAGTACTCTTCTCTGAATCTCTTACATTTTATCTATAATTTGCTCAGAGATAAAAGCAATCATAATGTAAGTATTCTAAAAGAAGACTTACAAAGCCACATTATGGCTGTTCTGCCACCTTCCAAAGTTTATTTTTGTACTTCTTGGTCTGTCCCTGTCTATGGTTTTCAAAGAACAGCTGGTAATAATGTTTAAATTACAGCTGATATAAACCTATCAACAGATATGTCTTATTTAAATACGCATTTTTAATACTGCTTACAGCTGGTTTTCTCCTCTCGTCATGCTAGAAAATGATTGCTTTTTCTTTCCTAATGGGCTTGTCTCCTATTTTCTCTGTTATTGACTAACTGGAATATTTGGGCCTATACACATTTTCTGTTTCATTGTTTACCTAGTTTTCCTATGCATTCATCAATGTTTTTGTAATTGATACTAGTATGTATTTGTATAAACAGAAAGAGAGACAGAAAAATTACAAAACGGAAAGTAGAAAAACAGAACTAAAAAGTTTTTCTTTTTTGGTCACAGACTGTTTATAAAATGCTAGTATTTGCGCTGGTCTTCAGGACAGCTGACTAACCCTATCCTTTAGTTGAGAAGTATGTAAGTCTTTTTCCTTATATTTTCTCATTAGTTCCTAACCCTGAAAAGTAGTTTGCTTATGATAACATTTTTTTGATAACCATCAAAGAATGCCTATATTTTTTAGGGTCACAGCTTTAACTTAAGAAATTCTTCCTTTGTCTGCTATTTAAACTAATTTACCTAGTGCTGGTTTTCTGTGTTTGTAATTTTTACAGTTTCCCACATCTCTTCCAATCTCAAAGCTAAACATGCTATTTGCTGTACTCTTCACTTTACTCGAAGTTGGTAACAGGTAGTATTAATATACGTGTATTTTGCAGCACCTCACATACTTGGTGTTTACATTCATTTTTAACTTTTCTGTATCACTATAACAACCTTGTTCTAAAGACAAGGATTATTTCATTCCGTGCTTTTGATGGAAGCTATTTAGTTATTGACATGAAGTATTTGGAGGAACTGAACAAGAGTTTGCTGTGGTACCTTGAATTCTATGTTTCAAACAGCCTTGATGGTGGAGGGATTCAGAACCTCCGTGTTGATCATATCAATTTGTCATATATCACCTCAGTTTAACACTTCATTTTTGTTATATGTGAAGGATTGTTTTAGGATAGGACCTTCCCTTGGCTGATTATTGAAGACTAATGCAAAGGGTTCTCTGGATTACCCTCATCCCCTGATCTTCTAATGGTTTAACCTGCCCACTTCTTTTGAATTCTACTGCTAGTAATATCCAAATAGTAGGTTTCTTTCTTAAGCTACATTTGAGGCAAGGAAAGCAGAGTCATGATTATGTTTGAGAACAACTTTGATTATGCTGTAGTTTCCTACAAAGACCAAAAGAAACAAAATCCTGCATCTTCATACAACATTTATTATTTAGAATAAAAGACGAATTTCCTAAGCTTGCAACAGCTTATGAATGACCACTAGCAGAGGAAGACTGGTTTCTGCATGAGGTTACTAATTTCCAGCAAGGGGCTACCGCAAGGAGTGATAATTTTGTTCTTTCATGCATGGAAGGCTTGCCCTGCAAATTGATTAGTCTGCCAGGGGCCACCCATCACAGGGTTTTGTTAGTAAGTCATAAATTTCTAAGATGTGACAAATCAATACTTTGATGACATTTTATACCTGATGCTCATAGCCTACCTGTAGCATCTTTATTTTGTGTTCTAGAAAGCTTACTGCGTTAGAGTTTACAGCTATATTTGATGTATTTGTATGATGCATACCATGGGGAAGACATTAAAAGGAGCAACAAAATATTCACATAAAAAAAATAACAGCATGTGAGCAATGAATATTTTGTTAATAAGGCTGTACATGAACATTTGCCAAAGCCATGGAGTTTTTAAATTGTTTACATGTGTAATGTGAAATTAGCAGAAAATGGTAAATAGAGCTGCAATGCTCTTTTGTGGAAGTAACTCATTATCTTTTGCCTAAAAGCCTGCAGTGGTGTGAGACTGAATAACAACAAAACTCAAAACTTTGCCTGAATGCAAATTATCCCATGTTTCTAAAAAGTGTTACCAAAAACTACAACCCTTTGCCACAGTCTGTTTAATTTCAACTGTGTGCCAATTTGCAAAAGTATTTTATAGTTTTCTGGTTACTTTCACCAGTAACCAAGCACAGTCTTGACCCTTGTCCATACATGAAAACAGCCAACCGTGAGCGCAGCAATGGGAGGTCTGGCCTTTCAGGTATGTGAGCTGAAGACCACCCTACTGGAAGAGGTAACAAGAACAAAAAGCCGAGGTCAAACAAGGCAGCCCCATGTAATTAGATACTAATAGTGGATTTAGGGTGTAAAATTCACTTAAAACCATACACCAACAGACTAAACAATCCCAGTAAGAATGGCAAGTTTTGTTCTAAAAAAATGTTTTTAAAACCAGAAAGCATAAATAAAACATACATAATAACCCTGATTGACAGACTGTGCTAACCTTCAGTAACATCTGCTTCCAAATTATTTGCTATAGGTTTGGGATAGTGTGATTATAAAACACTGAAACTCTACTGTAACTTATAGTACAGTGTGTGTCCAATTTCATGAATTTATTATAGAATTCACTTGTCCCAATAACAATTTTTAGAATTTAAATTCTGAAAAGTAAATAAATTCCTCTCTTAAACAGTCAATGGCAAAACCAAAAATGCAAGCCTAGCCACATATGATGCTGCTAACAGGGAAACATGCTGAAGCAGATGCTCAACAAATAGGCATTTCCTTTTGCAGGGTGTGATGGGGTCAAAGTAATTAATATGACAAACTTCATTTCTCTTGGCTGTTTCACTTTGTGTTAATTTCTGATGCATTTGCAGGATGGAGGTGGTACCTTTCCTTGCCACAGACTTGGTATGACAGAGCAGCAAGATCCATCATGAAGAAAATGCTACTTCTCCAGCTAAAGTGAGTATCTGCTCATCATCTTATTGCTGCTGGGGCCCCTGGGTCACATTGGGGACTGTTTTTTTGCAGTCTTTCCAGACTCCCTAATATTTTCATAGCTCTAGCTGCTCTGCAAAGAACCTGAAGATGATCACATCTCAAGAGACTCTGGTTTGATAGTTTTCATTTATCCTGATTTTACAACTGGTAACTTAGTCCAAATAATTAAACCAATCATATGAATTTTGTATTTTATAGATAATTTCAGTGGGATTTATAAGCCTTTTGGAAACAATGCTTTAAGGACTGTTAAAGAATTTAGCGTATTTTTGGCACGCAGTCCAAGGGCAGAAGGTTTCCTCCCTTGGATTCTCTATTTGTGTTCCAAACCTTCCCATGGAGAGACAGGTAAATGCAAGGGTATGGAAGGATGTTGACAGCCACTGAGGATTCAGTCCTCTGTTTTCTTCTCCGCTGGTGGTATCTCCTATCCAACAGAAGAGATGTTTGGGCAAGACTGAATTTGTCTCTCAGAGCTTGTGGCAAAACTGAAATTGAGAAAGTGAGACAGGAACTGTCCAGGGAAGGCTTGTCCGCTAGCTAGTACTTTCAAATTATTTTTTGTAGTAGCTTTTCAGTGTACTGAGTAGGTATTGCCAGCCAGTACTAACCTCGGTGCCAGGTCCCGCCGAGCGCTGTCCCACGACAGTGGCAGGTGAGGCAGCAGTATCGCTGGGGGCAATTCCAGCATCTGCCTTCCATCGATGCTGCGTAACCTCTGTGGTACCTACAAGCCATTCGGCTTCAGAACTACCAGGGGCATCTGTTACCTGCACTGGTCCACATGGTCCCATATTAAATATGGCTAAACTTCTATGAAAACATGCAAAGAATGTGAATCTAGGTGGGAAAGTGGGCAGCATTTAGCATATTGTCAAAGAGCAAAAATTTCCTGAAGTTTCTCACTGCTGTTCTGACAGTCTATGAGACAGTGATTACTTTGACTGAATCTATTCTTCTTCTTGCTGCTGATGGTGCTTTTAGGAAACCCCCTGCATTGAGAATTTCCCTTCTTATTGGATCTCACTATTGTACAATACAGATACATGGAACAAACTACGTTTACCTTTTGTTTTTTAACCTGTTGAAGGGAAGAATGATCTAAGTGAGAAATGTGGTGCTCACCTTTTTGGGTCAATGATCTTGTAGAGTTTTCCGCTGTGAGGCTGTGTCATACTTTTACTGCTTGATAAAATATAAACCTCACCTGTTAAAGAAACCAGTGCAAGAAATTAGTTCTTTCCTAAGACACCAAATGCATGATTTTTTTGATCTAGCTGTATTTGTAGGATGAGATTAAAAAAACTTCAGAAGAAACACTCATCTCAAAATATAAACCAGAATCATTCCTATTTGAAAATTTAAATAAGCACTTTCCCCAAATTGATGCTAAAATGTGAAAGATACTTTATCATGAATGTTTTTTGTTTCATTTTGTATAGAATTGGTTAAAAATAATAAATTCGGGAAGGAAGCGAGAAGAGAGGGATTGATCTGCTTATGCAATATCTTTGCCCCTTAAGTCTGTAATGTTGGGAATAAAAGCAGGTATATGACACATCGTGTCACAGTGAGTGACACAGTTCACAGAATGCGAGAGACAATAAGGACCTTTGCCCCTTCCAACAACCCATTCTCAGTTCTTCTTACACAGCTGCTACGGTGTAGCTGAGAGCAGTGTAGACAGCTTTGGCAGAGCAAAGTTAGCCTTTAGATTTCTTCTTTTTAAACATTTGCTATAACTCTGAATAATTCAGCAGGTATTACCGATAAGGCTTATGATTTAATAATGGTTTTTTTGTCTATTTACCTAATTCGTCTTCACCAAATCCCAAGACAGGGCCTGAAAAGAAACCTCTACATGAACCAGTGTTGCCAAGACAGAGGGGTTTCTCTTGCCACTGTTTGGTTGCAGGACTCTGTTGCAGTGTTAAAAAATTTCTATATTCAAAAAACACATAAAGCAAATTGTTATATTACATTTTGAATAGAGATTTTTCACTGTAAACACTTGCTGCAAGTAACTCCATAGATACATCTGTGCAGTTCGTGATCTTATGATTTCCTGCCTGTTATTTTTCAGATGCTTAAAAAGCACAGCATTTCCCTGCCTGTCATTGAAACATTGCAAAATTGGGTCCAAGATAAAATATATAGCCCTTTGTGAATACTGAGCTATTAGGCATGGGAAAACTATGCCCATTCATTAAAAAAGCATTCATTTTACTCCATCAGTGATATTTCCATGGAACACCAAAAGTTTTCAATATCTTACTGGTTAGAATTTTTAGGAAACAGTTCCATGATTAACATCTATTTCCATTATAATGTAAACAACACATGTGTTGGTAAAATTAAAATCTTAATAGCATTGTGACATGTCTTTGTACTTTTTTCCAAGGATCAGATATGTTCCACTTGCCATTCATTAGAACGCTGTGCTATTTTATTTCCAAATCTAGAATTTAATTTGCATTGTCACACTTCTAAATTGGCAAAGTGACACAATATACAAGATTGTTGGTGTTCCTTTATAGAGGAAGCTCAATAACTAAACATGCATTTTTGTTTAATACTGAGTTATAAGAAACCTACCCATTGCGGTCTCCAAATACGTAACTTCCATAGAGTCTTTCAGACTGGCAGCCTCGATAGACAAATCCACCAACCAAGGATCCACTGCTGAATGGTTTGAATTCTAAAAGTGAAGGCTCACTTTCTGAAAAAGAACTACCATAGCATTAGATCATATGCAGTTTCATATTGTGATTCACATTTATGAAAATGTTATTACTTCAAGGGAAGAGGTTAATTCCATTTGAACAGTCCTCAAAATTCAAGATGGAAATGAAACATTAAAAAATATCAGAGAATTCCAACCAGGGCTGTTTGTGAAAACCATCGGTTAGGGATTTAGATAGGAGAGGCTATAATTGCTTCCTTCCATGTGCACAGGCTGGGAGAATAAAACTATGCAAGGATTAGGCTGGACTTTCATTGAAGGTGATGTGGTTGCTGCTACTAACTTTTACATGTCAATACAGTCTGCAAAATGGATCTCTTAAACGTCAGGAATACAATTAAACCCATTTCACTTTGAAGTCCTTCCAGTATCTAAAAGCTGAAGTTCCAGTGATTTTCAGCAGAACTAGTTTTCAGAACCATTCAAACAATTTGAGAAATTCTTTCAAAATCACACTTTTAAACATAGTATGTGTGTTAGGTCCCATAAACACTAGAAAACACTAGTATTGCTGGCCGTAGCTTTTTGTGGTAATTTATTTTACGCTGCTGTTGTAGGCTGAGCTCCTACACGTTGGTTTTTATTTGTTTGTTTGTTTTACAAAACTGCAAAGTTTAGTCACATCAAATAATATCTTCCGGGAAGTTTCAGTGTAAATGTTCATATTCATGCAATCAAATACTGCTTAGGGTAAAAGCAGCCTGAACTTGACATGCTAACTGCATAATTTTAAAGCCACAGCCAACAGACCTGTTTGGTTTGTAGGAGCTTTGTTTTATTTGGTTGGAGTGCTATCTGTGAGTCTTCGACAAATGAATTTCCCAGATTATTCTACAAGAGTAAGAGCTGAAATTTTATGTGGGAGAAAATGACGATGAGCTCTTTTTTATTGAAGCAATTGACCCACGGCCTACTATAAATATTGGCAAGCTGTTCTGGATATACACAATATTGCTTACTTTACTCTGCAATAACAATGCAGTCATAATTCCATTGGAGCAGTGGTCTACCAACTATTATTTTTGGTTTGACTTTTAATAAAATGAAAATACATGCATTGACTAACATAGAACAATTGGATTACACTATTGTGTACTACTGTGCTAGCCAGCACAGCTCCTTTGCTTTTAAGTAAAGTACAGGTGGGAGAACTAGAGACGTGAATAAAACCAGAAAGTGCTGCGTTCTGGAAGACAGACCAGTTCTTGATGCCTTTACACACCTTTGGCATTTATAATCTTTTACCACTGTGAATGTAGAAGCTGTTCAATGGACAACCGAGGCAGATGATAGCTCAGAGAAACTGTCACCTGGCTCACCTAAACTAGCAAGTGATCTCAGTGAGTGTCAAAGATTAAACTAATATCGTGGCTGATAATCATACTGATTTGGAAAGCACATGGAACACTTTAAAACTTTAAGTCCCTAATTGAGAATGTTTATCTTATTGCAATCTAATCCAAACTAGTCTTTTACAACCAAGTAGTAGCATAGTGCATTTTTCTAAGTTTTTCATTTTTAGTAACACTTAAACAGAGCTCAGTCTTTTCCCTGTTTGGTTTTGGTCTGTTTTCTATCTCATTTTTTCCATTATAGGAGGCACATTACATGAGGTTTCCATTCTGTATCTTAAAAGGTCATTTGTGAATGGCTAAGAATACATTTTCATCACTTCCTGATATTCCAAAATCTTTTTTTTATGAGCCATCATATGCAGCAACAGTGAGACCTTTGACAGACTATCAACTGGTGTACTTCTTAAATGTTATTTACATGATGTTCTACACCAAGAACAAAGTTCAGTCACTTAAATTTTCTTTTGTCTTGCATCTTTTGTCTGCTTGTACCACACTTTTCGTAAGTTCTGTCTTTTGTAGGTAACCTAGCCTCTCTATACAAGAAGTTACGTATCATGGCTATACAGTACTTCATCTACTTTTTTCTGCTTTCTATTTATTATTCCATGAGTGCAGAAAGATTGTTCCCAGTAGCTTTACCCTGGATGGAACTTACCATAGTCTTTACCCTTTATTATTTGTAAGATTCTTGCTGAAGATCTGTTCTTTCCATTTGAATCTGAGCAGAGTATAGTTAAATTGATGTTTACATCTGTTGGGTGGCGATCCACAGCACATCTGTGAAACAAAAAATATGAGGAAATCCATGAGATAGATGAGCTTACCATGTAAAATTCTCTATCAATAGTATGAAGCATCACATTTTGAAGGATTATTGTTTCTTTGTGCTGCCTACTCATTTGAGGGACCTGTTTCATACTGAGCCAAAATATCTGAGAAGTGCGTCAGATTCGTATACAAAAGATAATACACCTTTCCCGTCCCTGCACCATTTTTTATACAATGTGAAGTAAACCCATTTTTTTCTAGAGATAAAATGTAGTCTGCTGAATAGCACCTGAAATGAATAGTGCTTTAAGCAAGCTCAATGAATTGACTCACATGGTGTGGGAATTTTGGACTGTTAAGAAGTCCAAGAATCAACCCCTTATCGGAACAACTTGACTTTCTAAATTTTTTCAAACCGTGACTTTAAATGTCACTTCAGTACTACCACCCACCTACTTTGCTGAATTATGCGCTGTTTAGTTGAAGCGTTGTTCTCCTCCATGTTATTGTTTAGATATCACCAGATGTTCTCTTTTGTTTTCCATGTGCCTTTTTTTCTCAATCAAGATTCTACTGCTCTAATTTTTCAGATTCCCATCTCAGCTGTACTTTACCAACTCTCTGCTTTAAGTTTTGTTCTTGCACAAACTATTCTTTAAAATCAAAAATCCTGTACTTTGTTTCTGTCATTTCAGTCTTGACTTGTAATAGTTGTGTATTCTCTTCTTCTTCCCCTTTGCCAATGTACATTTATTTCTAACTGTGACATAAGTGTGGAGATGGAGCCATGGAAGTTTTAAAAAGTTCACGAGTGTCTTTATTATTAAAATTTTGTTACCTGACTGTATAAAAATTTCCAATTGAAAACAGTATCTGCTCCAGAGTACTTCAATTTAATTTTAACTTACTTACCGGCCTGGATTGTGGAGTCCATGTGCAAAAATCTCAGGAGGTTGGTTTGTGCTATTAAAATGTGGGTTGCTCCGTGGTATGGAATAAGGGACATTGCACAGGTCAGTATTTACATCGAGGCGCAATACAGAACCTGTAAAATCACTGAGAAAATTGGAGGATAAAATATTTGGGTTTCAGATGTATTTTACTAGTAGATTTAATCTATATAATACTACAGTGAACCTGCAAAATAAAGCACCCACTTTACTGAATAATCACATCTAGATTGGTTTTGTGGTACATGCAAGTCTAAAGAACAGTAGCAGAACCTATCAAAGATTCAGTTTGGCCAACACGTTGACTTGTTAGGAGTGTATTAGAATGCCTCTGACCATTCTGTTGGGAAGCAACTTGATAATAAGTGGGAAGCAACTTGATAATAAGCGCAATTTTCCATACAACAACATTTTTTTATGGCTTCAAACATAAGGCTATCAACTCTTTTATGCTGTGTCTCCTCTAGAGTACCTATGATGGTAATCACTATGTAGTTACATGCTTTTTCGCTAACACTTTGAATCCTGCTCTTAAATTCAATGAGTTCTAGCCACAGTACCATCCAAAGATTAATTATACATTAACATTAAAAAAGTAATTGTATTGGTTGAATGGAGATGTTGATATCATAGAATAATTTGGGTTAGAAGGCACCTTTAAAGGTCATCTAGTCCAAGCCCCCATTCTTGGTAAAGAATCAGAACTTCCTTTTACATGGAAGAGGACAGAGTAAAACATTTTGCCATTCATGACTGTGATGGAGAAAGGGAGAAGGACAAGAATGTGGAAGGAACAGAAGAGCATCAAAACTCTTTTTACAAACATGAATAGATGTCATATTTAAATTGATTCCTTTCTGTGTTTCTTCATCATGAATCTCTTTCAGTCTCTCCTTTGTTTATATGAATTTTAAATCAAGTATTAGACCTGCTCCCTGGCCTTGGCTTTAGGTATATCCTCACTGCAAAGGGCAGCAACACCTGCTGTTCTGCTCAGCCAAAGATGCCTTTGTGCACAGCAACTCCTTTTAGGTCTGTAAAGGCTCAGAACCCCGCTTCCCCTAAATTAAGGCAAATGTTGCAACTCTTAACAGCATAATGAAACAGAGGGAAAAGGCAGGCTGAGAAAACTGTATAGGTAGAACCAAAGTATGCTTTATATGTTCTCTAGGCATTTTCCTCAGTGATAAAGTGTTGGTTTTGACTCTAGTATGTGTTTGTAGACACTCTTCTAGAGCGTTTGCTCAATAAAGTTATCTTGTTCATAGAATAATAGATTGGAAAAAAGAAGTCTAACCTGTGCTTAAATACAATTGCATCTACTGGTGAGGGCTCCAATATTTACATGGTTTGAAGCACACAACTACAACAAGATGTATGTAAGCAGTAAGACTGTTCTGAAAATCGGCAGTTTTCTAAACCCAGGCACTGAAAATAGTGGGATTATGTAGTACGAGAAGGGGGAGTAAGATTTGTGCTGAGAACTGCAGATCATTTTTGATTCTGACCCCACCATGCGAAACCAGAAGATAATACTAGAAGTCTATCCATTGGTAGTTTTTGTACCTTAAACCATCCATCTCCTCCATATCATCCAGAGTGATCATGCCATCTCCAAGAAAAATGTATAGGAAACCATCTGGGCCAAAGAGAAGTTGTCCTCCTAGGTGTTTTCGATGTAGTTCTGCTACTTCTAAAAACACTCTTGCTGTTCTCATATCAACTTGGTGTGGATTTTTCCTGCAATATAAAGATAAGAACACAGTTTTCACAGCTCATTATTGTTGTTCTTTATTCTAAAAGTAAACTCGAGTCATTCAAGTTATACTTCAAGATGTAACTTGGTAGAAAAATGTCAATTATTTCTGAGGAATTTCGATTTTCCATCATTCACAAAAATGAATTTGCTGCCTATACACAATAAGTAGGAAATAGCTATAATATAAAAATGACAGAATAATTTTAAAAAATACAGAATAATTTTTTAAAGTCTTAAAAAGAATAAACTGGTGTACTTACTGGCATTCCAAAACTACCGTTTGAAATAAAAGCAGCAATAACTTTTCTGTAAGTGTCCAAGCATACACATTCTAAATCTGATTGTTCATTTTAGACGTGGGAAATACTAAAATAAAAAGGTTGCTGAGAAATACAGAATTTGTGAATTTTAGACTTTTACTGATACCTGGATACTGTGTATTCTACGACCCGCAGGATGTGGTCATGAGGTCCAATAGCCCACCGTTCTTGGTTGGTGGTATAAGACACATACAGCTTTCCATTTTTCTTGTAATTGGGATGGAATGCAAGGCTTAACAGTCCTCTTTCATCTCCTCCCTGCAGTCAAATGAAAAACACAAAGAATTGTGAAGTTAATTATGTTCTTTATTGTGTTTCAGCTGGAATCCAAAAAAAAAAAAAAAGTTTCTTTCTTGTGGATAATCTTTGCCCAAACTCTTTTCTTTCTTTCCTGACTACTGCACAAAAAAGGATTATAAAACGTTTCACTTTGGGGAACTCTTAAAGAGTTGGAACAAGACAATTGTCTTACGTAGTTATCTATGCACAAGTCTCTTACGCCACTTTTGTGGAGTGATTTGTGTATGTAATCTTTGGGAAGCCATGAAGACAAGTTTAAGTGCTGTGAAGGATTCTTTGCTGGGTTACTAGGTTGCTTGTAATTCGTCGAGGACAAATAAAAAGGTCTATAATCAGCAGTCACTTCTAATCCAAGTATCCAAAACCTAAAACACAGTGCTGGCTGCCAGCTCCCACTGTCTTGGCAATATGTTTAGAAAACAGTTAAATTGCTTGTGTAATATGTAAACCTTTGTTTTACCCTGGAGGCAGCAACATCAGTTGTCACAACTATGGTGGTCTGTTCATCATAGCTAGTGTACTGTAGGTAATAAGCAGCTTTGGTCTCAGCGCAGAGAAACCGTAGTTTTACATGTGGTCCTTCAATGGAGAGGGTTTTGTTGTTTTTTAAAATAAAAATAGAAAAATCTCTGAACAACTTTCTTTTGTTATTATGTTTGCCACGAAGGTTAGCACAGTTATATGTTAAGCATCAAATCTATGTAATGTACTGCGACAATGCAAATACCCTGTATACTTAAAGAGAAGGCAATTTTCTCTTTGGCTTCTAAAAATGTGTGTAATAGTGCTATGCCCAAAATTGTATTTGTAGAAATGAAGAATAAAACTAGGATTCAGTAGTTGCTCTTGAGGTAATACAGGGGAGAGAAGCTGAGGCATAGAAAGAATCAGAGTACATAATTAACAATTCAAATTTGATTAATATATGTTATTATTCACAAGCTGGTAGTTGTTTGGGAATTTAACTCACAGTTTGCCAGCCTTTCAAAACTAGTGACTCTGTTGTAGATTCAAGTGCTCCAGCTGCACACATAAGGAGACACCGTTTTGCAACTCTAACCACACCCATGATAACTAATTATGAAATTTTA
Source organism: Caloenas nicobarica (assembly GCF_036013445.1). Lineage (NCBI taxonomy): Eukaryota > Metazoa > Chordata > Aves > Columbiformes > Columbidae > Caloenas > Caloenas nicobarica. The sequence goes on along the minus strand of NC_088248.1, from coordinate 21,301,362 downwards.
AATTGTAAGAGAGAACGAAGCTTTTAAAATGTATTTGCAATTCAAAGTGATGGATGGGCCTGTCTTCCTGTTGAAAGGCATCCCACAAAAGCCCTAACTGGGAAAGTGCACAGCTTTAATTTATTTTAATTCAACGTGATTGCCATACTTCCTTTTTAATCACAACCACCAAAGAAACCTGAGTCAGAATGTAAATTGGTCAAGAGATTTCCATAGAAAGAGATTTGTACAATGAAATCTGGATCCTGCTAATTTAGAGGCAGCCAAAATTTGCCAGTTTGTTTGCTAGAAAAATTGAGTTTCAGCGGGTTATCAGAGGGGTTAGTTTTGAAGGTCTAGTTAGAGCTGCCAAATCAGTTGCAGTCATCATGGATGAAGGGACTGGTAATCAAGCTCCTTCTGCTTTATGCGCCAAGAATAATTCTGCAGCTGAGTCTGAACTGATTGTAGATACTATTGTATGAGTTTCTAAGAGTCTTGACCAAATTGCTCTGATAAAGTCTGAAGCAAAGGAAGGCAAATCAGTTGCTTTGGGAAGAGTAAGGCATATTTCAAAGATTCCTGATGAATGATTCTATCTGTTGTGCCAGACAAAGCCAGTCCTATTTCTTCTCCTGAGAGATGAGTTCAACTCATTTAAGGGCCCAGGAATGTCAATGAGTCACACTAGGCCTGCCATTCAAGGTGAGTTATTGAAAGTATTAGTAAGAAAAGATCTTTCTGTTACTAAGCTGAAGCTTTTATTTAGCACTCGATGCCATGGGAGCAATCTCAGTGTGAAAGTGAAGTTGTTGAAAGCGTAAACAGGTGAAAATTAAATTAAGAGCTTTTAATCAACTACACATGAAGCAAGAATTTGACAAACGAATGAAACACGGGACCTGCGAGGCAATAAGTATGGCAAGTTGCATTCATAGGATCAGGCCAGTATTTCTACTAATTGCTGTCTTGCGTGATTCCATTAGACTGCAATATATTACTTACTTTGTTTGTAGAATGTGTCCATTGCTTCCTGAAGTGCCATGCTGCTTTCTGTTTTTCAAAGTGAGCCAGACACACTGTGTTCTAAAAAGTCTATTTACTGTTGCATTCAAGAAAAACTTTGGAATCGTTCGTCTAAGATACTGAAATCAGTGCAGCATCAAGACATTAGCTGGCTTATGGTCAATTAGAAATCCAGCTGATTTTGTCCATACTTATTTCTTCTGGTTTTGGAAAGCAATTGTTCCTGTGTACTTTTAGCTTTATCACTGATTGGCAAACCTGTTGTTTCCAATTAAATCACTGCCATAACTTGCATAGCTTCTGAAATGATCTCTGTGGTGCCAGAAAGTACATAGTTTTCTGTAGTGTTATGTCTCTTATGTTGTGGTGTAAATTGAGATATCCAGCAAAATCCCTTACAAGCATTCGTTTTAGTACTGTCAAACTGAATAATTACATACCAAATTTCAAAATGTCAGATTTTTCCCTATAGAATAATCCACATTTATTTTTCATCAATGGACTTCTGATGTCTACTGTGAAACCAGCATCCCAGGTTTTAGAGTCTTGTCTTGTAGACACCATCTGTCAAATATCTGTATCTTTTTCTCAGCAGCTTAATAACTTCTTGACATCCTTTTCTTTTTAAGTTTCCCCTTAGATGACACCAGCACCAACAAACTGTAGATGACATAGTAGCTGGTATGAGATCCTGCACTACACTATTTGATGGAATAACCATTAACATTAGTCAGTTGTATAAGGAAGGGCAAGGAGAATGAGACAAATCTTTGTATTCCATTGGGATGTCTGTTGAAGACAAAAGAATGATGGTTGTCTGAAATGAGTGTAATTACCTAAACATGCTGTGGACTGGGGCCAGTGTGAAATCTCTATTGTAACTAAACCTTCCAATGGCTGTCTATGCAGCTCTTGAGCTCGAACGCTCCTGTCTTCCACTCGCAGTAACTGCGTGTTTTGCACCAATACTGTTTGTTTCAGAACTGATTTTCCTTGGGCTAGATTATAAGCTTCAGCTTAGGAGTTCTGTGAAAGGAAGAACATTCCTTCAAAACCAGCTTGGTCTAATTTAGGACTACAAGCATGAAAATAATTTAATCAGAATTATATTAAGTCAGTTCTAAGGCAAGTAATGATTAATTGTATGTATTAAAGTGTTTCTTTAATTTTAATTTTTGAATGGTTGATTAGGTACATTATGTCAGTCCTAAAACTATATTACTACAGTAAGTGTTGTCCACTGAAGTATATTTTTAATATTTCTTTTTGCATTGTAATTTCTGTTGTAGTATTTACACTTGTAAAAATCTGAAATGTCTGCACAACACTATCCACTTTGCATTTTGAATAACACAAAGAGGAGTTAATTGTTGCATGTGAATACTGGATTTTTATGGAAAGGTGCTATTTTCACAGAAGCACTCCTTAGAAGAGGGCTCTACTTTCCATCTATGTGTTTCCAAATGTACTCTGGTATATCTCTGATATGATATACGGAAGTATTATTATATTATTGAGGCATACGCTGCAGTTATTTTTTACACATGCTGCCATTTCATTACATCAATGTATGTATTATTTCCTGTAGTAAATATAGAGAAATACATGGGAATGCCTTAACTGGTATTGTTAACTATTTCATTTATTGTAAGCGTGACCCTTAATTATGTCACCTTAATAGTAATTAATTTTAGTAAGCAAAACCAGGCATGACCATTTATTTTCATTACTCTGTGTGGCTTAAAAATAAACAATATAGGTAGCAGATTCTGAGTTTTCCTTTAAAATTGATTTCACAATTCACTCACTCATATAAAATAGTGGCATTTATACTTAACGGCTTTTTCATCTCGACAATCCCACCTTCGTGTTGGAAATTAGTAGCAAATTTTTTAAAAGGGGTTGTGCTTAAAATATGTATATTCAATGGTTGTTTGTGACTTAAATATTAGCTCTAATGTAATGTCTTTATATAGTTTGTTTTCATTTATTATAGAGCAAATGCTACATAACTTGTTCACGTAGTATGATCACCCTTAATTTAGCTTATTTCCTATGTAATATATACCATAACTACTACTCACTACCATGTGTTGATCTTAAGGAGTTTTATTTGTAAAATACATGGGGGAGGGGGTCACGGAACATGTAAAATTTCTTATCAGGCAGTACCACATGAACTCATCAGAAAGGGATTTCTAATTAGGAGATCACAAAAGAATCTCTGCTTATTTGAACCTTCCTTTACCAGGTCTTACTGTAGAGCTGAATATCAGTGTCAGGTATTTTTCTCAGAGGGATGTGTTTGCTGAATTAACGTTTTTGAAATTTGGCCCCAGCACAGGACAGAAACCTGACTACAGCAGAAGCAGAAACCAGCAAAAGCTCTGCTGCAAGGGTCCACCTCGCCTTTCAAAGCTGCCTCGACTGCTCTGAGAAACACAAGGGGAGGTTGCCCTGACAGGTGAAAGGAGACAACACATAGACAATGAGAAAACCAGACACTGATTGGGCTGTAGGTATGGTATAGGAATGGAGCTCCTGTAGACCTCTTGGGTGTTGAAAACTCAAGTGCTTTGCTATCTGAACATCTGTGGGGCCCGAGGCCTCTGGCAAAGGAAGAATTGGTAACACGAGACATTTACCTTAGGGAAAAATAATTACACTGATGTCATGGCTCAGTATAGTATACATAGTAGACTCTATCTCCAAAGCATTTCCTTTTTCCTGTTGTGCTGCAAAGCTGTTTTTTTTTTTCTCTCTCTCATTTATAAAGGGCTTTGCAGTTATCTAAGGATTTTTTAAAACATTTTCAATATTTTCTACTTGTTTTAACAAATGCACTATTTTTATACTTCACTTAAAAATACCTTTAGATAGAGGAATGCTTTGCAATTAAATTTATACAGGAAAAATAGTTAGGGGGCCATACTCTTACTTGGAATGTGAGCACAAGTCCTACTAAAGTTAGAGTTGGGTTTTGTTCAATTACGTGCAGGGCAGGATTTGGCTGCAAATCATTGATGGCCAAAGTGCATTCATCACAAAGTTGTCTGCTTTGATGTTTGCAGGGATATTTAAATGCTTATTTTTTACAGGACAACTGAACTCACTGTAATGACATCCCGCTCCTTTAGAGCTCAGTGGGTCCACACGTTAGACCTCTCAAAAGGTAGTAACATGATTCATAAGAACGGTTCTGCATGGATTTGAATCGGGCTTCTCTGCGCTTGGGAAGAAGTCAGAGTACTGATCCACAGGAATTACACACACACTTTAATGCAGCATAGTTTTCCAGCAAAAGAAGGACACTAGAGTGACCATAACTTGAACAGAAAGAAATAAAAATTATTTGAGATCTAAAGGTAGCACTGGAACAGAAAACCTAATTCTTTTCTAATTCTTCTGTTGCAGCAAAACCAAAATTTTGACGTGGCCTTGACCATGTTTTCTTTTCCTTACCTTCACAGTCCTTTGAAGATATCAGTCACTAAATGCAGGACCTTTCATTTCTAGTCCTAGTCCTCTGTACTTATATTTTTAATTCCTCAACTCCAGATTTTGCTGTTCCACTGGGCAATCTTTAGTTTAATCCAAATGACAATCCTCATTCCCTGATAATACAATTCTTCCCATCCTCCTAAAGAAAGTATGTGAAACTTATGAACGCAGATACCAACCCAACATAAACCCACAGCTTGCCTCCTTCACACTCTTCTAGTAAGACAGGAATCCTGCTTTGACAGCTCTCCCAATTATTGGTTAGAAGCCGCTAAAAGCTCCGAGACTGCCAAAAGCCAGCCAATAATTGGGAGGTTTTGGGCAGAGCGACACAGGACTGTGAGCGTGCTTGCAAGGAGGTGGCCATGAGCCCATGTGAGGTCTGCATCTGGACTGCAAAACTTTATGTACTGCACTGCTTTAGGAGAATTGGAATAACAGAAGACAGTGGAAAGCAGTCCCGGAAGAGGGAGATTCAAATAAAGACCAGATGATTATTGCATTCAGTAAAGCTGGCTCAAGAAGGTGTGAATTACACACTTTCCTGCACCACAGAGGCCTCTTGAGCTGTAAGCAACATTCGTCCTCTGGGAACACAGGTGGTGATTCCACCTCTGTCCCCAGCTGGATTTATTTTCAAGGAAGCTTTACATTCCACCAGCAATTCAGTGAGTGGTTCACCAGCCGAGGCCACTAAGGGAAGGTAAAAAATAAGCGTGCTCCTTCTTATTTCCCTGGCACACTTCCACTTTCTGGTCTTTCTTTCTTTTTTCTTTCTTTGGCATATCTGCTCTCCTATACTCGTCCTCTTCAGCATTCTTCCACTCTTGACTGTCTTCACCTGACAGCTTTTCAGCTGCATTGGTTTCAGGTCTATTGTGTTGTAGAATTAGCCTTCTAGGAAAGCAAGAAAGCTTCCTTCCAAGTGAATGAGAATGCAGTAAGTGTTAAGAAATTTACTGACCATGACAATCCTTCATTAATAGGGAGAATAGACTTGATGACTGTAGTATTTTTTTCTCCTTCTTTCTGTTGCTTTAAAGCTTTACCCACCTCTCCATGCCACTTCTGTGATAAAGGTAAATTTTACAACTCTTTTTCAGTGGGCAGTCCAATAAAATCATCTCGGATGAGACTCCAAAGAGAGCAGGCTACATTACATCAACATTCACAAATACATGATGGCAAGAGACTAATAATCCCTTTTTCATTCATCAAAACTGTGACTTTACCTCCTCAAATCAGAATGATTTTTTAGACCATATTTTAATGCTATCTAACATTATTTTTCTGTAAACAGACAATACAAATTAATCTTATTAGTGATTTACTGTTCTACCAACGCTGTATTTTTACTGTGGTCCGCCCAGGCATCTACTCTGGTTTTCTCATGCTCTCATTCCTTGACTATGTATATAAGCCTTATCTTCATTTTTCAGTAACATATTTTATAAAATCTTTCTTTGTGGTTAAAATACAGATCTAATGGCAGAGAGGTGTCAAAAGAGTTCAATAATTATAATTCCATATATAAGATGGTTTTATGTGGCATAACATTTCAGCCAATCACTGCTGCTTTTGTCGTTGCTAAAGATAAATATATGCTATGGAAAAATAAAAATCTTACTATGGTGCAGATGTCTCCCTGGGCTGCTAAATTAAGACTTTTCATAAGCGTCCACAAAAAAGTCTACAGCACTTTAAAATGAGCTGTAAGACTAGTTGTTTTTATGCTGAGAGAGGCAAAAAAAGAGGATGTATGGTGACACATAGCAAATTTGACAGTGCTTATGTAAAATGAACCAACCTACAACAAATTCTATACTCCGATAATTGAAAACAAATTCATGCTGTTTTACCGTGACCACTTTATATGGAAATTTAGGGATATAATTCAGAACAGAATAACAGTAATTATCATACTCTCTGCATTAAATTAAAACCAGAAATGTTGATCTGTCTAATTGTAGGCATTAAAAAATAACTAGTTTCAAAAAAGAGAGATGGAAATGGAAAGATGCCCCTATGATATTACTCTCTCTTACAAACAATCCGGCCTTTCTCCTACAGCTCTCGATACTGAAGTGTTCTCTATTAAAGCAGGTACTTGCTTTTTCTGGTTGCAAAGGGAATGTCACATTCACATGAGCTAGGCATTTTAACATTGTGTCCCCGTGTCTTCGTTGTTGTCTGTATGTTAATGGATACTAAAACTTACTCAGCAAGTGATAAACGTAAGTCGCTAGCAGTCTGCCTCTTGCAAAAAAAAAAAAAAAAAAAAAAAAAGAAAAAAAGCACACCCTAAACAGGCTGCCTTTGCCAGATGGTATCGAAGGACTAGAGGCGCTTCATTCAGTCCACACTGTTTGTGTTTCTCCCAGTCATTACTATGGTAATAATTCATATTTGCAACATAACCTAGATTAAACTGTGGGCCTGGCTCTGTCACTGCTCTAAGAGAAGAGTGAGTTCAGTGGCTTATCAAACTGATATTGATCTTCACTGTAAAATATACAGATATTCTTCTTCACTGAAGTTGATTTCCTGAACAGATTTCTAGCTTTAGTCATCAAGGCTCTGAAGGTACTTAGCAAAGGTTGTAAAGTGTTTTCTGCAAGATATTTTATATCGCCTTTTTTTCTTATTTTTAGAAACTGGAAAATCGTATTATCTGAATGTTTTTTGGTAGGGGAGTAGGAGACAATTAGCAGCATAGAAGTTTGGGCGACAGAAAAACACAGGACAGAGTCAGGAAGCTTGTGAAAGTTCACTGCAATTGATGCTTCTATTCCACCCATTATCTTGTCTGGGATTCTCTCCTGAAGGCAGAGCCACTATGTAGAGTGTGGGGCTTGCCTGCAGGCACCAAAAGATGGGAACACATCACCAGTTTTCAGTTGCCAAAGACCGGGTGTGCAAATTCTAAAGATAGAGCAAATGCTATTCTGTTCCCTAGTATCCAAGGAACTTTCGGACTCTGAAATCTGGATGCACGGAGGGGCATATTTCAGCCTATATTTAGCATCAGCATTCAGCACAGTTTCGATAATGATGTGTCATATCTTCAAAGCAAATGCTAGTTGCATATGTTGCTGGTTTTCTCAGTAGATGATTATGCTAAACATGATAGGCAAAACCAGAGTTTGCATTCTTAGAAGCTCTGCAAGTATTCTTCAATGTTTTACCAGTAGACATTCAACAGATCTACTGGATGAAGGCTAGACAACTATGTTATGTCTATTTACTCCAATTTTAAAATTGTTTATACCTATGTTCTTTGTCCATTCAATTGTTTCAAAAGTAAACAGTCTTACATTATTGACACAAATGCAAACAGAAAATCAATTTAGAGGTCCAGCATCTGCTACTGAGTTTTAAGGCTCCATATGCGAGCATGAGCATTGGAAGTGTATTTGTTATCCAAAATGAAACTGTTTGAAATATAAAGACTGCACTTGTTGGAATCCTGATAGAAAGGCAGCTAGAAAAAAAATAGAAAATGCTATTATTGCTTTTTTTTCCCCAACAAAAACCGTGCACGTGCATCATGTTTTGTACCTGGGTCAGAAATACTTTTAAGCACCAACACCCTCCCATTTCTGAAAAAGCACTGAATGGGAGCTGGGAAGAAACAAGCATTTGAATTCTCTCATAGTGCCTCAGCGTTTTCCTCAGGGGTACTTTGCCATTGCTGTCAGCCTCACGCTGCCCCAGGGGCTGGGTGAGAAAGGCTGGCGTGCAACTTATTGACTGCTTAGTTGTGCAACAGCTTGGATTTCAAATACTGACTCCAGTAATCGTAGAATTTGAGTTCTTTCGGTAAGGTCTTAAAAAATATAAGTAATGTGCCAGCTACCTGAAAACAAGGAGTAAATAAATCCAGAGAAATCCAGATTTTTCCACAGACGTTTCGTGAACACTAGAGAAAGCTAAAATAATCAAGCATTTTTGTGGATCGCTTATATAGATCTCCTCTTTACCGCTCAACTAAAGTAGTGAAAAAATATTAATAATTTGAAGAAAGACATGAATATTTTTGTGAAACGTGCCAAGTGGAAAAACCAGGGTGGTGGAGGATATATGGTTTGCTCTTCATGACTAGAATCTGTATATAGGAGGAGAATGATGGCAATCCACAGCCGTGTTGACAATTCAGACATGCAGGAAATACCCTTGTAGGAAACTAATACCATCTGGGTTTGGCCCAAGATGTGTGAATGAGAAATATGTTTCTTGTTGAGAATGCAAAGATAGTTTTGGACATTGCAAAGAAGGAATGTGTTAAGCATGCACACTTACAAAAATGAAATAGGGTGAGGCATTGCATGCATATGGAATAATTAGAGGGATATGTTTGTGTGCGTCAATAGCTGATGCAGACTGAAAACTTCAGAATTCATTTGTCCTAAGACAACCAGTAAATTACTATGAAAACTGTCTTCAGCTCCAGGCCAGGAGCTTTCTGAATAAAGACGGTATTTGAAAATGCAGATTTGTCTAAGCCAGTGCGATCCCTGATAGAAAGGGAGGTTTGCTTGTGATACATGTTGTGTTTTGGGAAAAAACATAGTTTTGAAATTGATGAAACATCCAGTTCTAATATTTGTAAAACTGGGAATTTGGATTATTTCAGTGAGTTGTTTTCAGTTTGGAAATTAGTTTTAGTTAAAAGAATGTCAACACTGAAATGGAATATTTCATTTGGCCCTTCCTGAGAACCTTTCAGTCCACACTTGGTGAGAGTATGTTTTCAAAATCTCAGAATATTCTCCTCTCTATCCCGTTCTTGCATTAACTGTCTGAGATTTTAGTGTCTGTTCTTGGCATGGGAAGGCTCTCTGGTTTCTAACGAAGCCATTGCCAGCATTCTGAGGTTCCTGAGACTCGCTGCCTGCGGGGTGGATTTTTGCCTCTCCCTTGACACCCTCATCTACTTGTGAAAGCCCCAGCAGTGCTGATTTTTCTGTTATTTGTGAGGCTAATGAATGCCTTGCATGTACAGGAAAAAGTTCCATGCTCTCTTTTTGGTGCACATCTGACTTCTTCTCCAGACTAGCCTTTAGTACAATCGTCCTTTCTCTAAGTTCAGGCTCTAAATGCTCTATTAAAAGAAAATTATTTAGAAGAAAAAAGGTTTGTTAGTCTTTCATGTCTGTCAAGATCCTGGATTAACCCTGTTCCAGGTTCAAAGACACTCACACAAATTACCTGTTCCTCAGCTGAGCAATGCTCATATGATGCCAGTAAACTGTCTGTTATTATATCTTAGTCTTCATTTGTTTTTCAGCAGATTTCTGACATACCTGAACAGGATTATTCTTATCACCACTAAACACTGCTGGAGACATTTATTTAACATATATTAATTGGTTAGTGCTTACCCAGAAGGCACAATATAAAAGAAGTTGGAAAATTAGTGTCCACTTTGATTCTTTTATTTTCCATTCTTTCTTAGTATGCACCTGTGATCTTTGGACAGGATGCTCAAAGTCTATTGAATAAAACGTTATTAATACACTAACGGCACACCATCGCCTATCTTTGATTGACGGATTACGTTCAGGTTGACACAGGCTATCTGAACAAGCAGGCAGGTGAGAGGGATTCCTTGTTCTTTGAAAATGAATTATTAGGACCTCTTTCAGTGTCATTCTAGAATTGTGTTATATTAGTTCATGTTTTGCAAGGCTGTACACAGAGTATTGCTTTCATTTGGATCTACTGTGGAACGTGCACATCTGCCTTTTGGGTGAGAATTTATGACTCTGCAAGGCTTGAATTGTCCAATCTGTTTATACCTATGTGTTTTGCATATACTCACTACACACACATATAAACATAGACATGCATCCAGCATTTAGGTGAACGCAGATTTCCTTGTCCCTGTAGTTTAAATTCACATAAAATTTAATTCTTTTTTTGTAGTTCCAAAAGCAGAACATGAGTGGAAATAAACAGTGCACTCATGCTTGATTTACATATCTTAAGGCTTAAATAAATGGTGTTCGATCTACCTGAAAGAATTTATTTTATACTATTTAATAAGTTAACATTGTTATGTCCACAATGTTGGGGGAAAAGGGTCTTGAAAAATGTGCATTTCATGTATGTGCCTGTGTTTTTTAAAGAACCCATTAAATTATGGTCGTACTACGTATTTTAAATATTGACATTTCTGAGTGGGGTTTAATTTTTATTCTGCCAAGCGTTGTAAATTCCTGTTTTGGATCCTGAGGATTTTGGTGGAGGTGGAAAACCACTAATAATTTCTTCTTGTTCACGCAACTTGTATTCACTTGCGTGTTTTAACTTGAAGCAGACCTTTTCTGTTGATGCTGATAACACTGTTCTGAGTATAAACCAAATTCCTTTGGAGTAGGAAAGAGTAAAATTTCCTCCAGGTAATGGAAATGATAATTACCTTAATATAAAATTTTGTTTCATAAGGCCCTAATTTCTGGTGCAAAACAGAATATCATGAGGCAGCCGATTCTCTCCACTTCAGAGTTACATTACTTTCGGTGTCAGTAAATGAGATCTGATACAGTGGTAGTGAGGGGATTTATCAATCAAAAATACTTCTGATTGAGGAGGAAAAAATTGCTGGAAAAAATGGAGACTTTTCTCTTAATGAATCTGACCCTGAGATTTCATAAAGATTTCTTTATGGTCTGTAGCTAATGTGGTGGTTCTGCAGCTAAAGGCATTATCTTCACATCATTATAATGAAACATAACACTGGTATCCTTGACTTTATTAGCCAGGCTTCATTGGTATCTGACGTTATATATTTCCTATTATAAATCTAGATAAGAACTTACATTGACCTGCATTAGACCAAACATTAAACAATTTACTAAGATTACGACTTTGAAAGGGAACTTAAAAAAAAAAAAAAGTCTTTTAGACCACCACGAAACAACCATAAATTTAAGGAAATATGAGGTTTCCACCACGTGACTTCCCCTGCAGAGTTATGCAACAGACTGCTGTTACTTAAAGGTCATACATAAAAAATTTATGGTACATTTTTTAAGAGATTTATAGTGTTTCTATTTATACAACTTATATGTCAACAATTTAAAGGTATAGTATACTAAAATAACAAATTAAAGTCTAATCCCTTTGAATCCTTGATAAAATAGAATGCTTTAATATAAGGAATATATAAAAGAGGTTTAATAAATGTATCTGTATTAACTGATGTGGTATGTGTGATGTAATGATTAGCTGTTTATTATCTATTACAGATCATTTGTTCATTTTTATCCAGAAAATCCTTTGCAAATGGGGTTGATTGGGGGAGCATTCTTTGTTGCATAGGCCCATTACATGGTGGTGTAACTCTTTACATGAGCTCTGAAAACCAGGCACAGAACTAACTCTCTTTCAGCGTTGAGATGAATGATGCCATTGATACTACCTAGACCTCTCGTTTTGAGGTATCTTTGAATGCAAATACGTATCATTTACCCAAGATGTTGTGTGATTTCCCTGGAGGTAAAAAATTCTAGCACTATGTGAAGGTACCACCCCTTAGTTATTTGCTGAACTTCATTTGCTTTGCACCGAAATGAAGTAGGAGCAGTTATCCAGTTACTCAGCCTTGTCTGAGGCAAGGGAATAACAAAGGAGACTGGAAGGGGGTAATTTCTCAAATCACTGGAGCTGCTCTACCAGTAGGGTTTGAACTCAGCCGTAGGAGTGACACTTGCAGCTCTGCCTTGGCACGCTTAACCCATATTCTTATTTACATAAGAACTGAGACTGCAAATGCATCATTTTATGCCAGGAGTCAGAGTCATATATGCAGGGCTGGCAGTTATTATTGATGCTAAATTAATCCCTGAATTTTGCATATTAAAATAATGCACTAATATGAAGGCTGCATTAGGGCACAATATTTAAGTTCCGTAATGTGTGTAAGCACTTTGACACCATGAATATTCATTTCTCATTAAAACAATTCTTCATAGATAAACAAAGCTCCTAGTACACGAAACACCTATTAAAATGTCAACCATCCACACTTCGGTAATTCTGTTGCCTTTGAGGTGCTGAATGGGACATTAGCATTTGGAGAAAGATACTAATATAGTCATAGAGATGTGTCTCTACCTGGTATTGTGGCCTAATCTTGTCCTCAGTAAAGAACCTGAGAATGCAGTCTGATGGTGGTGAGTTCCTAAAAATAGGGAGGGGAATTCTCCACCAGAGGCAGCATTTGGGTTGCTATGCCACCCACCAGCTTTTAGCTATGGAGTCTCTACTGACTTGAATGGGCATATCTAGTCCCTTGATGACCCTCTCAGTATTCCTGTAGGGATGCCCTTCATCTGGGCTTGAAAAATGTTTCTTGCCTTGCTGTGGGAGATACTCTTCTGTTGGTTTCCTTGGCTACTGCTATCTCCAGCTCTGAAGATCACATCCAATGCCCTTTGGAGCTGGAGCTGATAGAGAACTTCTTGGTAAGCACAACTACCCAACAGACTTTTGCACCAAGTCCTTTTGCAACCCTGGATTACTGCAGGTTTTGCTGTAAAATAGAGTTATACTGGTTCTGCGGATTTTGGATGTTTCTAGAGCTGTGGCACCCTATGATTTGCCTTTGCTGACTGAAGAAACATAGTGGTGTTCCTAAGCTGGTCATCACCTCTTCATCAGCGTAATTCATTTCCATAGTAAGAAACTGTTGTAAAGAAATTTGGCTACAACTGTTCCAGCAGAGTTTATAGGTTCATAGGCCGACCCAAGCAGCAATTAATTTAAAAGATGTGATCATTTCCTATCTTTTATGAGCATTAAATATTTTCTTTTCTTTTGGACAAAAAATATTTGACACGTCAAATGACTAGAGTAAGAGCTGATAGTATCTATTGTATTTTTAAATATTACTATCTTTTACCAATAAGAAAATCACAAAGTGTTAGAAAAGAATAACAGGTTCAGCACTTTAAAAGTTGTTTTTCTTTATAACCGTAAGTCTAGAGTTTCAGAGAGAAAATACTAATAAAAATTAGTCATCATTATGATGTCATTCTCATAATTTCCCTTGAAGTAAACTAGCAAGTACAAATAATATTTGTAATGTCTGACATCATCTATGTAGCTTTCCATTGCTCAGACTTTGGGTTAAATTTAGTGATGTTTTGCATTTGTTAGAGAGAACACCTTCTGGGTGGAATGGATTCCATTAAGAAAATCGCTCTGAATTTAAGCCATATTTGTAACTTGCTTAAAACAAAACAAACCTACCCCAAAACAGGCCAGGAATGATGCAAGTACAGCAGTTGCAACTTGTGAAATATGTGATCATCTGTAACAATCAGAATTTCAGTCCTGAGTCTGAGTCCTCACTTGAAAAAGGGAACCATGCTTGTCAAATGATGCTCTCTTTAAAAAGAAATAAGCATCATCAGAATTGTTCTACTTAGGAAACAATATTCCCTGCCATGTTATATATGCCCACTTACCAGAGTTTGACCTGCAAAGGCTTCTTAGAATCACTCAATCTTTAAAAAAATCTTTCTGAATAGCCATGGATTCTTTTTTTGTTGCTTCTGCTTTGAGTGTCAAGCATTAAAGGACATTTCTAAAAATAATTCCTTGTTCTTAAGGTCTAACTTAAAACAGCTAAAAAGTGTACACACAAAAATCACAGAAAGAGTGATCAGTATTTCCTTGAAACTAGTCTCAGGTTTACCACAAGCACTAAACTCATATTTGTAAATCTTTGTCTTATATTTTACATTAATAAGAATACTGTCTATTAGGTGATAATTTATAGATATAGAATGGCCATCCACTGCCTTTCATCTTCCTTTTTCTTTCAGTTCTAAAGTTTTCTACATTTTTAAATGGTTGTTTCATAACATTATTGCTCTCTTATTAGTGGCAGGAGATACGTCAGTACCACAATTATTATCACAATCCTATGCAATAGCATTTGCTAATAACGTATTCAGAAGATAAGAAAGTTGTATTTCACATGAAACAAGTCTTGTTCCACTTGTTGAATACAAAGTCTTGCTTTTTCTGTCTCTTGCCCACTGTGTCCTTTCCCAGGCGTAGGCCAATGATGTCTGCACCATCGCTCCGCTCCCAGGAGGGAGCAAAGGAGCAGGAGAGGTGGTGGGGAGATCTGATCCCCACTGTCTTCCCCAAACCACCTGTGCTCTTCTGCTCCATCGCATGACTGGCTCGTCAGCATCTTTGTCTTTAACATACTTCTGATTTAGACAAATATAATATATACCAAATGAGTTGATTTTTAATGAAACTATCAACTGGAAGTACATCTTTAATTTCCAGTCACCTTTCAAAGATATGCAGTACACAGAAGACTTGGACCAATTTAATCCTAAAACCTCTGATAACTTGTTCAGACAATACATTGCGTTACTTAATATAGACTTGAAAGTTAAGTAAATACTACTCATTATTCCTGATTTTGTTGTTGTTGTAAGACTTGGGCATCTGTGGTAAATGTTAAACTGTTTACACATGATGACTCCTGTATTTGAATGTACATTAGCTAAATGTGACAGTTATTCAAATTCAGAGTAGAAGAATTTACTAGATTGTCAGAATGTTGTGATACACTCATCCATTATTCCTTGATAAATGCCAAAATTTTCTATTACACTCCTTCCCCAAAAAAGGAATAAGGAATTCACCCATTTACAATCTATACTTAAGTACTGAATGGAACATTTCCTGAAAGAAAAATAGCTAACATAAGCATGATTTCTTCTTTAGAAATACAAGGTACGTAATAATTAGCAAAGCCTCACTGAGCTACGAAAACCATATTCCTTAGGAGAAAAAGAACAAAAACCACTGAAAAAAGTGACAAGCTATACACAACTTGTTATGTCTGAAGAATACAAATATGACTGCTTAAGCATATTTTAAAAGTGGTAAATTCACTTTCTCTACAAATTCATTAACTCACAAATGTTTCCTTGCAATTGTTCTTGGAACTGATAGAGGAAAACCTTCCAGGAACACACAAAATTTTATAAGTGTAATATGAAAATTTCCCTTTCTCTTATGAAGATTAAAACCCAAATATTCTGCAGAAAACCAGCAGGTTCCCCTGTTCTCTGCTCATATGGGCTTTTCCTCCAGTCTCACTGCATGAAGGAGTTACAAACTTCATTAGAGCTGACTGGAAGGAATCTGTGCTCAGACATTTAAAGGCATGCCACAAAACCTCAGCAATCCAGTCTCTTGTTAATTACAACTAATATTCCAGTATGTTGTGGAATTTTCAGCTATACAGATGTGTGTGCACATCTTAGTAAGTAGTATAGCCAATGCTTGCAATTATATTACAAGTCTTGCAAAGTATAAGAAGTTTATTGAAAGCTGAAATTATTAGAATAAAACATTGCAGTGGGTTTTCAGCTTTTTAATTTGAAACCTTTGGACTTCATAATTGCAGGGAAAACTTTGAGAATACAGATCAAGCTAAAAAGTAAGGAGGCAGTGAATTTCCACTCCCTCTGTTTCCAAATGGATTTTTTTAAGCACATGACGTTTAAGCCAATTCCATGATTTTGGAGTCTGCCTCATGGGTGTCTGAATGGACAGGATTGAAGGTACTTTATATGGCTTATTTAAAAATAACATCCTAACCCAAGCTATAAATCAACCATAAGTATTTAATGCCTTATGTATATAATAAATATTCAAGTCTAAGTATCTGGTTACAGCAGTGATTAAGAGTTCTGAAAATCAACCCCTTAAAAGACGCTCTTCCGTGGAAATGCTCTCGGTGGTGAGGTTTCTTTCACACCCTTCTATGTACGTGTACAGTTCACAGCCATCAAGTCAACAGCGTGACAGCATCTATTATTTCTGAAGTGCTGTGCACATCTGTATAGTTGCAAATCTCATTTGAATATTGGTTTTTGAGAAATTTAAAAAATTATTCAGAGAGGAGCCAGCCTGATATGAAGCTCTCTGCCTTACAGCAGTTAAAGCAACTGGATGGGTTTTGTGGTGTGACGAGTGACAGAAGGATAAGGAAGACATCTCAGGGGGAGACTGTCTCTAGTGAAGGTTTTAAAGAGAAAACTCGATCTTCACTGCATTGGGGAACAACTACCTCTGGCTGGATAGTCACAGTCAGAAGGACTGAATTGGAACTACAGATAGAGATTACTGCAGACTTTTTCAAATCCTATTACATTTGCAGCAATACAGGCAGGGGACCAACTGGCTGGGGACAGCTCTGCTGTTATATTACAAGTCTTGCAAAGTATAAGAAGTTTATTGAAAGCTGAAATTAGTAGAATAAAACATTGGGGTCTTGGGAGACGGCAAACTGAAGGTGAGCCGACCGTGTCCTGGGCTGTGTGAACACGAGCACAGCCAGCAGAGCACGGGAGCATCCTCCCTTTACTCTGCACTCACCAGGCTGCAGCTAAAATACCGCGTCTGGTTTATAGGCCACTCTGTACCAGAATGATATCGACAGACCAGAGAGAGTGCAGTGAAGGGTGGTTGGGGACTAGAGGGTTTGACCTTTGTGGAGAGACCAAGACAGCAGATCTTGTTCAGCCGAGAGGAGAGGAGAGGAGAGGAGAGGAGAAAGCTTCAGGAGCTTCTTCAGCAAGTGGGGCAACAGAGAATTACGTTACTAATGCTAATCTAGGATTTTTGGCAAAACATTTCTGTGGCAGTTATTGCTGGAAAATCCTAATCAGTAAAAAGGAGTTTTTGATTCTGACAAGACTACTGTTTGCAACTGTGTCCCCCAGTTCTAGTGGCCATCTGTGCTCTCAGAGCAGAAGACGCAGGAATAGTTAATATGCCTGATTCCAGCTAGAGGGCTATACTTGCAGTTCACACATCCTGTGTAAAGGTTTAATCTATCAAACTATTGGTTATGTTGTTATGGACTTTCTCTCTTTCTTTTTCTGTTTTTTACTAGAATTTCTAGCTTTGACCAGAGAAGGTTCCCAAACAACAGCTTCCTTAAAATCGGAAGAAGAATTCTGCACTTGAGTCATGGCAGGGACTATAGTCTGTAACTTGCATATCCTGAATAACTTCCCTGATCATCAATATAGAGCAATGAGTCTCTTTTACCAAACAATATTTAATTACTTACAGTAGCACAGCAGGTCTCTTTATGAGCAAGTAACATTGACATTATATGTGCCTTTGGAGCTGCCTCTCTGAACTTCATCTATCTTATTGTATACTGTGTCCAATATTTTACAATTTTATAACTGTCCCTGGAATATATCTTGACAACCCTTAGTCACTGTTGATAGCCCTGGAAATGCTTATTATTGCGTTCAGCCCTAATATAAAAGAAGACTTTTACATGCAAGTCTGACAGCCTGACTTCCCAAGTCACCTAGCTTTGCAGCATATTCAGAGTTTCTCAAAAAAGATAATTTTGAGATGTCTTGGTTCTGCTCCATGCCGAAAAGAAGGATGTTAACACTAAGATATTTCTGGACAAGGAATCTGAAGGAAAGATTCAAGGTGATAGTTGTGTAGACTACAACACCAGCAGAGCTAGGACCTACCTGCACCCAATTTTATTGACCTATGACCCGATGCCCTATCAGGAAAGCTACATGGCTGCTGTAATTTTTGTAAACAATTGCATAATAAATTATAGTAGCAGGAAAGCTACAGGCAAATCCTTCGTTAATTGGTGTTGAATCAAAACTATCAAAGCAGCAGCATGTAACCGACAAGTGATTATGTTGTTCAAATGTCATTCCTTTTATGTGTGACAATTCAATTTGTTAAACATTTTCATCAAAGAAGAAAGAGAATGAAAAGGCAATGTTGCCTTTTCTGAAACGTATTACTTCACGTATTTCTGCTAGATCTTATCTTTTCCAAATTAAATATATTTTTAGATGCTACCAAACGAAAACCCTTTTCAACACTATTTACTTCAATTGCATCTTGCTGAACTCCTGAGGATGCTGCTGGCAAATTCTGCCACTTAGTTAATCATGAACTCTTCAAAGTAACAGCTGATTTTCGATAAGAACTACTAGATTAAACATTTTTAAATTATTTTAAAGATATTGGTTATTTATTTCTTCTGGTTTTTTTCACCTCTAATTTAGCAGTATACTGGAGGTATGTCCAGGGGCACCAGTATAGAGCAGTTCTTCCCTGAGTCCAGTCTGAACCACAACCATTTAAAAAAAAATATTTTATGACTAGGAATCTCTCATACTGCTTTCTCCAGATATACTGTAAAAATGTCTAGAAATGTAAACTATTTTTATTCGTTATTCTGCCTAATTCTTTGACAGAATTCTGTTTATGGCAGCAAATTAACACTGACACAAGATGCTTTTTTGACTTACTTTTACAATTCCCTTAATTTTTCCCACCTAGGGTTTTTCTAGACTATCACTCCTCTGTAATTTGCAAGATGACCTCCAGAGCCCTTTTATAGCCAGCCTCACAAATAATAGTTAACTTCTGTAAAAATAAATAGTACAACTTCATTATCTCAACTACTCCAATTTTCGGTTCCTTTCGAGCACTTATTTTTAGAGCAATTTATGCTGGCGCTTACTATAATTTCTCTTCTCCCTCTCTTTTTTTTTCTCAGCCTACACTTGGAGAAACAGAAAATGTTAAACACCAACTATATATGTGTCTTTTCCAGTCTCTCTTATGCAAAGAAATCAAGCTGTGTCTTTTGCTTTTATACTCTATTGGTCTGGCTAACCAGCCTCTGCCAAAGACCATCACCTGGCTTGAGGAAATTCTTTTATCACAACCTATTAAAACTTTCCCTATATTTTTCCCTATTTGTTCTTTAAATTTCCTCTCAAACCTCAGAATGTTTATGGAAACTCCTACTTACTTTGCCAGGGAAACAATGGCAGGATATAACCCTTACTCTGTTCTCAATTTATATTCTGCTCTGTTAGTGTCACTTGAGTTGGATTTCCATTTTATTATAGGATTATTATTTTTTGGGGGCCTGAACATTCCCTCGTACCTTGCTATATTTCTCACCTTCTTGATTCCTAATTGTTCCAGTATATACATACATTCTCTGAGTCCTAATAAGGTACTTTTAAAGAACCTCCATGCTGCTCCTATGGATTTTAATTTCCTAACTTTCCCCTTCAGGCTATTTCTAACTTCCTCAATATAAAAATCTTCCTTTTTTGAAAAGTACTGTAATATTATTACCTCATGGTAGGATCCCACGGGAGGATGTTGAACTTAATTATATTATGGTCACTTTTATTTAGTGGCTCAACCACGTTAACTTCCTGAATCAACTCATATGTTTCATTCAAGACCTTCGTCAAGACTAGATTTGCCCTTTCAGTATTCCAGAATTCTTGTAAACAAATGATTCTCTTTGGTGTCTACACACACTATTCCAGTATAATACTGAGAAGGCTTAAAAATACATGCCTGCAATATACATGAAAAAGTCAACAGGAAATACTTGTTTATTCAATGCACTTTTAAGAGTGCCTAAAGTCTAAAGGGCTTAATTGTCAATGAAACCACACAGAGTTTTGTAAATTCAAATATTTGTACTGTGTGCATGAATCAAACTGTATGTTCGGGAGGGCGGTTACACATCTAAGTCTGCCTGTGCTGAAATTCACGTTTGTGCAGCACGAATTCTTGCAGGTTAAATATCCTACGGTTATTTCACATCAGCAAATGCAAGTTACTTGTTCTCTTATTGCTTGAGAACATAAGCTGATTGAAATAGCAGTTATTCTGTACGTTATTCTGTACGTTATTAATTTATACCTGTGTAAACCTGAAACCCAAACTGTAAATCAATGATTTTGTGACCTGTACTAAACAGAAATTGTGACACCTTACAACTGAAAGCACATTACGATGTACAGTAGTGTATCTCAAGTAACCCGTTGTCGTTACGCTAAGATTCAACTGAAAACAAACTTTAGTAACGAACTATATGATAGTTTTGAAAAGCAGATTGAAACATGGTTTGTCTTTGAACTAGATCCACTGCTTCTCTGAACTTATAAACACGACTTTGAAAGAATGTACACTGTTTTCCTGATTAGAAGTTCCTTTTCTTTTTTTTCCATTACTCATTTATTTCAATCCCAATTTTAAAGTCTAGCTCATTAGAAAAGCATTCTCAGTAACAGAAGTGGAAACAAATACAGCCGTGTATCCTCGCTCAACACAGTGCAAGGCAGCTATTACTATTACATGTTATAAGAACACTAATATTTGTCTGTACTAGACTAAATTTCTTTATTGTTTTAAATCCCAAAGGGATTACTCTTAAAACTAACTTCTTAAATTTGCCAAGTGAGGAATGTTTGCTTCATTAATGTTATAATTTGTGGTTCACATTTTGAAAGAAAGCTAAAAATAGTTTCTGAAATTGTGTGTCTTGCTGACATAAACATGGCTAACTTATATTTTTGCAGTTTCCAGGAGTGTTTCACTTGTATAAAGCAGTAAAAGTATTCTGCTCTTTCTATTTTTCTCATACTATAAGAACCAAGAAAGCAGGAATTTGTTTAGCTCGTTGGCTCCATTTATCCTGAGCCAAGACCATGATCTTGGAAACCCTTTAACTTGGCTGAATCCAGTACAAAGTTCTTTTCAAAAAGCCAGTGCAATTAGAACAACACAGTGTATGTTCAGTCTCAAAATTAAGATGATAAAGTTTCAAACAGCTAGGACTGAAACACCGGGTGTCATGCACTCGGAGCTTTCATCAGTTAAACACCAATCCCAATTCCACTAGTTTTTGATCAAATGTAAAGTCGCGTAGTTGAGGACAGCATTAAGAAAACAGTTTTCTATAATACCTTTTGGTAAATGGGCAGAACAGTTAACACAGAAAACAAGGAAACACAGTGGGCGAAGTGTAAGTTTTATGCAGTACAGCCTTGGGATCTTCTTAAATACTCCAGACAGAGTGATACTGTAATACAACCAACACCCTTTGCACTTTCTATTATATCACTGGTTACTGCTAAGGGATAATACACATTTGCTAACCAAATTGGCACACTGCAGACTCTGTTTTGAAAGCCAGTGCTTCATTTTTGAAACTGGTTTGTGTTTTTTTTCCTTTATTTTTTTTCTGTTTTTGTTTTTCCAAAAACCTCTCCTTCACTGTATATCTAGTACCTCAAACACATTAATATAGTCTCTTCATTTTCTGTGAAAACATCTGTAATGGGCATTTTGATGAATTACAGCACCTAAGAAAATTAGAGGAATCAAATTCAGTACTAAGGACTCTAGTTCATTATGTTTCATTTCACCTTCTAAGTTGTTCACTGATTTTTGAAGGTACATTTTTGTTTTATTGAACAAAGGTGGGAATTCTCAGGCCTTATTAAAAGATAATTTTAGCAGTGCTCAGATTTAGAGTAGTAGTTTCTTTCATGCATTTTGTTTGTGATTTTTTTGACCATTCATATAAAGTGATTTCAGAAGTTACTAGTTAGTAACTAATTAAGTTCATTTCCCTTAGTCAATTGCCACTGTTTTTTCCTTAGAATACTTACTCCTGGAAGTTGAAATATTTATGCAGATAGTTAAATATAATAGAATTTATACACATTCATGAAATATATATACATTTTATACAAAATAGAGGATTATATGAATTGTATTGAACTATGTTCTTTTTGTTCTTTCAGATGTGCCAGATACATATTTAACATACTATTTCAAAAGCAAAATTATTAAAATGTATATATAATTTGTAAGGATAATGTATCTCTACAAGAAGTGCAAAATGTTGCAAGTTGCAAAACACTGACTCAAACTACAGCAAAAACACAGTTTTGAATGCTTCTGCTTCAAGAACTGAAATTACTTTTAAATTAAGTAATTGATGACACATTTTTTTACCAAGCATTTGTAAATAAAGGGTTTGATCCGATTTTATGTGTGGCCTTCCCAGCACCACAGACCTTTGGAGACACACGGATACTGGCTGTGAAATAGTTTGGATTTGTCCCAGTGAGGGGCAATCTAGCGCAGGGGGTAAAACCCCACAGAGGCCACTTTCTATTAGGCAGTTCCCTACTATCCTCTGCTCTTGGATTTGTCTGTTCCTTCAAATTTTTGACATGACATTTGAAACTGTGTGTTGTTTCGGTGATCTGTTAAGTAACTGTCGGGGCAAATCTGTGTAATTTCATAGGTGGCTTGTTAAGTTTTATCTGTTCTTACTGACTTATTTACACACACGCACGCGCTTTTTAGTTGAGACCACTGCCTTATTGCTTTTTCCCTCAAAAAGTCACTGTAGTGATAGTGTCCTGATAATATTGTCCCGTCATATCCTGCAAGGCAATTATGGGGGAGGAAAATAGCAGTAATGGAAGCTGCCAACATTTTGCATTGCCTTTCTTCTAATCTGAAATTCCATTTATTTGACTAGGTCTTTAAAGTGTTCAAGGTTTAGCGCATGCATTAACATACCTAAGCGTTGGCTGATGTTTGATAAAGAGAGTCAATAGTGCTTAGTCACATCTCCAACTAGGCTCCTATAAAGTGTACAATACTATTTTATGTTTATTAGCCACAATTAAGCATTCAATCTGTAATGCAAATGTATGTGGTTTTTTTAAGGTGGAGCTTGAAATGATGTCCTCATTGGAGCCAACTTCCTTCCAATGTGGTTCCTCATGAAAACTGATCACGCTTCCAGAAAATTACATGCATACTTCAAATCTAAGTAAGTACTTTTCTTACGTAGTTTTGCATTAAAAAATTTTCTTCTTCACACTAAAGTGTGACTCAGATCCATTCATCTACTAGCACTTCTGCTATGTTGTCTCTGAGCTGTTGCAGTGATTGAGAATCTAGCTAACAGAGATTCACAGAATGTTTAGGAATGTCAAAAATGTAAAAGTTTTTGGTGATTTACTCCGCTTTCATTTATTTTCGGGGCATTCAGTTAGCATAAAAATAATTATTATTACATAAATTAAAGTTGTTGCAATTCAGCTGTAGGGATTGTGATTCAATGCCAGTGAAGCTAGATCAAGGTTTTAAAAAGTATCTGCTGTAAATTAAAAACAAATGGTTGAAAGTATTTTGCAGACCTCTCTCCCACAGATTGTATATTCCATTTTCCAAATTAAATCTAAGAGAGAATATTACTTTATTGAGATTTATGGAATAATTTCTTTAAAAATTCCAGCAATATGAGAATGCAGGCAGACCCTGACAGTGAACAAAACCAAGTGTCAGCTACTAAGTGGTTTCATCTTTTGGAGATTTTTTTTTCAGTAATGGGAAAAATTAGTTCTGACTGGTTTTTAAAACTAGCATTATATATAAGCCATTAAATTAGGGACAGATCATTTGTCCAATTTTAACTGCAAAGGGGATAAAGTAGGTGGAAAACATGATAATATACCAGTGCTCCATTGGAGGAAGTGTTCCTCCCTCAATCCTCAGTAGGACTTAAGAGCTTGTGAGAAAATGTGTGTAAGAGGATATAGAGGAAAATTATTCTGTGGCATCTGGGGAAAGTACATGTAGGGATAGCAGTTGGGCTGTATTAAGTATGAAAGTATATGTGTTGTTCAATTTTTGATCTCTTTCAAGACAAATATGTGACCCATTTTCTCTATGGCATAGTACAAGGAGTATAACACCTGAGGAAATCATATCGCTATGATGGACATATAGAAGTCTCAAGGACACTGGGTGCTGTTTTCGAGAGCTCCAGCACTTCATGGGCTCCCTGAAGCATTCTAGGACCTCATTACAGATTTTGGGGTGTCCAAGAGCTTAAAGGGATGATGAATCTTGGAGCCTTAGTGGACTGTTAAACCTCCTCCCATTAAAGAAAAACATGTGGTTGAAACTGTGTTGGCTAAAACCCATGGAATTTTCTGCGTAACTGTATTCCTTCTTTGCCATTTTGTGTTGGATATCATGATCTGCCTGTTATATTTCAGCAGACTCAATAATTTCCTTTTAATTAGATAATTACCATGTTATTCATTGGTTTTAAACACTTCTAAATTCAGCTTTTGGTTTTAACAAATGCACTTTCAGAAGATGATGGATTTTTACATTTTAAAAACCGCTAAATGTTCAAAAAGGATTTGTACACATAACAAAATTAAAGTAGGGATTATCTAGCACTGTGTGTGGGATCCAGCTATAATCTATACAGTGCATGGAAAAGAAACTGGCATTCTCAATTGCACTGCACACATCTCAGTAATAACAGGGTATGAGGCATACAATTTCATGGAACACCCACAATGAAAATTATTCTTTCCAAACAGAGAATTGTTTTGGAATAAGTTAGGTTAATTGGCACCATGGGATTCCTCTCAAGGAAACACAGAACATTAAAATCTACACATGTGCATGTAAAATGATAAAGTATTATCTTCTTTCCCCTCTCAGCCCCTCAAATCTAAGACACGCTACCCAAAATCAACAGAAACGATTATGTTTTGTTGATTCAAATTTCCTTAGAATAAACTGGCAATTCTTCATCTGGTCAGCTTACAACCTGAGAGTCACTGCACTGTTCCACAATTGCTAGCTTGGATATGGTTATCTAGTGCAGTCTCTCACACAGAAATAGAGGTCTCTAGAGCTTTTGGCACATGCTTTTCAGAATTGTAAGAATCTGTCTTTTCTGTGCAAGCAACAGAGCTATATGGTGGTACGATACAGCCTCTTTCAAAGGACTATTGTGCGCCTTCTAGGATTAGAACCAAAATCTGCAAATGGTTAATGGGAAATCCAGGCACATTTCGCTGTCATTATGTAGTCCTCGGTTAGAACGCTGATTGTATTTTACAGTTTCTGAATATAGTTGAAGTATATTAAGTCCTCACAGAAGTATTATCACCCTCTCAAAAATCATATAATTATAAAGAACTCGTCACTAATAAAGAAAAAATCTTCCTTTTAATGCAGACGACTGAACTGTCGTGCAGGCCGTTGTGCTGTGTGCATTGTGTCTATTTTATTAATGTTTAAGGTCATTACAAGCAAGGACATTCTCCTTGGTTTATCTTTACTTTCCTGATTTCCTGCTTCATTTATGGCAAGGTATTTAGAACCAATTAATTGTGATTCCTAGTGGGCAGGTCGCAGGTGAAGAATGGCCTCAGAAACGACATCTGTTGTGCTACAAGTCTGACTGCATCCCTTCTGACCCCTTGAATGGGTGAGAAACCCTCATGTCCTGTGACCCCACATGGCTTCACATGTAAGTCTGCCTTGAAGAACAGTCTTCCCCACCTCCCTCTCTGCAGTTTCCCCTGCAAAGTTCAGGTCTACACTGATTTCCTTGTCATTTTTGCAACAATGTGAACAACATCGCATTTCAGCTTCTCACCAAGGACATCCTAGTGGCTCCCCTTTCATACTCTGAAAGAGGAATTCAGGACACCAAAGAACACCCCAAAATGTATCACTGTTATATACCAAAAATTTCATTTCCTTGCCACTCTGCCTGAGCCTACGCATGTATCTTGGTCTTTCTTAGAAATGTCGGAGCAAGACACTAAATAGAATTTGCACTTAGCATCATGGAATCAATTGTACAATGAAAGGAAAATGAAATCTTACACTGTTCGTAACAGGATGTATGTCATATTTATATTCTACACTGTACTGTTATTATTTTAGAGGACTATCCCTATTCTTCACAGACATATGGGAGCTTGGTCTGGTAGAACAAAGAGGGTTTGCTTTCCAGAGTTTTTGTAGACGATGTTTCTGAGTAACTCTGAAGAGCTGCAGGCCTGTTAAGTTGAAGAAGGAAGAAATTTAGATAGGACTGGAAAGACTATTGGGAGATTCTAAAGCTTGGAACCAAGTACGTCTTTCCACTGCTCCCATTTTTCACCATGCATCAAAAGAATCCCCTGTTTGGGAGTAATTGGTCACAAATTTAGTAGCCACCGTAAATTTGGCTTTCTAGGGAGCAGAGATCACCTTTGCCAGGAGCATAAACCGGTGTTTAGTGGAGGAGAGCCCAGCTCGCTCAATACAAAGAAGTTGTTCAAAAAAGGTTCATTGATTTCATCCTCATCTACTTAAGAATTGAAAGAAAAATAAATTGATTGAAATTACAGGACTTGCCTGGAAGGATTAGCACGAACCATGTGAATTGTGGGTCTTTTGTCAGTAACGTAAATCCTGTCGGTATCAATGGAAAGTGTTTGCGTTAACTTAGGTGTGTACATTAACATGATGCAAAAACAAATGGACATATCCACTGTCAAGAGGAATATGTGAGAAGTTTTATCAGTGATAAAACTGAGCATACAATTCAGAAAATAACACTATTCACAATCTGATTCTAAGTTTTAAATAGATTTTATCACTGGTTTATTGTCATTTTCTGTAGCAGCACTCCTCACTGCAAAGACTGCACAACCTATTATAAGTGCCTTGAAACATGCTGTGCTAGTGCTGGACATTGTGGTATTTTTTGGTAGTTTTTTATTTGTATTGTATATTGAATAATCTGAACAATATGTATTCATGTGACATGTTGTGATACAAACATGAACGCATAGTAGAAGTTTCAGTACTAATCCTGAATTCCTGCAAAAAGCTGCCTATGGTGACAAGGTACTCATCTGACCCTGAGAAGCTCTGGAATAATTGACTTGTAGCATCGCAGTTAGCATATTTAATACCTGAAAGTCTACTTTCATAGTCTTATGCTGAATATATGAATTATTATGTGTGGAAAATGGGTCTACTGTGTAGGTAAACCCATTTAGGGGTCCCACCCCTCTTCATGGCATCACCCTGAAAACCCTTCTCTGTACTCCTACTCACAGAAAAGTCCTACCTGAATCACAGAATCACTCATGAATTAGACTTTGCAGGACTGAAAGTACTTGTTCTCTGATATAAAAACCAACTAACATACAGTGAGGAATGTATCTAACTTTTAACTCTTCTTAAGAATATTACTTTGAAATTTGCTGAGCATACACTTAAAATAATTGTCGGATATTTCTGTATCTTTCTCACTGCAAAGAGAATCGGTTTTTAAAATATTTACAAGGAATTACATAGGAATATAGCATTTAAAAACCTTTGGGAATTAAAAAAACATATAAAGCTAGTCTTACTGATTAATTTGAAAGTAACACGAAATCAAAAGGTCATTATGGCTTAGGATTTAAGGGCAGTTTCTGTTAAATTTTGTTTCTGACAAGTAAAACCAGAGTCTTAGAGTAAAGAAGAAAGTGACTGAGATCAAGGAGTCTAACTCAGATATTCTTAACAGTGACCTTCAACATATTTTTCTGTCCTTTTCCCCTTCCCTCTCCTGCTCTGCCCTTTCCTTCCTCAGAGGCTTTGCTCTTTATCACAATATTCCCATGAGATCTACTAAGCATATTTCATTACTAGCTTAAAAAAAAAAAATCTTTACACAAGTACAAATGGTAATTCCATAATGGCAGTGTTAAGGACACCCATTTTGCAGCAGTTTCTACTCCAGGCACCTTGTGAAGCAAAGTGCAAGAGAATGCAGCCATTCTCGCTGGGTGCACGATTTATGACCCTGTAGTCAGCAGATACACACCAGAGCTTGGTGACGATCAAAAAAAGTAGCAATAATCTGAAAACAGCTTAAGGATCAGAGATGACAAGCAACTGAACATGAAACCCATGCAATTCCAGCTACTTCAGTCAGTGGATTTATCAGTAGGAAAGTACCTTGTAACTACAGGGCTTGATTTTACCACTGGCAGTAGTAAGATGTAGACTCAGCTAATTTTTCCAGGTCTGAAGTCCTTCATTTTAAAAGGATGCTGGAAAAGTTGAATGATTGTAGGGAACAGCGGCAAAAATGGTTTAACGACTAGGGGAAATTCTCTGCCGTGGCAGCCCTCAAACTACTTAGTTTTCAGAAAGTATTTTGAAAGGTGATTATAGCATCTAAGTCCCAAGAGAAGCGGTAGGCTCTCCCTTTTTTGTTGTTGCCAAATAATTCCTAACAATACATTTTAGACCAATATATGTTATTGGGCTCACGACACAAGAGTGAGTGAAAATTAATGTTATAGGTTGCACTCCATTTTATGGTGGCTGCTACTGATCTAAAGGTTTCCAAATCTTAGGAAATAATACAGTTAAGAAGATGAAATAGAGCCACAGGAGTAAGGACATTTAGAGAACTGCTAGAGCATTCAGCGTTTTTCTGTAAGTTGGATAGAATCTTAGACTACAAGGTGACTGATCTTGTAATAATTATGTATTCAGCACTGCTACATCTCAATAAATCATTAAATGCAAGTAAGCACCAGTGAAATCAAAGTATTACCATTATTAGTTCAATAGCTTCTCATTCAAACTTTCCACCTCGCTTCCACTTGGCAACAGGTTAAAACAAAAAGAAAATAAGCAGTCTAAAAGAAAAAAACAAGTAATAATGTTTTCATATAAAAATTGTCTTTGCTACATAACTTTGAAGGAACAACTGTAAAATGTTGCTCCGTAACTAACAACTCTCTTCACCACAACATAATGGAGCAGTAAATCACCAGAACAGGGAAGCAGACTTTTAGGGTATGTTTTTTGGTTTTGTTTTTGTTTTTTTCTGGTAAATGCTTCATTCTTTTCTTCTACATACATGCCACATACTCTAGGTATGTTGTAATACTAATGGGCCCAGGCGATGGATGGAATCGGTATTTTCTCTACTACACTGGGCCATATATTCCTAAATAGTTGAGCCCGGGTGCATGCGCTAAATTTGAGTTACAGGTGCATGTCTCACTCCTGTCCTTACTCAACTTTAGGGCAAGGCTGAGGTGCACAGCTGCCTTCTTTTCTCCACATTCTTGAGGTAGGGGGAAAAAAAGGCTAAGCGTGCCAGGAGGGACTTAACCAAGTACCCAGTCCATCCACACCTAGTACAATACTTATGTAGCCAGTGTGACATAAAGTACATTGGAGAGGGCCACAGATTTTGGATTACCAGCTTCTTCATTAAGATCCATCCATGGCTTCCAACAACTAAGTTGAAAAATAAAAGATCAAAAAAGCATTCCTGCTAACTGTGCTGTCAAAGAGGATTAGAAACTGGGAGATGTGCAGAGAAAAATAGTTTCTTAAGCTCTTCAGAGCTTTTTTTTTTTCTTAACTCTTCAGCAATCCTGCATCTAATTTTCTCTTGAGTCGGGCCTCCAAGAAGCACAAGCTACCGTCATCCATTCATGGCATCTCTCCGTGTTATGAAATACTTCCACATACTTGTGCTAATTCCTTCTGAGACACTGGCAGCATATAACATTATCACTTCTTCTCTTTCATTTAAACTCCTTAAAACTAAATCACATAACTGTTAGTAGATTTTACTGAAGCAACAAGTTTTAAGCAGAGACCCCAATGACTTTAATGAACATTAAATGCCAATGGACCAATAAAACATATGCATCAGGTTGTACCATTCTTCTTACTTCATTTCTACTTATATCCACAGACCTTCACAGAAGTGACCAACAAGAAGCAACTCGAGATAATCCTAGCTTTGTGCTTGGGTTAGCAGGACCAGTGAAGAACCCCTACAAGCTTGCTCACAGCAACATCAGGGGCTCCACATGAATTTCATCAACACAGGGACCATTAGTTCCATTACAGGAACAAAACAGCGTAATTTTAGGAGGGTACCCTGGCTGATTCCTATACAATGCTGTCACCCCTCATCCTCTGTTTTTGCGTAGTGTTTTCCTCCTTATGTGACTGCCAGTGCTGTGATGAGCAAAATGATGTGAGATCAGAACTAAAGTCCACAATTATTTTTATGAAGGAAATGTGTCATTTCTGTTTCTTGGTTATACCAGCCTTAAGATAGTTTTAAATATATTCCTTGGAAAATCATCAGGCAACAGATTTGCTGCTTTGTGACAACATAACGATTTTATCACTCCTAAATTTCCTCTTTACATTAGAAAAAGAAGAGAAAATCAACCTCCTCTATTTTACTCCATCTATCAACATTAAAAATATCTTCTTAGGATAGCTGTCCAGAATGTTTTCAGAGTATCAATTTAAATTACCTTTTATTCTACCACAGCTGCATTATTATTATTATTATTATTATTATTATTGACTGAGTACAACATATGTCTATAAAAGTTTGAAAAAATATTTTTATTATTGTCACTAGAGTTAAGTATTTTTTAGTATTTCAGATACTGACACAAAATGAACAGAAACTGCTATTTTCGGACACTTGGATATAAGGGAGAAAATTTTCACACTTAAAGTCCTAACGTACTCTTGTTAGGGGAAAAGAATCATTTGCCACTTCTTGCTACCATTGCTCCAAGGTTGGAAAAAAGGTGAATAGTTTTCGTTTACTTCAATGAAGAGTCTCCATGTTAACTCAAGAATAACATTATATGGATGATGTGATACAGGAATTGACTAGATATTTGACTCAACATCTGTGAATCTGTGTAAATGAACAGAGAACTCAAAAAAAGGCAGCATGTTACCATGGCAGAACACTTCACTGGAACATACAAGCCTAAGTTTGACCAGGGACAACTGAAAATTCATTGATTTCATTTTACTCTTTCACTTACACCACTAAACAAGAAGAATCAGGCACGTCAAGCAAAATGTATACATACAAATCCATCTACCTTATACTACAAGCATTTCTTGAGTAGGCACAGAGGACACATTCAGTAATTCTCATAGTTTGTGTATGAATGCAGTGGTTTAGGTAAGGTTTTTTTTTAATTGCTGGCTGTAGACTATCTGCATCGCCTTCTGGAAACATAGTATTCTCCATTACTGATTTCTAGTTTTAAAGTGTATAACAGGTATGTAAAATCAAATACCCTCAAGTAGTCTATTTGGATAGAATAATTGCTGCTGTTGTCACAGTGATCTTGCATCCTTGTAGGTAAAGGACCATGGACAATAATTATAGAAATCAGACTGCAGGGGATAAACAAAAAAATGTTTTAAAACCTTTGGTTTAAAACTACCATTTGCATTATGTGGGTTTTGTTTTATTCTGTTAATTTATTATTTTATATAATGTACTAATTCCTCAAATTCTTGTACTTTCCCCTTTGCATTTGAAAGCTGGAGCATTGCTTATAGGCACATTCCCTTTCTCCTTACCTGTGAAGTACACAAAGCCTCTGTTCTTGCCAGCCTGCATTAAACACTGCAATACAATTATCCTCAGTCACTGGACTGTTATCTCAGGGAATTAAATTAGACTTTCTAGCTTAGAGAGCATCAAATTATTTACACAAAATGTTATAGTTGAAACAGATCCAGCTTGGAGTATTAAATGATAGTTAGGGTACTAAAGACTAAAAAGACCAGGTCCCTGATTTAAAACAGAACTAAAAGTTGAATCTGAATCTGAGGGTAGCTGTTGAGAGTCTTACCAACCAGCCTATTGCCTATTCAGAACAAGGAAAATCAGTTTTTGATTTAGCCTTGCCTCTAGCTATAAAAGTTGCCTTGAGGAAAGTTTGTTTGGTACTGATATCAGTTCTGTGGGAAGTTTCAGTATCAGTTTTTCACAAGTACAATCAGAATTTTCAGTTAAGAAATACAGAACAGCTTTAGACTGATGTTCAAAAATACCGCTGATAAGTCTCTGCTGTTCTAATATCTTGAACATAATGGTTACCTACAGAGGCAGAAAGGGAAGTGTTCAAGAAATCACAGAATCTCACAAATCAGTTCTTTTCCTGAAAAAGGTGTCATATATTTCATTTTTCTCTCTCTTTCAACACACCCAAAACCTATCAGAAAAGACTATCCTAAATAGGCTTATTGACCTTATAGCTGAAACACAAAATGATTATGCATTTTAAATCAATACAGTATGTCAATATATCTTTCATCCGTGAAGGCTTTATGATGTACAGTCCTGCCTGTTCTAGGCAAAACTAGATTACAATTTAAAATATGCTTTATGTGTCTTGATTTTATTTGCATTACCACTCTAAAATGTGACAAGAAATCAACATGGAACAACACTTAACGACATTTCCGAAGTAAAATATCCCACAACAGACTTACGAGTTTTCCAGTAGTACTTACCCCATACCTAGACATAATTTCTTACCTCCACCCCACACTGTATTCCCACCATTGCCCGTTCACCATTCCCTCCCCTGACCATGAAAGTCTCCCCATTAAACATGACGAAAGCTGTTGCACTGACCCGCCCGTAGGTCTGAATCTGGAGGGTCAGTCACTTTTTACGTGCTGATTTAAAGCAGCCTCCCAACCAGGGCAGCTTATGCCACATCGAAGGTTGAGCCAAGGGGGAGTGGACACCACTGCCCCTCTCCTGGGGGTCCCCCAAGCCCCCCAGGGCATCACCCAGCACCCGCAGGTCAGGGGAGGCCCTGAACCAAACTTGCTCCCATTAGAATCACAGCAAAACTCAGCTGAATTGAGTGGGATGGAAATGAGCCTAAGGGATGAAAAGATAATGCTGTGGGATTCTGATGTTAGATAGTTTCTTCTGAATTTAGAGTGAGGAATAAATGAAGGGAAAGAGAAAAATGTGATGACAGTTACAAGACACTATGGTTTCCCTTCCCAAAACAAGGAAGTTTTCACTTCTTTGCTAAATAGAGCTGTAGTGTCTGTTGTCATTACTCTTTTATTAATAAAATTAAAATCATTTCTGAAAAAAAGTTTCTTCCCTTTTTCCCCATATACAGGCTAAAATATAAACAGATAGAGATAAGTATAAAACCCAACCTTTATTCCACTTTGAACAAGCTTGTGTATATCCAAAAAAGGTTCCTTGAATATGTCTCCTTCAGGACTGAAAATCTTCACATATCCTTCTTTCTCAAGAATGAAGAGGCGATGGGATCCATCTCCACAATGTACTGCTCCAACAGGCTGCCTTAGTCCACTCACAACCTCCTGAATACAGAAGCAGTTGTGCTTGTGTTTTCTAGAAAAATTTAAAAAATAGTAAGAAATTTCTTCTTTCTCGTAACCACGACACAACAATGTCCCTAGAAGATAAAATTATCATTCTGCAGTGATATTAAAAACACAGTTATATAATGCAGAATAAATTATTTCTTTGAATATAAGCAAGCAGATAATACTGAAAATCAGTTTGACCTTCACTAGAGCAAAATTTGGTTTGTATACAAGAAAGATAAAATTAATTTATCTTAGATTTGAAATATAGAGGAATATGAGAGAAAAAATTGGTAAAAAAGACAAAAGAATTTATAAACACAAAATTTCTACTGTGTAATAAACACAGTAAATTCCAGCAATTTGACAAAATTTGGCTTCTGGAACCCATTTAAAAACAATGACTTATGATGGGACAACCTAATGTGATTATTTTTACAAGGAAAAATACATGAAAAATAAAAATAACGAAATAAGTATTATACTAATAAACTTATTGTAGTAATTTAGTAATATTAAATTCAGGAAGAAATTACTTCTTAGAACTATGTAAGATCCACATGGTGGATCAAACCAGGATTCTAACACCTTTTCAGCAATGCAAATGTCAAAAGGTACTGAAATATTGAAGCTAAAGTAACTTTCTTTTTTGATGTACACCAGCAGCAGCAAAAGAAAGTAACATCTGGAAAACACAGCTGCTGAGCATAAGCACACACTGAGCTGGTTCACTGTGAAAACCACAGGCTTTGCTAAGGTTTTTTTCAGATTAAACAGCATTTATCTTTATGAACCTGCTGATCTCTTCCTCTTTGTCATATTCTTCCATGTGGTCCAGGGAGTTAGAAGCTGGCCCTCGCACTTGTTTTCTTGGAAAGTCTGGAAAGCATACACCACCATCTTTTCTTGCATAGTAAAAGCAAAAGTCATCAGCCGTAGTTTGGAGAAAACCTTAAAAATGCAAAAGAGCATACAAATATTTAGTGTGTTGTCATGTCTGCAGTTTCGTGCTGCCAAACCAATTTTTAAATAGATGATATATTGAGTGGAAAAAGGAGTAATTTTAAACAAAGCACTACTTGCAAAAAAGGCCTGCTCTGAATAAATACAAACCAAGTGTTACCTTTTATAATTCAATCATCTGTATTTGTATTAACCCTTCTTTTCAGTGGACTTAAATAAGAAACCCAATGCATTCAAAATGATGCTACAGTTCGCTCATTAAAAAATTAAGAGACAAAGTTCAGAGCTGAGGCTGTGATACGCTTTTCCCTGATTTTAACCCTATTAATCAAGTGTAGTATCTGCTGTAAAATAGCTTGAGCAGCTTTCATTTAACTTTTTTTTTTTCCCTAAGTGGTTTGTTGTAATAAAAATTTCAGTGCATGCTTTGGTAAAAGACATGCAGTGAAGACGTTGTGGACTGCTGGCAGCACGGGACATCGGTCGGAGAGGTGAATAATGAGTTGTTTCAGAAAGCGAGAAGCGCTGCTGAAACCTGCACCGTGGTGACGTGCAGTTGGCCTCTGGTTGACTCCCGACGTTCCAGTGGGTGAACACAGTGTCCCGTTGGGAGGTCTATGTCCTCGGCGCCCATTCCCTGACAACAGGGATGTGTCACATGCTGCGCTGGAGCCGGCTTTAAGCTGGCTTGGATGAAAGGTGGTCTTTAGGTTGTAGGTTAAAATGGGAAGGAGTTTGAAGACCCAGGGAAACAAGAAGTTGGTAAACTGAGAGCCTTTGAGGAAAAACCCCGGCACTACTGATATTACACTATATTTAATCATAGCAAAAATATCTATTTCTGTTCACAAAGTCATTTCTATCCAGTTTTTAATCATTAATATTAAATATAAGAAGACAGAACTTGGCTAGTTATATATGTACTGTTTTACTAAAACAGATGTTAAGATAATATGTCTTCAGTTACCTGCATTCCTCTTTCCATTATTGGCATACTGTGTTAGGATGCACTATGGTCCAGGACATACATAACTTATAGGATACACTGAATTAGCACTTAATTGGAATAAGAGGCCTAATTTATGCATGGCTTTACCATTTGTGAATAATGCAGTAATCCATAGATCTTGGCCATAAAGCCTCTGGCTTACAACTTACAATAAGAGCTGGTCAGGGACAGCTGTGTTTCATTGGAAAATGCCCATTTCTTAAAAGCAAGGCTTCTTCAGAAACATCAGTTTTGACAAAATTTTAGTTAACATGACATTGCTGGTCCAAACTAAAACTTCTGGTCTACATGAAAATCAGCGAAACAGACAGCAAACCTCGTATCACTATACTGCAATGTCTTGTAATTAGGGTGTTTCATTAGGAAGAGGAATATTCAGGTCAATGCCCCTCATCTGTCAGGCAAGAGTTTGACCCCAAGTCTCCCATTTCCCAAGTAAATGTCCTAACAACCACTTTATTAGCTATCCTGGGGTGGTCTCTCTGTGGCTTTCTTCATGGAAAATTTCAAAAGAGTTCAATTTCTTCCTTATGTGGAATAGGAAAATTTTTTAGATCCCAGAGTTTTTGTGGAGTGGAAAACCTTTCCCACCCAACTATACTTCTTTTCATATGCATCTTCCTTCAAAAATATTGGAAAAATAACATGACAAAGCCTGCCTTTGGTTTCTACAAAATAATATCTGGAAACACATGGTAGCGTGTTGTGGTGTAAAAGTTTAATTACCATGATTTGGAGCTTCAGTAAATATAATTTCTGAAGAGCTGGTTTTAATTTATAGTAGTTATTTGGAGAAAATGGGAGATATAATTTCAACTGGAACAACTGAGGAGGAACTCCGACATAATCACAGACTGGTATTCCAAGGCTTGTAGAAATAATGCCAAAATCCAAGGTAATCTGAAATCTTGGTGTTTAATTATTTGACTTAAGAATACACA
Source organism: Caloenas nicobarica (assembly GCF_036013445.1). Taxonomy (NCBI): domain Eukaryota; kingdom Metazoa; phylum Chordata; class Aves; order Columbiformes; family Columbidae; genus Caloenas; species Caloenas nicobarica. The sequence goes on along the minus strand of NC_088248.1, from coordinate 21,265,029 downwards.
ATTTTGCTATTAATAATTTATTTCTCTAGGCACAGGGGATCTTTAAAAAAAATGAAATAGCAAATCAGAGGCATACAATTTCTAAGAATTTCTATAATTTTCCAAGCATACCATCTACTATTTACTAAAGACAAAAGCTTGAATGTTATCTTTAGTCAGAAAAACGGAGAGCATATTATGATCATATTGTTTACTTGGTACATGTTCATTTCAAATAACAATCAGATGCAAACTCACTTGGCTAATGCCTTATGCAATGCCTTTTCTTATGTGTTAGTCTAATCCCTTTTTCTTACGGAATATTTTATCATGCACTTCAGCAGTACGTGTTATACTGCAGTTGCCTTTTGCTATTTAGGAAACCCATCAGCAGGTTCCAACAAAGGATAAGGCTTCTGTTCCCTTTTCCTTAGAAATGCTCTTAAAAAGTGGAGTTTGAATTAAACTATGAAAATTCGTCATTAAATTTCTAAAATGTTGCATTACTGGAAGGAATGTAACCTCTGTTAATACAGTTTCACCTGTGTATTAAGAATGGAATTTTGTCCTATAAAAACCATAGTAATTTAAAAAAAAAAATCTGCTTGTGTTATAAATGCTAAATTCAACATACTAACAGCTTCACCAAAGGCAATTAGAAAAACATTTTGCCTCTACTCTCCTAACTGCTTGTAGCCATGTAACGTTTTCTTTATCCTGCTCAGGCTGTAAGGTCTCTGCTAGTGTAGAGTTTGCCATTTTGTTTAGTGTTTGTACAGTGTCCAGAAGAATGGCCCCTGAAAAGTGCCCCTAAGCACTAAAATTGTTCGGAGAAAAAAAAAAAAAAGATCATTTTGCACAGTCTGAGTTTATTCAAATCCAGCTCTGTCACTGTCCTTTATGAGAACTCTGCCTAATAAGGACTCCAACATTTGGTCCTGTGTGAATTTGTGTACTTCTTACTTTATTTTAAAAGATTTATACGTATCATTACAAATTTCCTTCCAACTATGTATGTGTTGACAGAGCAGTGCCCACGTTAACAAAGAAAACTGAAATCACAAAGGAAGATTAAACATTAAGTGTTATACATGTCTGATTTGGACAGGCTTGCATCTCAATGCTTTTAAAACTTTATGTCTTCCTAACAGGAATCAAACTACAGACTTTTCAGTTAAGGCATTTACAGTGAAGGCTTTCTGTGTTTGCCTTTTTAACACACTGTCGGAATAAGTTCCAGGATTTCAAGCATTTTCAGAGGAAAACTTCTGCTCGAGTTGATCCTCAGCTCCTTTCTCCACTCCAGTTCTTCCTCACGCTCCATCTTGCTTCCTAACCTACATTCACCATATTCCACTTCCCTGGATTCCCTGCGTACCCATCACCCTTCTCTGTGATACACAGCTCAAATGTTGTGGTAGCATTTGTCCTGGTCTGTACAGCAAGTCAAGTTACTATTCACTCCCTTCCTTGTTTGCACCACACACAGGATGGAATATCATCCACTCATCTAAGGAGACCTACATGGCCTTAGAGAACGTCTGGAGATCAGGCTCATCTGCTTTACTCCTGTTATTATTGACTATTATTCAGTATTGTGTAAAAAGCATTTGCCTGGGTTTTTTTGGTTGTTGGTTTTTTGTGTGTCTTTTTGTTTGTTTGTTTGTTTTTCTGGTTTGCACATTTGACAGCTAGATGTGAATTTGTTCACAAAACTCACATTCTCCTATCTTTTCTCAACTATTAGTGAAAACTGAATCAAAGAGGTGATTCCAGACTCTGTCAAAATGAAATAAATTTGGTGGTAGCTTACATCACTTGCTACTGGTTTTCAAGTGACTAGCAGCCCTCTTCTTACACGCATTGCACGTACCTGCACACGAGCAACGCCAGGGTTAATCCCCTTTATGCTCTAGTTAGTAGCAGCAACATTGTGAGCCACTACTATTTTTCTGCAGGTTGAGTATGGTGACTGCTACTATTAGTTGAGTACGTTAGAATTTCTGGAAGTGTTGCATGGATTGCAGAATTTCTTAGAAGATTTCCAGTGTTTTGGGCTGGGGTGCCTCTGTTTGGAGTTAAAAAATTCATATCAGGCATCTGTTCTGGTAATGCCTGGATTCCGATCTGGGCCTGGATCTGAATACACCCACAGTCATCTGGAACCCATTTCTTCAAGTGAAAATTATGAGGAGCACAGAGTTCAAAACCTGTCGGATGTCCTTGGATGGCAGAACACACCGTGGCTGAGGCAGAGGTTTGTTCCTTAGAATGCATCACTTTCACTGGCATGGATCAAGTTTCTGCTCATGCCTAAAAGGAGAACCAGCTGTGCCTTTCTTTACTAGCCCTATTCGTAATAAATATTAGACAGCCTTCTCTTATGACCTTGGAAAACTTAAAATTCATATTGTTTGAAGATACTTCAGTAAGCCACTTGACTCCAGTGTCCTCATCAGTAATCACTCCAACTGAGGTTCACAGTAAAAATCAGATGAGAATTAATGAGACGAGTCACCTGAGAGGAAGCAGGGAAGTTGTAACCTCATAGGCTTTGTGAAACATTACACCGCCTGCATTAACATATTCATACTATCCTAACAGCTGTTGTTCTTATTCTGTTTGAATAAAGAACTGGGTCCACTTTTTCTTTGGATATTCCTAAAAAAGTCAAAGGAAGTTCTGATATAGTCATAATTGGTGGGCAAACTGCTATCTTCAAAAGAGTTAAGCAAGGATCCGCTAGAGTTTTCGTCTTTGCAAAACGAGACAGAACAAGGAATGCATTTCTGGAGCTAACTCATCAAAAACCTCATGTGTAATTTCTCAGTCTTCTTGGTTAATATATACTGCTAAAATTTCAATTCCAGAAAAGATGCTTGCTATCTTAAAACACTAATAGTATTTCTCATTTGTGCAGGACTTAAGGGATAACATTATTTTTGTAGTCAGCAATTTCCTTAAACTCTTTTGTATTGGTGTTCAGAAACAATTAGCACTCCTTAATAGAGAATGAGTAATTATTTGACTTTTTAACAAATGCACAGTGAATCATTGCCAGAGACCTTACCTTGGGTTTGGGGGGCTGTTAATTTCCAACTCTTTCTTTAATCCTTCAGGCTAAACTAGAAACAAAGCTTCCAAATTTTCTAATTTTTTCTTTCTTTTCCAAGAAATATTATTATGGATATATGGGTCTCACAAGTAAAATAGAAAACCCAAATAAGTTGTTGTTTTAATTATTTATATTTCAGAATGCGTAAGAATATTAAAGTATATTGCCGGCCTATGGGCCATCTTCTCAAAGAGAGGAACCTGAATCTTAATGAATACCTTCAGGAAATACCAGTATAGGTATCAACAAACGTATGTACCAGTCAAGTCACCAAATTAACCCTGTTGGTGGATGTAAGTATACAACAACTTTCTGTTAGTACAACCCACTTTCAGAACAAGTATTTAGAACGATTATTAGCATCTGATTGATGTAGGAAAAATCCTAGTTTAACTGATGCTGAAGTATGTAAGCTCTTTTCCTGCAAAGCACAGCGCTCTGTCCAGTGCTAAGTTATGCTTTCATCTGGTTATCTTTCAAGGCAACCTGGGTGGTCACAAAAAGCACTTGACATCTTGATGCACTTCAGCAGTTTTACATATACACAAACTTTGTAGAAAAATAAATTTGTCATTCGTCACCACATATGTTGATCTGAGGAGTGAGGTTCCTGTGGCTACAGCTCCTGTGCTGCTCAGCCCTTTCTCATTCTCTCTCCCTCCCTCCCTCCGCCTCCTCCTTATTTCTCCCTTCTCCTTCTTTCACTTTTCCCAATTAAACAAATTGTTTCCTCAGAAACACGGATTTTCACAGAACAGCTATGAGGGATTTGCTCTGCAGAATAAACGAATCATTTGCACTAGCTACAAACTCATGTCAAAAAAAGCCTTTGTGCTGACTTCTTATATGGGCCAAACATTTAGAATATCTAATCTGTTATCACTGTTCAGCAGGCAGTCTTGGCAACTGTGATGTATTCTGCTTTGCTTTGGGGAATGTGATAAAGAGCAAGAAACAGCTGGGTTAAGAAAGCCTTAGAAACATCTCTTAGTTTATAAAGACAATAATAATATTTTCATATTTGAATGGGTTGAGATACATGATAAACCACAGTAAAGGGAAAAAGTAAGTCAATACAAAATATTTTCTCAAGTCACTAAAAGAACGCTGCAAGAAATCCCTGTACTCTTGGGATTTCAGAGAAAACAAGTACACACTGTACACACGCAATTAAAAAACCCTCCTCCAAATCTCATCCACTTAAACTATCCCGTTGACTCAAATATGTTTATATTATATTACAAAGCTGTGTTCATGTGTCAGAAATGACTATTCACAAATTCATTTTTCATATCTGTTATCAACTCTTTTTTTCCAGTCTCTGTTGCTAGCAAAAAGAAAAAAAAAATCTTAACCAGTTTAATTATTTTCTCCTGTGTGGCATTATTTGTAAGTAGTGTTTGGACAGGGAAAAAAGCATAGTTTAAAAGTGACAATCTTAAACATATAAATAATTTACTATTGAGAATACCAAAGATGTTGGTTAATATAATACTGTATTAAGACAGTATTTCTAGAAGAACCATCATCTGTGGTTATTTTGTTGATATAGTTACAAGTGATAGCACACATTTGGTGACTGCCCTAGACAGCACAGGTCAAATTCTGGTTTGGTTTTGTCCAACCAACTCTACTGACTACAGTGAGGAAGTGTTAGTTTAGTTAAGAATTTGGTTGTTAACAGCATGTTGGAAGTGATTCAAAGATCACAGAAGTCTATCAAATAGTTCCCTTTGATTTCAATGGGCTTTAAACCCTGTGGAAAAAACATCAGTTTCTAGGGTAACAAAACCAGAAAAAAAAAATCTACAACAAACAGTCGGCATCCTTTTCATCTTGCATTTTAAAGCTATCTGTTATTTAGAATAGCCTTTTGGATGTCCAACTACTTGTTTATGTGATTTGAAGGAACGCGCTAATATTTTAGCAAAGGTAATAGTTTCAGGTGCCTTTGGCAACAATCCCGTCTTTCATGGAGAGTTTAATAGGAGGGTGGCAAGAAAGTGCTCCAAATATTTGCCTCACTACATAAGATCCACTGTGAAGACACTGAGATATTCTGTCTTTGCTTGGGCAAAATCCCCTGGATATCAATGGGGATACCCCTGACCACTCAGGCAATATCAACAGTTCAAACCACACATCCTTTACCCCCGTATTTTGTTATAGGTTTTACCTGGTATGTGACCTCTGCAAGTATAATAGAATTCTTTACAATAGTCTCTGCACAGGTAGGGAAGAGTTAGTTCTCGTTCAGGTGTTTCCCCTTTCTCAGGTGAGTGGAATAGATTCTGAGCATGAGGTGAGCAGTGTGCACATTTGATTTCCTCCAGTAGCTTCGCACATTCTGTGTTGTTGGTAACAGAAAGTATCTGCAAGCCACAAACCAGAGACAAATAAACATACAACCTGTTTCCCCATCTTACACAAAAAAAAATTGCATGATCTAATGTAATAAATAACACTAACAGAACCAGTACAGTTAGTATAAGTGCATCATGTTTCATAACACCATTCTGGAAGTGCAAAAATTATTACCGTGAAATGTGCAATATGTCATTCGTACAGTGAGATTTTAAGTGTTTGGTTCTCTTTCTCAGATAAGAATCATGGTACTCAAGTTATTTTATGGACTCAAGCCTGCAATCTCTTAATCACGTAGGCAACCTCTGAGCTCGAGGGGTCATTTATACGAGGAAGAACTACAGCAGCAGGACTTCTGCCCACTTCTCTTACATGAAATACTTAAAAACCTAACTTGTAAGGTGACCTATTCAAGTCTTTAGAGACTACAAATTAAAATACTACCATCAAAATGCATCAGGAAAACCATATATCTAGGTATTTGTCAAATAGATGTTATCTTGAACAATACCACAGTCCGGCTACTGAAACTACTGCTGTGAGGTTCAGCAGGTGCCTTGGATTTTTCATGCTTGAAATGCTACTCTGCTTTTTGCTCTCTCTAATGCAAACTACTTGGAGGTGGGAAAAGTCATACGTTTTCAGGCATTTCTTTTTATAAGTGGAATTCATCCATAACATGTTGTTTGTCTCAATATTGAAACTGTAACTCTGTCCTGAAAAAAAAGCATATATTATGCATAGTGCTTGAAGAAGCACTAAACCACGATTGACGATCTGTTTAAGTAAACACAGGAGCTTAACGAGTGCAATGTCATCAAATCGTGAAAAATAATGGAAAACAGCATAGTCGTCTTTATTAGTCTTTGAATGCAGTGCACTTTGTTAATCTATTGTTAACCACATGGATTGTTTTTTGATCATTCATCCCAATGGTGGCTAATGGGAAATGTGTTCTCAGTTGAGAGGGACTGAATCTGATCCAAAGCAAATACAAAGCTCAGGTTCTTTCTGCTATTTGTTTAATGCAGTTATAAACAAAGACCATAAGACACTTACATTGAGAAATATTAATGTGGTAAATATTTGTATTCTGTAAAACTTGTAAGTAGTTGTAAATAGCACATTTGAAAATACTGACACAGTTTTGCTATAGTTCATATCTGAGCTGATTTGTAGGAAGACTTTCCAATGTCATTCTCTTGCAACGTAACATGGATGGGAATTATCTAAATTACTTTTGATAAAATAAGTTAGTCAATGCATGAAGACTCTTGATATGTTTGGGTATGCTGTCTCATAGGTCCATTCTCTTCTAGGATGCAGTACTCTGAGAATACAGTTCTGAACTCAGTATTTTATTCACAGATCATAATTACATAAACATCAAACACTTCAGAGAAATGCACTCCCTGTTGTTTTAAACAGATATGTATTCAAAATATTACACAATATATGGCCTGCACACTTACACAAAATCCTATTTAAAGGAACCTTAATTAAAAAAGGCAAGCTCTTTCCAGGAAAATTTGGTCTTACATATTGTCAAAAAGCCATCTGAAATGTGTGCTGAAGTTTAGTGGTGTAAGTTGGACCATTGATTAGAACACCATTTGGCCTCTACTCATATTCTGGAAGAGCTGCCATTGCCTTCAAAAAGAGGTTCTCCAGATTTGCCAGGATCGCTAAATGCATTAAATGTTCTGTTCTTTAAACTATCTGTTCTCAGATTATCCTTGGCTTCATAGCACCTGCAGTTAAGTAATGTGTCTAACATCTGCCACATATGGTTTATTATCTCTCTTGAGACCTTCCTTGGGAATCTGCTTGTCTCACATCTTTGTCTCATATCTTTTTTTGGAAACGGTTTGTCTTTTTTTTTTTTTCCTTTTTAAATCTTGAAGACAGTAATCAATTAATTGCATGTTACATGTATGGCAAAAGGTTTGCATTGACCCTGAATTCTTTGGGGAATTCTTTGCACAGCCCCAACCTCTTCTCTCCTGAAAACATTTAGATTCTTTTTGCTAGATTGCTCATTTGGGCCATAGGAGCAGAACTGTTAACCTTAGTCTCACTTCTTGAGCTTCAGATGTTGTTCTAGATATGGCAGATCTAGGGAAAAAATGCCTTGAAGACAAGAACTACAAATATAATGATAACTGAAATAAAATATAACCAAAATACATAATAACTACAACTTTGAACTTGACTTATTACTGTCTAGCATAGACATGAGGAAGAATTTTTTTTACAATGAGGGTGGTAAAACACTGGCACAGGTTGCCCAGAGAGGTGGTAGATGCCCCATCCCTGGAGACATTCCAGGCCAGGCTGGACAGGGCTCTGAGCAACCTGATCTAGTTGAAGATGTCCCTGCTCATTGCAGAGGGGTTGGACTAGATGACCTTTGAAGGTCCCTTCCAACCCAAACTATTCTATGATTGCAATCCAGGTAGTAGAGAATAGGCTTTATATGCTTGCAGTAATCCACACTGCTGAGGCAACCTTCTGCTTTAGCTGGACTTTCTTAAGGGGTGATGGCATCCTGACCTTGCTACCTTGCATTGCTAGGGCTCTGATGGGAAGTGGCCTGTATAATTCAGTCAAGTCATTGTCTGCCAAAAAGAACAAAGTCTGAAGCCAATAGAGGATGACTGAAAGCACTATCCATAAGTGCCACTTCTTAAGGACATTATGTCACCAAGAAGCTGGGAGGTCTCCTAAAGTAGGGATGAAATTACATATTTTGGTGTCTCTACCGAAGGAAAGTGCACCATGACTACAGAGTGTGCAAAGTGCTTGCCTGCATCCAGTGGTATCACCTGCTTTGCAAAAGTCTTAGATGTTGCCATCAAGAAGCTGATCTCAGGCAGTAGGCTTTCTTGTGGTAGCATTGTGATGGTGTGTTTGGAAGTACAAGTAAACACTAGGTATTACTAGGTAAATATTCAGTGTGTTTATTGAATTACCTACACAGTGATGCAGATAGAAAACTGTACTTCTACTGGAAGACTCCAGAATGCATTGTGAACAGGGGAAAAAAGCCAACCAAACAAAAAAACCCCACACCAAACAGGATAGAAAAGCTAATTTACTGTTTCTTGTGGAAAATGTAATTGACATTGCCTGGTGATACAGGAGAAGCAATGCTTGCCAACATTTCTGTCCTCAAAGTTAAGACAAAAGGATCCTAATCCCCCTGAGCAGCTGCTATCCAGGAATTAACCACAGGAATTCACCCCCTCATGTCATTTCTGGAATGAATCTTGGTCATATAATAGCTAATCGGAAGATTAAGGAATGAGAGTCAATCAATTATCTGAAAATCAAGTACAATGTTATTTAACTTTTAGAATGCTCAAGCAAAATAGGGTGGTAACATTCGCTCTGTGTGAGGTCTGATGTGTAACTCTGTCCTGGCTGGGAGATAGGACAACTGTTCTGTTCTGAATTTCAGTAAATTGATAATGTATTTATCCTGGAGTATATCAAACCAGTTTTAAGGAAAAGCTGAAATACTTATTTGAATTAAGCTTTTTCTGTTGGATCTCTACTTTAAGAATGACCTTAAAGTTGACAATAGCTTTAGACTTTTGGACAAATGTAAACTAATTTCCTGCTTCAATTTTTGAAGTCGTATGTGAAACCATCAAACTGCAGTGGTTTAAACTAACTGTGCTCTGGAAAATATGTAAAACTTCCAAACATTTATTGCAACACGGCTAATAATGATCATGCCTTCTGCTGACTAATTTACAACATCTGTAAGATGATCCTTTAATCTCTAGCCACATGTAAGTAAAACGTGTAGACTAAAGGTAAGATAAATCCTGGAATGCACAGGAAAGCATAGCATACTAAATTGGTCCATCAACAAAAAGAATAGTGCAAAGAAGTAGCAACAGAAGAAGACACAATAGACAGAAATTCTTTACATTGAATATTGTCATTTGTTTTGTGTACCCTGTCATATCTACTTTGAGAAAGTCAGTATAGTTTTGATGTTAACAGAAAAACAAACAACCCCCCCCCTCAAACACCACAGTGAAATAAGTTATTTCTTTAAGCTGTATTTGACATACAAGCATTTATGTCTAAAAATCATATGCTTATGAGATTGTTCAGCTGTTGGGTTGAACATATGCTTCTTCTGTATTATAGTGCTGGATTATGTCATTAAAGAGTTCAGTTTCAATTTTAGGGTAATATGTAAATAGATCATTGTACTAAGGCAGCTGTTAAAGGGACCCCAAGATGAGTTATTTGTTTAGTTGGATGTGTTCAACAATAGCCTTTGTTCGTGAAAGAGCCAGAGCAAACAAATGATTGTAAAAGGGCACACTTGAAAACAATTACTTTTCACCCATTCCTTGACAGCCTTGGCTGTGAAACCATCCAAGGTAGAGAGGACTTCTTTGCCTGTCAGGCTGTAAGCAAACTTTTAGAAAACCTGATATTACAATGTTTGACTGGGATGTAGTAGCCCTTCATAAACAAGGGGACACTGCAGAAAAGTAGAAGACAAAGAGTTAAATGTCAACAACAGTATGCAAAAATCTGATTTGAGCCACTGCAATGCTGAATCTGCTCATTATAGTAGCTCCATTTCTGTTCCCAAAACTGCAGGCAATGGTTGTAATTTCATTAGAAACACAGATCAATAATTTGGTCAAAAATTCTCAAAAGACCCAGCATCTTAGCTGAGCTGTTATACAAATGTCTACTGAGCATGCTCAATTCTTCTTTTTTTTCTTTTCCAAGAAGCTAGTGTTCAGATTTCTGTTAATGTCATAGCCACTCCATCCTGTAGATATATGATGGAGTACAACATTTTAAAAAGCTGGTTTTGGAACTGTAGTAGAATACAGTTTTAAAAAATGTGCTTTTTGAAAAATTCTGTTCAAATATATTCCATAATAGTCTGCCTGACTTTTACGGAATGACCACCTCATTCTGTCAAATATAAATGACATATATTTTGTCTTTTTTTCTAAACACATATTGATATGATAAAGCAGATTTGCAAGTCTCATAAATGTTAATCTTTGGCGAAAAATAGTCTGTTTTTAAAACCTTGTAAATAGTATTCCTGAAAAAGTGTATTTTATCTATATATATTAAAAAACCCCCAAAAACAAAAATCAAAAAACAACAGGTTAAACAGCTCAGAAATAGCTACTTTGGCATATATGGTCAATAACTCACATTTATATCAGGTGTTTAGTACCGTTAGTAGGAAAAGACAAACAAAACATACAACAACAACAAATGGAATTAAAAGTTATTTTCAAGGAATAGTAAGAAGAGAATACACCCTTCAGCTGCCTGGAGATTGAAAACTAACCAAAATTCAACTTCCAATTTACTGCATTGAGCCAGCTACTACAAGGGTCTCCAAGCATTGAATAATCTCAGTATATGCCACTGAGCCATTGCACACAGGGTGAATTAAGGACATATTTTTCAGTCCATATTCTTTTTTTTTTTTCCCCCAGATAGATCTTTCAGGTTATGTGTGTGTGGTTAGTTTATAGTTTAATTCAGTTATTACACAGGAGCTTAATGACACTGTCTCTAGACAACATGAAGAAATGTATCTGCCTTGAATCTCAAACTGCTGCTGCATATGGTATGAATAAAGAGAGATCTGCAGCTGAAAACCTGCAGTAAGACAGTTCTCACTCATCTGGGAATAGAGGGGGTAGGACAAATGCTCCCTCAAAAGGCATGAACATTTGGACAGAGCTGGGGACTGAAGGAGAATGATGTTCTCCAGTTTCACCCATTAGTGAACCAACTAACAAACACAATGGTGTTGTTGTTATTCTTTTGCCATAAGCAACAGGACTCTGTGTGTGGGCAGCAGTTTAGTGGGGAGGAGGATAAGTCGACCCCTTTTTGTCCTATTGATTTTTTCCTATTTGCATGACTTGAGCAAATTAAATGATGCAATATGGCTTTTTGTTACAAAACAAAGTGAGAGATACCACCCAGACACATATGTTGATTCGTAGAAGCTGTTTACATGAGAATGGAGTGAAATCTACCGTGAACTGAGCATAAAAATTCGATTCAGGCTGGGTATTTTTTTTTATTATGCTTGGGCCAGCAAGAATGAAACACAAGTTTTCCAAGAGTCTCTCAGACCTTGACAACTACAGAGTTTTAACTGAGGAATTCTTAATTAAACCTAAACCAGGATGAAAAAAACAAAAACACAAAACAAAAAAAAAAAAAACAAACCAAAAAACACCTGATTGTTTATTTCACGTGCAGTGATTCTTAATGACATTATTCAGCAACTTCCCTGCCTGTGCGTACCCTGGATGCCACACTGGTCATCACAGCAGAGCTTATCAAACACGGTTCTGCAGGGTTAGGTACCAACGCGTTTGAAAAATCTAAGCAACGAGCTGATGAACAGAATTTAACTTGCTAAAGGATGCAGAGAACTGACAGTTTTTAAGAAACCGGTGAGCAGAGGAGGTGCTTCACATGGCCGCAGCCTGAAATTGGGCAGGGGCGCTGCCAGGTAACGTTGAAAGGAGGAATAGCTCAGAGCACCTTGTGTGAGACATCGGTCATTAGCCAGAACTGTTAGACCAGGGTCCTAAAATGGAAACTTCACGGGTCTTTTGCAGCTGATACACGTACTCGTGAGTAACGCAAGGGCCCGAGGAGGGTGGAGATCATAAAGTTTTGCTACACCGGCACCATCTGCTCTCCAAAAACCTCCCTGACTAAACACGCGGAGCAAACTGGACAAGATAGCTCACCCCAGAAAAATAAACAGGAAAGCACCGCCAGGGCAGGGTCCAGCTGCCCTGCTGCCCGTGCCGGGGCGGGAGCCAAAGCCCGTCCAGCGCCTCCACCTTTCCCCGGAGCCGCGCCCGGGCAGCGGTACCTGCGGGCGGCCCGGCCCCGCTGCACCGGCCCCACCGCGGCGCCCCGGGACGGGGACGGGACCGGGACCGCAGCCACCGCCAGGAACTCCAGCGCTGCGGGCAAAAAGTAACTTCCACGCACGGCTGTCGGCTGGCAAAGCGCTCTCCCCGCCGAGCGCCCGTCGCCTCCAGGGCAGCAGATCTGCAGCCGGGCTTCCCGCGACTCCCGAGGAAATAAATCAGCACCAGTGTCATGTTTCTTCTTCGCCCTCACCTCCCAGGCAGAAACGGTCGCCCCCCACCCCCCCCGCCGCTGCATCCCACAGCACGGGAACGCAGCAGGTTGGCGGCTGGTGCGCGGGCTCCGCGGGGAAAACAAACCAAAACAAACCAAAACAAAAAAACCTCCCCCTAAACACCAAAGCAGCCTCAGGAGGTGCCTACCTTCGCCTCGGCGTGCAGCAGCCCCTGCGCGTCAGTGCGGGAGCAGCAGGACAGGCGGGGGTAGAGGCCGCGGCACATCGCCTCCCCGCCGCCCGGGGCCTCCGGGGACAGCACCCGCCGGTCCCGCTTCTTCAGCCGCCTCGGCGGGGTCCCGTTGAGGCACCTTCTCCTCCGGGCGCCGCTCTCCCCAAACTTGGCATCCCCCTCGAAGAAGCACAGAACCACGGCCACGAGCAGCAGCTTAAACGGCAGCATCTTGAGCATCATGCCTGAGGGAGCGTGTGAATGCACCCAAAAAAGGGGGGGTGGGGGGAGAAGGAGGGGAATCCCACTGACTTTTCTTTGCACTTCGGATCAGGAAACCACCTCCCTCCCCTAGAAGGGGAAAGTCTGGAGGAGAATAATAACAGTAGCAATTAAAAAGCCTACGGAGGAAAAGCACTTCGGTCACCCCCGCTTCCAAAAAGGCGGACGCGAAAAGGCAGGAACGAGGGAACAACCCCCCGAGCCCCCAGCTCGGCGGCGCGGCGGGAGGATGCTCGGAGCCGGCGAAGTTGTGCAAGTGGCACAGGTTTAACAGCTCCCGCTGCCGCGCCGAGGCGCCGAGGCTCGGGGCGGGCCGGGCAGCGGGCGGCGGCAGCAGCGGCAGCAACAGCCCTTCACTTGTCGTCCCATAGGAAGGGTGTCCCCGCGGTGGGACGGCGGCGGCCGGGCCGGGCGATGCCCCCTCCGCTGCTGCTGCCGACGGCGGCTGCAGCTCACCAGGGCTCTCATGTTTCGCTCCCTCTTTTCTTCTTCTTTTTAAGCCGCGCGCGGGGAGGTGCTGCCACCGCGCGCCCTGCACGTCACCCGGCGGCACCGGCCGCGCGCGCCGCCGCGGGGGCCCGGCGGGAAGCGGCGGCGCGCCCGAGCCCGCGCGCGAGCGGCCGGGCGGGAGCGGCGCGGGGCCGCGCGCCTCGCCGCGAGCTGGCAAGGGCGCGGGGCACGCGGCGGCGCCCCGCCCTGTAACGGTCTCTCGGCGGCGGCCCGGGGGTCGTCACCTCGGTCCCGCATCCGCCCCGCAGTGAAACGGGAGCCGGGGTGCCCGGAGCGCCGGCGGAGGGGTCGGGCCCCTTCGCTCTCTCAGCCGGCCCTGCCTTGGCGGGAACCGGTGGAGCCACGTCCGTGCCCGGCGGGAGGCGAGCGCTGTAGGTGGGTCCTGCTCCCCGGCCGGCCGAGGTACCCGGGCCGGGGCTGCCCCCAGCCGCCCCTCGGGCAGCCCGGCAGAGGGGCTGCGCTGGGGCTGCTCGGCCGTGACCGTCTCTTGCAACCCCGACCCATCCCCAAGTGCCAGAGAAGGTTCCAGACGCACGGCGGAGAGGGCCGGGACCTGCCGGTGGCTTTTAGTCAAGCTCCAGCGTTGCTGCTGCCACTGAAGGCGCAGGTGTCTGTCAGCGTAGCAACGCTCACGCCTTTGTTGTCACCGTCCCAACCGAGTCCAAAGTGTGACCGGTTGGTAACTGCGGCCACTGCTGATGGTAGGAGGGAGCGGGGTGTAGGGGTGAGCGTCCTCCTGGTGTGCTGGGCATGGGAGACCTGCGTGTAGGAAGACTGGGGTGAACCGAGCGCCTGGCAGTGGGTGACAAGAAAGCACCTGGAAGGCCGGGAGAAAGGCAGAAAGGGTAGCGGGGGTGAAGTGACTTTGGGAGAGAGAAAGTTGCAAGCCCGGGGGGCAGAGGCCAAGGTCCCCGGGAAGGAGGTGGGACAGGGCCCCGCAGCTGGGAGGAGGGAGCCAGGGCGGAGCAAGGGGGTGTTAGCATCTTCCCCCTGCGGGAGAAAGGAGCGGGAGGCTTCAGAGGCAGCTGTAGCTGCTGACTTGGAGGTACAAGGGCAGCTGGACAAATAGAGCCCCCAGGTGTATTTACCAGGGACTCGCTGGCAATCCCTGAAATAGAGGAAAAAAAAATGCTTGCATCCAAAGAGCCCCCTTTGGAGGGAGAAAGGAGACGTATAGCACGGAGTTCCTGATGTCCAGTAGTGAGGCTTCTAAATCGACTGGGGCATGTTACTGTTCTCCATGTGTTTATTTTTCACCAAAGAAAATGAGTCTCTTCAGATTTACGTTTGAACTCTTAAACAGTCCGCACTGAACTAAATAGGAATTTGGCACGGACAAACAGTACATCAGATAAATCACTGAGTAGACGTAAAGACTGTTTCCTCTCCCTTTAAGTGCATTTCTTGAAGGCTAGTGTTTCCTAAACTCATGACCACCACTTGTCTTACCACTGGCTCCCATTTGGCTGAAAATGTTCCCGACCAAGGCAACATGAATGAGGGAGGCCTCTGGTACAGCATGCACCCCAGCAGGCACGTTGGTGAGTGAAATGAGGATGGCGCCCTTAGGGGGTCGGCAGCACTGGGGATACAGCGTTCTTGCTTTGTAGTTTTAGAGAAAAGTACTGCTTTGCAATACAGGAATTTGTTCCATGAGCAACCTGCCTGGCAGAACTGTAGCAATGTAGTTATACTACAACAGCTATGCTGTTTTTATTACTCTATATTATTACTGAGATTATCCTGAAATAAAAGAGGTCCTGGTATAAAGCAGAATAACGGTATGGGAATAAAGTTGCTTTTATTCCCAAGCAGACTCCTTACAGAGGGTTATGCTGGCAGAGTTGTAATGGCAAAAGGACACAGCTGGAGGTCTGTATGTCTCCCTGTGCAGGCAGGTGCTCCTACTTTTCAAGCAGATTGCATACTTCTGCCCTACATCTCCCTTACTGGAGTGGGGAACTGGAACTCAGTGGAAAGCGGTGACTGTGGGGAAATACCCTCTTGAAAAAACAAATGTTCAGTGGAAATTTCTGTTGAGCAGTTGTGGCCTGGTCCTCACAGTTCCTGTCTTGCTGAAGGAGAGAGGAAGTGAGGAATGTAAATCTGTATGATCAAAGTAATGCAGCTATTAGTAAATAACCTTTCTTCCTCCTTCAAGTGCTGCCTGCATAAATATCCATTTCTATGTATACTTGTACCACTTCTCAGAGGAGATGAGTCTGAGGCGTATTAATTATATAGAGAATGATTTCTTGAAATGGGAATTGGATCAGGTTGCCAAACTAAGTTTGTGAAGGTCCATTTCTAAATCAAAATTTTGCAGGGTTCTGTTATGGAGATAATTCCCAGAAATTCTGTGGAATGTACTGTTGACCTGGTATAATATCAAGTGCTTGAAACCTCAAGCTCTGTAGTGATAGAGTGATATAAAGATGTATAAGCAAGACTTGAAGAATTTTGAATGTTTTTTTTAAACCTCTGAATAGAAATGGCTGATTCTTGGTGTTTTGTGTGAGAAGACTGGTTGATACAGGATTTTATTTATAAACCTTTTTAATAATGCAAAGTTAAGGTCAGTATTAGTATATGTCATGTCAGGGTGTCAACCTCAGGTAACGTTCAGCCTCTGATGAACAGACATAAGGTAGGACTTGTGAAGTAAAAACATATACATAGGAAATACAGCACATCAGTTTTCTAAGGCATCCTGGATTCTGTCATATGAAGCTCATTGCTGGAAATGGTTAAACATGGTAGTAGTATTAGATTAATAAATTCTGTAATTTGTTCAGAGTGTGTAGGATGTAGATGAGAATCTGCGTTACAATTGCTTGTGAAAGGGTTAGAAAGTTTTTTAAAAAAGGAAGCTATTACTGCTACAGTGTTTGAATGTAGCTAGATTTTTTTTTTTCATTTTGTCTAGGAGATAAGCAGACTGCTTATTTATGCCATTAACTTCATTATCTGTATTACTATCTATATTGTGATACATCATGGCGCTTGTACTGTGTGAATTGTGTCCCTTCAAAGAGCATAAGGCTGATTGTGGCATGCACTTGAGCTTCTTATTTTTCAGTTTATTATATGTTTGTTCTCAGTCATGCATATTTTGCAAGGGAATCTAGTTGCACCAAGAAACCTACTTTAAGATTTAGAGTTAGTGAATTCCTCAGTAGTTTGAACAGAAGAGGAAATGTGTAGTTAAGAGTAGAAGCTAGTGTCAGTTTTGGGAATTAATAGCTATCATACAAATTTGCAGATAGGAACAGAAGCTGGGCAAAGTGATCTCATGGCATCAGGCTTGATGGAAGGAAGAAGTAGCATCGAATTATTCCTAAACTCCCAACAGGTGTTGTATGACAGCACACCTTTACATGTTCTTGTGATTCACAGAAGAACTTCACATGTGGTCACCTCACTTTTACAACTACGCCCATGCAATATGAGATGTGTGTTCTCAGCACAGATATCAGAGCTAAATTCCGTCCTTCCACATTGGTAGCAAATATGTGCTGTACCGTAAGGAGGAACTTTGCAATGTTGGAGCAGGCCAGGAGGCGAATCAATGTTCACCTTGGTCTGCATCTGAGGAATTATGGTATCTAAGATACTGGTGCAGGAGGATCACCCCTCTGTATCAGGGACACTTCACTAGGTGCAGCAGGTGGACTTCAGATCTTGGAGGGTGTCTATGCTTTTGTTTTAGCTGGGATTTGAGTTGAACTTCTCAAATGCACTTTTGTCTTACCATTTATTTTGTTAAGAGAAAAAAGCTTTCCCCCACCCTGAATCACTTCGTCGTCAGATGAAGCGAGGGTGGAATCTCCCCATATCTCATCACCATTACACTTTTCACCGAGTCCATTATGACATTATACTTGTTATTTAGAGCACTCTTCCTAAGCCGTGGGATGTGTTGTGAAGCCAATGATTCTACATTCTTTCTTATTTACTCATGTTCTTGTTGGGGGTCACTTTATATCGTATGCCAGCAAGAAACAATCATAGGTTCTCCACTGTAGATGCTCCAAATTGGAGTTCCATTTCCAGATTCAATTCTGAAAAAAAAAGCCTTAAATTTTGAATTTTGCATGTTTCATTTAGAAAGGAAAGTAGAAAAAATCTTTCTGAAGTAGTCAGTTCATTTAAATTACTTTGCAACAAAACCAAGCTTGAGAGTCCAAGCTCTGAGGCTTCTGCCTCAGCCGTGGCTCCTGAAACTTGCAGGTCCCATCTCCCTATTTTCCATCAGCTTGATGGACAGAGACCCAAGAATCTGGAAATTTGGATTGAGGACTTGGGCAGGAATCTCAGGGTTTGGCAGTCTGGGCCCTGGTGCTTCTGGCTTTTTTTCGGTGAAAGCCCGACTGTCCTGAGAGTCCCATTAGAAGTGAAGTTGAGAGTTTTTTCTGGCTCGCTGCTGCGTCACTGGGGCTGGGGTTCCTGTGGCTTCAAGGCAGAGCGCTGCGATATCAGGAAACCCTGACTCCGGGACAGTCTTTATGGCAGGAGTTCCCCACAGCTGCGAACTCTGCAAGTCCATTTGCTGTAGCAGCTCCTCTGGTAATGAAGAAGGAAAACTGCTGGAGTGGTTTCATTAAAGCATCTTGTGGTTAGTCAGAAGTATATAAAAGCATTATATTTTTTTTCTTATATTGCTGTTTGTAATGTAACAGAATTTTTCAGTTTGGTCAGAACATTTCTGGTTGGTTCTATTCAGCATATGCTATAGCCCACATCATTTCATGGGGCTGAGAATAACATGTTGCTTGTCTTTGCATACCACAAATACGAGGTGTGAAAGCTGGTATAACACGAATGAACAGGACTTGTTAGGATATTTTTTATGGGAAAATAGGTGCCCAGACAGTCACAGACAGGTTTTTAGGGTATGTCTTTACCACAGAGTTCCCCATGGCTCTTAGAAATCCTCTAAACCAGCTGAAGCCACCTGGACCATTTGAGACTGTAAACTAATGCGTCTGCTCTCTGAACATGACTTTAAAAAAAACCCCTGAGTCCCGTCTGGGTACAAAAGCAGTACTGGGCTGATGTGAACTCCACTTGATTGGCCCATCAGGGAATATGAACTACAGATTATTTTAGCACATCATGTCAGCTGCTAACACAAATTTTCAATTACATATGTTCAATTTTGTAGCATAGGCTAGGCTAACTATAAGGCAGATAAAGCAAACCATTTTGTGAGGGAATGAAGACTCAAGAGGCCCCCTTGCCAATGGTCTGCATGCTTTCACTACCTGCTGTAATTCACCTCAACAGCGTGTCTCTATTTATGCATGTTACAAAGAGACAAAGGAAGCTGCTGTGGGAAAATCTTTCTTTCTTACCCAGGACTGTAGTAATCCCACTGCCTACTGCAGTTTTCCTGTGACATGGATGCTATACCTTGCTCCAGTGTTTGAAGTATCCTTAACTTGCTGCAGGAACAATTTGTGTTAGATGTCATCAAGGAAACTCTGAAATACTTGTAATGGTTGTCAAAGGAATAATGGTCTTTCTGAATAAGTGATATTGTGCATGCCAGAACTAAATAATGGGCCTAAATACTTGTGCCTAGTATTCTTTATTGCCCACTAAGTGTGGGGATGGAAACTGTAGCCTGGCGGTGTTAAAACTAAGCAGTCACAAAGCTCTGCTCTGAGGTGCTCAATGATATGGGATGTCAGACAGGTTTTCTCTGTGTTGATACATCTGCATTTCACTCTGTTAAACAAGTCAGTGTGAGTCAATTCATATTTGACATGGAAGCTTTGGGAAATTCCTCATAGATGCTAAGTTACCATATACTACATGAACTCTACTTTCCAAACAGTACAAACCAGTAAAACACTAAACAGTAAAACAACTTTTCCCCTACAGGTAGAAGATAGCAATGGAGTCAGCAGCCATTGTCATATATTTTCCTAGAAGAGTATGTGTCTAATTGATATGTGCAATAGAAATGTGTATCTAATTCAGTAGCATGATTTATCATTCAGAAAGTAGGGAATTCATCCCAAATATGTATGCTTCTTGACATATCATTCTCAGAACTACCAAGTCCTCTGGCTTATGGAAGAAAGTACTAGTGTACCTACCAGTCATTCTCAGACGTATGCTAACATCGTGCTCAAAATCAGTCATTTTGGCCTGTGTTGACTCCAGAATGGTGCTGAAAGCTACCTCACGTTTCTGGCATCACACGTGCTTCTGCAGGCCTTTGTGCACTTTTAGGCTGTCTTCTCTGTGCCACTGTAATGTAGACATGGCACCATCTTTCTGAAGTGTCCCTTTAGCCTTCACTGACCTGCAGTTACAAATTTTACCCGTGGTAACTTTTTCTATCTTGCTTCTCTGAAGGGGCATTGGGAGCATTGTGTTAGCAGCCTAAATCCTGACTGAATGAGGTCAGTCTGGAGAGGATTAAAGCTATAGTCTGAGTCCTAGTCATGCAAAGAAAAAGCTGGAAGAAGCAGGTGATTTTGTAAACAGCTAATTCTTACAGGTTTTATAGGAACCTGTCATTGAAGTGACTGAGTTTGGCCTGCTTGCCCTCCCCCACACTCTGTAATGCACAGCAAATTTCAAGCACGTGGATCTTAGATTATTTACTGTAGTCAACCTTTAACTAAAAAGTGATGCTCAGCTTCACTGTAATTAAAATGGAATGTAGACACCCATTTGGCTGGGAGTTTAGGATGTGGTCATAAAGCTGCTTTATCCACATGGAGGACTGTCAAACTGTCAGGTTTTGGAACTCCCTGGTTATGCAGGCTGATGCTATTTTGCCAAGAATGTGGTTTTCAAAGGTAGATTGGACTGTGTATGTTCTTCTAAACCCTGAGATGAAGAGTCTATTAACTTTGGTGAGAAATAAATCAAAGTATGTGGTAGGTTCACAAGCAGTGGCAATGTGTGAATCATTTATTTCATTTGACCGTTAAGATGTATGAACAAAGAAGATCCTCAAATAAAGATGTAAACTGATGTGGATGCCAGATGAACTTTGACTGAACTTAAGGCCAAACCATATTTTAAAAAATAAATAAATAACCCAGGATAAGGAGACACAATAGCAGATGCTGGAACCATCTGTTCCTGGACAGCTCTAATAGAAAACAACTTCTAGTCTATTGTGTGTTTCCCCCTTAGGTAGTAGTATTCTCTGTATGAATGTGGTCTGCCTGTGGTGAGACACCAACACTAATGGCCCTGATCTCCAGGTGAGTCATCCTCTGTCCCAGAACTTTTATATGCAGCCAGGCTTCTACTGCATTTGAAATTCTTTGTATAATCAAGTGATTGAGTTAAGCAGTCCATCCTAACCTTAAGGCATGTATTACAATCACTATCAAATGAACTTTAAAGATGAGCTGTACCGCTCCACGTAATTTGTTACAGATGTGAGGGAATCCCTAATTTCCCAAGGAATGGTCACTGCAGACTAGATGTTGTTTGAATGAGGTAAACAGACTGGACTTAACCCTTACTGCAGAGGTTCCGTTCCTATTCTGGCAAAAATAAGATTTAAAGTGGTCCTGATTCTGGCAGTTTAACCTTTCCTACTTCTGATATAATTTTTTAGAGTAGGACCTAAATGGTCATGTAAAACAGGAATCATAGTGTTCCAGGGATGGTACAAAGTGACAGACTACTTTCTATGTCTGGGACAAGATTAGTAGGTATAGGTCAACACTTAGATGCGATGTAAGCAAGCAAAGGATTCAGTGTTGACTTCCATAAAGGATGATAATCAGGATCATTTTTTCAGAGCCATCCACTGGAATAATGATATTTAATGATTTTTAATATGGAAGTACATTATTTGCAGGACAGTGTGTGCGTCATGGACTACTTGTTGAATTTTGCTAGCAAATCAGTCAAGTATGGGTGAGAGTCAAATGAGTTTCTGCTGCCATTCAACATTTTATGGAAACTCAAGGGTCAGTTGGTTGTTCACAGGGGAATACTTTGTTCTAGTAGGGGTTTTTTGTGTGTGTGTTTGTTGGTTGGTTGGTTTTTTGTTTGTTTGGAGTTTGTTCGTTTGTTTGTTTCCTAACATAAAGTCTGAGATACTAGCACTGTACTTTCAGTGGAACTTTTTATGATAAACTTATCCGGGTATATATAATGGAGGGAGGCCCTGAGGACATTCGAAGCTTGTGCCTCTGGCAGCTTGAAGGAGCAGAGGGACTGCGTGGGCTGTTCTCTCTGGATCTATGGTTTTTTGTATAACCTCACACCGAATGTTCAGTTCTTCTGGGAGGCTTGTATATCGCTCCACCAAGCATGGCTTTCCAGAGAGTTTGAACTTTAACATCAAGGGCACTTGCATGTCTCAGGAGTGGATAATCTGTACAGACAAAACTTTGGGAAACACTTGTAAGTGACAGCTGTATGTTCCCTGAGAGTGCTGTTGTACCAAGAAATCAATGAACTAGTCTGGAAGTTTGCAGAATTAAATTGTTTTTGACACAGCTGAGTGGACAGGTAATAATTCAAAAGTTTCCAGTGTTTTTGGGTAGGAGACAGAGTTTTAAAAAGTTTTAATAATAATTTTTAACATGATGTTAAAAATGTAATTTCAAGCAGATGACATAGTAATTCTGACTTAGTTACCTTTCAGGTTTCCTACAGGGAAGGAGTCATATAGGACACAAATAGGATACTTCTAGAAAAAGGACTTGGTGAGGAAACAGTCCTGTGCTGCTTTCTTACTGATCCTTAATTTAGAGATTTCTCAAAGAGGATTCCACACTGTATCTTGAGATCCGCCTTCCTACAGCCATTAGAATGAGACGGAATTCTGGAAAGAAATAACATTTAAATGGGTTAATTATGCATGTTTATGTCATTTCTCCAATTAGTCAGCAATTCACCCATTGTTGGGCCAAGCTAAGATACAACCTCTGTATCTGAAGAGAACAAAAATTTATGAATAAAAGGAAAATGAAGCTAACACTGAAAAATAGAAAAAAGAAAGGATAACAACTAATGACAAGGTGGAAAAGTAAAAGTGGATAATGAAGTCAAGGTTCTTTCATATACGCTTTGTAGTCTCAGTTGTGGCTTGCTTTAAAGCCCATTGAACAGGTTCCCTTATCAGTTCTCTTATTGTTTATGTATTTCCAGCCTGGGCCTGAACTTCAGCATTACAACACCTTGACACTTTATTACGAGTGTAAAGATGTTAGCTACCTATGTATACAATAACTGTTTACTTACATACTTACTTTGATTTTGATACTTACATTATTAATATTACATTAATATGTAATATTTTCAGCCATGCATTGATAAATAAAATTGATTCACCTACCATTTAACTTTTGGACAATTGAGCTCTGATAGAGAAACCATTGCAACATATTCTGATTCTTATTTGAGAAAACATGTATTTTTAAATCTTAGAGAAAGTTGTCCATTTCAGTGAGTGTACTTGTACAATGCACACAATACTTACATGCTTGTTTGAGGAGTATTGTGAAAATGCAAAGCACTTCATAAGTGCTAAGTACAGTTTGTAATAGGAAATTTTTCTTGCATTCCCAAACTACCTAAGATCTTCTTGGTAAATTATTTAACCAGGCTGTGCTGGAGCTTTCTATAGTGTTTAAATGAAAATAATGTTTCATTTCTTCATGTGGCATGTAAGATATAGTCATTGCGTATGGCAATACACAAACTAGAGAACTGCAGCACTGCAGTTTATATTATTAAATTATTAAATGTGGTAAACATGCATTTTTTCATTGGTATCAAGTGCCCTGAATAACTGTTTTAACATAAAGCAACAAAAATTGAGAGATATTATGCTTTGATATATAGGTTTAATGAGTCTGCATATTCATAAACTTTCGGGGAATATTTATAATACTATTGACCTGATGGAAAAGAACTGAGGTTCTTTTGGTTCATTGTATGTCAGAAACAGGTAAATACTCAAATATTACTGTTCAAGTGAATGATAAAAATTCATTCCTTTTTGTAGTTGTAGTTTTAAATTTTCAAAATATGTGAAATAGCCTGGAGTTGCAATTTCTTGAATTTACTTTGCTCATGGCAATTCAGCTTTGCAAAGAGCCTTAATGGTTGATACGATGTCTTTGTTTACATATCTTTAGAAACGAGACAATTGGAAATGATGATATCACTGTTTTACAGGTAGCCAACGCTCTTGGCTGCTTGAATTTTGGCTGAGATGGTGAGGAGTGCTGCAACCCAAGTATGATTCCCAGGCCAACTCCATCGATGTTTCATACTGAGAACGGGTAATTAATTTTCACTAAAAAACTTTAGTTGACACTAAAATACATAAGTATTGCTGCAGAACGCTATTTGCAGGACCTGTACAGAGTTTCTGGTACAATGTGCATCAAAATTAATTTTATTTTCACATGGTGGCGTGGGTGAAACAGTGTCTGAATCACACAGCTTTTGGAAACTTATTGACTACAGTATGATACTGGAATGAGGCACATAATGAAATAGAAAGGTAAGTACAATTATTTTAATAAAATTTATTATTGAAGTTGTATGTATATGTTGCCCTGTGCAGCGGCAATCTACGTTTGATTTTGTCATCTAATTCATATTACATTAGTCTGCACAGTAATATTAGAGTAAATTTTCAAGAAATGGAAGTATAGAGCTTATAGAAGGAACACTTTTTAGTATAGTGTTGTATATGGAGAAAATGCATACTTCCTTCTACTATCAAATTAAATATCTGTAGGTAGTAATTGAGACTTGTTGAACTCTGGTGTGAACTCTGAGCTATAAATAATATTCAGAGTGGTGATTTCTAGGTTTTGTCCTATGAATAATTTTAAGTAAATGAGTAAAGACTGCATGTTATTAAAAAAAAAAAAGTTAAATTAGTGGGTTGATTAATTTACTTTATGGTTATCCAGGTCTTAATGTAAATTTTAAATTTGGGAAAGGGAAACATAGCCCATTACTCCTCTAAGAGACTGAAAATTTCTAAAGTAGAGAAAAATTGAAAAATTCTAAGCTTTTGAAGCTTCCATGGTCTAACAATCAGAGAAGTAAAAATAATTGGGCTTCATTAAAACCAGTAGCACATTTTCTAGAACCTGTAGCAGAGGCAGACTTGTGTTCTTGTTGCCTGCAGCATGGAAATTCTGTGATGGGACTTTCTGTGACCCTTTTCTGGCGACATTTAGGACCCACTCCTGAAAGGAAAGAGGAGGCTCATCAGCTGTTTGGAACTGTCATGTCTCTCTTGATTTCAGTTCTGATAATTTCTACTAGCTAAGAATCTGCCCCAAGGTCTTTCTCTAAAAGACCCTTCAGTGTTACTCCCTTTGAAAGGCAAAAAACCATAGCCACGGAACATTGTGCATTATCGTTTTAGAGTATTAAAGTGTAATGACACTTTAGTACCAAGGGTGGCCTGCCAACTAAAGCAGGATGCAGTTGGTACCCACAATCTTGTATTGTCCTACGATGTCGTCTTTGCTACCCAGCCTCTCGTATAATGAATTACTGTCTTCTCATTACTTTAAATTCCAAATATAGAAATACTGTTACTACCAGTAAGGCAGAGAAAACGAGGAAAATATAGTATCATTTTCAGATTATACTTGTAGCTATGGAGCTTAAAAACAAACAAACAAACAAAAACACAAAAAACCCCAGTGCTGTTTTGCCTGCAAACTTAACAGCTTTAGTATACAAGCATAATCACTGAGAGATTGTTTCTATGGCATCACTTCAGAGACAGCCACCCAAAAAAGTGGTGACTTAAAGATGCTATGGAAATACCTAAGATTCTGATTGTATTGCTGGCTTTAACTGTAGGGAGAGTTCACAAAATCGGAAGAACTCTGAAGTGATACTTCTCCTGTTTGCTGTCGTGCATGGTTTGCATTCTGTATGTCCTGCAGGAAAGGAATATCTTTTGGTCGAGTTGTTTTTCCCCCAGAACAAAGTGTTATTGAGTGGAATTAACCTTGCAGGACAGGAAGATGTTCTTAGGCTCCTAGTCTGCTGCGCAAACATGCTGCATATGTTGTTTTGGTTAGCAGTTCAAGTATCCTAGCAAGTCCTACTTAATAATCTATCTGATAAGGCTTGATTGTGCTTCACTGTGTTTAAATTGTTTGGGGAACTGTTTAGATAACAAAAGTGCTCCAGTGCCCACATTTGTGTAAAACTCCAAAATTAGAAAACACAGCTTTTAGTGTCTCAAGGTCTCAAATGAGTGAAATACCAAAAGGAATAGCATATTGCAGTATTTTACTCAGTATATCAACAGTAGCATACACGATAAATAATGTGTGTTTACACTTATTTTCTATATTACATTTTGTTGGTGTGAGTGTTAAATGGAATGGTCAGAAGGCAGTTTCATAGCTATTTGCAGTAACAGAACATGAAGAAGGAAAATGGTCATGTGTAGATCATCTAGGTTTCATCTTGGCCATACAGAATTGGGCCCTGTATTTTTTGAGAGCTGCTTCTGACTTTTCCAGCTTTAAACAGTACTATAAAATTGTAGGTGGTGCTATTTCTCTTTGGCTTTACGTTTCCATTAAATAGTGTGTATTGAAAACAACATGTCCTCGAAGACTGACAGCATCTTATATCCATCTAGAAAAAAAGTCTTCATTAAATCTTGGTTGTTATTATTATTATGTTGCAGTAACTTTCTCCTATCTAACTGCTCATGCTTATGCCGTACAAGTGATGGAATACAAACTTCCTTTATCTACTTGGACTGAGTCTTAATATCTCAAAACTATTACTTACAGGGAAAAAAAAATTCAAGCTGCAGACCATAGCTGCTGCAACAAATAAGGAATTCCAATGGAGGTTACAAGAACCTTGTTAAAGTTAACATGTTTCAAACCTTCCAAATCCCATACACATTTCTTTATCTCAAAATTGCAGATATCCATGTGTGGTTCTAGTGATAGCTAGTTGTTGTAGCTGTGGTTGTTTAGGATTTTTTGTTTAAATGTAACTCTTCCTTTCCCTTCTTCTGTGGCGTTATTTTCACTATTCCCAGTGTTTTTACTTAAATTCATCATTTTGATAATTTTAACAGGACAGTTCTATTTCATGTACTTATGGCACTTCATGTGAAACAGTTCTCCCTTCATTTCCTGTGTATTTTTAGTTGCTAATTTTCAGACTTTTTTCCATCCCCTTGGGTTTTTTAAAATCCTGTTTGGTACAAACCAGGGTGGTCCAACTGGCAGCCCAAGGAACAGTTCCATCTGGCCTGCTGCATTTGCCAAGGAGGAGCTAGAAAATGCCTGTAAGGGCATGCACTGCCTTCACAAGCAAATGTTACCTATCGCTCAGATGCATAACCATGCTTAAATCCCAACTGTTGTGCCATCTCCACCCAGAAAAAAAAGACTGGGACCAGACGTCCCTTTTCCTGGGCAGTCAGGTGTCTAGAGGGACTAGTTGCTATAGTATCATAGGACATTTCAAGTTGGAAGGGACCCATAAGCATCATCAAGTCCAACTCCTGTTTTGTCCTTTCAAAACAATCTTCAAAGAGAGTGCTACAAGTGGAAAGTAGCAGCTGTCCCTAAAAAAGCTGGGCCACTGTTGTTTTTCCTGGTTAGACTGATAAATTAGTAGACAGAGTGACAGGAAACTGTTCTTAAGCCCCAGGACAGTTAGAGCTAACTAGAAATTTAATATCAACTTCAACGAAGTTGATGTTATTAATCCATGGTACTGTTGCTGGTTTTGCCCTCTGACTTTCTTAAGTACCCTCTGACAAGTCACTCTGTCTTTTTCCCTTACACAAGATGAGCGTAATAACCAAGCACAATGCGTTGAAAGCACCATAAGAACCAAGTATATTTTGTCAAATTGACAGTATAATTTTAAAGGATTTCATTCAGCTACTGTGCACTTTTCTTTTTTGTTGAAAAATATTCTTACCTTCAGATGCACATGGGTGCCTCGCTTGAAATCAGTGCATCTGTCAACATGCAATTCTTCATAAGAAATTATCTCATAAGCTGAATTTATCCCATGTACTCCTTTATATTGTACATTAATAACTTTTCTGTAGTAAAATCAGCTCAACTAAGCGTAAGGTGTAACTAGTGCCTCATGAAACAATAATATTGCATATTTTGATAAGTACACCGTTTCCATTAAATATATTTATAATGTTTAGCAGGAATGGGACAGACTACCGCTTCGCAAAAGGCCAAAATAAGCAATTAGGGAGCCTTATACCCAAATGTACATTTACTGTTACCATATGACATTGTGTGTTGACAGCAGGGCCCTGCTAGTTTTAGTATCCATATTCAATACACTGTAGCACATAGAGTTATCAAAGAGCATATAGTAGAAAAAAACCCCCACCATAATACAACATCTTAGTTTTATGCTAATGCCTTTTACCATCCTGCTTACCTTTTAAGTTGTAGAGAAACACCAGGTTAATGTTTGTAGCTTATAACCTCTTTCCTATTTAGAGTGTGCAGCAGCACAACTGCTCTATTCACTCTGTGCTCATTTATTTTAAAATGTTTCTTC
This sequence comes from Caloenas nicobarica, assembly GCF_036013445.1. Taxonomy (NCBI): domain Eukaryota; kingdom Metazoa; phylum Chordata; class Aves; order Columbiformes; family Columbidae; genus Caloenas; species Caloenas nicobarica. Next base: position 21,236,880 of record NC_088248.1, on the reverse strand, counting down.
TGTTTATTGTCCTAGGCCCTCTACACTGGTCTGTAGTGTTCCCCATTATACTCTGAATCTCCAATTTTGGTTAAAAAAACCCCTTATTTCTGATACAGATCATCTCCCCAGGGCTTTTTTTTGGATCTTGATTAATCTCCTTTGTTTTCTGTCTCCTCTTCATCTGTTCTTTCTTATTGTCTATTCGTTATGCTATCTATAGCTACGGTGTTTTCCCCAAGTCTTTTGTTCCTTTTCCTTCTCTTCCCCTTTCATACTCAGCTCTTCTTTTCACACTGATTTACCTCTGTCTTCCTTTGGTGTTCCTCCCCCTTCCCCTCACAACTTTTTCCTCATATCCTTCAGTCTGTCTTTTCCCTTTTTTTTTCTGCCATGTTCACTTTACTGTGCTACTCTACACCCCTCTTTATTTTCCTTTTCCTTCCCTAATGTTGTCTTACATCTGGGAGATGACTGATGGTGACAGAAAAGAGGAAGGGAATACAACAGCTGAAGGAATTAAGACAGCCTAACTTTCAGAGAAGACTTTTCTTCAGGAATAAATAATTGAATGAAAGCATCAAACAGGAAGAGCAACAAAAAGGACTGATTTTTTTAATGGCTAATTATTCATTAGTGAAACTGAATTTTACTTGAAAATTACAGGCAGCAATGTTGTAGAATGACTATGTGACAGCATATTAAAAATAGGTAAAGCTTAAGTAGGCCAAAACATAGTTACAGTTATTAAATATACTTATTAAACAGTTGTAGGGTGTGTGTTTCTGGAAATGTTCGTGGGGAAAGAAATGGCACTGAAGGATAGGGAGAGGTTAGTGAAATAAATAAATACAGAAATAAGATGAGGAAACTATGCAGCCATACATGAAATATGACAAGATGGTGAATCAGAGGCAATAAAAACCTGCATCAAGTATTTGGAGCAGATTAAAAACCAGAAAAAGTAGCACAGAGCCGAGAACAAGCAGTGATTATTCTGTTACACAAGATGGAAAAAACAGGAGCAGTGGAAATGGCAGCAGAACTAGCTTACTGAGGGTACCAGGCACATACTATTCATTAAACTAATTTCAGGCAGGATGCAGAACTATCTGGGTAAGACAATGAAGTTCTGGGAAACCAATGGGTTTGAAAGAGAATATGGTTCATACTGATTAAATTCTTCCTTGTTTGGATGGCAGAAAGTGCTCAACTAGAGGAATTTAGGTCACAGTTACCCATTGCACAGTGGTTTCTCAATATTTTTAAATTTTATTGGTGAGAACATCTGAAGTTTTTGTCTAGATTTTGCTACTTGTATTTATGTTTTCTAACAGAAATTTATTCTCAGAGTTGTTACCCTGATTTAGTGAAATCACAGCCACAGGCAGAATCTAGCCAGTCAGTGGCATAACTGGAGTAACAGTCCTATAAAAATGTCACAAGCTTTTCAATTGCAGTATGTGCATGGACTCAATTTCCAAAATAAAATATTATTTTAGCAGCTTCAACAGCATTTCTACAATTCTAGTCACCCCTCATTGGCTATCAAAGATTATGTATTTTAACAGTGTATTGCTTGCTGGAAACCTGATAGTAATACCAATGAATCCTCTGTAGTTTTCCAGCATGGTGAATAATTGAGTAGCATAATCTTTGTGGCCAGAACATTTTTCTTCTTGAAAGTCACATTTTCTGGAAGTATTATGCTAGGAATTGGTGTCACACACCCAAGTACTGTGAGTTTTGTTAAATTAAGGTGAAGGAAGCATATCTTTAACTAAAGCATCAACAAGGTAAGCAACATTTTACAGAAATTAGATTAGAGACAGCAAACAGCTTCACCAAGGGCAAATCTTCACCCAGGGCAAAGTGTGCCTGGCTAAGCTTGTGGCCTTCAACAGTGAAGTAACTGCAGCAGTGGATAAAGGAAGAGCTATTGATGTCATCTGTCTGGACATCTGTAAGGCCTTTGACATGGTCCCTCACAACATTCTCACCTCTAAATTGGAGAGATACGGATTTGATGGATGGACTGTTAGATGGATAAGGAATTGACTGGGCGCATCCAAAGAGTTACAGTCAATGGCTCAGTGTCCAAATGGAAACCAGCAACAAGTAGTGTCCCTCAAGTGGTTTGCACATAAAGAATGAAGAGTAAGATATGTTTTAAATGCTAATTGCTTTCATCTATTGTCTCAAAGAAGAGAAAAATAAAATAGATGAAAACATTTTCTTTATTGAAAAACAAAGGAACATAAATTGTCTCAGTATCTGATTGAACCATGCATGTATGTCCCTTCTTACTATAATTTATACACCTAAACAATTTTCATGACAAGTTAATCTGTTGAAGTTAATAGCCACTTGACAGAAAAAACCTTTCTTAGCTTCCAAGCCATAAAAGGATTTGGGCAAGTAGGACAGAGAATGGTCGTAACAGCCCTTGGATCTCCATGCTATTCTGTCCCCTTCCTTGCTGTGCATTAAATATTCTTTGAAGGTATATAGAGAGTGAAAATTACTCTAGCATGGTGTTGTAATCTATTTACAGATATAAATGAAGATAGAAGATGAGCAAAATGTAGGCTCATCTTTTAGATCTGCTTTTTAAAAAAAAAAAAATAAAAAAAGATTGCTTCTATTGCATACTAATAGTTGCAGGAAAGAAATTAAGGGGATTCTCTCCCCCAAGTGAAGCAGATGTTTTACTGAGCCAAGTTTGAGATTTTGTTCCTTGTAAAGGAAGCTGAGAAAATGCCTATTTATGGTATTTTGCAGCTACACTGAAGGAAATATTCTCTTCAGATTATGTTGAGTGGCTCCATGGTACACAACGTTTGTGGTCTCTCAGTTGAGCCAAGAGACATGTAAGCAACTTTTACTCAGACTGGACCTTAACAATCTGATCCTCAGACATGAATACATTCCTTTATAAGTTTAACATTCTGTGAATTCAGGACTCTTTGCAATAAGCAGAATTTACTCTTGTCTGAGTAACGTGGGTTACTAAATCTGTTGCTGGTTGTGCTTTTCAAGTGTAACTTGTGTGAGGAAATCACATGTAGTTACAGCTCTCCAAAAGAGACAGAATTGTAAGCCATACTGTATCTCCAATCCATACTGTAATCCATACTGTATCTCCATGTTATCTCCAAGTTATTCATGGTGTAAGTAACACATGTTGTAGTTTTGTGTTCTGGTGCAGCAGATTATAGTGGGGGGCAAAGATTTAAGGGTTCGTCTGCTTCTGAACTAAACATGCAGAAAAGCAGTAGTATTTGAGGACACTATTATTTTGGGTACTTCTGAACTGACAGTCCCAGCAACAGACATGGGAGCTGGGAATGTTTTAGTCCTTTTGTGTTCCTGCAGCGCCACCTCCTATTTCCTAGCATGCACCTGTTATTTATAGGAATATCAGTAAATTTGGACAATAAGTTTGTTTTAATCAGTTTAGGCATCTTTTATTTCCTTAGCCCCATAGAGCAGTAGGGTGTTTTGGCCCAGAGGGAGCAGTGTCTGTTGCGCAGAGCAAGCTCGTCTATCCGTATATGGTACTGTGCTGCTCCAGTTAAATATACCTCAATTGAGTTGACAACACAGCATAGCTTTGTGGTTGCATAATCAATGTTTTCCCCTTTTGCTTTGTTTGTGACCTCTAGCCAAACCCTACTTTGAGTAACTAATTTCCATGTGGGATTTTCTGTGCAATTAGTGCTATATTAAATGAGTTCCCTGCAAGCAAGAAATAATTTATTTTGTAAAACGAGCTGCTTTCCATGCCCTCACGGAAGTATCTGTGTCCTTGAAACACTGAGAGAGCAAATCCTTCTTATCAGAAATGTCTAATCCTCAGAATGCAGGAGACTTTGGGCCTGATTGCTCATATGGTTTGGACCTGCTTACAGAGCTTGAAGTGGGAAAAACAGAGCTCTTCTTGACTTATGCTGCTGTTGTAGGAATTCAGGTCTTCTGGCAGACTTCAGAGACAGAACGCAGTTCCTTCCATTGCATTATTGGGAGACTATGCTTCTCATCCCTTGCCTTTCTCTTGACAGAGTCTACTTCCTCAGTGGCTATAGGGCTCATCCTTCCCTCTGGATCACCTCCTATTCAGCTCAACACAGACTTTTAAAATTCACATTTGGAAGAGAAGACCAATCTTTGATTTTGCCTGGTCCTTCCAGGACACGATCTGCCTTCTGGAACAAATGACAGATGTCAAATGACAACATCCTTATTGAAAGCCTAAATCTTTGTCACTCCCTAAACACTGTAGTTCCTGACTATTGAATGAAGTAGGGATCCAGGATAAAATATATTTGTGGAAAAAAAACCCCACAATCATTATGCACGCAGGAAGCAATTAAAGATTGCACAGGTGAAGTTAATGCTGATATGTTCTCAATTTTCAATAAGATTTTGCAGCATGTATCGTATTTTATACAGATTTTAATGTATTATCTTATCTTGCAAGGTAGGATATAGTAAACAAAATAAGCCCTTCCTGAAAGACGGAATTGTCATTAGATGAAGCTCTACAGACTGCTACACTGATATTAAATAGAGAATTTACAGACCTGTAGCACAGACTCTTGCATGTCTCCAAATGAAGTCTTTGGCAACAGCGGTAAGCTCTCATCTCTTTTGTGGGTTGGCCCCAGCGTGGAGAAGATGCATACAGTTCAGCAGTGACTTTCCCAACCATAAACCTACAGCAGCGTAATGTTGAAAATTGAGAACTGTGCGTTGTATTCCAGGTTCTTGTGGGAAGTAGTTGTACTTAGTAGTACTAAGTTGTAATTAGCAGTGCTAGTTAATTTTTTGCAGTTTTCCCACCAGTTTGCTCCTTCTGGTCTTGTCCATTAGCACATCTCACACAGCCAGCAATATTTTCTGGTAGTCCTTTTTCTCCTGTCAGACCTTACCATCCACTTTTCACTCAGTTTTTTTTATGAGCACTGTGTCTTCCAACCCAAGCAAGTCTTTCTCTGAGCTGTGTGTATAATAAGAGGAACACTGAGAACACAGGAAGACTGTTTGCCTCTTTTCTGTTCCAGTGCCCAGTGCCATAATTGTTTCTGGCAGCCATGAGGAGCTGTTGCAAGGAAAAGCTCTGTTCACTTCTGGAAGACAAAAATGTGAAAACAGACTCTGTAAATAATGTTGCTTGATACCCTCTAACAAGTTTCCATTGAGCACGTGCAAACTCTTGATTTTTGTCAGAAGTTTATAGCTTGTCCAAACAGGGTGTGACTGCATAGTGACAGCAGAAAGCATCCTGCCAAATTTTAAGTCCTTTCTTCAAAGAAAGGAAGTTGAAGACCCTTTCAGTGAAACAGCTGTAAGAATTTTTCAACACGAGCAGAAGTGTGTAATTAAGCTTCTTTATTGGTTCTTTTACAGAAATGAGGTTAAATCCATAAAATCAAAGTGTATAATCACACACAGATTTAGAAGACTCCTAGAGACAGTATTATTTGCCTAACATTACAGAAAGTTCCAGATTCATCCACAGAATAGGAGTTTCTAGAAAATAAAAAACTTTTTTCTGGGAACAAAATATGAGTGGGAGTTTTTAATGTATATCTGACTCTCTACATGAAATAAAGGTCTCCATCTGGTGTAAAAGTAACATAGTTCCACTAAACACTAGCTGACACTTGTTGTCATTTTGAGAAAGAAATCGAAAAGGAATTACTTGCCCTGCTGTGCAATAAATACAACTGTAAATTAAATCTAATGTAGCAATGGGACCACTTTGCCTTCCTTGAAAACTCTGTGGCGTTTCATAGTGTGGTAAGCTTCAGTATCTCCAGCGAATGTATTAGATCTTGGGTATAAAGCTCCTTTCCTCAAGACAGCCATGTAGCACTGAAATGATTTGTTAATTCCTTCCGTGGTTGGTGACTGTTCTGAAATCTATCTTTGATAGCAAGGTTTATTGAGGAATGGTACGAAAGAATTTCGGAGAGAAAAGGAGAGCAAGTCCCTGCCTACCTGATTAATAGCTGAGGAGAATGAAAGGACATATTAATGATCTGACATCTTCCGCTGGCCATTCTGAAACCAAACTGTTGTTCAAGAAGAGACAACAAAGCCAAGAGCCCTGCCTAGCACAAGCTGAGATGGCAAGACCACTACCTCATCTTCTGTTTCTTCTGGGAACAGGACAGCATTACAGTAGCCCTAGACTGTGTGAAGGGTGTGAAATGAAGATCACTGAACTCTTTGCCACAGCATGACCCGGTTTTTTTTTCCTCACACCCATGTAAATTGCATCCATATGTTTATTATTGCCTCCTTTTGCTTGGACTGTTTCCTTTTTGGTGTAGTGTCCTATTCCTTACTCTCTAGACTCCAGGTTCAGTCAGCTCAGTGTGCAAATGGTTCAGGAAGTCATACAAAAGCTGTGTGCTCATTACTACTATGTAAATTAAGTTACAGTTTGCTCTCCAGATAGTTTGGATAATCAGGTACCTCCTTTTCTCAGGTGCTAAAGGAAAGATATCATTTTAGTCTGTCTATCTTTAGTAAGATTTTCTTCACTGTTTGATTTTGAGATGTTTTTAGTGAGGTAAGCACTCTTGATTTGAAGAGAAATTTTAACTGGATAGAATTAAAGCCAGATTCTGATGCCTAGCAGCAGCAGGAATCTGTGAATTACTGACATATACGTTTAATACCTCCCTTGAGAGTAGGAAAGTTCTTCAAATGTTGAAACTGGCTTAAATAATTTAAGTTCATATGAGTGGTGAAAATTCTCTGGCTAATAGGCTGATTTCTTCACTTACAATTTAATTTAGAATATTTGAAATTGTTGTTAGTAGTATGTTGATTTATTTTAGTATCTTACTTAACAGAATGGTTTGCATCTTTACTCACACCTTAGAACTGATTAGATTAATATTCTCAAGTTGCTTAAAATAAATATATTTTTGCCAAGCAAATGATTATGTTTCTTTACATAGCTGGTTTTGTGTGGTGTAGTGAGAGCAAGCAAAATGCCTGGCTATTTTTGCTCTTTGTTTCTATGAAAGCTGCAGGGAGTGATTTTTTTTTTTTTTTTTCTTTCTGGAAATGCTAATTCATAAACACTTTTACTAAGAGTGAAGAAGGAAAAAAAATGAATGAAAAATACAAAAAATGCAGGGGGTACTGTAACTGGGTTGCAGAAGGCTAAGCTTCAAATCCCTGCTCTGACTTTTTAAATAAAGGCACTGACAACAATGCCTTTTTTTCTGTTCTGGAGTCTCTCTTCCTGGCTTTTATGTGGAAAAACTTTGAAACTTCTAGGGTTAATTCTAATGTGGGGAAGAAATATTTTTGACATTTCAAAGTTTCACAGGAAAGGAAGTATTTACCACCCAGCTACAATGTCAAGAAACAGGATGAAGCAAAACAATTGTCAGCAGCAGTCATTCTAAGTCGTTTCTTGTCCAGGTTTAAAATTCCAAGTTCTTACCCACAAAATACTCAGCTTATTAATAGGGGGGTGCTTCTGATTTCTTTACAGAAGTTGTTCTATTTAGTCTGATGATAATTGAGTCTCTAGGAATAAGAAACAGAACTTAACCTGAAAACTGCTAGGTAGTACGGACCGTACGTTAAGCTTTCATCTCTTTTTTTTCCTCAGACCTATGGATTTTCTTTCTGCATGATTTGAAGACCTACCATTTCTATACTTCAATCTGTGTCAAACATTGCTATCTCTTTGCAGAGAGCAATAAGCAGCACTGCGTCTCACAGCCATTCAATTCCAATGGTTTATATTATTTTCAAGTTCTGCAACAGCTTGTTTTAGGACTTCCTTTCAACCTCTGTGCTCCCACTGTCATCCCCCCTTGACTTTCTTCATAGTCTCCTTCAGCTAAGCAGAGATCAAGTCTTTTTGTTCTGCCATACACTCAAGCCATAGACCTGCAGGTTTGCTTTACTGTAAATATTGTAAGGAGGACTTCCATAGAGCCTCTTCTTCACCTGCAGTTTTCTTATGCAGCCAAAACCAACTTTTCCTTTCTTTACAAAGCAATTGTTTGGTTTTCTTATGAACACAAGTATGTTTAATATTTAGCCTCATAAAATATTCTGAATTATACTGTTAAAGGGACACTACAAAATAAAATACATGGTCTTGTATTTTACTGTTCAAAGGAAGATATATGAGAAATCTGCTGCATTTTTAATGGTGATAACCCAGTAAATGCACCATTGTTAGGTAGAGAAAAAATAATGTTTAGTGTGTTTATGAACTTAAAATGTGTATGTGATCCAGATATCAGGATTGCACACTAGGGATCACCAAGGGAAAAAGGAATCCACTTTACAAGTTTATAGTAGCAGCAACATGGCAACTGCTGCCAAATCAAGAAGAAGTCTTGTTAAATTTGGGTAGGGCCAGAGATGTGTAAATGTAACCTGTACATTCACTACAATGTGTAGGTACTCAAAGACCTGGATAAATAAGGAAGTTTAACTACTAGAAGAAATCTTGCTGGGGAAGCATGGAAGTTTCAGAAGAAAATAAGCTGGTATGTTCCTCCATGGCCATACAGCAGGATGGCTTCTTGTGGCTGGCCTAAAATGAGCCCGGGCATCTCTGCACTCCAGTCTTTTGTACAGACTTTTTTGTAATTTAAATTAGCGGTGGCATATGAGTCTTTATTATTATTTTGTTGCTGTGTAAAAAATAGTGCATTAGAAGATTACCTCCAGAAAAGGTATACTAAATAAGTACTTCTAAAACAAAGCATAATTTCTTTCATGTTTTGATCAACAGTTGGGGACACTTAAAGAAACCCCAGTTAATCAGATGCAGCAGCTGTTAGATAAAACAATTCTCATGAGTCCCTCAAAAGGCATAGCTAACGGAAAGCTTCTAGCTTGCAAAATTATGTACCTTTTCAGTTATCAAAGAGAGGCAAAATCAAATTCAACTCCTGGGAAGGATGGCTTTTGACATTCAAAAGTTTTGAAGCTTCTGCCCTGTACCTCCATATTTTTCTGCCAATTTTGTGTTGTAACAATATTGTATGATAGGGTCACTGGTTGGCAACTACTTTGAGTACCATTCTTTATGTCTTATAATGTCATACATGATTTATGTCACAGTCTTTAGTTAGCTACTTAAGACTACTTAGTACCAAAACTGCTTTTAGTAAATATGACAGAGACTATCACCTTCTGAGAGGCAGCATGTGTCATTGAAATAAAGGCAGTCGTACAATAGCTTTAAAAGTGGAGTGACACAGCTGAACAAGCAGCCTTTATGTTCTTTTTTTTGTTAGACCCTCTCCAGGAGGAAGGGGTGAGTTTAGTTTATTGCCTTAGTTTAGCTTTCGGTTTAGTGCTGAACTGAAATTTTCTGGCAGCAAGCTTGAGTAGGATCTTAGTAGCATAATCATCCAGAAAACACAATAGAACAAATGTAGTCAAACATGGCAATACGCAAAATTTAGTAGACATAAATTGCTTTGTACACTCTCTTTGTTATTGTGTTTGAGGATGCAGGTGCATGTACGTATATGACTGCATGTATAAAACCTGATGTATGTGCACAGGTATTTATCTGTATGAAAAGAAAGCAGTAATTTGCTGTCAGATTAATATGCAACAGAAATAACTTCACTGAAATCAAAGTAGTTTTGCAGTGTAAAGCAGTGTGAGAAGAGAATCAAGCCTCCTGCATCTTAAGGACATGTATCACATCAATTTTTTTGTAAAATAAATCACGTACAAACACAGGCACATACACAACCTGTATTAAAAGAACACTCTTAGTGTTGTCAAGTTCAGTAATAAAATAATAGGACTTAATATATTAGCATGACCTGTACAGCTCAATTTGAGCTTTTATATATGCACCATGTTTAATTACATGACCTCACGAATTCTGTTTGACCATGCTTAGAACGGACAAACCCACACTAAGATATGACTTCTGCTGTTGAAGCTGAGCTGATGGTATTGTATATTACTTAAGTTGTTCAGTACAACCCGTGACAAAATCAAGTTTTCAGTTACGTTCTTCTTTAGATGTAATAATCTTGAACCGAACTCCTGCTTTGTACACGTACATTCCTGCCCTGTTTTAAACTGGGTTGGATCTAGGTCCAGTCGCTGGAACAGATCAGGGAATCTGTGTTGCATGTGCTGTTCTTGCATGTACCCCTATGGAAACATAGAGGAGGACTTGCCCTGGTGGAATGTAGAGGGGGAAGCTAAACATATATAAATGTAAGGAATGAACTGGAACAAGAACTAGAGAGGCATGGACAGTAGGGATAACAGAGCTGCAGTAATAGATGGGGAAAAGGAAGGAGAAAAATCCTGGGAGGTTTTGATGGAGTAAACTTGGTCCCTTATATGTTTACTTAATTATGAGATTATGCCATTTTTCCACAGAATTCCTACCTCACGCAGGATACACTTAATTAGCAGCTATTAAATATATTGCTTTGCCCTTATCATGTGTATGGCCTTAAGCCCTACTGTTGCAGACATTTCAAATCCTCATCCGAAGGCAGAATTATTCATTTTTTCAGAGAATTTTGTAAGGCCTCTGTCACTAACATTTTAAGTAGACTTGCACCAACAAGACTAGCTCCAGTATTTCCTAATTTTTCAGTGCTTAATGTTGTGGTCTTAATATTATTTTTAAATTTTTCATGTATGTAATTATACATATGCATGCATGTATACACATTATAGTGTGAGCAAGCAAATTGATGAGTGTTACTGAAGGACATAAAGCTGCTTAAAAATTTATAAGGACAGAAAGTTATATGAGGGCATGAAGAACTTTAGAAATGACTGGCAATAAAAGAAAGCAAAGATACTCCTTACTATTTTTAACCATTGTCTTACATCATGTAGTTCTGCAGCAGATTAGTCATCACATCAAAAGGTTGATGGAAATAATAGTGAAAAGGACTTGGCGGACTTTGAACATATATGAGGTAATTCAGTAAGAGTGACAAATGACTTCTGGCATTTTAAGGTGAAATGGAAAAACTATCGCCAGAATCCCTGACTCTTTTCAGATTTTTTTTTTCTTGGCTTTTTAAAATATTCCTGATTGCAATATGCTGATATCAGTGCAAGTTTTATGGGTCTGTAAAGGAATTAGGTAGAGTAGAAGGATATCAGTTACAGTCAAGTAGTTTTGTGATTTTGAGTAAGTTAGGTAGTGTGGTCTAGAGGGTCCACAGGAGGAATTAAACAAGACAAAGTTATTGCCAAAATAGCTAGGAATCTGATATTTGAGAAAAGGAAGCTAGTGATTTGTTAATTGCATCAGTATATTATGACAAGCTTCCCCCTAGTAGTATATAATAGGTGACAATAGTCTTCAATATTCTTTGAGAAAACCCACTTTGACTTTTCAACAGAGCTCTGCAGTAATATTCTGAGGTACTGACTTAAAGTATGGCCTGTTGGAAACTGATGGTCCAGAGCTGAGCTGAGCATCATTAACAACAGCCAGTAGTGAATCCCAGGTGTCGTATGATTGAGATGAAAGGGATAAAAAAGAGAGTTTGAACATTTTTTTTCTTTTAGAAGCAAAATAGTTTCAACATATAGGAGTAGTACATTTCTACAAAATTACTGCTGTCTATCCTGGTCAATTACATTACTTGAAACCTCTTTGTTATTTCACATATGCAATATCCATTTATGCTTACCTGTTAGGATCTTCAATGGGGCCAAAAATTATGGAAACAAATAAACCAAAACATATGAACAGTGAAGAGGTAGGTGAAACCTGTTCATGAATCTATGGATTATTATCGGACTCATCAAAACAATATGTATCCAAATCTTTTTTAAAAGATACAGCTGTTGTATGTATAGTAACAATTGTTTTTAAGGGAATTGACTTGCCATAAGATGAGGATAAAATTTATTTAACATTTTCATTGTGTAATGAAAGGGCAATCCTGGCATTTTTTTGTTAGGTAAGTATTAGAAAGGTATAAATATTAATGTTTCTGAAGCAGAAAAAAGAGATGAGGAGCAAAAATTTATCTAAAAGGTCCCTTTTTCAGTGAGATTGTAAAATAAAGAGGAATGTAGGATAGTATGCATTTTAATAAACAAGTGATATAGTGCTTCATAAAGTCACATGTTAGTATCTAGTTTGTACAGATTTGCCCTGTCACATTAACAACTATTTAATTGACTATTTAATATTCAAAGTACTCTTTTGTTTGGATCAGTGTTAGCTCCCATTTTATTTATTACCCCTTTAATTAAAGAAGATGGTGATCAGTATGTTCAGTTCAGTTACATGTGATTTTAAGGCTGCAGTTTCACAATTGGTGTAAACCAGTTTAAGTCTATTCTGCTACTGTCCCACCACTTTTCCGCTCCAGGCAATGCGTTACAATGCCTTTCTTCTGCTGGCACCAACATTCATGCAGCTGTGTAATTGGTTGGATCAGAGAGCTGATCTGCCTGAAAACTAATTAATGAATTTTGGTAGTTTTCAGCTGAATAGAGTCAATCCATCTGATCCTAGCAATCCAGTGCTGGCACAAAGGAGGGGCCAAGAGCTTAACAGCATAGGGAGAACTTTCCCTTTTGGTGGCAGCCTGGACGTGGATTGTGAAATAAACTAGTTGTGAAGCTGTGTCTGAATTGTGATGAACAGCATGCTCTAGAGAGGATGGAGAAATAAAAAATGAACTAACAGTTGTAAATGGGTACTGCATAATCAGTGGAAGTGCTCATAGGAAACGGACAATTCAGTTTTGAAGATTATAAACTGTATCGTGGAGTGAAGAGGAAATATTTCTTCTTTGTGGGCCTAATCCAGTTCTCTTCAGAGTCCATAGAAAAACTACCATGGTTTCAGTGTAAGATGGATCAATTTCTGTTTGATGCTAACACGATTCAAATTGAATAGCTAAAAGAAAAATAGTAGTGAGAAGTTTGCCAAGGAAAAAAACCTTCACTGAATATCCATAAATGAGTGAAATGATCTTAAATATAGTTTTTTGAAATGGAACCTATTAACAAATCATTTCATAAATATGGAGTATAATATGGCTTGCTGTTTGAAAAAAAAAATTTAAAAAGTTTATTTTATTTGGCTAATAGTGGTCAGAAAACGTATACACTACTACCACTGTGTCCTGGTCAAATACATGCTGTAATTCTCTTAAATTCTAATTTCTGATGCAAATGGTTATGACAGACACATTTTAATTTTGCTTTTCACTGATACTTAAGTTTTAAATTAGTTTGTTGGTCATCATGGTCAGTACTTGCTGAAATGAATGCAGTATGAGTGTTAACATAAATAGTTAATTTTTACATTGCATGTATCTTCATGGATGTGGGGAGATTATAGTGTTTATCCTAGAAAATTGCAGTTTACTTCTAAGCACCATATTTCCAGAAACCTTGGAGAATGCAGTCAAGAGACTAGGCTACAGAAATGTTTTAAAAGATAAGATTATATATTTTCAGTATAACTGGGTGAGTAATTTGCTTTCCTGGCAAAGATTCTTGAAATTAATATTAGGATTCTGTTTCTCATTTAGCTAGTTAGGTGAAGGTCAGTAGCTAAGTCTTGCTGTCCATATCCTCTTTTCCTTAACCTCACCTCCCAAGGATGCACTACTCATCGAAGCCAGATAGCCATCCACAATGAGATTTATAAAGTTCTCTGGCCTTCTGAGTTGCTTTTCTCACATTCATATGATTCTCCCCTGCTAACTCAGCCTTCTGTCCTCCACCCATCCCTGTTTTAATTCATTTCCCTCATGCCGCGTGCCTAAATATTGCCCAACCCATGTGGAAAGTCCTTAATTCTTGTCAAGACAGGGTCATGACTAGCCCACACAGGAAGATCAGAACCAAGGCTCCCAAACTGGGAACAAGGCTTGCCCACCAGTATAAAAGCCATTATTCCCTCATGCTCATCCAGGCCTTTGGGTTAGCAGACTGTTTGAACAGAGACACAGAAGGTATGTGTTAGGAGAGACGGAATAGACTGGGAAATAGCAACAGATCTATCAGAGATATGGGGGAAGGTGTGGACTGTGTAAGAGACAAGTGGGGTGGTAAGACTGACTATGAGACTGGATACAAGAGCAACTAAATTCAGGTTAGAGGTATGAGACAGGGAGGGTCAGTGGGTGGAAAGGGTAGGAGAAAGCAGACTTAGTGACTTATCCAGCATGTTTTCCCTTAGTTGTGTCAGGTCATTTGGAGGAGCTGGGGAAACAAGCTTGGCAGAGGACAAGCAGGCCACCTACTCCGGCTTTCCCAGCCCCATGGGGGAGGCTTGAATTGAATAGGATTACTAAGCAAACTGAGGCTATGCAGAGCTTAGTTGTGGAACAGGCCCACCCTCAGTTCTGGGATGCCTTTGGCTACCTCCATCAAAGTCTTTGATGAGTATTGCCCTGCACAGCCTATCAGTCCACGTTGACCAATCCATGGCCTGTAAGATGCTTGGAGAATTTAAAAAACTAGTAAATAGTGAGAGGAACAAATCAAGTTCCTCGGGCATTTGGAAAACTGAACACTGACCATACAAGAATTTTCAGGAAAGACAATATTTGAGGATACTATGGACACGTAGCAGGACCTGAATAAGTATTAGAAAACTCCATTAATCCCAGCTGTGGCTTCATCAGATGATAGTGGACATATGGTATGAATATAATTACCATCTCTGATACCAACCCCTATTTTACATACCTGCGTCAAGCTTCTGGAATCTGTGGACAATCTGATTCCAGCCCAGCCTTGAGATATGCTTGAGCCAAGCTGACATCTTTGTTAGTGCCCTCCAGGCAGCAGACATTTCTAACTGTGCTGCTACCCTGTTTATCTGCTCTCTGGTAGTGAAAATGTGTTATGCATAGTGGTATCATTTCTTTGGCACATTTTACTGCACAGTAGCTCCTGTGGCTTATTCTGAACGTAATCTGAACAGATCATGTACCAGAACTTTCACAATAAGCTGATAAACACCTGCTTTCCTGGAAATGACTGTGAGGAGGCAATGGTCATGCTGAGGAAGCTGTCATTATTTGTCAACTTAAATATTTTTGGATTACATAAGATAGGCCAAACTATTGGCTGCATATGCCCATGTTGTTTTGTAGGTATTTCTCTTGTTACCTGCGAGAGAAGGCATATCAAACAAGGAAAAAGATGTACAGCCTCCATCTTTTTCATATGCGGTCTTCAATTCTGTGGTATGAAGAGTGCCATTTCTGGAGTCTAGTCATCACAGTGGGCTCTACACAGTGCTGCAAATTTCTGGTTCAAAGGCAGTTACTTCATTCCAGACAGACTATGCTATTTACTCCTTTCTAGTTTACTACGTCCTATGGCACCTGGCCAAATAGCATAAGTTCCTGTGACACTTTTTGAAGTCCTTGACCTTTCTGATGATTGCCATACAGTGTGTAATTAACTGGACCAGCTGGCCCTAAATATTTGGCTCTCCTACATGACTTTTGTGACCTGAAATAATCAGCAAAGTGGCATATTCGGCTATGAAGTGGCTAATCTCAGTTTGCTGTCGTTATTGGACACACGCTTATACAGACCTTCATTTTGGTCATCTTATCAGTGGTGTCTGTGGCGGATGTTCTTAGGAGTTTGTGTATTAGGAAGTTTATTTCAAGAAGTCTCTTAGGAGAAGGGCTCCAAGTACACCAGAGATCTGCTTGTTTCATCTCAGAGCTCAGTGCCTAATCCCCTAGTTCATATGGAACTGCTGCAGGGAATGAACAGCAGCAACCAGAGCAGGACGAGGATATATGTAAGAATTGTGCATTGTGCAAATATAAAGAATGGTTAGGGAGAAGAAAAGAGTGTCCATGGCTCTGCTCAGAAGTAGTGGTGGGCTATGACTCTCTGAGTTGCCCAGTGAAGCAGCCTGGGAACCAGACTCTGGTGGTGATTCATCTCGGAACTGGATCCGAACTGCGCAGTTAGAATGCAGGATACTTTTCACTTATGGCACTTTACGCACAGTGACCTAAGATGCAGGACAGCCCATTACCTCTCCTGTACAAGCAGTTGCAGCTGGATTGTTACAGTCTGGGATGCTGGTGAGGCAGCTACTTGGTGGAGTTCGTAAGGCCAGTGCTCTTCTTCTAGGCGATGCGTGTAAAGTTTAGTGAGAGTTGTTCCTACCTGCCACCCCGATCATCAAGACAAAGACTCCTGATGTGGCTGCATTCAGTACAATCAGCACGTCATGCAAAGAAACTATCTTAAAACATGGACAGATATTTAGAGAAAATTTTTCGTAGCACTTTCAACAATTAAACATAGAAGTTAATCATACCACACAATGCCATAATGATGAGCAGAATCTTAAGAAGAATGAACAGAAAGTTATTGTGACACTGTCTGATAGAGCAGAATGCATGAAAGGTGAAAATATCAAGGAGAAAATAGAATGCTTCCGAGGAGCCTAAAGAATAAATGTCTGTAAGAATCAGGAGAAATCCTGTTGCTTCAGTCTACTCAGGACAGAGTACAAGTGAACAGGAGAAACTGATTTTGAACGGATGAGGGCTGGATGAGGTGACCTTGTAACTCTGCCAGCCCTTAATATCTCATAACACACAGAGCAGTGATGCTGGTGGAACTGCAGGAAGAAGAAAGCTCACTGCAGCCATTCATGACTGGCTCATCCCTGTTAAATGTTGGAACAGAAACACTTGGAGAGTAAAAGCGAATATGCTTGACCAATGTTTCTGGCACACTCGCTGAAAGTACCAAAATAATACTGCTCTCCTTCTTCGTGGTTATCTGTAGCATTTTTTCTGCCTCTGATGTTTGTATCCTAGAATCAAACATCCCATATGGCTTATTTGGAACTCAGGCATGAAAAATATTTTAAGTCATATTTTGGGCATGATACTTCTCCCAGCTAAGCTGATGACTAGCAAAATTGACTTCAGTCCTATTGGGCTCAGCTCTGAAATGGGAACTGAGAAGTGTAAAGGGCTTATTTTGTTCAGAATTAGTTTCGAGAGATGAATGTAACATCTTCCATTCTTTGGCATGTGCCTGGAGCTTCTCTGTTTATATCATAGGACATACTTCTACTGTTTCAATTTTTATCTGGAAAAGTAATTCTTGTTTCTTTTGGCAGAAATCAACCTGATGGAAACTACTGTTTGTAATGTTGTGTAGTTACTCATTACTGCTGTAGGTGATGAAAGTGTGTTTGGGAGCTTGATGTATAGTCATGTCAGGTAATACTTCTTGAAGTCTGTTTCTCTATTCATGACTAGAAGATTTGTTTATTTTGCTAAAGCAATAGCATTACAACATATAGGAGTTTTTAATCTTTTACTCTAAATCTTCATGTTATGACTTCTAAGTAGATTGGAGTAACAGAAAATTACTTACAATTTCTGTTTCTTTCATTTCACTAAAAATGCCATTTTAATGTGAAGGTTAAAATCTTTAATACTTGCTTCTAGAAAGAGTATTACAGGGTAAGCCAAAATATTTAAGATAGTTGGAGAGACTATTTCAATTGACAAATATTAAGATAAATATTTATTTGGCTACATTATAAACAAATGCACGTATTGCTCTACAAACTGTGGCAAGACATAAACTGATAATACCATGTCTTTGACATCAGTAAATGCTGCAATTCTGTTGTAGTCCTCTCCCTGAAAACTTACCATTACTTTCTAGAATATTGGCATTTAGATCCAAAGGACATTATTTCTTTAAAATACAGCATGTACTTTTGTGGATATCAAGTTGGACGTAAGATCAGTTGTTTCTGTGGATGATGACATTCAGCAGCTTAATTGTCTGATTATACTCATACGGTTTTAGTGTTTAGTCCAATTAGGAGCATTTGTACCCAGGTGTTTCCACTGTGCAAGGTGGTGCTAACTTCCACAAATTTAATCTAAAAGCATTAAAAAAAGAGAAGAAAGATTTTGATCACCTTTGATCATGTCGTCAAGCCTCCTACTGAAGCCAAAACTGTTGTTCAAAGGAAGCAGAATATTGAAGCTTTAGAGTTAAACTGCTTTATCACAAAGTATGGAGGGATCTCATCACAGGAACAGAAATGGCCACTTTGTTTTGTTATGTTCTGTGACCCACATGAAACACAGTGTACTTCTGAAAGTTGTCTCTACATGTGTAGAGATGTAGTTTTGCAGGAGACTGAAATTGTTTTCCTCCTCCCCCAGGATGCATAGTAATTGCGCCAGTAAGTGTAACATTAAACTATGAATTGATGGCCAGAGACACAGCTGCCAAGAAGCAAACATTTTATGTCCAAAATAAGTATGTACGTATAAAATATATGCCTGTGTATATCTTCAAATATATTTCTGCAACTCTGCTTAGTGGTTTCTATGATCTGCTAAAGCTATGAACCAGCTATATATGGCCATAGGAATGGCTCTTTGGGTAAATTACAATTTTGTAGACTATCGTCTTAGGCCATTTGTATCTTACAGCATTTTGGAGCTGTCTATGAAGGAGCTAGCGATAGTTTTCTGAAAGTACTAAACATCTTTAATTCACGTTAGAAAAGTTGGCCCAGAAGAATGGACAACCTCTGAGCTGAGATAGAAGTATGCATGCAACTTCAAACGTTCAAAGAAAATGTGCATACAGACTTACCAGAGTAGATGAAGGGTAGACTTCAGCAACACAAGCTATATGTATGAAAACATGAAAGAAATCCAGGGTCAAGTTAGTATGTCTCAACTGTTACCAATACACTTGCAATGCAATTGTGAATGGAAGGGCCAACCAAATGTAATTTTTACTGCGTTGATGTTTTCCAGTCAGATTAAAACATTCAACAAATTTGTAAATATTGTACTGGAAGCAAGGTGGGAGGGTAACTTTTGTTGTCTACCTCTATGACAAATATGAAGATGTTTAGAAACATCACAACTCATGTGAAACCCATCACGTTTGCTCAAAAACATTTTCATGAAATGTAATGTTGCATTTTAAGATAAGCTGGAAAAATGTTGTGATTTTCATTTGCATTTAAACACTAAGCTGTATTTCCTGTATTCTGATGTCTTAAATTTTTTTGTTTGATTCCTTATGCTTGTTCTTTTCCTGGAGATATTTGACTAAAAAAAGTTTTAATGGTTTAGTCTCGTTAATTGTCTGAATGTTTTCTAGTACTCTGTAATAGCCTTTAAAAAAAAAGTCACATTATGTTAGCTTAGAAGGATCACTGAAAGAATCCATGTTAGAAGAAAAAGAAATTAAAGGATATGTCATCTGTGCTATTTCTTACAGCCACATTTAAAGATTTTTTTACAGATTGTTAGAAATGCAGTACTGAAATATGTAAACAATTAATAGAATGTGGAATATACCATGAACACACATCAGTGAAACTCTGGAAAATGTTAGAATGAATTATTTTTGTGTAGCTTAGTGTGCTTTTAGCTTTGGAAATCAAGCATCAATTTTCTAGTTTTGACTGAAATAAGGACCACCGTGACGCCAAGCTTAATTGAAATAAATCCCTTAGGAGGCTCTATTTTTCACTTTGTTGTAAATTTGGCAGCTAAAAAGACATAACAAAATATGCAAATTAGAGATTAAATGACTTTTACATTAAAACAAACACTTAATTTTGGGTATTGAATTCATCACTGCCAACTGATTCTTTGGGGAGATAGAAAATTGCTTAAAAATAGTTCTGAAAAATTGTGAGGCTTAAGGAGGGTACATGGGACCAGGAGATGCAGGGCTTTACTACACCAAATTTTAGTTATTTTTTAATAATGAAACACTTCTGGAGAAACATAAATATAATAGAAGCCTAAATCCATTAACATTTACCAACATGCATAACTCTTTTCATCTGTTTCCTTGCGTTGATAAAGGAGATACTCTCTGAATAATTATCTGTAGGAAAATAAAATTATGACCTCAGTATGTGTTGTATCCGCTACTAAGAAGAGTTTTGAAATACCGAGCCAGTCACTGCTGGGCAGTCTTTAGATTAGCAATTGATATGGAGTGTGAGGTTAATCTCTGTCGGAATGCCTTTATAGTGAATAACTGGAGTTTGGAACTGAAGGAAAATGTTGTCAAAACTATGATATCACTCTGACTAAATATCAAGATCATGTTGGTAATAAATCGTTCCGACTTTTGTATCAGTTTCTCTAATGGATGACCATGGCAGAAAAAGGGTTCTGGCTGTTGCTGATACATACTGTTGTTTTTAGAAGCAAGTTGTGAAGGCATTAAATGTTAGTTGGAAAACAATTTTTAAAATGAAACTTTACATTTTGTTTCCTTGTGTCAGCCCAGTTTGGTAGATCTGAATTTCTTTTACTGATCATGTATGCAGTTTGTATTTGGCTTTTGTTGTGTCAAGGAGATAAAGCAAGGTTTCCTCCCTCTTTACTACTCACAAAGCAGTAATGTAACAAGTAATTTAAACAAATACATGCAAATGAGGAAAATCAGTCAGCTCAGGTTCTCTGATCTTGTTCTGATCTTCAGAAAGGTCCACAAGATACAGACATTCTTATTCTTCATTGCTTAGTAGCAATGCTGCTTTCAGATTGCAACGTGGACTTATTGTAGTTTCTTCTTCCTTTCCTCACTCAGCTTTCAAAAGTGTATTGCTGTTCATGGCAGGATTCGTTCCTGGTATCTGACAGTTAATAGTTAGAATAATTTTCCTTTGATTCACCATCAATCCCTTTTCAAAAACATAGACGAAATATTTAAAGGGATGGTTCATGTAAAGTACTTTAGGTATCTCAGAGTACTTTCAGTGTTTCTCATCTTTGGCTGGGTGCTGTGTTTTTCTACTGTGTGCTCTGTTACTTATCGTCATGTTTTACACAAAACTATTTTTAATGCGATATGTACCCGCACATTTGCTTGCTTGCAAAGTGCAAGTTTTGCTTGCAGTTTTGATGTATTGACCACATGGCTACCAAATAAAAAACAGATCCTGTATATGATTACTCTTATAAACAATAAAAGGGATTTAGTAGCTCAAGAAGTAAGAAGCACTAAAATTGGAAGAAACGAAGAAAATTAGTTGTATTTACATGGCTGCTGCATACATATCTGATATAAGTGCATTATAAATATAATTTGACAAAATACCTTCTGTAGTGTCAGACACAATAAGAATAGTCATAGGAGCATGCTGCTTCAGCAGATGCAATAAGGGCCAGTATGGTAGTGGTCCCGGGTGTGAAGAATGATAACAGATAAGGTTCTAGGCTGACAAAGTGACAAGTTGCTGCTTACTTGTCAGAGGCAGGTAGATAGACAAAAGTGGCCAACTTTACAGTGTCCCTAAGAGACATACATGGCATGGTTTAGTAGCTTGATTTATAAAAATCCCTCGAATTCTGGGATTAATACATTCAGTACCTGACCCTTTTGATACGAACACTCCAATTTGTTCTAGTGGCTTCGCATTTAAGTACAGGACTATGTAATTTCAACCACCACCTCAGAGAAAGAAAGAGCAATTGCACTTGATCAGACATCACCCTGGAGGAAGATGTGATATACGGAGGTTGTACTTCTAGGGACAAGTTATTGGTAGTGTAATGCATCTCCCGAGATGTGTGGTAAATAGTATGGTGAGATGACAGGCATAATACAGCCTACTCTTGCAACACCTTGCAGTTTTAACGTCTGTGATATTTCATGGCCTTAAAAAAAATGGCAGGATTAAGCTCTTCTATGCTTTTCATTTCTTTCTGTATTTTAAAAGCAAAGTGCTACACATATTACTATGTTCAAATTACTCACCCAAACAACACCAGCCCTGTCAGTTAAGATTCTGTGCAATGAAATAATAAGCATAACCGTTGTCTATTTTTAATGTGTAAAGAACATGAGAACTGGTAATTATTTATTCTTATGTACAAATTTATGCTTGGGAAAAAAAAATTAGAATTGTACTAGAGTGATTTTTAAATTGTTCCAAGGTTTACATCCACTGAAATTACAGGAGCATTTTCAAGGAAGTCATTAGTTTTTAGAATTTGCAGTCAGTTCATCCCTGGAGTACCCTGCATATATCACTTTTTAGTCTAGTGACAAAGCATTATTTGGTAGTTTATATCAGCAATAAGTTAAGTTCTTAAATAGTTGCACTGCGTTGACTGACAGCCATTGTCCAGATATACCAAGCAAAAGGGTGGACTCTATTCCTTAGCCAAGTTAAAATTGGAAGTCAATTTATATTTGTAAACTTTAATTATTGTTTTCCATTCCCACAGTTCCTCTATAACTTTAATTTATTGAAGTGCAGACTTAGAAATAAAACTTAAAACAATTTAAGGAATCTATTTGTTAGCAGCTTCTTAAGGATGATCCTGATTCATTGCCAACAGCAAGGCAAGGAGATTAGTCAGATCAAACAAATCCTAAAATATCGTCTTGCTACAGTTCAGCTGAGTGAAAACTGCCACTGAGGCAGACAGAGATTCTCAGAAGGAGAATGCTGCTCAAAAAATAGTGAGGGAGCCTGATGTGTATATATATATTACACCATATAGCATATAGTATCCTTTAACTCCAGATTTCTGATTCAGCAGAGCTCACTGAGTTTAAACTTGTATAATCAGACCAGGAAGAGCGCATCTGTATTTTACAGAGGTAGAACATAAAAGCAAGTGGTATATATTAATATATAATGAGAATTAGTTGAAAAATGTTCTATACCTCCATGTTCAGCCACCTGCACTTGTTACTGGTGCAGCAGAAATTTCCACAGTATTCTGTTAATTTCATACTATTTTAAAACTTCACCTTGATAGACTATTTTCATACTCTGCTGTTTTTTATTAAAGCAGATGGAATCACAGATTAAGAAATATTGATTTAGAAAAGGTGTAAAATGTTGGATCCATGTCAGCTGAATCTGCATTGTATTTGTTGGGAAGTTAGTACATGAGCATTCCCATTATTTATTATTGCTGCATCTTTAAAATGCTGACTAGCCTGCAAGCTGCATTCCTGGAAATCCTAATTATACAGTAATTCAGTCTGTTTATAACATGTTTTCAATTTTCACTACATATTCAGAAAATCCTCTGACATTTGGTTTTATGGAAATATTTGAATCGTAACAGCAAGCTACTACACTGGAACTCTGGCTTTCGGAGACATGGATGGGCTGGTGAAATTGTTCTCTTGTAAGTGGGACATTCAAAAGAATTCCCCATTGATTTCCGTAACAGATGAGTTAAGTCAATGTGAAGAGCATCTGAAATTCCATTGTATTTTAGCAGCACTTGTAAAATGGAAGCAACATATGAAAATGCTGATAAGCAGTGTTCATAAATACTGATCTAAATTGATGTTTTGATTTATTTACTCATAACTTAAATATACCTTTAGGACCGAGACTTTATTAAGCTATTCCTGCTGCTTTAACATAGCTGCTTTTTAAATATGTGTTATCAAATCAATCTTTGGTTGTACTTTTTATATTTCTATTTAGAAGGCTAATTTTTGTTCACACTAAGTTTCAGTGGAAACACCTAGAGAAATCCTTTTGCTTTATATTGCAAATTGATTTGTGTTTTATAATCATGTATGGTTTCTTTCAAGCTTCTTGTTAGTTCATAAATAAGCATGTGTAGCAAAAGCATGCAATATTGAGAATGTCATTAAAATAAGGCCTTAAAAAAAGGTACCCATAGACAAGGGCCAGGCTTGAGTAGTCTACCGAAACATCATCTGCTACTGCCACTGTTGAAAACAGAGCAGCAGGCTCAGTAGACCATTCTCTGACCCAGGAAAACATTTATTTTGTTATGGTTGTATGGTGTCAGCAGCTCATTTTCGTTAACTTAAAGTTTCTATAAGTTCTGATGTTTCTATAAGCAAAAACCTTAGCTTTTGCTACTGCTGAGAGTGCGTAATGCCGATAGCTGGTTGAATTTTCACTTCTGTAATCTTCTGAGTGTGTGCTCTATTCAAGTCTAGGATTGCCTTAGTGTTGACTGTCCTGGATAAATAGCTACATTGCTCGTGCTAACATCCCATCAGGATTTGTGAAACGGGCATTGCGCTCTCTGTCCTGCCTGCAGGGCCAGAGAACTGACACAGTCATTGGCGTGGTAGAACTGGAACTGTTTCCTTGTTGAGTTGCCCGTAGTCTCTAGGACTGTAGAAGCATTTTTTCTCACTTTAACAAATATTTAAATGTTAACGCAAGGTGGAACAGCTTCAGTGCAGGAGACCCAACAAACATTCAGACCTTAAAGGCTGCTAATTAAAAAATCTCCTGGAATGTGGACAAATGGAGGGAGGGAGAGAGAGAAAGGACGGACTGAAACTGTGGAGTACTTTTGCTATCTTTATTACTTGTGTCGAAGTGTTTCTTTTGTTCCAAAGAACCTCTGAATGAGAACATTTATTCCTACATTTATATGTGTAGTCTAGGGCTACAGTCCCCAGTCTTTTCTGTTACTACTTGGAAAGAGTAAGGCATCGCGACATGGTGTTACATGAGCAGTATATTGGACATTTCTCAAAAGCTGGTAGGGTGTATTCTTCAGAAAGTCCCTGGAGAGCCTCACTAGTCTCCTGAATAATCAGACTTTGACTGCCAGCATCAGAATAATTTGTGTAAATAGCTTCCACCTCATCTCTTTCTTTGTGGTTTTTTTTGGTAACTTCCAAGGAGCAAGTACAAGTTAGCCCTTGCATTTCCTGAGTGTCCCTTGGTCCTTATTCCATCGTATGACTAGAAATATATCCAAAATAACAATTTGACTTGGGAACCTTCCTGACCCATTGCCAAAAAGGGATGCCAGGAGTTAACTTTGTCCAACTGTACACTATAAGACATGCAGGTGAAAGGCTGACTATTCTGATCTATGGATAATAATATGAACTTAGGACATGGTGTTGTGCTTTGCAATGTATGTTACTTCATACATAGGTAAATACAATTTTAATCCAAGATGCTGCTTGAGTGGACTTACAATATCAGAGGAGTTTGCGTATGAAATTGCAGGGATTAATTAGCTTTACATGACAAATAAGATATTTTCTTGACTCTAGGTCTTTGTGTACATTTTTCTGCTTCATTGAATTTACACACACACTTCACACACTCTTCCTGTGCATAGTGAGATTCCAGTGGAATACTACGGAAGCTAGACAACAAAACTCCTTTTTGAACTTATGCCATACTTTCTATCCTATGTTTATTGTTCAGCAATGCAAAATGTTAAATTGCTGTAATGTAAAGTATAACCATTCATTTTGCTGTTACATAGCCAGGAAAATATGTGGTAGATCGCTGTCATACAACATGGTGAGACTATAGCCAAAATTCTGAGAACCCATACTTTATGGGTCTGACAATAATGATTTTCAGTTAGAACATTCAGTCATTTCCTTATTGGTCTATGTAAAGAGCTCATAATCTCAACCAGTAGTTATATGGGTGATGTAGTGCTGTCTCAGAGGCACAGCAGGCAATATTTGCTTTCTCCTTTTTACCCCTGAGATTTCCAGCATTGGGGATTTTATGGTGATAGGGACAATGCTTGTCTGTCGGTGAATTTACAGACATCTCTATCTAAAATCCTATTTTCATTCTGGGAATTCCTTTGCATTCTTAATCCACTCAGATTTTTTCTCTGACCTTTTGCTCGTTTCAGTTAATCTCCCACTGCTGAAGTCACTGCCACCAAAACTGCCTTCTGCCAGGTTTTACTTCCCAACACTGTTCAGATAAATATATTTAAATGACTTATACCTATGTAAACCCAAAAATGTTCAAGTTGTGTATGCGTTGTAGCTCATTAGTCCCATTTTCATCTGATTTTCTAATAACCATATATTTCTATAACCATGCTGGGTTCTCTTCAGATCTCTTAAAGCTTCAAAAATTTACTTTAGATCCGTGATGTGGCAGACCATCATTCAAACATGAAGTCTCACTGTTACTTTACAGAGTATTTTGGAGGAAAGTTTTCTTGCTCCAAATAATTTATATGATTGAGGTGTAAATCTATGAACTTTCTGTGGTTGAAACATGTCCTTTTCTTGCAAAAACCTTACACACCAGTTTTTTCAGTGGTAAAGATAATAGTGATATGGAGAAAGGTAAGAACAGAGCTGAAGTTGCAATGAAAACTAAGTGTTCACAAGTCTATGCTATAGTAAAATATTCTTAGAAATATTGTCTTCTTTCATGAGACACTCTAAGACTTTTCTCTAGTTTCTAAGTTTTTCAAGTAATAAATAGGAAATCAATCCACTGAAAAGAGACTTTGGCAGTTAGTTTAATATAATGGGCTATAGCCAATTTCTTGTCATACTTTTTTAGGACATTATCAGATTCATTCTCAGTGAAAGTTCTTGCTTTGTAAAACATCTAAGAATCTCAGAAATCTGGAAATCAGGAGACCCATAGTAAAAAACGTAACAGGGCTATTGTTTAAAAATAATGCATTGGTTTGTCTAGAGTTTCATCTGACAAAAATCTTGTTATTAAAGCAGGGCTGTTTGTAAGGTGGCATAACACAAACCAAGAGTAGGCCAGCTGTTTTGAGCACAGAAAAGTAAACTACTGGGTTATTTATTGCTAGCTTTCTAATTTACATATTTTCTATTCTAATGGAAAGTACTGTTAAACTGCTGTCATTCTGGGTAGGGAGGATAAAGGTGTTGCTTTCCCTTATAAAAATTGGAACCCTGTTTTCAGTGCTAGACCTTAATGGAACTTGAATTCAGTTTCTAGTAATGCCTCAGTGGGGAAGATACAGCCAGAGCAGTGGAAGAAGAGCCTTCCCCACCAGTTCTGCCCCTGCCCCAAGATGTCACCAGAACCTGCATTCATGGTATCCAACGGGAAGCTGTTTGTTGCTGTCTTCTCAGGACAATGAAGACATAGTATGTAATTTTCACCTACAATATCTATATTTTAAGTGGAGATCCCCTCAGGCTGCCTTCATGAGCAGCAGTGCTAAATTTCAGGTTTCTCATCTGAATCAATAGCAAAGCAAGTCCCCTATTACAATGTGCTTTTGCAATTAGAAGGCCGTATGTAATTTCCCCCTGGAAACAGTTGGAATTGCATCTCTTTAGATAACAGCTGATTTGGATTTCCCCAGAATGGCAAACTGGTGGCTTTCATCATATGCAGATATTAAACTGTATCTGCAAAAGCAGGGGAATCAATTGTGGCCAAGATCCAGGTTTGATTGCCTGTCTGCATCACCTTTTCAGTCTCAGTTAAGCTGAGTTCTTTACTTTGCATCTTGTCTAAACTTTAAAAGTGTTTCTGAAGCTAACCACTGTTTAACAATTACCACATTTCCTCCCACAGGCAGTTATGTTTCACTTGTGGTTTAAGTAATCCATAACATGTTATTGGTTACTATGAGTTTGTCAAAGCATTAGTATTTCTTTGAGTTACGAATATCATTGAGAGACAAAGAAAATCTCATTCATTTCCAAAACTGAGTACTACTGGCATAGAAACTCACTAAATGCTAGTATTTTCTCAGTGGCAAGGGACTATTAGAAGAGGACAGAGGAAAAGAAACATTGTTCTGGAATGAGATCTCGTACTGCGTCACTGCTCTGGTATACCATGAGAGAGAAACACAGCTAAAATACAAACAGAGACTGGGATTTTTTTTTTAAATTTTTGGCCACAATAAATTTGGGGTTGGAACTAAAAAGAAAGAGGTGGAAAGAGAAGACATGCATACTTAATACTGAAGGAGAACTTGTTTGTATCTAACATATTGGAGAAATTGTTTGAGAACAGTTCATTCTAGTGAAAATATTACTTTTGTAAGACTGCCAAGATCAGTGTTTTCTCATTCATGAATCAGAGTTCTTTGCTCATTTGTGGTTGCTTTCTTCTCATCCTCTTTCCTTTCCTACTGTCTTTCTACAGCAAAAAGCCATCAACAGTTGCCCAGCTAAGCACTTGCTCAAGTATCAGTTGTGAGGGGTCTATAGAACAAGTTAGGTGGGCCTCATCCATTTACACAAAACCACTGATGTGCTCTTCTTATGTGTGCACTCCATACAACCCTCTGGTTTTGTATGGACAGCTAGGATTCTTTTACAGTTATTTAGGTCTGCTGCAGAAGAACTTGTGTGTCTTCTGGTAAGAAGTGTGAAAATGTGTTGAAAAGCCGTCCTTACTGCAGATGGGGGGGGGTCTACCCAAGCAAAAGCACCGTGTGGGCTTCAGTTCCTGCCATCAAGTGCAAGTGAGGTTTGGGTTCAAAGAGCAAATGAGCATATACTTC
The DNA here is from genome assembly GCF_036013445.1 of Caloenas nicobarica. Taxonomy (NCBI): domain Eukaryota; kingdom Metazoa; phylum Chordata; class Aves; order Columbiformes; family Columbidae; genus Caloenas; species Caloenas nicobarica. The sequence continues at coordinate 21,208,627 of NC_088248.1, read as the reverse complement.
AAGATCGGGAGGAACTGGGCAGAAATACAGAGGACTATACAGGTAACACAGGTGTGTCTCTCTGTTAGAAACAGCTATGTAATGCCTAAATGTCAGTATAGGTCTGTCACTCCCTTCCTTTTCTGAGATGGATTTGCTGGTTCTATTGAATTCTGTTCATGTGAAACCTGGAGACTGCTGACAATTACATAGCTGTGGATGTTCGGTGCAGAACTATATTGGCCATTTCATTACAACAAATCCAACTAAAACAAAAGGATAGTTGGGGAAGGAGGGAGGGAAGGGAAAGGAAGGCATTATTCCTTACCGCAAAACGTTCCTCACTTTCTCCTCGTCCCCTAAGCAAACTAGCAGAGTATGTCCTTCACGCACGCAGGCCTGTGCAGGAAAGTTACTGAAGCACTGACACAGAAGGGAGTCATACAAGATATTGTACCTGGCTCCAGTAAACTGTGAGTGTGTGGGTGGCAAGGAGCTTGGTTCCATGTGCTTTCCACCCCACAGGCAGCTCCACAACTTCCTGTTGTGGAGGTTTCTCCTCTTTCATATGTGGCTTTGTGCAGTAGGCTTGCCTTTCCCTTGGTTGACGTATTTGCAGCCTGTGTACAGTAAGTAGCCTTGTGCAGTTTGCTCATCCAAAAAGGCTGCATATAAATTTGATTTATGAACTCTGTAGGGTGGTGTTATGAAGAATTATCTCAACTAAGAATAATTTTTCATTAGTTAAACAGGAGATGACATAGTGCATGATTTTTTTTTCCAGGCTTTTCAATACGTCCCATTCAGGAATCAGAACCAAAGACAATGTTATTTTAGTTCTTTTGGGAATATATTTACTCACTCCCAGTGTGTTCTGTCCTCCTTAAAATGACATGTTTACTCAGAAAGGAGTATACCAATCACTATAATTTTATGCTGTCTGCTTTAATATGAAGTGTTTTCTGAGATTAAAATCAGAGTTCATAGTCAAAGTAATAGGTCTAGGCTTTCATGATTTGCAAACAGAATTATATACCTACTCCCTTTGCTTGTGAGTTCGTGAACTAAGGGTAAACATGAGGGCAAGCTGTATCTTGCTGAAACATAGACAAGTGTGACCAAACCATTAAATTTATTTCTTTTTTGAATCCTCTTGATTTATTAAGGGAGAAGATGGCAAAATGAATGAAAGTGTAGATCAGAGCCAAGATTTTTGTCTTCACTGGGGGTCAGATCTGGGTAGCAAGGTAAATATTTTGTGGTTGAATGACTGTCAAGGAATAGCTGGGATGATTAAGTAGCTTGTTGTAATGTTCATCTCAGTAATTTTGATAATGACTGGAAGTATTTTGGCCACAAAAATGAAGAGGTGCAGAAGCCTGTCTGATGTTATACGACATAGATAAAAAGGATGGGAGGCTTACAACATTTTATGTTGGAAATATTTATCTGTCAGTCATCGTCAACAGGCATTCAGATTCTGTCGGCACAGCAGTATTAAAGTTGTTTCAGCTTCGCTAATGTGAGTTTGTTTTACATTTCAAGGGATTTAGCTAAAAATTAGTAATGAAAACATAATATGTATGTCCATTTACCATGTTGGTTTGACTGATACAGACCAAACAGCTTTGTATTTTATTGCCTTGAATGTATAGGGTATGCTATGGGTGGGATATTCCATTGTTAAGACAAACTAATTTTTTCCCAATTGAAGGCAATCACTTTACATTTTTATGATGTAAGTAGCATCAATAAACTTGAATAGGCACAGATGTCAGTTGCTTGATATACCAGATAGTTTATCCAGAGTGGTCAATTAATAGTTTGGCTAACTTCAAGGAAACTATTTCATAGGTCTAAAGAATAAGTATACAGTCTTTCTGGAGAAACTATAGATATGATTTGAACATGTAAACAATATAGATTATATACTCCTTTACCATTTATTTTACTAGCAGAGTTTTCACTTGTCTAACTGGAATAATATACAATTTAGATACAGAATATAAAAAATATGAAACCTCTGGTTTAATAGTGATACTAACTGTGTGCTACTAAGTCTATTTCTTTAGCCCAGTAAGCCTTTATATAGTTCAAATAGGCCTTATACTAAATACTTTGGAAAAACTGAGGAAGTTTACAGATTTTGATCCTCCATGCAAACCTGTTAGCACATTTCACTTAGTCACAAAATATAGGGCATTTGGTGGGTCGAAGTACAAGGCATATGAGTCCCAACTGGCTAAGTTGTGTGGGAGTGCAGGTCTTTTCATCTACACACCTCATTCCAGGCCACTATTTTTTCCCTTTATCCAGACAACAGTCTTTTCTGTTTCTACCATAAATGCCACTCAATGAACCAACCACTAGGTCATGCTCAAGTGCAATGGAATCTTGTTTTCCCCTCCCAAACATCTAGCATCACCTCCACGGTGACTTCAGGTGCTGTCAGGCCAATGAAGTTGTTTCACAGATACACCTATTGTGGTTGGTGTGAAGAAAATTCTTATAGATGTAAATATATGAAACTTCTAAACATTTACAGGAGCAGGATCTAGAGGTATTATGGAATTTATCTTTTTTTCCCCTAAAACTTCTCTCACTTAAAAAAAAATTGCTTATTTTATCACTGTGGAATTAAACAATACTGTAAAAAGCCTCCTAAGATTCAGCTTTTCTAAAACCAGCTATGGGATTGTATCACCTAATACCTTCTCCCTCATGAGAACAACAGCAATTGAAACACAAGATACTTTGTCTTTCTTTGTGCACTTTCATCAACAGAGATTATTAGTTATCTTCAAATTTTGCTTAATGAGATCTTTTCTCAGGATTATATTTCAGGGAAAAATGAAATAATATTTGATGAAGATTGTTGTCTTGGAAAACAGACAAAAATGTTCATTTTCATACTTTCAGTGTAAATATAAATTTTAATTGAAAAAATATAATCAAGAAAATAAGTTATTATAATGCTGCAAAACAAATAGCAGAACCCTCTGGGAGATCTTCACGCAGCAGAGATTGTGGATTTTTTGGGGAGCAATTCCTCAGGTGCTAGTTTGAAAAGTCTTTTGTATGGAAAAGATCAACAGACAATATCATGCTGAAGCATAAATCCGTTTACTTCGTATGTGTGTTCGTAGCTTTTCCTGCAGCCTTTCTGGAAATTAGAGAAGACATTTGCTTTTAAATAAAATTCTTTTTGATGGAAGACTTTTAAATCAGGAAAATGACGCCTTAGCATTTTAAGCTTGTTTGAAGTATGTTGCACATCTAAAATGACTGAGAACCATTGACTTAAATAGACATTACCTAACCTTGAAAAGTCTGTGTTTGTGGAATTTGATGAATATATGGAGAAATACATTTACTGCAGCACTCTTTCCACTGGCTTCATCAGTCCTATGGAATGACCTCACCTTGATGATTCTTTCTCCAGGAGCTTCCCTTTGAAAAATTTCCTGCTTTTGGGCAATAGATCAATTGTGATGGTACCAGCCTCTTCCAATGACCACTGCTTAATTTTGTAGCTTGTACCAGGCATTCGTGACCCGTTCACACTAGGGGACTTGGGATGTAATCTTGGAAACAGCAGAAGAGTTGAAAAGCCGGTTAAATCTGTAGTCTCTGTTGAAGGCATGGTACAGTACTTATACTCTAGCCAAATTGTGGAAGAGTGAGCCAAGAAATAAAGGCCATCTAGCAACTCAGGTATAGAGCTAGGATTAGAGTTTAAGTCAGTTGAATCATGATTTTAGATTCTTTTCACTACATCATACTTGTTTTCTGAGTTCTGGCTAATCTTTATCAAACTTTATTACTGACATGCAGCTACTTGGCCTGTAGGTCGCTGAGCATCTGGCAATTGAAGAAATGTATGTTAGAAAGCAAGGTGAGAAAGCTATTAGGTAAAGTGGTGAGTTAATCGTATTTTTATATATAGGATTGTGGAAAATGAAACTTGTGGTTGGTATTTATCATCAAAAGCTTCCATAAAGGCCCAGCTGGTTGCTAGGTATGACCATGGAATGAGTATTTGTCTGACTGCCAGCTTTTGGTTGAAGAATGGCAGAATAAAGTTGCTACCTACAGGGAAATTTTACTGATCTGTGTTGGAGGCTGAAGGAAAGGACTTTAAGAGCACTCGAGGCTCATCCATTAAGGATATTAGACACAGGGCTACTGGGAAGATGATGCTGAGGAAGAGATCAAAGAGCATAAAATGCAGTAGGTTCTGAGAAGGAGGATTAAACTTAGATCTGCAATAAAACTTTTCTCTGCCTGAGAGGTTTAAAGGAAGATCTGCTATGAAATTAATTTAGTCATTACTTCTTAGCTGTGAATAATAAGTAAAAGTTTATTAAATGTCTCTAAAGGGGATCTACAATGACAAACTGTGACTGGAGACTGTCTTGAAATAAGGTACAGTATAACTTAAAAACTCTTAAAAATAGCAGATATGCTATAGGCATTCTTTCCATTCTCAGTAACACTGTTCATTCTGCTTAGGTTGGGGTCAGACCTTTGTGGATTGAAGCAAATTTTTGCCTATGTTTTAAGTTTAATCATAGTCTTATCTAAAATCTCAAACAGAGATAGGAAAAATCATCCTGTGTGAGTGCTTGTCTCTCTGAATTGACTAGAAATGGAGTTGAGATTGTAAGTTTAGTCCAGGTGCAGTTATTAGAGTTAAGTGAGATAAATGCCACTCATAATGTAATAACACATTTTTAATGGGTGTCAAAGGTTTATTGTTATCACTTGCTGGATTCCAGTAGACCAGACCATGTTCTGTTTATCTGAGACCCTAGAGGCAAGATTTTTTGTATTTACTTATACACTCTGTACTGAATGTATATGTGGTATTTAATAAATACTGTCTGAGTGTGATACCTCACAGTGTGTAACAGCTTAGGTGTTATTCTTAGATTCACATAAATCACCCATGAGTAAAATTAGGCAAATACATGTAATAATTGATAGAGCAGTTTGAGAAGTGAAAGTTACATGAAATCAGCTGAAAATTACTGGTATTGATCTGTGACACAGCAACTGTGCACACCCATAATTTGTTTCGTGATAAAAGAAATGGGGCGTGCGTACTCCACCTTCAAACTTTTTTCATCTGTTCATAACTTTAGCATGCAATGATCGATCCAGTGAGAAACTATGATATTGTTACTGTGTTTAAGCTTAAGCCTACTGATGATATGTCATGGTTGGGTTGTATTTTCTTCAGGTAAATTTATGGGACTTGTGGAGTAAATTGCTACTGTGTTACCAAGGCCTTCAGATTTTAGCCCAAACAGATTTGATTTGGAAAAAAAACACACTTTATTTGCTCTTTCTACAGCATTTCCATAGGCCAGTTGCTGTAAAAATTTCAAACTCAGTATTTAATTACTAATTCCATTATTTTAAGTGCCTTGTTTAATGTGCTCTTTTGCATTATACCAACATTGAGGTTAATTATGTTAATTTTTGCATGCAGTGCTCTAAACCAACATGCAATAGGTTCTCTAGAAACAACAGATGTGTAGAAGTAACTCTTTTCACCACCCACATTATGAGTACCACAGTCTAAATGCTTTGGCAATGGACTTAAAAAAAAAAAAAAAGCTGATCATGAAAATACAATTAACATTATTTATTTGGAAATTGACACTGCTTAATTTTCACACTAACACCCAGATTTATCTGTGTATCTCAGATAACCAAACACATACAGAAATCAGCCTAAAATGTCTTTTCCTTCACCTCTGTTCTATCCATTTAATTTTTGGAAAAGGTGAAGAAAACATAGATTGAGGAAAAGAAATCAACTAAGGAATTTTGTTTATTATGATTGGACAGCTGCAGTTGGTCCACTAAGGATCACTTTATGTTTTATTTTGATTGAGGAGATACCAGTCTGCCAACCATAATTTGTACAATGCTGCTATTGCCGTTGAAAATAGATGACCTTTTGCAGCTGACAGTGGTACTAATTAAGGTGTCATTGCTTGGCAAAGTTTTCCATCTCTGACATAATCAGTGGTGGGCTTTTTGTTTTTATTTCTGTATATTGATATGTTGCCAATTTATCAGTTAGCCTTTGTCAAGAATTACAGTGTCCTCCCTTAAGAGTTAATTCTAATCTTCTTAAGTTAATCACATATTTAGTAAATGTTGCTGAATAATTTGCACACGTGTTCAAAGTTAATAATTTTGCTGAATCAGCATTATAATTTAATTTTTCATAACCAGACTTAGTTGGAGAATGAATATATGTCCAAACATTTTTTTAAGCTTTCTTAGGAAAATGAAGAATCTCTTTTTTTCAAATATCCATCTTTATATTCTTTGGTCTGCAGTCTTTGCCCATGCATCTTTTCTAGCCTTTTTACTATCGTTTTATCCTGTAAGAAGACATAGTCATCCTATTAGTCTTCAGTTTGTTTCTCATTTCATGCCTGGTTTTCCATACCAGAAGACAGACATGGAACAAAATTATACTGTCTTGTGTGAATCATAGCTACTGAATCCAGTGATCATCTTTTTCTTTGCCTATAGCTCTACTCCTAATTTTAAGTATTAAAGAGAAAAGCAGAATGCCATTCTACAGCCATCATGTAGATTATGTCGTCTTTCTGGATTATGCAAATTTATTTTGTACTAGGGAATTATTTCAATCAAACTGATGCCCATACATCTGTTTAATTTAAGAAAAAAATCAATATGCCGGTGAGTTTTGAAGAAAAAAGCAATATACTGGCTTCAGTTTATAAAGGCCATGATTGCTGTTCCAGCACCTCTTATCTTTTGCTGACTTTCTCCAGATAACAGAAGCATGTGAGAGAGAAGTATTTTGATGTCCATTTGTTTTTCATCAAACAAGTCTCAAAGCTGAAAAAAAGAGCAGCCTTCTAGCCTCTCATGTAGAAGAAGTCAGTTAGTGACTGGAAGGATTCTGGTTCTGGAATTTGCTTAGATGGAGTTCAGATTTATTAATTTCTTAGTCGTGCTCCAAACTCAATTTAAATGTACGTTATGTATATTACAAGTAATTATTTGGGGGGGAAAAAAGGACAGTAGGATATGGCAGGCATGGTGTAAAATACTCTCTAATGGGCTTTACTAATTGTCAGCTCTAAGGTAAGTACTCTTGCTATAAAACAATTATTTGAAAAAGGCTCTAAAACATCTACAGAGCAGCAATATAGCATTGTTGCAATTCTATGTCCAGGCCAACTGAGACGTAAAGCAAAAATACTCTCAGAAATCAGAATCTCCTGGATCACTGCACTACCCTGTAGTGTTTCTCTAGGAAAATATATGTTTAGAATATAAATTTTTAAGGTGTTAGTAAAGCCTGCTCATCTAATTTTTACTCCACTACCGATTTAGTGGAAGTTTTGCATATTTTTATAGGATTTAGACTTTACTATTTTGTCAAAAATTATTTCTTTTTAATTAAATCTTGAAGTACTTTTCAGTTTGTTTAGTTTTTAAATTCCCACCTTTAGCAAAATTAACGGTAAGAACTGTGAGTTCTGTATCACTGAATACTTAGCAAAATAGTAAGATTTCAAATTATTATTTTAAAGAGTTATCACATACACTTCTGCTTCTCTGTGTAGGATGCTAATTTTTTTCAAAGTACTAGACATATTCTTTACCTGAAATATTTACAATCAAATATAAAACAGGGATGTGTGTTTTGGAGAACAAAATAGGAAAGAAACACATGATTTACTTAAAAACATATCCCGTAGTACTTTTATTTCATCAAATCATGGAATGATTTGGGTTGGAAGGGTCCTTAAAGATTATCTAGTTCCAACCCCCACTGCCATGGGCAGGGACACCTTCCACTAGACCAGGTTGCTCAAAGCCCCGTCCAACCTGGTCTTGAACACTTCCAGGGATGGGGCATCCACAGCTTTTCTGAGCAACCAGTTCCAGTGCCTCACCACCCTTGTAGTGAAGAAGTATTTCTAGTATTTAATGTCAGGCACTGGACTACATGGATTTCAACACTGAAAAGTAACTAAAGACTGATGACTTAGAGGAGTATCCTTCTCTACTGTATAGAGCCTCTGCCTTTCCTGTGACTCTGTTAAATAGTGTTTTGACCAAAGGTATCATAGTTCAGAATTAAAACTTATAGCTTTAATACTTCTGAAGAAATACCTGAGGTTCTCTCTTTAGCCTTGGCCAAGGCCATTTAATGAGGCATGTACGTAAGGATGGGAGTTGCTCCACTGATGTCACTAAAATCAAGTTTACATTTACTTGCTTAACAGAACAGGCTTCTGAGGTAATGCTGATGTATTTAGATTTGGAATTTGGGCAATTTAGATTTAGTCTGGTTTTGAGGTATTTGTACTGTGATTCTGTCAAACAATCTGTTTCAATACAATTATTTAAAATATATAGCTTGCACAAGTGACTCAACTCTGTATTCCAGTTTTAGAGATAACTGGAATAGGACCACTGTCTCTCACTATTGTCTGTGCAGAATTGCAATGTATTGTCAACAATTTTGCAATGAAAAGTATTGATAGGAGGAATTTATGTTTATTTGCCATCTGCTTATAATTCTTCAAGTGCCAGGACAACATATCTTGCACCTCACTTGTGCTTATTTTGAGAGGTTATTTGCTATGATGCAAAAACCAGAACTGACACAGCAATTTAAAATCTGTGACATGCCAGCAGTTCTACAACACACTGGATCTAGGGTTGCCAAAAAATCACAAAAAGAAATGCTATGCAGTGGTGAGATTTCCGAAGAAGGAAAGGCTGGAAGCTTGCCAGAATACTTTCTTCAAAGGACTGCATGTCCTTGCAGGGCCTGTTGTCCTCAGTTGCAGTATGTTGCAGGGAGCATGACTGACTCAGTAATGTATTTTCAGTTTACTGCCACATTTGTGCAACCCATCAGTTTTCAAAAGTGGCTATGATCAAATAGGAGCAAGACCAGGCCCTATGCCTTTATGTGCTTGTTCAGTTCATTGCAACTAACTCCAGTAGGTTTTTGTTGCAAGACATGTGACTTAACAGGAAAATTATTCACGCTACGGTCTTCCTTGCTTTTTCTTAGGAACATGCTGCAGTCCTCCAGTCATGTACTCTGAAGTCTAGTTGTGTTTATTGAGTTTTGATGAAACTGTCTTGTAGTCCTGACTTCTATATCAAAGTACTGGACAAAAAAAAGGAGATCTCTGGATCTGTGTCTCAGAATTATTTAACACCATCACTGAATTCAGTCTTTAGCACTCAAAGAAAACTACAGTAATGACTGGCTTGGACAAGAACTCTGAATTTTATTTGCATAATTTCGAAGAGGGATCTGGCCAAAAATAGCACTTATGAAAGAAGTCAAGTTAGCTGTGATTGAGAGTGCAATGAAAATGAAATGACATATCAAGAAGGCATTGTTTACAGGAAATAATTAGTTATATCCTGCACTGTTTCTATGTGGGGAAAAAAAATATAATGAGATTGACCACAACTGTGGCTCATAAATTTGCCTGGAGACAAGGGGTTAAATTATCTGTTAGCAAGAGACTGATGGGTTGGTCTTGCTTTCGAGCAACACCATGGTGATCTCTTCTTCTCTCTAATTAAACCAATGTACCTCTTAAATGTTGGTTGTGTGCTGGCAGGGTGCTGTCTCAGGTCATGTAGTTCAAAAAGTGATGGCGTATCATGACAACGTATTTCTGCATTGTGAATTACAGATATTGTTGACATACAGATTGTTGTCCTCCATATGACGTAATAATGACTGCCACTGAGACATTGCATAGGAATTGTGAAAAATGAGTTAGATTCAATGAGACAGCTCAGAAAGAATAAAAAAGAGGTTAATGTTACCTGAGTCAATCAAATTAATATTCTGGGTTTGATCATCTTTAGTGAACAGAAACAATCCCCCATTATGTGCTTCTGCTGTTCAGGGAGTACTTTTTGTCATCCCTGACCAACCACCCCAACAGCACTGTGCCCTTCCCCTTTGGGGACTACATCTCTCAACCAGCAGAACACTGAGAACAACAGTGGTTGATGGTAAGCAGAAAAAAACAGACGTTTTTTAAGGGACCCCTACCAACAACCCAAAGCAATGTACACACTGAAAATGTCTGCACTTCTAAACCCCCAAATATGAGGAAAACCTAGGAATGAAGAGAGTGCTCCAGCTAGTTCCCACTTGCCATTAGATCTGTCACCACTTGTTATTGCCCACCCAGTTTTCACTGTGCACTTGACAATTTCTTATTAGTATTCATAGAATCCATGCAAGAGTCAAAACCACAGATCACTAGGATATTTATTAGGAAAGGAGACTCTTGAATAGGAAATGTGATTCAAATAATCTTCTAGCAATATATTATCTTGACCTCTGCAAATGCTTTTGCCAATTTTATGATGGAGCAATGTTGAATTGAGTGGGTGGTGTAAGCTAGGAAGGATTATACAGGCCAGGGGGAACAGATCCTCTTACTGTTGCATTCCAGATATTTCTAATTTAAGGGTTTCCATAGGACAATAGTTTTGGAATAGTACATACAGTACTTTTTTTACAGGAGTTAGTGGACTTCACTGACACATATGTTCAACTTTCCCTGTTTTTCAGTAAAGACTTTTTTGTCATTTCTTCATCCCAGCTTCTGTAAACAGGCCCCAGATAATGTGAAGTGAATTGCACATGGAGTATGTGGGAAGACCCATGTAGGGTGTGTGGCAAGTCTTCTATCTGAGGCCTTTCAAAGCAGGTTCTTCCACAGGAGAAATGTGGTGGGTTGTGGGAACAGTGGATGGTGAAAGGGAGCTGGCAGGCATATATTCACATGGAATATATTAAGCACATTGCAGTCACTCCTCTGGGTTTCGGCAATAACTTGAACCTCTGCATCTGACTTGCTTGGTTTTATGATCCCTCTTTTTGTGTTCTTGATGTTCCTTCTTCTTCAACCTCTCTTTGTCTGCCCACACAGTTTGTTTCTGTAATGTGCTTTATCTTTCTAGTAGTTGAAAACAGTATGCTTTCCATCCACTCTTCATATATCCTTAGTGCTTGCCCCTTGCTCTCTGCTGCTTCCTCAGTAGAATTTCAACATATTCATATGTCAATGAATAGGTATGCTGTGCTTTTATATTAAATGCCTTAGCACACATGTGCCATCTGATTCTTGAATTATCTTGAAGTGTGTAATGGACTTCCCTTTTGCATTCTGAGTTCTCAGATTCCTTCCCTGCATTTCTATTGCTAGGCTTTTCTAAGAATACTGAATCAAATCTGAATAAAATACTGAATAAATCCTGCTATACATTGAAACTGTGAGATGCATTTCAGAATACCATTTGTAATTACATTTGTCATTCCACAACATTTGGCATACTGCTGCTGGTGGCCTACTTGTTGACAAGTAACAGATTTTGTGGCAGGCCACACAATATACCATAAAATACTGAGTATCAACACTGGACAATCAATCAAACTAGCTTAATAATACAAAGAGATGATTATTATTAGAGGAATACTAGGTATTCATAGGACCCTACCCAGACATGGGTGGTTTTGCAGACTCATGCTGCCATTAGACCATCCAGGCCTAGTGTTTTAATACAGCAGTATAAAAGAACTGTCTTGTTTCTGTCATGTCAAGGTAAATGGGGGAACCCCTAAATAAGGGAATAAGGGACAAAACTGGCTGGTCTAGCAATGAAAAAACACACCAAGCAGCCAAACTCAGAAGGGAACTTGCACTTTGATTTATGCTTTGTAGCCACTGCTGTGTGTTTGCAAAAAAGGGCCTAGAGAGGGAAATGTTTGGACTATATTCACTTGACGTAGAAGCAGTGTGGGAACTAAGCACTTCTTCTGTTAAACTGTTGTTAAAGTGGGATAGAAATTACTTGCAGTCTCTTAGGTAAGCTTCCATACAACTAATGTATCCCCAAAAAGATATCATTTTCAGGCAGCTAGCTGACTTGAGAGCCAGCAAGACATTCATTTTAATCCAAACTTTATTTTCAAAGATTGTGTATTTTATAATAATGTGCTAAGAACAGCTTCTTACACTATGAAAGTTCACATGGCTCTTCTGAATGGAATGTTTGACAAACCTGAATATGATGCTATACTTGGAGTTATGTCTAAATTAACCTGCATCGATTCCTTTACTGCCATTTTTGGAGTCCTTTCTGCTCTCACAATAGTTTGTTTTAAGGTAAGCTCATACTATCTGCAGTGCAGTTAATAACCTTTTTGTAAGGTGGCATATGATTTTTGCCTTGTCAAACTAAGTATTCAAGACAAAGTTTTAACCCAAAAGTTGATTAATTAAAAAAAAAAAAAGGTGGAAGGCACATGAATTTTAAGTTTGTGGATAGAAGAGGGTGAATGATTCATTCTGTAGTAGTCTCTGAGGAGCGAAAAGAGTGTTAACTATAGAAGAAGATAATTAAAACCCAATGTCTGTCATTTAGTCTGAACTGCAAATGTCTACAATGCTTTAATGTTGGATCATACTCTGACTAACTTTAAAATGGAGAGAAATGTACACACTGATGGGGATCTAGTCCAAACTTTGGTCTTAGCAGCTGTATGGAAATGACCAACACCTAATTGGCATTGTTAGCTGCTTTTCCTTATTTTCCAAAGATTATTCAGCAAGACCAACAGCTCAGAAGAAACAAGTTGGTCTTTGCTCATGCTACCATGCTGCACCTACTAAGTCATAGTAGGTGCAACCAAGACTTCCCAGATGACCAAGAAGCAATTGTATTCTTCACCTTTGGTGAAAATGTTCCAGAAAACAACTGTCTCCTCCAGGGAAAACTAGAGGAAGAAAAGATCACTGTTTATGGCAGCTGGAACAGAAGGAAAGAATGACTGAAGGAGAGAGAAGGGAAAGACTAAAGATCGACAGGGAGCAATACTTCAGGCCATGATGGCCTACATCTTTTTACCCAGGTACCTGTAGCAGTTGTCTGGGGCAATGTAGACAAGTTCAGTCTCATAGACTGCACTCCTTTGCAGCTAGGCCACTGCCTCCAGAGGTGTCGGACTATATGAGCGTAGGCCTAAGAATCTTTACTATGGTACTAGTTTTGGTGAAATGGCCTGGTGTGCTAGGGGAATATGAACAGTATTGGAGATACCAGTGCCCAGGTGTACAACTATTGCAGTTCTCTGTTTTTCCTCTAACAATCCAAAAGCCATATGACTACTTAGTAGGAACTAGAAACTTACTTGAAGAGCCTATGAGAGTTACTCTTGCTTAGCTGGGGTTGTGCAACAGTTTCCAGAAGGAGGATGTCTGTATTGGGTCCAGTGCAAATTGCCACCTGGTACCTACTAATGTTGCTGTCTACGGCAGTCTGGCCGAGGATGAAGAGGCCCAAATTCTCATTACACAGCAATCTTTTATATACCCCATCGTATTGTCCACACAAAGCCACAGTGGTCTACTAGAGCCTTTATTATGAGGTGCTAGAGTCCCTTTCATTGATATCATTATAGTCCCTTGGGAAATGGTAGACATATACAGGCACAAAGGTGTTAGTGACAGGTGGTGAACCCAAATGGAGCCCTGCTCCATGTGGATGTAGCTGATACTATAGACAAAACCTAGTGATATGGGAACTGTTGGTTCAAGCCAGTAAATATGAGCCTGAAGTCTGACACAGCTACTGAAAGACATACAACTGTAGCCAAGAACATCCTTTAATGACTCCATTTAGACTCAGTCATAAATGCTTTGGACACAAAACAATTTCCTAGTTTGTTGTTTGTTTGTTTGTTTGTTTCTTCATAGTTCTTATGAACAGTATTCAAATAGAAGTTTTGGAGAATTGGTACCTTATGTTGGTAGCTGTGTAGCTTAAGATTTGTGTTTCAAACCAAGCCCAGATAAATAATTGTCAGTGGTAGTTTCTGCCTGGTAGTCTTTTGATTTCAGATTCATTTAGAGGTGACCAAGAAAGATGACATTTGTACCACAGGAAATTTGAATAGTTCAACATCTTTGTTCCAAATTTGTTGGAAAAAATGAAACACCAAACGTACATTTTTGGTTCTGTGCTTAACTACAATGGATTAGAGTTCTCAGTGGAAGACCTTTTTATAAAAACTGAATGTGCTAAATGATTTGAAAACTCATCTCCTTAATTTAAAATATCCCTTTCTTATATTGAAATTCAGCAAAATGCCATATCCTCATGGAATTTCTGCTACAGTTTTCAATTAAGTTAAAACAATATCTCCTAAGAAGGAAAACAAGGTCTGACTCATTTATGGGTACTTGCATGCTAGCCAAAATGTTGAGGTGTTACGAAATTTTCAAAGAATATTATATTTTCTTAAATAATTTTTATGCCAATGTGAACCTGACTTACTAAATGTTTGGCAGTTGGCATGGAAACAAGTCTGTTCTATTGCAGTTACATTCACTGAATATTATTAATATATGTGCTAGCTTTGAATAGAAGAATACTTCAATTTTTTTTTTTAAAGAAAGAGTTCTAAAAATATCAGGATGCTAGCACTGTGAGGCAGGTGTGTGCTTACTGTGACCTTGATGACACATACATTTTAGAAAGCGTAAAATCTGGCTGTTATAATATTGCTACTAGACCATCAGGTTTTTAGTGAGTGTCTTAGATTCTCATCTCATTTACAAATTAGCACTGGAGGCCCTGTTATGCTGGTGTAAAGATTTTTACCTTTTCCTGAACTGCTGTTAAAGGTGGAACTGTATTTGTTCTTGCCGTTTCACTAGACAGACATCTGTTAATAGAGAAAGCAGAAGTCACCCCTGGGAAGGGTAATACAGGGTGTTTCAGAAAGATGGACCCAATTTCAAAGCGGTACTGCTAAGGCAAGTTAAAATTTGCAAATCTCTGATTTTATTTAAAAATCTGAACCTCTCTGGCATGACTAAATGATCCCTATAAAATACTGGTGGTGATAGTGGGGAAGAAGGTAGCAGTCCAGGCTTTCAGGGCAACCTGGATTTATACCTTGAAATAGCTACCAATGCTTGGCAGTAACATTTGACAGTTAAATTACTACTGACGTCTCATCTTAGTGCCAAAAATTCTAGAGTGCTTTCCCAAATGGAGATGAGGAAATTTACAGTCTACTGTTCTTGAGACTTTTTTCTCCTTTAAGATTATAGGACATGCTCTTGTCACTTTTGGCCTCTCGATTCAAAGTAATTGGACTTTGGCAATTTTACTTTTCCTCTTTCTTGGACTGCTGGGTGTTCTGCGTGCTTGCATGGGTTATCCGCTGGAGGTTAGCACAGTAGGTTATTTTGTTGCTCGATGCCTGTACACTGGGGTGGCCAAACTTTTTTGACGTGCTGGCTGCACAGTGATTTACAGATTAAGGCTCTGGTCTGCAATGGTGCCAGCAAGGCTGCTGTTTTCTCTTGCTGACACATTGCACTACTTTAAGCCACAAACTCTTTGCTTAGCCTTTCAGTCTTAATATAGTTTTTATCCCACATTTCCTTTTGGTGCAAAGCACTCCCTTATTTCTGCTTTGTGCTGGGTTCCTCTCATACCTCTGCCTCACGTAACTCGTGAAAATAACAGAACAAATAGAAGCTGCTGGCAGCGGCCTACCTGTCTTGCAAAGAGGCCACAGAAGGAACCATGTCTGCTGCAGTATGGAAGACAAAACTGGTCAGATGTTGTCCTTAGGTTAGAGCGTGGACATCTCTGAGGAGCTGTGTTTAAAACAGGTGCTCTTAAAAGAATACATCTGTGTTTTTCTCAGATTGCAGAGGTAGATGGGTTTATATTTAGTGTACCAAAAAAAAAAAAATTCAAAAAACTCAAACGTGGGAGCACTGGCATGTGTATGGGTGTATCTTTGAGTTTCTTGAAGGAAAACCTGACTTTATAAGAAAATGTGAAATGAGAGGTAAAGTGTCTTAGCATTTGTTTTCCTAGTTTTACTCAGTAGGTACTAAGAACAGTTTTACCAGTTGAGAGTCAAGGGTCTACCTGGTCTAGTATTCTGCTTTCAACACAAGTGGTTATTTCAACAGTATTTTG
Source organism: Caloenas nicobarica (assembly GCF_036013445.1). NCBI lineage: Eukaryota > Metazoa > Chordata > Aves > Columbiformes > Columbidae > Caloenas > Caloenas nicobarica. The sequence goes on along the minus strand of NC_088248.1, from coordinate 21,192,589 downwards.
GTTTTGTCAGCCCTAAGACAGTGGCTAGGGAAGATTAGAAGCAGGAACAGTAGGAACATGTGTGATCCCTCTACTACTTTTTCAGCCACCAATAAATTTTAGCTCAGGATTTTGGGAGCCTAGTGTGACTTACCTGTTTAGTTGCCTTGCAACAGATCTTTCTCTCAAGTCTTTATCCAGTCTTTCTTCGAGTCCATGAAAACATTTTGCATTCACACCCTTTGTCAAGGCATTGGTAAAGTATTAGTACTCCTAGCATAAAAAATAACCTCTTTTTGGTATTTTATTTGGTTGGTTTTTTTGAAGGTGGCGCTTACCATTTTTCTTTTCCTAACAACTTCTAGATCTGACATTTGTGATTAAATGTACTCTGCCTTTTAATTTACTTTAATTTGATTGTCCTAAAGGCCAAGGAGGACTGTGGGCTGTACTCATAATTACCATCGTTTCCCTTGGTAGTTTTACTAAACTTGTCCTTCACCTTTCAGAATGAATCTAAATTCAGGTATCCATATAATGAAGGCAGAGCTATCATGGAAGTTTGTAGGAACTAATGGATGGATTTCTTTTTAAAGTTCAATGATGGATATGGGGAAGAATTTATTATTAGATCACTTCGTTTCTTGTTGAAGGTGAGTAGAGAGAATAAGAATTTTTTACTGGTTCCAGATACCATTTTCTGTTTTTCTGAATGAAAAATGGGCAGAATGTTTGAGTGTGGGCCCAGAAGAGACTGGTTGGGGCCATTAAGGCCAATTAGTGTGCTCAGAGCCCTGCCATATCGCATGCACTCTGTGGCCAATGTACGCTTTTGCAGAGGTAACCCTCAAAAGATACTTTTTGTCTTAAGTGAATTAGGAAAGGGTGAACTGATTTAGAAAAACAAACAAACCCAGTCTGTTGTTTTAAAATGTTTACAGACTAGTTCCAAGCCTTTTTCAAATGTTTGCATTGATTCAGAATTGTTTCTTTATTTTATTTTGCTCTGTCCCTTCTGTTTGGGTCTGTTGTACTGCTCTGGTGGTCTTATGTTGGTGGTAAGAAGCAGTATAATATCCTCCACCATGTCTGTCAGCCTGCCTTTGCTTCTTCAGTGTTCCTGCTGAGTTTCTGGACTCTTTTAAGTTACTGCAGGAACTGCAGTAAAGTTGTTTAAATGATTTAAACCTTACAAGCAGGACACACAGGTTTTAGGGAGCAGCTTCCACCGAGTCCAAATATTCAAATTCAACCTAAACTTTCTACTAGGTTGAAGTGTGTCTGGTTACAACCAGGAATAGGAATGCCTCCTTCTCCAGCAAGCAGAAGAAAAATCCCTTCAAAATATTATCAGTGGCTCTTTGGAAAGAAGATGGTGGCAGCAGTGAGACAACTCAAGGCACCAACATACAAACACTTGTGCTTCTCATTAGGTATTGAAGGTGAAAACCAGTTTATATTTTCTTATTTTCTCTTGTGCGTCCGTATGGTTGTACTAAGGCTTAGGACTGCACCAGAGTTCTCTACAGGGCCTTAAGGCATGACAAACTTAGAGACTTCAAATAAAGGCTTAAAACATTTTGTAAGCTGAAGATTGCTCAATATTTTGTCTATCCCCATTAAAAAAAAGGTCCCTGGCTTTAGCATATAATGTGGTCAAAACCACAAAGAATCAGTAGATAAGTAGTAACTCTTGAACACATTAGAAAGGGACATTCCCATCTTAGAAGTGGTTTTCAGTAGAATAATCTAAAGATATAGCCGCTGCATCTAATGTGAAGAGGTGTCTGAAATTCATCCAGGAGAACACATGAGTGAATCAAATATGTGGAAGGCTAATAAAGACTGCAGGAGGTCCTGAAATTTAAAAGAAATACCAGAAGGACTGTAAACAATAAGTGCTCAACAAGTGCTGACTTAAAGCTACTGAAGATATAATAGGTTTAAGTTTACTGCTAGGAATGATGAAGTATAGAAGGTCTGGCTTTGATGTGTGGCCAGAACCACCAGTATGGTAATTCCTGCCACTTTGATGTGGGTACCTGGGCTACCGATTTTGGAATTCTGTGTGGTTTTAGTCAACCTGGTTTCTGCCAGGTCCAAAACTGGAGGGGAAATGTGCTATCCATAAAAGTCAACCACAGAAAAAGTCAACCACAGAAGAACTAGTCGAATTACATTAAGAGTCTCAACTGAACCCATGAATGTCAATACATAGCATGAAATGACATCCTTAACGTGATTTGTTGGGCCTAAGTGGAGTACTGTAACACTATTTGTAGCAAGTTTTCTTGAGTGCAACAAAAATTATGGCCTCTGACACACTGCTTACTTTGCTGTTGCTGAACTAACCATCTTATGGAGGCTGCTACCATCAAGGTTTACAAAGATGTGATAGATAAAGTGAATGCAAAATGTTAGTTAGCTGCTAACGTGGTGATGTTAGAATTAGAAGGCACTGGTTGAAACTAACAGGAGATCCATTTAAAATATAATAGATAATGCTTTCTTACAAGGCAGATAGCTAATTTTGGTATGTGTTGCCATGAAAGACTGTGGAGGCAGTGTCAGTGGGTTCAAAAGGGCTTAAATGAATCTGTGAATATAAACATAAACTAAAACATAAACATATGTTTTAAACATATAAACATACACTAAACAAAATAGACAAGGAGGTACTCTTTAACATCCCTGGTCTGGAGATTTTGGTTGTTGAGGAACAGGGGAATGACCCCAGATAAAGACCAGGCTTACGTATTCTCCCTAGTTAGCATCTCCTGTTGCTGCTGTTGAGGATCCCAGGCTAAGATGGACCATAGGTCTCACCCAGTAGGACATTTCCCTGTTCTTATATTTTTAAAAGTAAATGTTAGTAATCAATGATGGGAAACCTACTAACTGTGATTAAATTACGTATTTCCCAAACTTAATTTAACGAAGAAGTTAGATCGCTAACCAGAATGCTTCTTACATGTCAAATAACTGAAGCTGAAAAGAGTTTTAAGGATTAAAGATGTTACATAGCAATTATTGATATTATGTATATATTTGCTACAGAATATTGGTGATTTGCAGCAAACGAGTCCTTCTCATTGCCTCCAGCTGCCACTTTTAGCTGCTTTTTTATTATTATGGTTATATTACTCTTAAGTACAGAGGAGAAAAATACCCACAAAATAACAGAATAGTTTTGGTAGTTCTTGTGATTCCAGAGTCAGAGAGGAAAAAACATTTGCTTATTTGAACTCCTAACCTTTTGCTCTGGAATTCTTGCATCAGGGTGTTTCGTGAGTATTCTGGCTTCAGACATGTCAGAAATATCACTGAGATAGTCTCTCTTGCAGATATTTGATACTTCCACTTCCCAAAGAGATCAGAAGGTGCGGAGAAGGATATTTTAATTGTTTCAGCTAACCTAAGTCTTTGAAAGCTTGGAAATAAAACTTGGTTTTCACTCAGCATTCTGGCATTAGAATAATTGTCATTATATATACTTTAAAGTCATAGTCCAGGTGATGCTAGGGTTTAAGCATTTTTCTTTTATCCAAACTAACTTGTTAGTCTTCAGTAATGGAGACCCGCAGTAGCATTATGTGATGTACAAAATAGCTGAAAATCCATCTGCTGGCTTTTATACGTATAAATGGTTTGTGCAATTTCTGTAAGAGAGTAATTTGAAAGATATTTTTACAATTCAGCCACTAATTTCCACCATGACATCTTTGTCTGTTGGAAGGAACTTCTTTGACTTTCTGAGTTTTGTACTGGACTTAAAATAAGCAAACTAAATTTTGAGTGATGAAGACTAGCTTACTTCACCTGCAAGTGTTCTGTAGAAAGCTTATGAGCTAAATAACGTGGAGTTTGGGGATGGTAGACTATGGACATTATATTATCCAATCATTATTGCCCAGTATCTTGTGAATGTCTTTGTAAAAGATAGGCACTGTGGTGTGAGTATCTCTTCAAAAAGTATGTACTGTGGAAATAATGAAGTCGAATACTGCCATTGGTAATATTGAACATTGCCTTACGGCACTGCTTGCCTTACGCTACTGCTGCTATTCTCTGATCATGATGTGCAAAAGCCTGACTTGACTTCATTACTAGAATGAATCTATTTTTAATATTGAGCTTCATCATCCTATCTTCTAATTTATTGAGGTGTTTATTCATAAGAATCAAAAAGAACAAGATGAACAATAGGAAGTGCAAGAGCCGTTTCTGTCAGTCTAGTTGCTGGCTCTGCAGATTTTTTTTTTGTTTCTACAGGATCTCTCCACTATATACAAGAAATAAGTTTCTAATTTAAAGCATTTAGGTATCTAAATTGTCAGTTTGAGGTTTCCTTTAGAGAAGTAGTTCCCAACAAGAAGCACGTTAGCTTTGCTACTGTGCTAATTTAAAAAAAAAAAGAGAGTTGGGGCTTTTGTGGGAAAAAATAATTTGAAAGTATTAAGAGTAGTTATTTAGTAGCATTAAAATAATGAAAAGCTGTATGATTCTTTTATTTTCTGCTAAAAGAATCTGTTTCCTTTTTTCCCCCAACTGCATGAAATTCTGATTTCCTTCTTCTGATGGAGTATGGCATTAAGTTGCCCATTCAAATGTGGAGTGATTCTTGATCACAACTTTTTGATGCATTGACACAGAAAGCGGAAATTTGTTTTATGTGGTACCTTGACATGCCAGTCTTTAAAATTATTTTATTTAGTTTGTACACAAAGATCATTTTCAAAGAAAGTTGGTGGGTTCTGTCTCTCAGCTGGACTATCATCCACAGGTTTTTCCTCTTTTTTCTATTACTCCAGCAGAGTGCTGGTCTTCCCTGACGTTATCCAGTACATGCCTGAAAGAGATTAAGGTGGTCTGCAGGGGTAGGAGATATTTAATCAGAATTTATTACTGCTCAAAGCCACCATCATGTTTTCGATTTAAGTCTTTGGTGTTAAAACCCATGAAAATGGCTAATACTGTGACGAGTTAGAAATGCTGTAGGTGTTCTTCATGCAGTATTCCAAGAGAGACCACAAAGAACCAGCAGCTGAAAACTCAGCTAGCTCACCTTTAGTCTTTTGCCATGTTGAAGCCAGGTCATAATTTGTGCTGTGCAAGGGAGAGATAAACTACGGGTCTGCATATCTTCTGCTGCTGTCAGTTAGCATAGCCTAACTTAACTGAGTGAACTTTCTCAGTTTTTGTCCGCCTAAGGGAGAGTATGAAATGTGAAGGAGCTCCAGAAGGCAGCCCAATTAGAAGATCTTGAGCAATGAAAACAAAGGAAAGACAAAGCAAAGCAAAGCAGTTACAGATAGTAGTGAGTGATTGAGTCGTGCAAGATCTCCAAGTGAACAATAGTTTCTTCGAAGGTACCATGAAAGTATCACTTCAAGGTGAAAGAATGTAGATATTTGTAATTAACCATAAGTGAGCAGGGCTTCCAGTGCTCTTAACTAAGTAAACACCAGAGCTTGATGGGAAATGGCTTCCTGTTGTATAAAATGTTGAGATAAAAAAATTTCCTGTTCTGTATCTTTGGCAGGATAAAACAGCTGAGCTCTGTGATTCCAAAGCTAGATTGTTACTGTGACCCAAACTAGCTCCTTTTGATTAGCCTGAGTGTTCTTATATTGTAGTACACTTAATAAGAGTTTGTTGTGAAAAGAGAAATTAAAGAGCCCTGCCATGGAATGAACTGATATGTCAGATTTAATGAAGAAAATCTCGGTTCAAGGATTTCTCTGTTCTGCCTGGTAATTCTGCTGGCTGAATACGGGAATCTCACGCCACTGAATCAGGAGCTAGCAAGTAAATTGTCAGTATTGTAGCAGTAAATAACGGGGACGTAAGACAGATACCCTCAGACTGCCAGGTTGCTGGGAGACTTGGCTGCAGTGTGAATCCTTTTGGTTCATACTGGTTCAAATTCGTTTTGAGAATTTTGATGTTTTACATGGTAGGCAAAAGCCTTCGCCACCGAGGTATTGTATTTTTAATGAAGAAACATATTTCTTCCTCTCCAGTTTTCATCAGAAATTCTGTTCAGGGTCTGAGATACCTTCTGCCTGTTTTATCAAAACCAGTACATAGTGACTATACCATGATTTTCAATATCACTACTCCACTAGCGTATAGAATAGCTGTACTTTTATGTCTCTATATTGGTAGTTCCTGGAATTAAGAAATAAGTACACACACACACCCCCTTAATGCACATTTGTGGGTGTTTTTTAATTAACAAGTTAATATTTATTTAACAAGTTTAACAGGAAAAAAGAATCTTCAAAAATATTCACAGCAAGAGAAATCCCCACTGCCATGCCATGTATTGCGTTAGCTGTCATTCATGTTTGTCTCTAAGTCTGAGTTTTGATTTTCCTGGTTAACTCAAATAACGCTAAAATTAGCGGGACTCACCAGTGGCACGAAGAGTGCATCTTTTCAGACGTCACTTCAAGATCTGTCCTGATGTTGCTGTGCAAAATAACCGTAAGACTCTAACTTCAGGAATATTAGCAAGATACCACCCTTAACTGTCAAGAGTCATCAGCAATGCTTTAGAAAGTTGATTGCAGATTCTAATTCAGAGAGTTTTGTCATTTCATATGCTGAATCTCCATCAGTCTGCTCTGCCATTTTGAATGAGGATAGTTGTTTTCTGCGTACCAGCTGTGAACCAGGGGGGGATGCTGCCACATAATAATTTGGTTCAAACCAGTAAGAGAGCACAAACATTCGACCTGCATTTCATTTTTTTGCTAGAGTGTTAATGATCTCGTCATGGGTATTTTTCTGTGATTTTCGCTTGTCATTAATTTTAGAGAAAATATTTTCCATATAAATTATTATAAACACCATAATTTATAGTGATGCAGTAACAACTCTTAGGCTGTTTCCCAGTGTGTCATCTTGAAGGAGTATACTATTTGCAACTGGATCTTTTTCATTCCTAGATGTTGTTGGCAGTTTCAAAAGCATGAATGTATTTAAGCCTATTTTAGGAACAAGTGCAGAAACCTGTGAAAATCAAGCCACTTTTGTTAATCTCCTAACAGGTATGTAGAAACTGAGGAATTTAGGTTGGTGTTGAAGATAACAATCCCAGATTTTGCAGTTGGTTGCATATCTGAATACGACCGTTTCTCTGAAGATCATGTAATGTAGCTATTCTTTATATTAGGCATCAGCTAACTTGAGGGAGTGCTCAGATGGAGAGTGAGTGAAACTGCGGGCAAGCTGTGTGTCCTTCATGTGATCATCTTTAAGATGTGAATCAGATGTTTGAGTCTCCTGACTGAGCCAAGGGATTCTCTTCTCAGCTATGCTGGAAGGAAACATTAAGTCTGTCTCAACTGAAAGTCAGTCTGGAAGACCCGTGAAGGATAGTGATACTATAATTTACCATCTTTGCTCATTAATGGTTTCCTACAGGATAACCAAAATATTTGAAAATCATTTAGTAAAAACTCTGTTCTTTCTCAGACATAGATGACTGAAAGAATGTTCTCATAAACAAGGAATTGCTGTCTGTTTCTTCGTCCTAAAATGATACTCAGTGATGAATATCTTCTTTTTCCTGGCTTAAGTCTTCTCCAAATCTGTATTAACTACCATCTGTTTTTACTGGATTCTGTATATTTTAATGAATTCTTCAAGTGCCACAAACCCAGGCTTTAATGGACAAATATTTTGAACCTGTTAATAACTAGGCTTATGCATTATACATTTCCAGTGCTTACTCACTATAAAGAAAAACAGTAACTGAGAATATTAAATGTTAGATTGGATAAGAATAGTTTTATAACACTTAAGACATGTTCTACTGCAATGCAGGCTGCAACAAAGGCAATAAATACAAAAGAGAAATTTTTTTAAAAGGTTTTTATTTTAGGGTCCACTTACTTTGCCATCTTTTCCAGGAAAAAAAAAAAGTAGCGCTAATATCATTTTAAACATGTGAAGAGGTCTCTTTCAAATATATATATAAATATATGTATTGCCTACTACACTGAATATGATAGTGAAAAAACCACATGGTGCAGCATATGAAGGAGCTCCACACCGGTCTTGGGATAGGTATAGTATGGCAAAATCTAATTTCCTCTAATTCACTGGAATTTAAAGATTCTCATACATGACAGGTTGCCTTTCACTCATAGCAAACGGATTTTATACTGCAAAGAGGCGTTCCTTTGCATATAGGTATGCCTTTAGCCTCAGTCTGGCTTTTCTTGAATGAAACAGATTGCGTGTACAATTTTAAAATATTCAAATGTCTTCCTTTCCTGAAGTAACAAAGTTGTTAGTCTTTCTAATTGAACTGAAAATGTTTAGAAGTGGAGCAGTCTCCTGCACTAGCTTTCATGCAGGAGTCACTTCCACAGCTCTGGAAGTACTCCCATTTGGTAGGTTTTCAGTAGAGATGTTTCATGGTTGGATGTATCTCCAGGACCACTGTAACTCTAGGAGGTAGTGCGATTACAGTATCACTATCATGCACTTCTCTTTAGAGCCCCCTCCACAAGAATACTAAGCAAGCGGCTGTACTAGGTATGGCTCTTTCTGGAATACCATAAGATCTCTGCATTAAATTTGTGTCAATCAATCAGTAAATATAGATGTTTGTGGTGATATTGATACCCAAATGTTTTTCAGTAGTTGCGTGAATCTCACAAAGATACTACAAATCTTGCTTAGGAGAGAAATCCTATTATTTGCATTTTACATACAGTGTTTCAGAGACTGAGCCATTACAATGAACAGTTGATCTGAAGTCGAATTAATAGTTCTGTGCAATATCTTGCTTGGCATCAGTTGTTTGTTGAAGAAGTAGAAATTTGGCAATGGATGACCCACCTTTTTCTTTGTACTTATTCTCCTATGTTTACTTGATATAAGCACTTCCCACAGGCATTTCCTACACATTGCAGTTTGGTTGAACAGTAAGCTGTAATCCTTTTGACTTAAAGGAGTCTTCATGCAGCATCCAGCATTCTCTGTTACTTTAACATAGAGAAGACAACACTTTCTATTAATGTTTACTGTTGTTCTGACTGAAATACTGCTTCGGAATGTACTGCTCAAGAAAGTGAAATAAAGTTCACTCAGTGTTGTAACATGCAAGCTAATGGAATCCTTAAATTGGATTCTGCTATCTAACCAAAGTTTTGCCTTTATGACTCACATTCTTTAAATTCATATGCTCTTGTCAAGACTAAAATAATTGGTGATTATATGCATATTTTATAAACCCAGAGATTTAAAGCAGAATCTTTCTGAAAGTTCTTGAAGAGCCCATGGGACATTTTCCAAAGATTGCTCCAAATTCTCTGTGCTTTGCTCATATAAATCACATTTGCATCAAAAAGATGCCTGAATAAAGTGAACAAACTTTGGGGCTACAAAATTTACAAACTTAGGAAATCTTAATTTCATTGCCAAGTCTATGACAAAATTCCTATTGTGTTAGTGGTGCCAAGATTTCATTCTTTTACGCTTCCTAGAGGAGTCGGGCAAACAATTTCTTTTAGGACATTGACAAAATAAGCCCCTCTTAAGTTCAGGGTGTTAAAAACTTAGCGTTTCTAAGTTTGGCTATGGATCCAGCTTTTGCACAAGTTCAGAGGATTGTTTCTGAAGTTCTAATTTAAGGTTATGTCTGCTTATAGTTTAACCGTATAGTAATAACTGTAATACCTTAACAGACACTTTAAGGGACTTAGAAAAGAGGATAGAGTAATAATTGCTAGCTTGTCTTTCACGATAGTTACCAATGATTAAACAGTTTAATCACAATAATAGTGAAGACTGTTAGGCTGAATCAGTTAAAGTGGGATTTGGTGGGGTATGGGGTGCTTTTGGTCAATAAAATTTTCTCGAGGTCTGTGCATCAAAATTTAGTGTCAATGTACATGTATATAGGATCCTAGACTATTTTAGGTCTGAGTGTCGTCTGGTCCAGTCTCCTCCTCTAAGCAAGGCTAACGTCTATGCCTTATCAGGTTGCTCCGTGTCTTGCGTAGCAAAGCTTTGAACACATCCAAGGATAGACATTTCATAGCCTCTCTAACCAGCTTATTCCCTACATAGCCACTGTATTGTCAATATTTTGTGACTTATATGCAATCAGAATCTCATTATCTTTTACTCTATATTCTGCAAAGAGCCTGACTCTCTTCAGGATACCTGCCCACCAGGTAGCTGAAGGCAACGATTAGAAACTGTAAGACTTGTCTTCACAGACTCAGCTCTCAGCTTCTTCTCTAATGTCATGTGCTCCAGACTTTCGGTGGAGCCTCTATAAACTGTTCAATAAAAGAACATACTTTCTGCATTAATAGCCTTTGAAATGGGACTTTTCATCTTTAAATCATTATAAAAGAGAAGCTGTAAAGTTTTCTCTATATGATTACTTTTTATTCCCATTTGAGAAATAACTAAACTGAAGTAAATTACTATGTAAAGGTTGCTAATCAGGATAATGGCAGATCTGAAATTAAGCCAGAGTCCTGCTGCTTATTTTCACATCCAATGATTGAGTAAAATTATTTATTTTTTTTTTTGGTTCCCTGAAAAACTGTCTCAGTGTCTGTGAGTTTATATTTAAGGAAGTTCAAAGGTAGCTGTATATATTCTAGGTTTTTGTATCTCTCTTATTTTCTAGGTTTCTCTTGGCATCTGACTTCTTTTCTTTTGGTACAACTAAAAAGAGGCTAACTTCTTTCGTAGCTTTCAGCTTCTTTTCCTTTAGGTAAACCTTTCTCTGCTGCTTAATTTGGAAAACTTTTGTCCTTCTGATTCACTTTCCTGTGTACAACACTCAAGATGTGCTGCACCTACAAGGAGTCTTACAGTAAATCACATAACTCAGGGACTTAAATGTTACTGTTCACGTGTAAAGCCAACATAAATAATTTTTCAGCTGCTTCAGGCCTTCTCCTTCACTGCAGTCCCAAAGAGATAAGATGCTGTGCTAAAGAAGACCCCAGTACTACTTGTTGGCTTTAGAAGGTTCGATTCAATAGGGGTTGGCTGTATTAAAGAGCCATTTATGCTTTGTTGTCAAGGAGAGCTTGCCAGGGGACCTAAAGGGTCATTAGCCTTCACTTAGCACCATACAGCGTAGCAGATGCTTCATGACGTGTGACAAGGGAAGGCTTTAATGGTGCATCAAGATATCCCAGCCTCATCACTTTATTTTTTAGTGATCTGTTGCTGTCTAGCAATGACTTGCCATTTTATTGATAGGTGGGCTTTTACTTACATGTGCCAGTGATGACAGTAGGAGGAAACGAAAGAAGAATTGCTGATGACATTGCATATTTTACTCCATCTTTTAGTAACTCATCCTTCTAGGTAGAGTGATTTGGTCCTTAGACAGGAATTAAATCCAGAAATGTAAATTCCTTGAGCTTTTAAAATTCCATGTGGCTCAATAATTGTGAGTGCAGACAAGCCAGACATTTATTTTAGAAAATACCCAAGAATTTTAAGGAGCATCACAATCATCGACTTCCTTTGTGCACTACAGTTACTGAAGAGTTATCCACAAATATCAGATGTGACCTACATGAGGACCCTTTCTCAAAGCTGATATGCATGGCATCTCAGGAATAGATGGACACAGAGAGTAGTACCTGGAGTACTTGTTACACAGAATGTTCCTTTGCAGTTGTAGTCTTTTGTGATTCCTTCTGTTTCAAGTACACATAGCATGTGATCTGAGGAAGTACAAACTACAGCACAGACTGCCTGAAGAGATTGTAGGTAAAGCTTTAAAACCACCAAAAACCCCAAAAGAAACTAAGACCTTAGAGTGAAATTGGCTGGGTAGACAGTATGTGACTATCACAGGTTTTACTTGGTAAACAGGACAATTTCGTAAGAGCATTTGCTTGAATTTAGCTACTCTTTTAACCATCACGGTGGCCCTACAATGTGATTTTCCTTCCTTTCTCTTATTTAGACAACTGTGTCTTCAGTGCTATGTAAATCATCTGAGTTAATCTGAGAAATGAAGGTTTCCAAGTAAGAGCAGCCGCACCCTGAAGTCATGGCATGTGAGACAGAATGCCTTCTATTTAAGGAATTCTTCATTTCTTCCAGAGAAAATCCCTCAAAAACTCATGCCTAGACATCTTGGCCCCCTGGAGAAATGGGAATTTATTATGTCATCTTGACGCTAAAAAGTACTAATCTACATTCTAAATGTGGTTACAAAGTTTGTGTCCAGGGTGGACAAATGGATTTCACTGCCACCCAATAGCTAAGGAAGTTCTTTATCCCAGGGGGAACATCTATGCCTATTTCTTATTTGCTCCATTTGAATGAGGTAAGTTAAATAGTATTTACACTGTGAGAGAATGGAAACCTCTGAGATTGGTTAGAGAAAAAAAGAAGCAACAAAGTAAACTACAATTAAGATTCCCACTCAGGGAACACTGGTTTTAGGATCATTGGGATTTTACTAAATAAGATTTTCAAGATTCCTGATAACCTCTGTCTGACTCTTTCTGAAGAGAAATCTTTGCATAGGTATCAAGTAGTGCATGCACAGAGAGCCCAACAAGGCCATTCTGTATTCGATCAACTGCACATGTACTGCCCAGATAGTTTGTGCAGATGCAGACCAGGTCTACAGCTAATGTTCCTTTTCTCTTCTGACCGGCTGTAAATCTCTGACGAATCATCAAAGTTGACTTTATCTGCCCAGGCAAAATTTACAGCTGGAAAAAGGATGCAATGGCTGGGAGAACTGAGACGTACGGTATCTCAGTTTTAGTTTCAACATAGGAAAATAAACCAGAAATCATCACCAATTTTTTATAGATGCTGAAGTGGCCATGGTACCACAAAGCAATGAACTAATGGAAAGTCGTTCAGTTTTTCTTTGGAAAGATCTGTTTCTTTCTAACTGTCTTTATTTACAAAATCTAATTCAGCCTATCTGAAAGTGCTTACAGTTCATGGTACCTTCTCGTGCCTCAAGGTTTCCAATCATTTTTGGTGTGGATCACCTCAAAATAAAGAAGTGGTTTTACGTAGTGCTTCTTAACATGTTTGCAGTCACACAAAGTATGTTTCATCCGATTCATGATCACAGTGGGACCCTCCAATTTGCAGCTGTGCAGACAGGATCTTCTGTTTTAACAGCATTTAATTAGGATTTGGTAGATAGAAATGATGAGGGGGTAGAACTGTATTACTGAGCAGAATTTTTGTGACCTCTGCAATAAAGGTCTGTTACTTAACAGTGCTCCTGAGCCAAATTTTGCAATCTGTCAGGACAGTCCTATCAGGATTATATTTTTCATAGCCTTTATTTAAGGCCTTGCATACATGACAATTTCAAAATGAATTGTCTAAAATGAGACTCATAGAAGACTGAAACAGAGCGATTCTTTAACAATGTGTTACTTGTTTCAGAGCTGCATTTTATTCCCATTAATTTTGATATATGTACATGTAAGTATCCTGAAATCTAAAGTGTGTGATATCAAAGGGAGGTTTCCTAACATATGTTTTCGGAGTAATGCACCCTTGTGAAGTAGTGAATTTTAAGGAAATTATGTCTTTCTCAAAGAAAAGATCACTAAAGTTACTCGCATCACTGCCTGTTTACTCTCCTATCAATCAAATAGCTTTTTTTTTTTTAATAGGCAAAAAAATAAAAAGAAAAACGAATCCTTACCTGCTATTGAAATATCCAGCTACTCATAATCTCACTTAAAGATCCATTATGTGTTATTTTAGGGGTGTGAAGTTAAGTAGACATACCATTTGAAGAATCAGGACTTCGAGGACATATTTTCAAGTTTCCTGACATAAATATGCCTCAATCCCATCCTCACGTTGTTTTTATTCCAGTTCTGGAGTGAAATTCTAGCCTGGGTAAAACAAGTGTTTTTACTGTTTAATTCACTGATGTCAAGACTCAGCTGTTACCACTTGAACCAAGACTGTCTTTCTCTAGAGCTGTTCTGTGATTGAGGCAAGTGTTCACCATGAGGTAGGACAGATCCAGTGATGTATTACGAGGTTCTGAGGGAGAAGGATGGTAGCTTCTTGCAAATGCAAATATTTTTTAACACAAAAGAACCACTATATGTGAAAGAAATGAAGGAGCCATTCTCGTTATCTGTAACATAATTATAAGGTAGAAGACCTGTTCTGTAGAAAAGCAACAACAACGAGAGGAAAAATCACCAAATCAGAAGGTAATGGGATCTGAACAGGCTACAGAGTCATATCTAACAACTGCCAGCAATGGAATGTTGGAGAATAATATTGTAGCTGTTACCTGGTAAATCCTAAGAAATCAGAGAAATTAAAAGATCAAAATGTAGCAGCTCGGAGCAATGCCAAGCACCATACTGTGTGTGTTTGCCTAAACACGGAAAATGTAGAACGCTAATCCATTAAAAGCTCCCATAATGATAATAACCTAAATTAGAGCAATGATTTCTGAACTTTGGCATAAACCCTGGAGCCTAGTAGATCTCAGAATGTGGGAATGGGCTTGAGCTGCAAACTGAGCATCCAGGCTGTGAACATGTGATTTTTCTGGACCACCTCCATTTCAGCTATTGGAGTAACATGCAGGAAGCAGATGATAGATCCCTCTAGAGTAGCATTCACTGGTGAAGCAGAAAGCAAAGCCCAAGTAGATGTATTCTGTATTTTCCTCCTCTGAGGCCTCCCACAGTAGAAGAAAATGGAGAAAGAGCATAGCTGGTACTGCATCCAGCTGACGAAGTCCCCAGGGTGTGCTGTCAGATGACATATGTTTTCTTATTACCTAGGGTTTTAGCTTTTGTTTGGGTTTGATGATTTCTTTATTTGTTTGCTTTTTGCTCTGGAATGCATAAGTAGTTGTAAAACTGTTTTAAAGAAGAAGGGAGTGTACAGTTTGAATTATCTGGATGTTTCTTTTCTCTTTGCAAGAAAGCCTATGGATTTTGGCATCTTAACTCAGCCTCGCCTGATGTGATTGCAAATGCAGTCAAATTTTTATTAAAATATTTGAATCTTTCAAACATGATATTGATAACTGAAATGGAGCAAAGAGACAGTAGCATCTGGTTTTAATGAATGTGGTCTGCTTATACTTGAAAGCAAAACCATGCAGGAAAAGACTGGAAATTCTTGTTTGGAGAATCAAAGTGCAATAGTGTTTTTCAATACCTGACATCTGTATGATTAGTATAACCTGGGTGACTTCACTCAACCAATTGTTCATATTTTTTAGATTAAAATGCTATATTTGGATCTGAAAAATATTTAGTGCCATTTTTTTAAGCTGTTTTGCACTTCTTTCCGTTCCTACAATCTTAACAAAGCTCTTTGCTTTGAGCTCTATCACACCTTTTCGTCTTGGCGACCTTCTTCAACATAGTATATATAGAACGATTTTTATGTAGAAGTGTGTGTGTTCCCATTACTACATTGTAGTCTAGACAAGTAGGGCAACGTTTTGTGGAGATATTTTCCTCCTATATGTATTAACATTTGAAAGAATAGAATTACCCGAAACAACCTCCTAAACTGCAGACTCTTATAAAAGCCAACTTGAGACATAGGCTGTCCTTCAAGGGAAAAAAAGCAAGGGCATTCAGCAAGAGGCCTCCCCGCCCCACTAACTTCTACTCAAATTTATTAGCAGCATTTCAGCCCCAGGCCCTTCATGGACGTGCGGCACAACCTTGGAGTTCGAGTGCCTTCTAGCAGAGTAGCAGTAGTAGAACACAGTAACACAGCCTCATGCATGTCTCCTAGGAACTCATATTGCTCATGTGAGGTAGATAAACTTGCTTGGAAATGCAGCCTAGTTGTCTGTTTAGGTTTCATACTTTGAGTTCTGCCTAGTCAAGATGAAGATGACGAAGAATTTTTATTAGCCAACCTCTTTCTGTCACTGTCTTCACAGCCTCATCCTCTCTTGGGTTTAGGGGAGTCACTGAAGTGCCTAGCACAGCAATGTAAGGCTGGATAAGCACAGGAAAGATGTAGCGGACACTTTTCATACCACAGAGAAGTTTCATGCATGGCAAATTCTTCTAACTGTGGAAGATGTAGAAGGTATTTGACAATGGTAATTTCAATTCATTTTATTCCACTTATTCCATTCCGCTTATTTCAGCATAGTATTGTCCTTATACTAGTATTTAAATTAAGAGTAAAGGTTTGGAAAATAATAAATGCTTTTGACCATAAACATCTACCTGTTGTCTATCTTTTGAAGTTTTAACTCAGTTTTTCACATGAAAGGCAGAGGATAAGTGCCCTGAATAGTTAGTGGTATCTACATTCTGAAAGTTTTCAGCTTTTAAAGCTGTAGTAAAAGTGGCTTTCAGTTACCACTAATAGCTGCTTTGAGTCCTTTTGTTTAATCCCAAAGCTGAGAAATCAATGAGGTTGGCCAGTTTGATTAAATAGTGTTCTTAAGTCAAACTATTGTAAAGTTAGCCTTTAAAAACAAATATGCTGCATTGCCTTTGACCATTTACAGTTTTTCTTTGGCTCCACCAAGCATGTGTATGTCTAATCAGGGGATTATCAAGTAGACTAGAGAAATATAACAAAGTTCTGTGCTCTAGTAAATATTTGTATAGCACAAGCCTGGAGAAAGTCCATGTTATATTTTACTGTTGATAATTTAATAACTGTGTGGCACGCCTGAAATTGTACAGTAAATGTCAAGACGTATCAAATGAGGTATCCTGTAAAATTTAATAACCTCATACTTAAGATGGGTTGTGTGCGTGTGTAGGTAACACTGCCATTGGAAAATGCCTTTTGCGAATAATGTTTAGGGCATTTATTTCAGTTTTGCCAGGAAATGAAGTGAACAATGGCCATCCAGTTTATAGTTAATAACAAGGACAATGGAAGTGACAAACAGAATAACTCATGCAGAAATAGTCTAGTCTACCAAATGATCATACAACCAATCAATGGATTTCATAGAACAGTCAAAAGATCCATGATTTCCTCTCGCTACAGAAAACAGACCTTAGTGTAAACAACTGATTAACTGGATCTGTGTTGCTTGTGTTTAAGGGATAGCATACAGCATGCTGTCTGCCGCAATATTTTGTTTGCACTGAAATTAAGCAATAATGATTGAGGCACAGAGCATTTCCTGGGGATTAATGACCGGCTGAGAAGAGTTGATGGCCCAAAGAACAGCTCCTGGCCGTTAACCCCAGCCAGTCATTATTAATCCAAAGGAAATGCCCTGCCACAAGGTCTTTATTACTCTTAGAAAATGAAAATTAAGAAAAACAAATCTGTAAGGACCTAGGAATTTGTTCTGGGTGGTGAAGTTTCAAATAATTTTGTGTGTGCATATTTTGATAAAACAAATACTTTACCAGTTATTTAGCTGGAGTACTTGGTTCTCTCAAAGCATCTTGATATCATCTAGACCTACAGAGTTGACAAGAGGCTAACTGGAGAAACATGGTCTGGTTTTCACCTTTATTAATCTTTTTCTCAGTATGGAATGCACCTTAGGTTTGAGTCTCATGTAATTTAAGTAAGGTGATTGGGTACTTCAAGTAAGTGTCTTTAAATAGCCTGTATCACGTTAAGTATTTAGAATAAGTGCTGGCAGGGCACCAAACAGACCTAGACACTGTTCTTGTTATTTTTAATCCCTTCTTTTCCTAACTTTGGATGCAATGGACCATCTGTACCTTTATAAGCAAAACAGTTGCAAATGTGAAAACTACACAATAAATTATAAATTAGCAAGTATATGTACTGGATTTCTTGATGTAAATTGCAGACCAAGTTCTTGGATGTTTGTTATTTCCTTTGTGTTTTCCTGAGCTGAAGAGCACTTCAGAAAATTTAAAAAAGATGGCTGTTCTTCAAATAGAAATTCACTCTCTACTGTAAAGCAAGATAAGCTCTGCTCTACAGCCTTTAGGAAATCTGTAACACTTTTTTTTTCAGAAATCATGCAAACAATTTATATGTATGATATAGCGATACATGTTCATTAAGTAAATTGGTCCAACATGAACATAAAACATGAACTTAATTTGTTCATTTAGACAGAAATTTTGCTTTCTAGACCGTGCTATCATTAAGATTAGATTATTCAGTTTATTCTTCATGCTTGTAGCATTGGTGGATCTGGAGAACTTATATCAGGTGGGACCGATCAGACCTAATATTGTACCTCTCATCACCTCTGAAGTGAGGAGAGAGGCTGTGACAGAAGTTGTGGTGAGGCAGCATAGTTTCATGTCATATACTAACCTAAGGAGGCCAGAGATTTGCTGTACAATTTTCAATTTTTTTTGTGGAGAAATGCAGTAGCACAACAGAATACAGGACGATTTTTTTTTCTTGTTTTATTAAAAGACAGATTTACATAGTCCATATAAATTTATGGATAAAAATCTCTGTATAGGCTTAAAAGTGTGGCAAAAATTTACAGAAAACAGGCTGATGAAGTAAAGGTCCACAGAGAAGCTGAGGTAAGATGCCTTTTTTTATTCCCTTGTAACTTCAATACAATCCAATTTAATTTGTTGTAAAGATATATTGTGCGTTCCATATGCCATTTCATTTTATATCAAAGTAATATGTATGAGGCATTATTTTCAAAAGCGAATGTAAAACTATACTTAGCAATAGCTGTGGGAGGATGTCCTGGGGGACCGTAGTGACAGTGGCTTACTGCCAATCAGACAGAAAACTGAAATTCTATTATTGCATTTTCATCCATATAAGTATGTATATATGGAACAGAAATCTTCTAATAAGGAGCACTTCATTCTAGTGAGCAAAGTCAGAAGTCTGTGCAACCGGTAGCTTAGCCAAAAAAATTTTGACTTCAACTAAGGTGTTATTTTGAGGAAAGAAGGTGATCAGCCTTTGGAATACTGCATGAACAGAACAATTGTGATAAATTATCTATCACTGGATGTTTTTAAATTATACTTTTATTTCTTCTGTTCATTTATTTTGAGAAGATATACTTCATTTTAAACAGGGGAAACGCTGAAGAGTCCTTGAACGGTGTTATTCGTGAGATCAGACAGGACAATTTCCATGGTTTGTTGTGAACTTATAACCTGCTCCTAGCTTGCGAGATACTAAGAAAATTGCTTTCTCCCTATTCTTAAGTGTCTCCTTTTCTAAAAAAAGATCTTATAAATACTTGTATTTTATGTGGAACTCTTCAAAGAAAAACAGTCATATAATGTAGGAGTATTTTGATAAAATAACCCTTGTTGTATATGTCATTGATAGAAGGTTTTGCTATTAGTCAAACAGTGCTAAGGAAGTGTTGACTCATATAGTGATTATAGTGTTGAAGCTATGGAAAAAGACTTCCACATAAACATATTTTTCAGGTTCGTACAACTTGCAGTGACTTTACTGGGACCAGGAGTACGAGTTTACAATGTTGTACCTGAATAAGCTCGTCACTTTCCATTAACATAGAAAAGAACATGCAAATCACTAAAGATATTAGGACCTAATTAAAAACCTACTGAATTTCCCCTGCTTGGTGGGGGGTCTCTCAGTTAAACTCTCTGGGATTTGGATGAAGATCCTATTTTGGAATCTTGTCTGCATTTTAGAGACACTCCCAAACTAGTATAGATTACTGCAGAATACTTTGTGGCACCTGCTTTATACCAACTATGAAAGGAATTACTTCTGTTCAGATACTTGACATCCCCGTTACTCCCTTTAGAACAAGAGCTATTGTAGGCATAGAAAGCTATGTAAATCAGGTTTGTAATAAATGTAGTTTAAATCAGTATGTTGTGTAGTACAACATGGAACAAATAGTATCATCTTTCTAGCAGAAATTAAGCAAAAATCAAAACAGCTTACTTATTAATTTGAAGAGGAAACAACTAGCTTCACTTTAGACTCTTCTTCCTCTACTATATACGATACTGTTCATTAGGAATAAAAGACCATCACATAGTGCCAAAACCAGGAAATATATAGTGAATGATAGCTTGGCACTTGCAAATCTGAGCAGGATGTGCTATGTTTTGAAAAACACACAGATGCTAAGGTACAAGCAGCGTCGTTCCACACTAAGGGCCAGATCTAGAATGGAGGCAGAGCTCACTACTCCATACTGCCATTCTGGTGTCCTACAATGTGCGATTTTATATATGTAGCCAGCACAGTAGACTTAAAATGGTAATATTGTGTACAGGGAGAGAGAGGCCTTGGAAGTCACCAGAGCCACTGAGCATCTGCAGTTATTTAGTAGAGAGCAGTGAAAACAGAGGTCAATGTTGAATCCTGCCTTAGGATATTTGAGAAGTAACCACTTTCTTCTGTTAGAACTTAGAATGATTCTGGTTGTTCTCCACACAGACATGTGCCTTTCTTCTCCACTCTTCAGTGGGAACTTCCCTTGCAAGTGAGCAATCAAGATTTTAATCCTTTTAAGCAGAGGATGGAGCTGGAACCATACCACCTTCACATATGGAGGATTCTGCAAGTGCTGAACTGTTAATAAAAAGAAATGGTAGCCTAACCTTTTGCCATATCTTTAAAAAAAAAAAAAAGGCAGCTGTGGTTACTGTTGCATAGGATTTGGAACCTAGTTGAGAAAGTCTACAAACTACATGGTCAGAGATCCTGGGGGTGCTAGTAGTTAGGCAGGAACTCTGTCTGAGATGCTGTGCTCTGTGTTAACTGGTGTGTTTAAAGGCAGACATGAAAGTAGCAATGAAGGCACTCAGGACTCTTAAAAATGAAAACTGAGGTGCTTTTAGAGTTTGATTATATTTGGTGGTAGCTGAATAGCCTTTTCAGGATTGCCTAAATTCCTTCTAAATTTCAATTATCTTTTTGACAGTTGGTTGTTGTTGTTGTTGTTGTGGGTGTTGTATTGGCTGGTTTTTGTTTGTTTATTTTGGGGGTTTGTTTTCGTTTGTTTGTTTGGGGTTTTTTTTTGCATCTCACCATGGCTGTTCACTGAATAAAGATCAAAATCACACCTTACACAGTTACCGTACGTGCCCAATACCCACTGTTTTTGATTATCCTTGTAACATCAAAGCACTAGAAAGAGCATCTTCACTGAGTTCACTGATGTTCTTCAACAGAGTGGTCTGTAAGTAGTCTAAAGGTTTGCTTACTATATTAAAGCACAAGGCTTGCATCACGTGCATACAGTCTATTTGTTTTCTTAATCGAGAATTGCAACATATTGTTGGAAAAGATGGGAAATTTAATTTATAAGGTAATGATTTTTGTCTCAGAACAAAAAGCAATGAGTCCAAACTGTACCTATCTGTACAGAACATACTGACCTGGAACAGTTTGTCACTTTGTCTTCAAAGTAATAGAACTGATTTTAAACCCATGTTGCTGTTTTCAAAATAGGTCTCATTTATGTCAGTCATGCAGACAAGTCAACCAGAACAAAAAGTGATCAACCAGTGTGAAAAACTTGTATTCTGCATACACAAGGCAACCTGGAAGTGTAGCCTTTGAAAGAAGAGATTTCACTGTATGGGTCAGGGAAAGCCGAGGCAGTCTTAGGAAGCAGCAACTCACACACTGACCTTTTTGCACCCTGAGAAAGAGATGCATTGTGGTAATTTTAGGTTAGTGAGATA
This sequence comes from Caloenas nicobarica, assembly GCF_036013445.1. Classification (NCBI taxonomy): domain Eukaryota; kingdom Metazoa; phylum Chordata; class Aves; order Columbiformes; family Columbidae; genus Caloenas; species Caloenas nicobarica. Next base: position 21,170,996 of record NC_088248.1, on the reverse strand, counting down.
AAGGCCCAAAAATACAGATAGATTATATTAAAATACATTCCAACTATTTATCAGGGTTAGAGTAGCTGTAAGATCCTGCTAGAATTATCTCTCAAGTAAACTCTCTCATCATCAAATAAAACATTTACAGGGACCAAACTTGTAGCAATAAATGTGCTCCAGTGTTCAAGCACAGCTACTCTTTAGAACCATCTCAAGATACTTCTGTCTAAACTCTCATTTTCAGATTGTGATAGGTGTTAGGAACACGAGACCATCTCTTTTTATATATATATATATTCATGTAATGTAATTCTGCAAGATGGCACACATTTACTCATGGGTTAAGATTATAATTGCATTTCAAAGCAGTTCTCTTGAAACATTCTAAAACAGATTATGTTCTTAAAAACTCTGTTCTTTACTTTGCATGTTTTAGTACCACATCCCATTAAAGCTGTGTTTGAAGTTACTAGGATTTGTTAAAAATTTGATAATGCCTAAGCAGATAAGAGATTATATGCTTTATGTATATATTTGAAGGATTTGTTCCAGCTTGGATACAGTGTATTAATTGGCCACCTACAGTGAACAGCAGTGTTTAATATTTAGAACCCTTTTCCTCATTGTTTTCCAGGCAGAGGAGCATGGAAGTATTCTTTTAACTAAATTTGCTAACTTTCTGGAACACATTTAAACAATGTGTGCTACTTGTGTCATATTACATTAACTTCACTTCTACAGACAGGTTGTATACATATGTAATAAATAGCTCCTCAGGGATCAGATCTAGATTAACTGAGAAAAACATACTCTGCTGTACGTTAAGTAATTTAGAATATCTCAGTAAACATTAGAAAAGACATGTTTGTCTCACCAGAACAGGTTAACAGTGCCTGCAGACTCAGTAATGATTGTAGAATGTTATACTATCAAGTGGAAAGTTATAATCACTTTAAATAGTCTAATATTTTCCCCTAAAGCCTCAGACTATCTGGAGTTTGATACCATGATGTCTGTACTAACACTGAATGTTTATGATACAGAAAGAAAGTAGTAAAGAAAGACAACAGTTCTGCAAAGGATCTAAACAGAGTGATTTAAAACTGAGAGAGGGAGGCTTGGAGAGAAAATTTGTTTAAGTGGCTAATCTTTTATTCCTTTTTAATTATATAGCAATATCTGCAATTAGAGATGAAACATGTTTTAGGCATGCCAGTTTTATTTACGTATCACAAAATCCCTGTAGCCTCTCTATTTCTATCAGTTCAGTAATTATTTCAATACAGGTATGGTAACTGTGCTATTGCTGGCTTTGGTTTTTATTGCCCCAGTCTAAATGCAATTAGCAAAGCGTTCTAAGCAGGCTTATAAAGTTTACTTCAGAAGACCTCAGATGCTTAACATGGACATTCATTGCAACTCTAGAATTTATTTGTTAGATTTGCCAGGTATTGAGGAAATAACATATATACAGTACAATAAGAAGGAAATATTATCTCTTCTTCATGTTAAATCAATGCATCTGTTGGCTGCATTGATTGGTTGTTTAGACATAAGTTTTCTCAAGCCCTGAGAAAATAGCACTCACCATGTAGCACTTGTACAAGCTTTGGATAAAGCATATAATAAATGAAGTGCAGTGGTTTCAGGATTTAGCCTAGCTGCCTTGTCTTTGATACACAGAAGGCAATAGAAAGTAGGCTAAATTCCAAATGAGGAAGCATGTTTAGAATTCTGTCTTAATTGATCATTTAAGGACAATCTTCTTAATTGTTTAATTACATTATTTAACTGTCTTAAAGTCAGGCAAGAGGCCCACCAGCATAGAGAAATAACAAACTGTAGTAGGAGAGTGGCTGGAGCAGAGGACCATAAGCCCTGGATTCTGGAGAAGCCATTTAACACTGTTTGCTTGTCCTGAACTAGAAATAATAAATACTTCATTATACTCAATTATTGGAGATCCTAAGACAAGAATCACTGCATTACAAATAATCATTATTATTTTGTTATGTATTAGCTCTGCAACAAAAACAACCAAAGACATTTGTACATGGAGTAAAGGTAATTTAATATACATTATGTAGGAATGACTTAAAATATAAATTGCGTATGAAAATGTTAAAGTAACTGAAAAGCAGTTGATGTAAATAGTCATGAGCATTTTGGCTATCTGTAGAAGATGTGTAATTAAGTTAAAAACCAAGGTGTCATATTTACTTAGTCACTTACTTTGGTCTTACAGAAACAACTTGATTCATTGTACAAGTACTGCTTTGGGGGAGGGAAAATAATATTAAAAGGAAGAAGCAAGAGGACTGAGAGAGGGACAAATACTAAATTCAGAGCATGGGAGGACTGGTGAGGTATAATCCTGTAAAACTGGTATCTTTTGGGGTCAGAATCCCTGAGTGCATTTTGTTTCAGGCAGGCTTGACTCTACTGTTCTTTTCAATCTGTCTATAAATAACAATGGAAAAGGCATAATAATTTGTTTTTCGGTTGAGGACCTAAGATAATGACAAATGTGTCAGGCTTTGAGAGAAGCTTGAAAATTGAGTTCAGTGGAATTTACCTACCAATCATGCTTTGTACTTATCCTCTGCAGATGAGTGAATTCTGTGCCCTCCTTGTTACCTGCTCCTTTCTATCCAGGGAATAACTGGAATCCAAGACACAAGTGTCATGTAGTGCCAATAACTTAGCACACAGGTTCATCTGTAATTAAATACAGCGCTTTTTTTAAAAAGAAAAAAAAAAGTGCTATTTCGAAGGAAATATAATGACTGGTTTTTTTAAAGAGTGCCGAGTTCTGTCATATAATACCAAAAATAAAAAAGTAAATTAAAAACCTACCATGAACTCAAGAATTATGTGGACACAATCCCTGTTACTTTAAAGTGAGATATAAATCCAGAGATTTCTCATGCCATCATTTTGTAAATAATTACAGTTCTGCTGAATCTGTTGTATAAAGTTTACATGGGAGGTTCAGTGCACCCTCGCTCTTGTTTAGAACATTCGGAACCACCAGAGAGATGTTGACATATGGCTGCACTGTTTTAGTGCACGAGACATCTACTACATGGGAGCATAATAAACAGGAGCATAAAGACAGGTTTGTGCAAGCAGTTTGGATTGACCTTTTTGGCAGCTGAAATCCATCTTGAGTACATGGTGCTGATGCGGACAGACATGTAAACCTCGTCTTGTTACCACAACTACTAGTTTTACAAATATACTCCAATGCTCAAAAAGTATATCATTCTAAGTGAAGTGATTTTAAATAGGAGAAGGGGTGCAGCAGCAACAATTCATAATAAGACACAGCAGAAACAGTCTCTTAAGTTCGTGGCAATACCCTTAGTGACAAATAAAGAGTTAGATAAGTATGTTTTACACCGATAGGATTTCTTATGATAATTTCAGGGAGATGGCTTATTTCCTGTATTTTTTCCCTCGCAAAATATTTGACCAACTAGGACAGCATTTTAGTTTTGGCATTTAAAAAGAACAATCTGCTATTCTTTCATTAGGCCGTTCTTACATCAGCATTTTCAAAATCAGGAATATTTGTATAAATACCTTTTACTCTGAATAACAGTCTCAGAACCCTGGTCTACAGCAGTATTCTTAGAAACCAAATGAATCCAATTGTATTGCATTTTTGAAGAAACATTTTTTAAAAAAGCCTTAACACTTTCTACCTTTTTGATAAGTATCTAACAAATAACCAAATTTAGTCTTGTTTTACTACCATTGCATACCAGAGTATGAGCCTCTGTATATAACTCTTGTAGCATTTGGATTCAATAATATAAAATAATAATTCATTGTTATAATAAATTTTAAAGTCTAATCTTAACTGGTGGAATGTAGGCAAATGGTACTTCATAGCTGTGCATGCTCCTTATATCCTCAATAATCTCCTATAAAATTAATGGAAGCACAGTGCACAATACCTGTGCACATTGCCCATTGGTTCTAAATAGTTGTGTAATAATGAAAGAATGCTTCTCTATTTCGTGACTATACCTACCTATATTTTTGTCAATAGCATGCTTTTAAGAGTTTTCCTAAATTTATCAACTTACCAGTTAGTAAGATCCTGAGATCAACAAGAGTAAGATGGAAAAGAAATCTTGTTATAATGTTAAGGAGTGGTGAAGATGCAGAGGAAGGTAGCAGAAGAGTAATTAAGCAATTAGGCACAATGGAGAAAGTGGTTGATGTGAGATAGTCCTTATCTTGGATATTACAAGTTCAACATGGAGTAGGTATCTTTAGAACAGGAGTGGCCACATGTCATAGCCATACCCTTCGATTTATCCTTGTGTTTTCATAAGACCTCTTCTGGAAAGAGACACTGTATTTCATGTGTGTGAGCTTGTGCTTGTTGGAAAATAGTGATGACATAGTTCAGAGTCCTTGAAATGTAATGTACACGGGGTCACACTTAATACAGAATTACAGAGTGAGCAACATTCTTTTTATATTGAACTGTTGTTGCAGAGTCAGCTGATTTTTGTATTGTGTTCTAAAAGAATGTACTCTGTTAGTATCTTCTTCAAAAATACAGAAAACATGAACTTTTAGTGACTGGCTTACCCATTCATGCAGCACATGGAAGCGCACGCTTTCATGTTTTTTCAGTACAGTTAGTAATATATGGTTTTGTTTAGCATTTGTGGCCTAAAAGTGGAAAGGTATTTTAATATTACAGATTCAACCTGGAAATTTGAATATTTCGGGGTTTTTTTTAAATCAACATAATCACACAACGGTTGAGGTTGGAAGGGATCTCTGGAGGGCAGCGGGTCCAACTCAGGGCTCCAGCAGGGCCCCCCAGGGCCAGTTGCCCAGGACCGTGTCGAGACAGCTTTTGAATATCTCCAGGGATGGAGACTCCACAGCCTGTCTGGGCAACCTGTGCCAGTGCTCAGTCACCCTCACAGTAAAAATGTGGTTTCTGGTGTTCAGAGGGAAACTTTTGTGTCTCAGCACGTGCCCATTGCCTCTGGTCCTGTCACTGGGCACTACTGTAAAAAGCCTGGCTCTGTCTTTGCACCCGCTCACGAGGTATTTGTATACATTGATAAGACACACACACCCCCCCACCCCTAAGCCTTCTCCAAGCTACGCAGCCCCAGCTCGCTCAGCCTTTACAGGAATGGGAGATGCTCGTGTCATTTTTTTATAGACTGCAGTGTGTTGGTTGGTTTGCACTGCATGAAGATGTGGGTTTTAATGCACTTAGGCTGTTAATGGCATTTATTTGATCAGTGAGGGTGGAAAATTCCATATTTACTCAGGACAACTTCTGTCTCCTGGGATTTGTATGATTGTATTTCACTGTTGATGGTATAAAAGAAACCAATAAATTGTCAGATGCTATTATTTCATTTAAATATCTTGAACCTTAAGTTCATTTGCAAAGGTAAAATGATGGTATACTATGGGAATCAATGTGATTGTTCTGGTTGTTGTATGCTGTAACCCGTGCTGTCTCAAATATTTGTATATTTTCTTATCAGCACGTCTGAGGACAGAAGCCTGGTCCAATGTTGCTTGTAGCACATGTATTTTTAAGGATGAAACCATTTCCCCATCTCTTTGTTTGCAGAAGGGCAGAAATACATGAGAATGTCTGCATTCTGGGAATGCCAGAGCTAAAAACTGGAAGCTTTGTTTGAGCTACGCTTACTCTTTCCCCACTACAGCCCTCAGGCAGAGTGCAATAGTGAGAGGGGAAGCTTGGCCTTTTCTCCCTCACCTGGACCTTTTAGGTTCCCTTCTGCTTGCCATGAGAAAGGCTTTCTTCCCTTCCCTTACACATATTGCCTTGCCCTAGCCTGGGCTCGTGTACTCATGCCAGATTCCGGAGAGAGAATTTGGCCTCATAATGTTTGCATTGTGTTTGCATTACAAGTAAAGAGTGCTTTGTAAGGAGCCAAGTTTGAATCTGTAGCTATCCTTGTATTACACAGGCTTATGAAATGTTTTATGTTGCTAACGTTCATATACATTTGGACAAAACAAGTATATTTGTATGGTTTTCATTTTAAAATTATTGAAGTGGTATCCTTGGTTCTTGCTGCTAGTAGAGTTTAATATTGCTGTCGTCACTCGAGCAAATCTCCTAGTGAGATCAACACAAGTTTTGCCCAAGAAAAAGGTTAAAAATTTGGCTTATGATGGCCAGAAGGGAGTCGTGCTTCACTCAGCTTCTTTTGGTAACTGCATCAGTTTGAAATCTCAAGTGTTAGAGATCTTTTGAGCACTCGTTTCAGGAAGGATGCTCTATATGAACTGTCTAAGAATGTTTTATACTTTTACTGGTGTAGAAAATACATGTATGAAGATGTTAAAAGCTAGCTGTTCCACTGGAATGAGTGAAATCCTAAATTTTACACAGTCCTACGTTTTTCCACTGAGGGATTTTTATTTATTGTTATTCTGGTTAAAGTGGTACTTAATCCATCAGTAAGAATTCCATGATAAAATTCAGGCTGTGCCTTGGGTGACCTGTCAGAAACTATATATCTTATTGCTAGGAATCTTTTGAGACTTGGGATTTGATTTTTCTCCTGCACATACACGAGATGTCTTTGGCAAAGGTCACACAAGTTTTAACCCACAATATTAAGTCACAAATGAAATGGATTTAAGTGGTCTTGCCATACTCCCTTGTGAGTGCTTGCTCACATCTCAAAACCACCGTATAATTTGTCACAATTCAACATGATTATCTGTCTTTGCTCAGGAGGACTATAATAGCTAAAAAGTAAGTTATATTGCAGGTAAGGATATAGAATTACTGGTAGAGCTGATTGAAGGAGCTTTCAAAACACTGGTCTAAGCCTATATGACCCTAGCTGGTGCTTACTTTTTTTTTTTCCCCCCCCCGGTGTGCTTTTTTTGTTATGCTGAAAAATATCCTGGATTGCACCAAAAAAGCCAACACAAAATAGGATAGCAAACAAAGGTTCAGCTGAGAGTGCGTAAATAGACCGAGCAATTTTTGGTTCAGTTGTCCTCCCTGCTCAAAAAAGTTTTTCAGCATGTAGACAGTGAAGCATGTAAATGTTTTTTTCTAAATACTGCATGTCCAAATGATCTAGATGGGATCATGGAACAGAACCATAGTTTGAAGAGCCACCCTCCCACACGGTCCCCCCGCCTGCCCCATCTGGGTTCTTTGCAAATCAGGGCATGTTCTATTTGCCAATCAAGCTGTTATGTAAAGTCTCTCTGAAGTTCAGTGCACTTTTAAAAATATTTCGGGGTTTGGTACGTTTTGAAGAAACCCTTAAGAAAGGCTCCTTAGCATAATGAGCTGTGCATATCTTCTCCATGTTCATTAGTTGCATGCTAATGGCTGTGTTTAAAATTCCTTCTTATCTTGTTTCCTGATTGATGGGAACTTGAACCAACCTCTAGACTTCCAGACCTTGCTCAGTTACTGTCATTTTCACTGGCAGCGTAAATTATTTGATGTGAAAAATATTATGCACTATTTTGATTCCTTGTTCAGCCTAATATTACTGTATTATCTGTCGGCATCTGTTTTGTTTTCTGTGTGTATCTGATGAGGTCCTATATGGTATGGCAGGCTCTATTTAACAGACTACCAGGATTTTTTTTACCTTTTGCTGTTGCAGCATGGGACAAAGGAATTCCATGGTGCTTTCTTTATTTTTCTCTGCTTTTATTCTTCACTGTAGCTGCTTGGGTTAAAAGACAAACAAACAAATTTCTGTGGACTTCAAAGAGATCAAATTTTAAAAAAAAGGGGGGCAAATAATTTCTTAAAGCTAGGCTGTTTTGCTGTGTTTTTCTCCTGGTTTTCTTTTCTTCCTTTTTTTTTTTTTTAATTCTGAAAAGAAATAGCAGGCTGTAGGCACTGCCTGTGGCTCGCTAGCCTTGCTTCTTGTGTGGTCTGTGCAGACTTTATGATTTATTCAGCTAATGGGAAAGGAGCATGACCCCCAGTGGCCACAGAAAGAGAGCTGCATGTGGGTTTAATGCTTTCACCACAAAAATGTCTGCTATGACTAAGCTGTGTGGCTGAAGTCACTGTCTGAATGGTGCTAAAAAGGAACTTAGGCATTAAGTGTGCACTATTTACTATAGATTGGCTCTTGGGATTAGGCCAAGGGTTTCTTACTCAGTTTCAAAGAATAGCATGGAAGCTGCTAGGAAAATTAGAGCTGTGCAATTTATTTTTACCAGTCTCCTCAGTGAGTGACCCAGTGAAGGATTTGCCTCATAACACTTTTTTTCATCAGTTACCCAAGAGCAATTAAAAATCTACTGATTTGTTCATGAGTTTTATGGGGCTTATTGTTTACATTTTCCCATCTCCTACTTTTCTTTATGTTAACATGACTTTCTAATACTGTTTTTCTCTATATATTGCTTAGAACTATAAAGGAAAACAGGTTTGAACAAAATTTAAGCATCATTGCTTGAGACTGGTTACACTACTGTTTCTGATTTAAAGGAAGAAACTGTGGGCTAGATTAGGAGTCTGCCTCTGTCCTTACTCAAGAGAATGGCAAACCCACATTTTCTTCATTGGGAAGAAATCGAAATTAGTCTGGTTTATTATGGCAACACTGCCACTAGTTTTACTCGGTTTTACTAACTTTCAATAGCAGGTTATGGTACTCTGTATATTTTTACCTACTGGTATAGGTAACTGTCTTCACATGGATAAATAAAACAAAGCCACCACCATCTATATTGAGAGCAAAAAAAGTTTAAGGTGTTTTGTAGTCTATAGAAAGCATTTAGAAATTCTGTGTTCCCAGCACTAATACCTTTCTTCATGCTGTGTAAGAAAACCGGTGGAACATTAAAAGTCAATCACAAACACTTTGCTTGTGGTTTTGTTTGTTTTCTGGAAAAAAAAAAAAAAAACAAAACTTGTTATCTGAAAAAGGCGAGCATACCCTTTATAAAGAGCTCTAGAAGAAAATGAAAAAAAAATACAGAGCTCTAGGAACTGACGTTCCAGATTCCTTCCATCCCATAGTTAGATCTTGGTCAGCTCCAGTAAGTACAAGGCAATCCAGTAAAACTGAAAGCAGGATTTGGCATTAGCATTCATTTTAGTTACTGAGTTATTGGCAAGCATGTAGAGAAAGGAAAAATAAAACCAAGTATATAATGTATTATGTCCTTTTAGTATCAAATATCTGACAAAGCAAAAGTGGCCATTTTCTGTCAAACGGACAGGGAAGATGGAAAATGAGAAAAATGAAAATTTAACGGATTTTATGTGAATAGCAATACCTTACGTATATGTCTTTGCATTTTGTCTCACAATTGTCTCACAATCTTTGTAGCCAGAGTTTTAAAATCTACATGACAAATGTTAGGATCCTAAATCCATATTTCTGGATGCAGGCATCAATTTCTATAAATCCTGAGAACCTACAGAACAGAAATAGTTGAACTGAAAGACTGCTGCAAGTTTTGCAGTTTTGAAATTCAGGCCATTTTAACTCATAAATATTACAGGGGAAAAAAGTCATGCAAAATTTGTATTTACAGAAAGTCAAATTTGGGCATCAAATGAAAGGTAATATATACTTAGGCAAATATGGCGAATTATTTGGTAAAAAATACTTAGTTGAAAACGTCGAAGTATATTTTTACGTTTATTAAAAGAAAATATTTCAGCTTTGCATTTTGAAACAATATTGTGTATGTGTAGTACTTTTGTCTTAATGAATTCCAAAACATTGGTTGTATCTTGTCAAATGAAACTTCTGAAAATAAGTTGTTCATCTGAAACAGTTTTAAAAAATCCTTTTTCCCTTTAGGCAAGAACTGAAAGAAGCTATTCATACAGTTCTATTTCATAATCTTAAGACATAAAGGTTTGAAATTTTTGCTTGACTCTAGTTTGAAGTTTATCCTTCCTGTCCAATTTTCTGGGACTTCTGAAATAAGGTTAGAAATCTAAAACGTGGAAGGCTTCCTGCTGTCCTTACTTTATTCTTGATCCTTGCACAACCAGGAAGAAAAAATGTGAAGAAATCAGCAGTGATGCTCCTATCTAAGCACAGAAATTTGTGAAAATGGAGCAAGGGGGTTCTGCAGTAGAGGATTAGGCCTGTTTTTAACCTTATGAATGTTTGTATTTCCTGTTTAGAAGAGGGATCTGATTTTATGCTGCCCTGTAACCCAACACTGGAACGATGTGGTGATTGTACCATAAGAGAATTTGGAAAGTCGTTGCTTTGAGTTATACAGTGCATTTTTGCTGGGCTGCTATACCTTGTAGAGAATTTCCCCTCTTCCGGCTATGGGGGATGGTAAAGAGAACTGTACAAGAGCAGTGGGAATAATAATACTAAAAGTCTGCTTACCTACAGCATGCAAACTGGTGTGTGTGGTGTGCAGGACAGATGCCTTGTCAGCAAGAGGCATGGGAGAGGACAGCTGGATGTGTCTGGCGTGCAGGTGGTTCAGCTGGTATTCACACTGTCTACTGGCAAACAGATTTTTTTTTTTCTTTTTTTTTCCTCTGGTGGAGGAGGAAGAGACAGTGGGAGGTAAAGAAAGAAGAGGGATCACCCACAGTCATTTCCCAGAATGGAAGAGGAGAGAAGCAACGCATCAGCTTAACCCCTGTTTACACATTATAACTGGCTCAGCTTTCCTTTGCAAGTATAAATCAAATGGTACAGACTTGGGATGTTTTTCTCTCTCCTGTGAAGACAGCCTCTTCATTTTTTGACTTATGAGGATTGTGTTAGTACTCCAGGAGTTCCAGGTTGCAAGCTGTAAACTTGACTCTGAGCTTTCTTGACTGAAAACCTGAACTTTCTCTTCTTTAGGGTTTCTTTTTCTCTGGGAAGTTACATAGTGACTTGTGTTGCTATGAACTACTTCAGTGATGTAAAGTGGCTATACATTCAGTAGCTTCAGATCCTTCCTTGGGAACATCTTTTCTAAAGATAATATTTTCCAGATATCATGACAGCAGCTGCTTTCTGTGACTAAAATGTTAAGGGCATGGAGAAGTTATTTGAATGTCTGAAATTCTTAGTAGTGATTGACAACTGGTAAAAGCTAGAGTAGCTCTTGGGATATTCTCACGTAAGTCAAGATACAGACCAACTTAGAAGATGTAGGCAGTTGGGTTCTGTGATCTGCTGGCTTAACTTCACTGTTTTGTGCAATTTAGGCTTTTGATAATGAGGTCCTAGTATAAATTACTGGAGTCTGCCTGTCCCCATGTAAATATTACAGTTAAAAGCTGGTTTTGCTCATTTCTGCTTTTTTTGTTTGTTTCTTTTTCTTCTCATATAAAAGTAGCAGTCAGGAATCAGGTTTTTCATCTATATTGGACACATGCCGTTCAGTCCTACATCTGTTCTCTGACAGTAGCCAGTTTCAGATGCCTTAAAGGGCAGTATATAGAAATGTAAATTATTATTACTGTTATTTTATTAGCTATAGTACAGTATTACTGCCAGATGCCACTTGGGGATTGACTCTGTCTTCCTGTGGCATATACATTATACTGAAATCTCATCAACTGATTTTTTTTTTTTTAGTTTGACGAGGCCACGTTGGAACCATAATCTCCAGTGCTTGCTCGTGGAGGCTATAGAATTGATTGTGCACGTTCATGGCATACAGAATTCATAAGGCGAAACAAAGAGATGCGAGCCATTTAATCAGCTAGTGGCCCATTTAATCAGCTAGTGGCTCTTCCCTGTCCGTTTGTGTAATCTGTACTCTGGATTGACTGTAGTTTGGTGGTTCACTCTGCTAACTGCCAGCCCTCACTGCCAGGCTCTCTGGATGTTCAGTTTGCTTTTGCTGTTTGTACAGCGATAGCCATCACTTACTTAAAGAAAAGAGTAATGTGCATGTTCTGCTTGTTCGCCTTTGGTTCCCATTCTGACGGCATCATTTCCCGTACAGCTTGGTTTTGCTCTTGAGTTATAGGACAGAGTTCTCTCATGATTCTCTGTTAGCGAGTCATAAGATCTGGAAGATATTGATCTGTTATTTTATGGGAGCATTGTCTTTGACTCACATGTCACCAAAACCTAAGCTAAGGTGCCTTTGCTTGCTGGAATTTCTGAAACAGTTTCAGGGTGTTTAGTATGGTTTAAGTATTATAGCCAAAGTCAGGCTCTAGCCTGTTTCTTCATCCTCGAGGTTTACTTCTCTTGTCCAGAGCGCTGCTCTATGAATATAATACAGTAGTTTGTTGAACATTCTTAGCGGACTGTCTCTATAGCACAGAGATTATTACATGCATCTTCTTGGACCAAACTATTGTTAGTAATATGTAACATGTAAGTCAGTGATGCAGTTGTCCAGGAGAAGGTTTTCTATTAATAAGCAATTTGGAATTTTTCCTGTCACCAGTAAATATGTTGAAATATTAAATGATGTAGGTGCTTTTGCCTATCATATATTTGCTTGAATTTGAATAGGACTTCAAGAGGCAAGTGATTTGGGTTTTATTTTTGGTTTTGTCATAAAGTATTTGTGGGCATGTCACATTCTGGTTGATATTTAATTTCTTCTTATTGAAATGTGTATATGAATATTCCCTAAACAGACAAGTGATCTGTGCATTTTAGTTCCTTACTACCAGCCAAACATTTGCAGATCCTCAGATGAAAGTCACTATGAAAGTCACTATGTGCATCTTTACCTAGTTTAAAATGACTTTTTTCAAATTTAGACTCAATCGTTAACACTGCAAATGTTAGATGTAGATCCTGACCCTATAATTTCTACACATAGCTTATTGCTTCTTTTTTGCATTGCTTTTAAAATATATTTTCTATTCATTGTACTAACTCTTGCCTTCATCTGTATTTTTCTATATAGACATTTATCTCCCATATGGTGATTTGCCAGATGTATTTTGCAGTCTCAGGATGGGATGATCATTTCCCCTATCTGCCCTTCTGAGACTCTGTATTCTGCAATACAAAAGAGCAAAGCTCAGTCTGTGAATAGTAGATTATAAACAGTCTTGGGAAAAATGTTCTAAGAATTGACCTTGAAGCTACTTAGATCTTACTCTGCCTAAGAAAACTGCAGCTGGGATGGAGGTTCAAAGCTCAGAAAATTCTCTGTTGAATTGATCTTTCTAATCAATACCATCTTTCTTTGCCAAAATATTTTACAAGAAATTACATTATGTCTATATGTCACCTGATTCTCGTATTTGTTCTCAACTCTGTATCCTTCCTTGGCTCATTGTTTTACCTGTTGCTCAGGTACTTGCTGCTTGATATTTTCTCCCATCTAATGTAACTGCCCACTGCTGGTTGCCACCAGAAGAGGAGCTGCTCCTGTCATCTTCCTTTCACTCCTGCCCAGGGATTCATTCTCCCTGACATTCGGTCAAGCAGTTTGTGCCGCTGCCAGGGTGTGAGTTCAGCAAACATCATTCATTGCTGGATGGAGGAGAAATGAGTTTTCCATTGGAGCAGCTCGCTGAACTGATTCAGCCAGGAGCCTCAGGACCATTCCTTCCAAATGGAAGCGAGGGGAGGGAAAGAGCATTCAGCTCATGGGCTGGGGATAGGGAGCAGGATTTCCCCTTTTGGCAGCCACCTGCAGCCAGACCTGATTATGTATAATGTCAAGCCGCATTCTTAAACAACCCACAGTGTTTCTGATCTAGTGAGACCAGAGTGTTTGATGTGCTTAGTAGAGATCTGACTTTTCGGATAGGTCTGGCAGCAAGTACTAAAAAACAGGTGTCCTCCAGATTGGTGTATGACTTTTGTAGCCAAGAGAAGGATTCACAGAAGAGCAGCTACTAGAAAAAAAATACAGTCATAAAACAAATAAGACACCATTAGTTTAAATGGGCAAAAGTCCACAAAGGAAAGGACCTGGCAGCTGATGCCAATATTATTATTGGCTGAAAAGACATTTGAACTTTTTGGCAACAATAAATGTCAGAGTGTTGGATTTGAACAGGTGAAATTTATTATAACCTTTACACAAAAGTAGTCAGAGAAAATCATTGTGGGTGTTCAAGTCATGAGGACTATCTGCAGCAGTAGGTAGAGACTTAGAGTGTATAAAGCAGTCATTGCTAGAAAGTATAGGCAATAACAGAGGTTTTACTAAGAATAAGTGCCATAGAAAATCAGTGGGAATTGGGTGTCTTTCGAAAAGTCTACAGCCAAGCTCCCTGATATGACACTGCTGAGGAAATGTGATCTTTCTCAGAGCTTCTAAATGCAGACCTGTTCAAAGCACAGAAAAGTCATGTATTTCAGGGCCTCAACGGAAGAGGAGGACAACTACCAAAAAAGTAAAAACTTTTAAGAAAGAGAGAGATTGCTATTGTGCTCAATAAACGTGAACCTGGGGTTTATAGCAGTGGTGGCAAACGTCAGCTGAGACTTAAAAATCACATTTTCTTGTGGCCCATCTAAAAATTTAAGAAAACAATGGCATGTTTCGTAAGAAGAGGGTTTCACCTACTTTTCTGTGTTGAAAACTGTTCTTTTCCTATGTTGTAGTGCATGTGTCATGCATAAATCATGATTCTGCCCATCATTTTCTTCAAAATGGAACTTATCAAATCCATTTCTAGATACAGAATTATATGCATTGCACTTGATATATTATCTAATAAATATGCTCTGCACCCAGTCACAAGAAGAATATTTGAAAATGCGCATGGTAATAGAAGTTCATATATTGAATAGCACAATGTCAGATATTACACTAAATATATTATATTTCAGCTCAGCAGGATATACGGTTTCTGTTCTCAAGAAAATACAGTGTGCGGCTGTTTTTAACATGTTTCCTATGTTGAAATGTATACTGATACATATTCCCGTCTTGCCTCTGTCCTGCCTTAGGACAACATTGGAGATAGAAGGTTTTAAATGAATCGACCATTTCCTATTGAAATATTTTAAAAAAATACAGAAGAGAATTGCGTATATGCAGGTGTCTAGGTACTCATATTTGCATATGCTTAATAAGTAGTCACTCACAGTTTGTAATATTTTTCTTTTAGTGGAAGAAAGATTGTAATATATAGTCTATGTTTGAAATAGTGCTGTGGCTTTTTTTGGTTTGGGAGGGAGGTGTTGGTTTGGGGGTTTTTCTTCTTGTTTGTTTGTTTGTTTTTTACCATGAGAGCACTCACACACTAGTGCAGGTTACCCAGAGAGGTTGTGGAGTCTCTGTCCTTGGAGATACTCAAAAACGCAGCTGGACATGGTCTTGGGCAACCTGCTGTAGGTGACCCTGCTCTGAGCAGGGTGTCCTCCTTAAGTCCCTTCCAACCTCAGGAATTCTGTGGCATTTACCTAGAAACCTATCTGTATTTTTTTTCTAGCTGGATGTATGCACAGAGAGAAAAATATGTCAAGTGAGGTAGGGTTTTATAAAGAGTTTAATAATTTTTAAATGGCAGAAAGAAACAAAAGTCAACAATGTGCATCCTACTGAGCTGATGGCTGGTAGGCAGAGTAGCAGTAAGTGCCTGAGAGGGCAAAAGCACATACTGGCGGTCCTGACTTTCCAGTATGGTGAAAGGGTTTAAAAATTATTCCTAATGAAGAAAATATTCCGCAATAATATCTTTGTTTAGTTTTTAATTTAGTTTTTTCTGCGTTTAAAGATTTTTCAAGGACATTTCTTTCAGCAACATCCAGTTTTCTCAGTTTTACCAAAGAGTGAGTCTTGTTTTTCTTAAAAGCTGGAAATGCTACTGTACATGGATTACTGATATTTTCAAAGCTGTTGACAGTCTCTGACGTGCACAGATCCGTTGAGTGAGTCATAAAGCCCAGTCAGCTGTATCTTTTGCTTGGTCATAGGTGAGATTTTTGTATATACTGGCTCTGTAGACTTTGAAACCTGGCCAAGACCTTTGCCAAAAACCAATCTGAATGTTGCTGCTAGAAATCTAAAAATAAGGCAACATTGACAAATTCTTAATAATCTAAAGTGTATTTTCTGCTGCAAGCAGGTAAAATTATGTTGCCAGGAAGGCCCTTTCACTATTATATATTGAGATTAGTAACAGATAGAAGGCTGTCTTTTGAAACAGTATTGCAGTGGCATGACAAAGCCTTTAATTGTTTTGTTCTTTAGAATGAGTAGAATTTGCATTGGGAGACTTATAACCCTCCCCTAAGACATCTGTGGGTCACCCTAGATTGAGGTATGTCACACAATCTGAATCCTCTTTTTTTGTCCTTTCATGTCTGTGACTGTGCTACTAGGGATTTATTTGGAAACATCTTTTTAGTTAGATGAGTTTCTTCTTGGATGATAGAGTAGGAACCTGGGTAAGCCAGGTACAGAAACAGCAGTTCGCGTCCTTCCCAGGGGTATGAATTTATTCTCCTAGAAGTATATTTTGTTTCTTTAGAACAAATGGATGGACTGTATATTGCTTGCAAATGAAGAGGAACTTAAGCTGTCTCTATATAAGCTGCTTAGTGTTAACAGTCTCTTTGAAAGGCTACAGTTCAGAGGATCTTAGTTTTGAAACCTTTTAAATGATTTTCTGTGCTTTTATCATTCGTTGTATATCTCTCTTCCTTTTGTTTGAGTTCCAAATTTGCTTGTAAGCATTTTACACTTCGGAAAACTTATTGAAGATTAAAAGCTAAGTGCTTAGAATTAGGAATGTCATTGTGCAGTTGGCAGAGTTTTATTTCTTTGAACTATTAAATTATGATAGGCCTGATTCTTTCTTAGAGAAGTAATCATATTTTTTAAATTTTGGGCATCTACTACATTTAAGAAAAAAAAAAACCCTAAGCAGGCAAAGTTCTTAACACTAATTGATCTCAGTGGGAGTTAGGCCCTAATCTGCAGTCCTGCGAAGCAGCTATTTGTGTATCTAGACAAAATTTTAGATATTTTGATATTTTAGATATTATGGCTCTGGTGCACCAGTGCACTGTAATAGAGCTATAGGTTGGTCTTACAAGGCAATGAAAGAGGATACTATTGTAAATGAAAATGAAACTGAACTTTTTCTTCAGAAGTCTTCTTGTTCTTTGAAAATGCCTTTTAATAACTGTCTGGATGTCACCTACACATACCAATAGTTTCTGGATGCCAAATACTTTTTTCAGAATAAAAATGCAGGAAATGGCCAGAGGTTCAAAGTCAAGTGCAAAATAGGACAGGAGAGGGGGGACATCATTTTCGAGTGCCTCTTGGTAAAATAACCAGAGAAGACAGTAAGCCATTCATAAGGATTAAGGCTAATGGGTGAAAGTAAATTGTTTTAATTAGATTTCTGAGTTTTAATCCAAAACAAAACTTGCAAGAGGCATATTGTAGATATCAGCATTTGATCCTACCCTATTAAATACATTTTCAGCATCTCAAGAAAAAGCAGCAATGGGATTGTCATCATCTCTCACCTCTCATAATATCTGTAGCACTCTTCTTAAATTATCAACTGCCTCCCTGCCTGGCATGAAACTGCCTTGATCTTGATTTACAATGGTGGTAATGCTTGTGTTTAGTCTCGTGGTTAGCCATTTAGTAAATATTTTTAAGACCACTTTTAACAAAGATACAGAATGATAGTCCTTACATTTAGTGAGACTTTATCAGGTTTCAGAGTGAATAGATTCTACTTTGCTTTTCATTGATAATAGTATTGCACCTTTACCTGGTTTTGTGCAAGACATTTTGAAGGCTCTGTTTTAAGATAATACACGGTTTCTGACATATATTGCCTGCTGTTAGCCACCCTGTTCAATCCAGTTGCCAGACTGCAAGTTCTTTACTGTGCTAGTCATTTAATTCAATATGTACAAGTACAGTTGCATAGATAACAATGACCCAATTGGTTTAGAGACAGACAGGGAGTAACCATAGAATTTGACAGAGGAGGCAAAAGAAACGTGTCTTCTTACCACTTCCTATAATGGTCCTAGATATGGTATAGGCAAAGAACAGAACTTGCCTCTCCCTTCTGGTATTGCCAAGGAACTCTTTATGACTCTAAAAGAGAAGTTGTGAATGAGAACAGGGGCATGGATTTAGCAATTTTCCATACCTGGAGTTTGTCCACTAACCAAAAAGCAGCAAAAGTTTCCTGAAGTTTGCAGTCTTTGAGACTCCAGGAAAAAAACAAGGATTTACTCGACTGCTCATCTTCTCTTCCTGTATATCATTATTCAGTGACACTTGGATTAGTTTTGTTTGGTCTCAGTTCTGCCACATTTAGACCAAACTCCAAATGTGCATGTCTTCAAGTATGATAAAAATTAAGTTGAAGAAGCATGAAGTGAGTCCTGAAAATTCTGAACATTTTCAATGACAATTTTTAAGGGAAGTGCCATTGCTTCTTCCAGGGAAAGCAGATGCAAAAATTGATGGTCAGACTTGTTATCTGAACCCTACATTAATGAATTCCAGTTTTTAACTGTTGGATAGTTTTTAACTGTTGGATGTCTGGTTCTGAAAACTTTTAGAAGATTTCATTGTGGAAACAATAGCTTATGCATCTAAAAAGTTTATATAATTTGACAGCATTTTTAATGGCTTAAGGCCTTTTAATAGAACTCAGTCACTTGTAATGCATCTCACTGTCTGATGTACATCTGCTTGGTGGGACATACAGAACCTAAGTGCCCATTCACTGAAAAAGAGAAAGATGAAATATCCTTTTAAACTTGGAGAGACACTAATGAAAATTGTGCGTGTACTCTTTCTGTCTTTATTGAAATTATAATTTGAATGTAAGATTCCCCAAAATAAGGTGATTTAAAGCTTAGCAAACACATTCTTACTGAATGTACCCTTGATCTTGCAGTTAGTAGTTCATCAAAGAGTTAAATCATCTACCTCTGTTCAGAAGACAAAGGGAAGACATTTGCTTTTAGAGTAATTTTTATCTTTCAGCAGTATTAAAAGAAACTAAGTGAGAGAACCACTATAATTTTGGATGAGAAGGAGCTAAAGGGAAGCTTCCTTCATTTTGTTATTCTCCCTGCCAGACTCCACAACAGCTCCAACCTTTTCCCTGGCCAGAAGGAGAAAAGCAGCAGATTCCTCAGTGTGACCTCCTCTGTTCCTTGAAGTTCAGCCACTGGTCTCATCTGTGGAAGTTTTTCCTGGCTTGCTGCTCAGACAATGAGCACTGTTTTAACCTGTCAGGAGCGGAATTGCCGGGCCTGCCATTGGGTTGACATTGTGCTGCTGTTTTCTGAGACTACTCTGTTCCTGGGATGCGAGGCTGACACAAATCTGTACAAGGGCTGGTTTTGTGAGTGCCCCAGCGGAATCCCCTTCAACCGCTATCTAGTTAGTAAGGTTCAGTGAATACTTAAGGGGAGACTCCTTGGCACTGGATTTTGCCTTTTGCAGGAATTGTATATTGGAATTTTTAGCATAGGATGGCTCTGTTGGACTGTGTACACTTAAAAAAAAATCACCCAGCTTGCAGTTTAAGTTTTGTTTATGTTTCTGCAGTGTTTAAAGCTGTTCCTTATCTGTTGACTATGCCCTTTATCATTCGTAGGTCTGAGGGAGATAGAAAAGACCTGCTGTTTAAATTAACCCATCTCACATAGAGGGGAACAGGCTGGAGGGCTCAGATGAGCATCTCTGCTGCCCAATCTTAGGGTCTAATTGGACTCTTTTGGAGGGCAGTGATGAGAAGCTGAGAGCTCCTTAGCTGGCTCAGTGTAGACTAGGGACAGCTTTGTATACATAAGCTCAGCATTATTAGTCGCATATGCATGTTCCTATTAACCTCCTAGGTCAAACTGCCAAGTAGCAGAGGCTGGGGGCAGGGGGAAAGGAATGCAGGCAGACAAGTCAGGAGCAGAGTCAAAGGTAGGCCCAGTCCTTAGGAACGATTTTGGATTGCCTACATAAAGAGTGACATTTCCTTTTTTTTCCCCCCGCCACAATAGATGTGCTCCCTATTGCAGTATTTTCAACCAGAAATGCATGTATATGTACGTGTGTGTGTGTGTAAATTCAGACTTCGTGACTGTTGAAAGTCTGAAATTTGACAGACTCTGTATATTGATGTGGTTTCAGAGGTGGAATGTCACCCACAGGATGCCTGCGCTCAGGAGATCACGTGCTGCTAAACTGTGACATGCTTAATTCATTGCAACATCAGACCGCTGACCTCACAGCCAGATGAAGACTGCCCGAAGCAGCGCCCACGGGCTGCCCCTGCAGCAGCCAGCCTTGTGGAGAAAGTGACGCACATAATAATTCTGTGCAGGATTTGCTTTGCGTTAAGCTCTACGGCTCAAATCAGCATCTGGACCTCATTGTGTTTCGCATTTTCCAAACACTTAAAAAAAAAGATCTGTGCTCTGAAAATTTCGTTTAACAGTATTTGGATTTTCTTCTCGTGTTTGTATGTACTTACTTTGGGTTTACAGGTTTTTTAACCTCTTTTTTGGTCTGTCAGTAACAATATTTTGTCATATCTATAGTAGGACCAAAAAGATCACTCTTCCAAAAGGTGGGATTGTTTTGATATTTGCCTCACACTTACTGTTTGATTTCCTGTTTCATTGATAACTAGTGGTTTCTTTAAAGGTCATATTGTAAAGGAAGGTTGGGCTTACGATGCTCTTTTAATTTTTTTCCTGAACACCTTTCATTCCCAATAGGTGGAAGCTTGCAGGATTGGGCCCATGCTGTCAAATTTGCACGAAAAGCTCTATCAGAGTTGCTGGGCACAATTGTGAAAACTGTTCAGTATATCCTGTTTTCTAAATGTCAGCTTTTTTTTTTTTCTTTCATAGTGGGTGGGCTGACTAAACACAGAGTTTTTTACATGGTACTTTGCTGTTTTCTAAACAGAGCAGCTATGTATGCTATCTAGTTTATATACAGCTTCTTTCTTTTTTAAAGCAGTGTACCCTTATAAATATGTTGGATTTAAAAGAAGCTAGTCCTACAGAAAGAGCTTTGTTTGTCATATCTAAAACTTCTCTTGATTTTTTTTTTTTGCATATTTTATTCGTTACTTTTCTGTGTGCCACTTTCTGTGTGTTTTGAAATAATTATGCATAGGTCGTACAATACAGTAGGGCCAATGTTTTTAAGAGTTTTTGTTCTGACACATACTATGGAATGGAGCTAATCAAAACATAAGTGTTTACTTTGCACTGCTCGCTGCAGCTTTTAAGATACATATTAAACATTATTTTGGGCCTTACTACAGCATATGACTTTTAAAGCATTAACGAAAGACCATTCCAAATTAGGAAAATTAGAACAAAGAGCCATTCTAAAATAAATAATTAGTATTCTTAAAATATATCAGCATGTAAATACTTCTGGGATAATTCTGCCACTACGATGTTGTTTCTTTTTGGCTTGCTGCAGAGTCAAAGAAAAGCAAGCTTTTGCTGCAGTTGATGCCTCTAAATGGACTACAGACAAAATGATTAACCTAAATAACCTGCATAGCTACCGCCTGGATAATTCTACAGGCAGCACTATCGGATCAGGTTTGAGGTACTGCGTGGCAGAATTCATAGTGGAATTAAAGGCTCTTCTGAGCAAAACTTGTTCCCAGGCAGAGAAACCCTTATAAGTTCTAGAAAAGTCACCCCAAATTTGCCACTGGGGATGTTGCCCCATCTTTTTTCACTCTCATTCTGAAAACAGTTTCTCTACATCTGTGGAGAGCAGGGCTGCGTGTGCCAAGAACTGATAAAGTGTGTGCTGGTCTCTCTTCCTGCAGCTTTGCCAACACAGTTTTATATTTTTATTTCTGTTTAATTCTTTTTTCTTCATATTTTCTTCTGTTTGGGCTTTTTTCTTGATTATTTCTTGTCATTTTCAGTATTCCATCCATTTCTGGCAGAAGAGGGAACAACTCTTGCAATCAGCAATAACTAGAGCAAGACTCAACTCTGTTTTCTAGACTTCAACTCTGCCCCTACTACATCAGGGTTCTTGACTATGATACTTGGTTTGATAGTGCCTGTCAAGTAACATATTAGAGTTGAAGACAATGATAAGCAAACAGCTAGCCAGTTAAAAACTTCATAGGTTTTCTTTGGAAAAGGATTAGTTACTGCTGCATCACCTTTCTATTTTGTTTCATGGTACATTGTTTCTGTGTCACTGCACCAAAGTGTTTTACAAGGATGGGTACTACTCTTAGATTAAACCTGGCCTTGATCCTATGGCGTTGTCATAGAATCATAGAATGGTTTGGGTTGGAAGAGGCCTTAAAAATCATCTAGTTCCAACCCCCCTGCGATGGGCAGGGACACCTTCCACTAGACTAGGTTGCTCAAAGCCCCATCCAGCCTGGCCTTGAATACTCTCAGGGTTGGGGCATCCACAGCTTCTCTGGGCAACCATTACCCCTTGCCCTACCACTACATAGCCTTGTAAAAAGTCCCTCTCCAGCTTTCTTCTGGGTCCCCTTTAGGTGCTGGAAGACTGCTATAAGGTCTTCCTGGAGCCTTCTATTCTCCAGGCTGAACAATCCCAACTGTCTTAGCCCGTCTTCACAGGAGAGGTGCCCCAGCCCTCTGGTCATCTTCATGGCCCTCCTCTGGACTTGCTCCAACAGCTCCATGTACTTCTTATGTTGGGTGCCCCAGAGCTGGACACAGTACTTCAAGTGGGGTATCATGAGGGTGGAGCAGAGGGAGAGAGTTACCTCCCTCAACCTGCTGGTGACGCTTCTTTTGATGCAGCCTAGGATACAGCTTTCTGGGCTGCAAAGCACACATTGTTGGGTCATGTTGAGCTTTTCATCAAGCAACACCCCCAACTTCTTCTCCTCAAGGCTGCTCTAAATTCATTCTCCTCTCAGCCTGTATTTGTGCTTGGGATTGCCCCAGCCCATGTGCAGGACCTTGTACTTGGTCTTGATGAACTTCATGAGGTTTGCACGAGCCCACCTCTCCAGCCTGTCAAGGTCCCTCTGGATGGCATCCCTTCCCTCCAGCGTATCAACCACACCACGCATCTTGGTGTCATCAGCAAACTGGCTGAGAGTGTGCTCAGTCCCACTGTCCATGTTGCCAGCAATGATGTTAAACAGTGCTGGTCCCCATACCAACCCCTGAGGAACGCCACTCATCACTGGTCTCCATTTGGACATCAAGCTATTTGAGTGCAACCATCCTGCCAATTTCTTATCCGTTGAGTGGTCCATCCATCAAACTTAGGTCTTTCCAATTTAGAGACAAGGATGTTGTGCAGGGCAGTATCAAATGCTTTGCACGAATCCAGGTAGGTGACATCCATTGCTCTTCCGTTATGGACCAACACTGTAACCCTGTCATAAGAGGCCACCAAATTTGTCAGGAGTCATAGAATCTTTCAGTTGGAAGAGACCCTCAGGATCATCGAGTCCAACTGTAACCTAACTCTAGCACTAAACCATGTCCCTAAGAACCTCGTCTAAATGCCTTTTAAACCCCTCCAGGGATGGTGACTCCACCACTTCCCTGGGCAGCCTGTTCCAATGCCTTACAACCCTTTCCATGAAGAATTTTTTCCTAATATCCAATCTAAACCTCCCCTGGCACAACTTGGGGCCATTTCCTCTTGTCCTATCACTTGCTACTTGGGAGAAGAGACCAACACCCTCCACGCTACAACCTCCTTTCAGGTAGTTGCAGACAGCGATAAGGTCTCCTCTGAGCCTCCTTTTCTCCAGGCTGAACAGCCCCAACTCCCTCAACTGCTCCTCATCAGACTTGTGCTCCAGGCCCCTCACCAGCTTCATTGCCCTCCTCTGCACTCTCTCTAGTACCTCAATGTCCTTCTTATGATGAGGGGCCCAAAACTGAACACAGGATTCAAGGTGCGGCCTCACTAGCACTGAGTACGGTGGCATGATCACTTCTCTAGTCTTGCTGGCCACACTGTTCCTGATACAAGCCAGGGTGCTGTTGGCCTTTTTGGCCACCTGGGCACACTGCTGGCTCATGTTCAGCTGGCTGTCAATCAACACCCCCAGATGTTGGGGTGTCTGCCAGGCAGCTTTCCAGCCACTCTTCCCAGAGCCTGTAGTGCTGACTGGAGTTGTTGTGACCCAAGTGCAGGACCCGGCACTTGGCCTTGTTGAACCTCGTACAATTGGCCTCAGCCCAGTGATCCAGCTGGGCCAGTGCCCTTAGTGAAGCCATGTTGGCTGTCACTAGTCACCTCCTTTTTCCAATCTTGGTGTTCTGGCCTTGATGTCAAATGACAGTTAAAATTAGGATCATCAAGAGTTTGTGGTTTAATGGTACAATTCTCATGTTTACTAGATGATCTTTGAAGGTCACTTCCAACCCAAACTATTCTGTGATTCTATGTTAAATGTTCTGTTTCACTGATGGAAAAGTGTTTATCCGGGAACATGCATTGGAGGGAAATCTTGTATTTGGTGTGATCCAGTTTAATCAGCCATTTTTGCTGTGGAAATGATCTTTGGTGCTCCATTTGGTTATTTGCACTACCTCAGAAGTATTTCTGGGGAGCGATTGAGTTTTATACTGAAGGGAGCAAAAAGGCAGCCTGTTACGTTTGCTTCCCAGGTCCCACTGCCCACAAAACAGCATCACTCAGTGGGGAAGTAGGAGGTTCTAGCATTCCTTTAGACGTGCGGGAAATGGCATGTGTGTTTATATGGCCGTGGTTTCACCTTACACATGGACCACCAAGTTTTAATGACACACTTGGCCACAGGAGGTTCAAGCCACTGACCACTATGTTTATTCCAATGAGCCAACCCGTTGGCATTGGGAAACCTTTTACCCCAGTTTACACCAGGAAATATAAATCAGACAACAGATTTCTTGTCTATAGTCACATTTTCAGTATTGGCACTAGAGATTCCTAGGGAAGGCTGCATTTTTTTTTTTCCTTTCCTCCATGTGCTACAGAACCTGTTAAATGGAGATGTCATGGAGGGTGTTTTGTCAGAAGGATGTAGCACAGAGTGAGTATGGAAAAATGAATTTAGGCAGCACATCTTTAAAGAAACTTTAGGAGTATGAGTAAAAACAGTCTAGCTCCTCATGATGTCCTGTTTCTAATGAATGCTTTATTCCACATCAGATTCTTGCTTTTCGAAGTAAATAAGGCTATATGCTGGTATTTTCTTTAGAAACGTCACGCACATTAAAACTGTTTGGGATGAGGGGAAGAAAAATTACAAGGGAACTGAGCTATTAATTTTAAAATAGTCTCCATTAATTTTTTTCAAATTCCATTCTTTAAATTACTGGGGAGAGAGAGGGAAGTCAGATGTCCCAGCACTTTTGGACAGATTCTTCTCTGTGCAAAGGAGGTTGAATATGGCTCTCCTCTGGTATTGATGAATCCTGAAAGGCTTTTACCTATGGCAATGTTAATGACTGACAAACTCAGATGTAAGGAGGGATTAGATGAAGGTGGGACTATGTAGATCTAGTAATAAAGTGGTATGTTATCAAAGTGTTGTAGAAAATTACCTTACAGAATTGGTTTAAGTCTGATATGTCTTGTACTAGAACTATAAAGCTTAATCTGTTCTTGATTGAGTCAACTAACTGAAATATCTAGTTGGAGGCATATGTATATTTGTTAATGAAATCAACCCTGAAAACTTGTTGTGGGATCGGTGAAAGCCTGGTTGTCTTTGGTTCGGAGTTTTAACTGTGCTGACCACAGACTACCTAAAATATAAAGACCCTCCTTTTTACTCAACCCTTTTCTGATGTTAAAAAATATTGGCTGTTTGGCAGCTTGACATGATGGAAGTGCCCTCCTACTCTCTTATGTGGACTATGCTTATGAAGTAATGGCAAGTTTCAATTAAATGCTTCACAAGCTGTTGTTTATAATTATTTATTTTAAAAGGTCTGAAAGATTTTGCTGCCAGAATCTAGCTGGTTTAGACACTTCCACAATAATGAGGCTTTAGTTTTTTTGTAGTGTGCTATCAAATTCTCTTCCCTATCATTCTTCCTCGCCTCTTGTTTATATTGTTTTGACCACTAATAATACGTTCTGCCTACACAGTGCATGTATTTATTTTCTCCTTCTCAGTGTATCACCAGCAATGATTGAAATATGGGCTGCCTACTATGAATGCACACACAAACACAGAAGCATTCAGTGAAGTTATCCTATTGACAAGAAACTTTTTTTTTTTTTACCGTTAGCACCTCCTTCCTATCCACAATTCTGCAGTGCAAGAAAAATGAGACAGCTTAGGAGGTCTGCAGTTACATTTTGTAGCACAAACTAATTAGTTACTACATGAGTTATTAGGCAATCTCCACTCCCACTAGTTGCATTTAGTAATGAGACATTCCTTGAGAAGTGCAGTGAGGATTAATTAACATTTGGTATATTGAACTCGAAAAGTATAAAGGCCCTAATTCAGCACTATTTAAGCATGTGATCAACTCCAAGCACATCTGCTTTCTTTCCGTCAGAATCAATGGCATTTAAGCATGTGTCTAAAGTTAAACATGTACTAAATCACTTTCCTGAGTACAAACAAACTACTGATTTAGAGCTTATAAAAGCTATGGGTTTTTTTCCCGTGAAATCTATAGAGACAATTCCTAATCAGACTGAAGATAAGAAGCTCTCTCTAATTTCTAAAAATAATCTCCTATTTTCTTTACAAAATAACTTTCATTTATTTCCATCAATACATTAGCTTTTATGTTCATGCTTTCTCATAAGAAATGTCTTCCATCTTTAAAAAAAAATAATTTCTGAAATAAAGGAGGTGAGCCATAAAGCTTGTCCAAAACCATCACAGATTCTCATTCATGTGCAAGGAGGTATTCCAGATTATACTAGGAAAAATACCTGAAACAGAGTTTTTCAGAAAAATGCCTTCTTGTGATTCATACTCATGTTAAGTGAAGCAGTCTACAAAATAAGTAATTTGCTTAATGGCTAAATAAAAATGCAAATCTTTAGTTTTTATTAGCGCTAACTCTTCTGTCCAAAAAGACTTTGATACACGAATCAATGATAATAAGTATGCACTTGATTCTTTAAATATTCATAATGTGTGAATAATTGTCGTGTAGAACTTTGAACAGTTACTCAAGAGAGATCGCAACAAAACCTAGCAGAGTGATAGCAGTGAGACTTGACTGTCTCTCTTATAAAAAATTCCCCACCATTGCTTTCACTGAAACTGATTTCTGACAAAAGCACAGATGTTATGAGACTTTTTCTTGAACAAGTATCTAACATAAACTTCTCAAAGTCAGATATATGCTGTCATTCTATATAGGAGCAGTAACTATTTTACTAAGAACAGGCAAAATCCTTCTTCACCTAGTTTCACTATCTAGGAAGTGCAAAGACTTGGTCAGCAGTTGAAATCTCTGATATCCCAGGACTTCGCAAGCTTCAATAAATGCATATAACTATTAGAAATTTCTAGAAGACCTAAGACGGCTTTTCTTTTCTCCAGATGTTAATCCATCCCAACCAAATGGGAAATCTGGAAATGATCAATCTTCTTTGTGAGAACTCTAGTAAACATATAGCAGCTTCATTTCCAGATGGTGAAATCTGCGTTCACCAGGCTTTCCACTAAGCCCTCAGAGTCACCTGAATGAGGCTCTGTGTGTGCTCGCTCTGTCCCTTTCCTGCTTGTGTGTGTACCCCCTTCGCTTTTGTGAGTGTTCAATGAAGTTCTCACTTGCAATCAGCTATATCCAAAATGTGAGCTCGTTGCCCATCATCTTATGTCATGCTTTACGTGTAATATTATGCACCTGGTGAGTGATGGTTCAATCAGTTAATTCTGTTGTGCAGCTTGGACAGTGACATGTAATTCCCGGAGTGATTTTTAACCCTGAAATCCTTTTGTTGAAATCCTCTTAGTTTTTCCAATCACGAATTCTTAAACTTCTTGTTTCATTTTTTAAAGAACATCTGCAGGGGTTACCTGCAGAATGACATATAGAATAACCAGGGAATCAATGATGAGGGATTTGCCGTTCTTTGGCACAGCCTCATGAGTCTCTGATGGCAAGGGAACATGACAGAGGTGGACAAGAGCAAAGGGGATTCAAAGCCACTTGTAAAAAGGAAGTTTCAGAGGACAGCCAACTTTTACCTATGCTGCGTAAGTTGACTGCAGTAGAAAATTGTGTTTAACTGGAAACTAAATTAAGTAGCATTTAAGTAATACATTTTAAATATCATCTGAAGTCTTCTACTGATAAAAACACTCATCCTTAAAACATTTTTACTTCATCTGTGTTAATGAGTACTAATATCTTAGTTTAATGTCTGCGAAAAAATCAACTAGATTTTAAAGCACTTTTTCATTCCTGTTATCACCGGGTAATGTTAAAGTAATTTGAAGGTTCATCTGAAATAGCTAAAGGACAAATGAGTTTCTCAGTTGCAACCAAGTTCTTCAGGTTCTTAAACAAAAATCTTCTATGAGTAATGATTGATTGAAATTATATATATATCTTTCTATTTCCTGTCTGTAATGTCCTTTCATGGTAGATGATGTGCCACAACTTAAAAGTTACGTTTTTCTAGAAACACGGGGCAAATATGCAACAGTATCTTAGGTATACTAGCAAATGCTATCATTATTTAACATGCTTTAAAAAGTCATGAATGCACATTCTGCTTCTATCTCATGTTTGTGACTGTTACTGTAGCTATCAGGAAGAAAGCTTAAATCATATTTTATTCCAAGTATTAAATGTTTTCAATTAGTATGTTGCCAGTCATAAAATTACAAACTGGAATATAGCAAAATGACCTAATTTAATTTTGTGGCATTTCATCAATTGACAGTGGCTAAATGTAGGGCTTATTCTTCTTCATCAATCAAAGCAACAGAAAAAAGTGCACGCTATCAGAACTTACCAATGCAGAATTTTTGCAACGAGGTGTCTAAAGTTAGACATTTGGAGTGGTATTTATCTGATTTTAGCCATTTTTTAAGTTAAGACAACAAAGCTAAGTTAGTAGATATCAAGATTCTCCCTATTCCGGGATAAGATATCCATAGGACTTAACAAATTTCCATCCCACCTTAAAGACAAAACATGGATAGATCAGATGGTTTGCATCTGAAAGTACCTATTTCTTCTACTCATTGTACTAGGAGCCCAGCTGACAGATCAGATGGCTGATTTTTAGATAGCTAGAATTAGGTGAGATTAATCCTGTTTTCAGGGTCATACTTTGTTATTTAAGTTATTCAATTCTTCTTCAATTTACTACTCTGTGTGGATGCAATACTTGATTCTTTTTAAGAAAAATATATACTTCAGTTGCTTATATTATACTTGGTGTCCTTTTTTTTTTTAATTCTAATGAGCAGATGCTCTTCTAGCATGAGTTTTCAGAGCTTGCTTAGCTTACAGGAGTTGATAACGATTTATGCAGGTGAGAATCTGAACGTATGTACTTAGGTGTTGACCTGCTGCCTATGGAGCAAATGTAGAAGATTGCAGTTGATTCCAGCAGGCATTTACACAAGTCCATGCGTGGGTAATTTAAACATCAGACACTATTCCAGAGCATTCCAGTTGAGGTTTCAAGTTAGTATTCTGATTGCTTATTATATTATCCAAGAAGGTTTGTCTGCTTGACATTTTTTCTTGTTTCTTTTGTCAGATAAGTGCTGTTCTGCATTCTATGAGTTAGTGAGATGTTATGAAGCAGTTCAAGCAAAGCCAGCTCCAAGCTGCCGGTGGTGCTACCGATAGTCTCCAATTTTGTTTAAATAAATATTTAAACTAAGTGAAACACCCTGTTGAAATAGTAAAGTTTTATTGTGGCAGAACCAGTGGTTACTAGGAGTTGTGGAAACCCATTCAATCTAGACCACCAGCTGGATCAATGCCACACGACGATCTGTTATACCAGCAGGGTGCTCTCATTAAATGACCTTTATGTCTTGTGTTAAGCCAAATCCATTGCCAGTGTTAAATTACAGTAATAAATCTCTACTGAATTTCAGAATCAAAGTTCATATAATTTTTATGTTAGTTCTTGTTCTAGTTATTTTTCTTTTATGCATGCCTCTGAACTTCTAGCTGTGGATGGCAACAACAGCAGCACCACCAAATATTTGGCAAAAACTTAATAAATTTTTGGCCCAGTTTTAGACTTAGTTGGTTTAGTTATATTCTCAGATACATGTTCACAGCTCCCAAGGACTTCAGTGGATATTGTATAGCTCATGTAGTTGAAGACAAAGCTGAGACTAAAACATTTAGCTTTTGAACTATCCTTAACTGCAGGGAGAATACTTGCATTTTAAATAATTGCATTCCTGAAAAGTTGATATTATTCCCACTGTCCCCAGGAAGGAAACCCTGTTATATTTTCTTTGTTTTACAGTACCATACTACTTCTGTTTAAAAATCTATGTGGGTTATTTCTGAAGTATGGCTGCCTTCTTGATGATTGCTTGCCTAATTGACAATACAATATCTTTTTGTAATTTTTGGTATGATTCTTCTTACACAGATGATTCCCCATCGATTTTCAGGAGACATGCTGTCATCTTTATTTCATTTGCAAAAATATAAAGGGAATTACTTTCTTATATGTATTAAAAAGACAAGCCAAACTAAAACAAATTAACAAAACCAACATAAACAAACAAAATACCTAACAATAAAAGGGATTCACTCAAATACAGATTTTGTTAGGAGTACTGAAAAATTATGATTTGTAATATAATAGTATCTCAATACACAAGCCAAAATTACTTGCACACTATGCTGGGTGTTGTAAAGTGCCCAGTGACATAATTCCTGCAGTCTATATAGACAAGTTAAAAATTAGAGGAAAGAAAGTATCATTATCCTCTTTTTACAGCTGGACGAACCAAAATTCTAACAGGCTAAAGCTCTGTCTAGACTGAGAAACTAAGGTGAGTTTAGCAGGTGAATTAGCTAACACATTTTAATGAATCCATCTTTAGGCAGCTCTTGATGACCAGAATGTACAAACAGATAATATTTAAAAACTGGCCACGGTCAATGATATAGCTACTATTTTGTGACTAGTGACTACTTTTTTTCTTAGATCTGCAATTTACTGGCACTGCAGTATGTGTATGTTTCCAACTAGTTCTGGCATAATTAATTACATTAACTATATGCGATACTGACTTTTTTGCAATTGAGATTTTTGTAAGGGCATGCATTCTGTGTGTCCATTTGAACCGTCCTTTGATCAACAGGAATATGCTGGGAGAAATATGAAAATTATAGTACAGTTGTTTAATTTAGTACAGTATGTTTAATTTAGTAAAGAGGCAGTCAATATACATCAGATTCAAAATGAAAACCAGATTAAATGGATTTGCCTGATACTTTTATTGAATTGGTTAGAGAATTTTAACAGATGAGCTCATTTTTTAGGAATGCTTAGGAAGCTATAATTGAGAGATGCACAGCCAAACAATTCTGAAGAACCTGAGCAACTTAAAAGTGTAACTGTGTTTTTCTAGAGCAACACAGACACTTGGGAGCCTGGTTTGCGTTGGTTTTTAAGGAGACCTCTGCTCGTAAGTATTCATGATTTTTTAAAAATATGGTCTCTGAAGAAGGATTTGCTAATGGATCCCAGAAGAAGACACTGAGTTTGTAGTTTTGATGGTTTATTCCAGAGTAGAATTCTGAAACACAGCTGTTTGGAACTTACTAGGAAAGTTTCTTGTCGTCTTGGTCTAGGAGTTCTCTTCTTCCAAACAAATGTAGTTTTGATGAAAAGTCATAACTCGAGATAATTCTTCAAATAACCGTATCCAAATCTGTAGAAGATTTTGGATGTGACAGTCAAGGCCTTTCATTTGTCTTTGCATTCAACAGAAAGCCAGCGAACAGACAAGCATACTGGATGAGGTGCCAGATATATTTTTATTATCTTTCGGCATAGTAGTTTCAGTGGCAATAGCTGAGATCAGTGCCTGAGAATTTAAGCCACTGTCCATGCATTTTTTGTTCAGGACAGTCCCTACTCTGAAGATCCTGTAACCAAAATAGAGACAGAGGATTGTATTATGTACAAATGAGAAACTGGGGATTAAAGGATTTGCCAAAGGCCATAAACAAATGAGAGAAGAAACTAGATCCCTCACGGACATGGTTTGCCAACAGCAAAGCTGAATCACATCAGTGGGCAGCAGACAGAAGAATGTCGAGCACTGGCCATTTTGCATGTACATCTATTTTGCAGACTAATGGGATGAAATCATTAGTCTCTGTGGATCAATGGGTATATTGCCACTGATGTAAATGGAACCAAGATTTCAGGCAAGATGTCTACCTAGAATTGTCTAGTCTGAGGTTTAAAAATAGAAGTGTCTGATGTAACGAAAAGATCAGATTCCTTGTTGAAACATTCTTTTTTCCTTCCTACATTGGCACCTTAGGACAACTGATTGATTTTTACAAGAGTAGATGTAGCCAAAGTCAGACAATTGGGCTGTTAGATAACTTCTAATGGCTTGAAACCTATTAGTAAACCAGCCTCAGGAAGTTGCAGAACCATGAAAGTTCAGTGCAATTTTCAAGTAAGGTTGTCCTTTCACTACTAGTTTCATTTCTGCTTGCTGAGACATAACAGTAAGTTGGTGGGGGGTTTGTGTATTTTGTTGTTTGTTTGTTTGTTTTCCTAAGTCAATAAAAATATAACAACTCAATAATTACATAGAATAAGTAATGCTTTTCTTAAAAATGTCTGTCAAGTGAAATGAATGATACTTTACCAGCAGTTTAGCAGAGTAACTACTACGACAGGATCAGTGTCTTGTGCTTTAAAAATAAACTTCTTTGCTCTGAGTCAACATCTGCTTTGCCTTGGCCTTCATTTAGCAGCAGGAGACCATTATCCTGTGATGACTTTCTATTCCACTGACATCTCATCTGGTGCACCGATATTCTTAGTATTTTACTCCCCTGCTGTGCCCCTTCCCCTCAGCCACACACACACAAACACTCTTTATCTCAGCCTGTAGAATACTGTGTTCTGCTGTTTCTGTGAATAGGAGATTACGCATAATGTAATCAATCAGTTGCTTCTACCACTAAGGAAAAGTGTGTCCTTCCAATTAACTTTTTATATCCTAATAAGCAAACAGGAACAGTCTTGGATAGGTGCCTAAAATCATGAACAATTATCTAAACTGCCCTGACATTCAGAATTTCAGGTGGGGGACTAGACCATCTGAGAAGGCAAACTTTCTTGCAAAAGTTCCAGCCTTACAGACCTAGTGTGGTTATTGCCGGGAATAGGAAAATGGAACATAATAATGAAATAAGCCAACTAAATTTTTTTGAAGGCTTGACTTGTTTTAGTTTGGGGGCAAATATTTGGAGGCACACTGGTTTCCCCAGACTTACTTGAGGTAAATGATTATTCAGATTTATTAAATCTGCTAAGTTTACAGTTTTGAGGCTGTTAATTTGTAATACTATGTCCTTCGATACGAGAGAATACATGAAAGCAGGAATCTCTTCAGCTTGACTTCACAGGTTTTTTTCATCATAAAGCAAAAGAGAAGAACATAACATCAAAATGTAACAACGCTTGTACTGGAGCAGTCCAGAGGTCTGTTTAACCTGAGATGTCAACAAGAAGATGCTTGTGTAAGAAACAGGGCACGAATTGTGTGATTCTACAGCTTTCCCACTTTTATGATGGTGCAAGGACTTGATGAACCCTGGGGGCAGGGCAGGGAGGGAAATTGCTGTTATGGTTTGCAGAGCTGCTGGAAACACTCAGTGCCTAATGGGGTGAGAAGTTTCCTCCTTCTGTGTCTTTGTCTCCTACACAGACATGCATATCCCCACGTGCGCTGAAGTAATGGAGCACCATTATGTGATGGGAGTATGTCCATGCTTTCTTTAAGTTGTTTTTTTGGATGCACCCAGAAAGCCCCCTGGATGAGTCAATCAAAATGCATCCAGTTTCCCTGTGTGTCTTTTTGAAGTGCCTGCAGTGAATACGAAAGCCAAAACCTATCCTTCAGTGTTATTATTTTTAATCTAAGTAGGACTAAAAGAGAATGTGTTATATGATGAGTTTACAGGCATGGTTTGAACCTGTCACTTACCAGCAGCAAATTACATCTCTCACATTAAAATATAACCTCCTCAATACTGTTTATTATACCTGAGTATAAGCTGATTGTGATGGACTGTGATTGTCATCTGATGCAAGTAAGCAAGACAAAGATGGCTTTGTTTGGTTTTCTTTTTTTCCTTTGAGAGGTTTAAGCTAATGTGTCTCTGTATGACCAATTTGAAACCTCTTCCATTTACTTTTTTCAATGTAAAAGTATGATCCGTACATTTTCTGTCTGAATTTCTTTAAAGAGCTACTGCAGGAACTTGCAAGATAAAACCGCTGTTGCTGCCTCCTGCTTCAGATTATTTAGCGCATACTGCAGAAGCACTGTATTTTTTTTTGTCAATGGGTTGTTTCACTGTCTCATACCTAAACAGCTAGAGTGAACTGGCATTCAGGATTAGTAACTTACTCTAGGTGAAGTTAACATGCAAGTCTTTACAGTAATTTAAACTAGTTTCCATTGAAACAGCATTTTCCTAGTCCTGCGTTTTCACTGTATTGTAGTTTTCTACTCTTCATTTATTGCCAATGCACTTGACATTTTTGTGGAGGTAATTAAGATGGGAAAGGAGGAAAAGAGTAAAAACTTTCTCATAAGTGTTCCCTGGATTGTTTGAAATGTTTTCAGAAATGGTATTTTCATCTTGTACTTGAGTATCTTGTATATTGGGATGTTTGCAATCATGTAATAGTGTATGCTCTGCCAGGTTAGGTGACTACGTCGGCAGAAAGATCGCCCTAATCATTCCCTTTTATGCTCTGCCTTGGAGTAGATGTGGACTTAGAACGTGGTATCTCTTGAGATCATAAGAGATGTGACAGGAGAAACGAGCTGTTGAAAAATGGTGGTTTGTATTTGAAGATGACTGAAACAATGCCATTTACTCAAAAGCTCTGTTAGAAGTCTTTGTGGAACATTCCTAGTTTTTGAGTAATTTGGAGAGCATCCCAATTAAAGCACTGTTTCTGTTCTCACTTCTTTACTATGAGAGGAAGGTAGATTAATGTGATAGTGGGAAAACAGTATTCGTATTTTAGACTATTTTCCGTATTGTCTTACATTTCATTGCAGTATTGAAGAATGGTTGTTTTCAGACCTTAACTTGCATGTTTCAGAAAGGTGGGCTGCCTGAATTCAGCTTGAGGTAAGGTACTAATATTTACATCTCAGGCATCCAATATGTAAGGCCGCCAAGTTTGCACCTGAGTTTTCCAGTAGAGGAATACATGCCAATACAGTTTAGAGCATTAGGAAAGTATATGTGGCAAGTGTTTGATCCAATGCATGGACACAGCAGGGAAGTGCACATGAGCAGATCTAATGTACTTGAGAAGCAGTGCAGTTATTGTGCATGTGCAAAGCAAATGTAGAGTACAGGGACTGTAAATGTGGCACTTCCAGAAAATTACACACCTACTTTTCATATATTGTGCAGCAGAAATGTCTGTTTGCTGTGGAAATGCTGCTTACAAACTGTACAGTAGCACTGGCCGGACAGCCACTTATGCAGACCTCACAAAGGTAAAACAGTCTCAGCTGCCCCTAGAAGCAAGTTTTCAAAGCTGAAAAAAGAGGTTGTCTAGAAAAATAAAATTTGGCATAGCATAACTTATGTTTTTCCATTAGAAGCAAAACTGACTCAGAATTAGTCTCTGTTCTGTGCTTGTATGAAAAGGAGGTATTTTCAGAAGAAATTTTCTTGCCTTATTTACTGACATCAAAGAAGATAAGCATTTGTTAAGTTCATTAAGTTCATCTATTAAGTTTAATGTCCCACAACCCCATCTGTACATCGAGAATATGAAAGGAAAGATGAAGAGCAATACAGAGAGAATATCCCAGTGCTTCAGGGGAGTTGATGCCCCCCTGTGGGAAGATATGTTGGGACCCTTCTCACTGGCCGTCACTTACTCTGATTGTGAAGTTGTGTCCTTACAAGGAGAATGAGATTTCTTCCTGCCTTGTAGAAACAATGCTGCTTGTGTTCCAGAGGGATGCTATGAAGAAAAGATGCAGGGAGATTAACAGGAAAACCAATGACTTGTAAGGCAGTAAAAATTGGCAGCATGATTCTTTCCTTTCCCCCACTTCTGGATTGGAAGAAGTGCTCTGTCGAGGCAGACTGTTGACTTAATGCCTAACAACACAGGAATTGTTTTATTGGAGGAAGACACTGAGCTGTCTAGGCCAGTGCTCTGTCCTGACAAGTGACTGATAGCAAATGCTCCAAGAAGATACAAACCCCCTTGTCCCCCATAGTGGAAGACTGAGGGTATTATGTTCAGAAAGGAACTTTCTGTCCTCCTGTATTTATGGGCTAGCATATTTCTTGAAGTACATTAGTTTATACTGTTCCTAAATAAAGTAAAATTTAGTGTAGCTTTTGATATTTTGATTGTCCACAGACATGTCTAATCTTCTCTTTCTTGAATTCCCTGAGAATGTGGTTATTTCTAATTAAGCAGCATTGCTTTCTAAGGAGGAGGACATCTTGAAAAACTCCAGCAAGCTCTTTTTCTTTCAAGGATGGGATGGGACCTCTTTAAGAGGAAGAGTAGGAGAGTAGGAGACAATCACTACAGGAAATTTTAAATGCTCTTCTGGCTAAGTTTGTGAATCCTTAATTTTAAAATACGCCTGTATAGGGAAGATACATCTATGGAAGACACTACCTATGTGCAATTAATTGTTTAAGGAATCAGGCTAGTGAGGTTCAGGGTCCCCTAAGAACTGGATATCTTGTCAGATGTGTTTTGATAGCTCTTTTAGTGCCTTTCGCCTGGATTTTAGGAATGAGGCTGTCCTTACCATCACAGGAAAGCACTGGGTACCCACTAGACTGTTCTTTGAATGCTCTGCTAAGGCCAGATTTGCTCTCCAGACAGTCAGTGAGCCTGCAAATGTGGGAGCCAGCATGTGAAATGTATACAATGGCTCACTCTGTTATTTGGTAGTTTGGTATGCCACACAGATAATTACCTGAAGAGGTGAAGTGCACATGTACAGAAAGTGGGAAAGTCAACAATATTCATGCTCTTGCAGTCTTTCCTGAAAGGCTTTATAAACATAGTCGTTGCATCTTCACCCTTTATATACTCTAGACACAAGCTTTAAAGGTGTTATTGTGTTTTTAATTCTATTTAATATTTTCAAAAGTATTAATTGAGATTTTTTATCTCTGCAAATATAAGTAATTTTCATTAGAGTATGAACGATGAGGTAAACCAAATACCATCTAAAGTACTTGCGGTTTTATTCAAATCGATGTTTGTAAATACTTCTTGTAAAGTGTTTCTTTACCCTGTATTTGCTCAGCATTAATCCTTGAAAAAAAAATCTTGTGTGGTCAATGAAGACATCCAGTAGAAAATGAATCTGCTGAAGTGCTTCTCTCAGAATGAAATTTGCTTTTATGACATGCTGCTTTAAATGTTTTTCTCAAAATCATACAGACCCCATATATAGCCTGTTCATGCAAATCTCTCTCTGCTATCTTCCATGCTCTCATTTCATCTGCCTAGTTCCTTTTCTCCGTCCATTTTTGTCTTCATGTTTTTTTCCATGCATCTGGCTGAACTTAGGATGTCAGCTTTTTATTCATGTGCTTTTACTTCGTAGCTCAGTCAACTATGTAATATGTTCTGAAAAATATAATTTCTCAGTATTTTCCAGCGCAGATTATTTTCCAGTGTTAACAGTACACTAAAGGATGTGTGTAAGCAACAGGTCTGCTGGGACACTTAATGTCCTGTCTGGTTACAGCCATATCATCCCCCCCCGTACACACCAGCAATCACAGAAGTTTTAGTCTTCTTCAGCAGTCGTTCTTTGATGCTTCTGGAATGCAAAGGATTCATTTCTAGTCCACACAAGATATATTGCAGAGCATATAGATGTACGGAAATCAGAGCTTAGCTGTTTTTTTGGGACTGCCAAAGTTTCACTGTAAATACGAGTTCAAACAGAGCTGCTTTCTTTAGACTTACGTTTATCCTGAAATTCACAGCTTGTTTTAATTGTGAATGTGCCTGTGGGAAAAGTCTGTTATACTGTAGATAATTTTCACCGTTGCCCAGAAGTCATTGCTGTATAGCTAGGTACCAGTAGACTGTTTGGGCAACACAGGCTCTTCTCTCTGGATTTTATTTGACTATGTTGGCACTGGATTCAAGCCTGGAAGGTAAACTTGATGGTTGGTGTTATGAAGGCCTGTTCCTCCTTTTGCTGAGGTTGCAACTGCGTAAATGTAGTAGTCTATAAACTATTGACATTCGTAGCAGTTCCAGCTCCTGGATCCCTATCTTTGCTATACTGAGAATTCTCCCCAGTGTTGGAACAGCAGCATTCTTCAAGATCATGGGCTGCCATCTCATTATCTTGAAGCAGCTTGTATTTGTGAACAGCCTGCCTCTGTCACTCAGCACCACGAATCCTTACTCAGGACACCCTTCTTTCACCTGAGTGTCTCACCTATTTGTCATGCCCTGTGTTTCATTAAGACTCAGGTCAAAACAGTCCTTTCAACAGCTTCAATTCTTTGACTCTTTACACAAAGAGTAAACACGGACAACAGGTTTCCATCTTGTCTGAAGACAGATTTGAATCGATATGCACAATACGTCTGAATTCCAGGGAGCTCAGAGTCGTCGTCTGATTCATTAATGGCCATTATTAATCTTGATAGAGCCTCTAATGGACATAGTAATATTTGCATTTTGTCCAATCCTATTACTCAAATAACTGCCAGCAGTCAGGCAGTACTGTGTTATCCTAGAATTAACAGATAAATCTTCCCCATGTGCTAATGCCTAAGTAGCTGGAGTTTTAGTAGAACAGTTAACGTGACAAGTCTTATGATGTTAATTGGGGCAGAAAATGAAATACTTCTACTTGGTAGAAAAGAACAAATGTCCCAAATTAAGATGCAGATAAATTTCTGACTTGCTGAGAACTTAGAAAGAAATGTATATGACCATCTTTTTACTGTTGTGTGTGCCTGAGATTGCGCTATGCACGTTGTCAAAACTGTTTTGCAAGGCATAGTATTTCAATGGGGGGAAATAATAATTGCAAAGACAGATTTTTACCTTACACAGTATGAATTTATCTGAGCAGCTTACACATACATTGGATGATCTGTAGTTCTTCTAGAAAGAGTCTGTGGATCTAAAAATTATCCTTCTTGCACAACCATGGATTTGAATTCCTTGCCCAAATATGCATGTGAATGTCAGTACATAAAGCGCATTCTTGTAGCATATAATTTTCTGTTGATGAGCACTGACATCTTCACAGTAAAAATCCATATATAACACATAACACTTTTTAATATATGTGTACATTTGTAAAGTTTTTTTTTAACTATGAGTTCTTTTAAATGCAATAGGAAAACGTTTTGCTTTTAAGCTAAGTAATCTTCAGAAGAACTGGAGGTGCTGATAGAGTAATTGTGTTTATTCTTCCAGTTTCACAATTTCTGTCTTATAAACATTGTTTTGCATTATTGGGCTCCACGTTTCTCCTTCTCATCTGATGTTTTACAAATATTTTTCTAATTGCTTGAGACAGTGTGGTCCAATAAAATTACGTCGACTTTCTGCTGAACTTGTTTGTCTGATCCACTGCCAAAACTTGTAGGCAGCTAGGCAACACACTTGATCTCACTTTCTTTCACTCCCCCTCCTCTAAGGCAGCGCTTTCAGACAGACCTCTACCCTTGAAAGAACGTACATATGGGGACTTAGGGTTGCGAGACATGCATTTTACATTTCTAAGCCATCGAAATGCTTCAGCAAGGCACCGCAGCCTGGCAGATTTGTAAGACAGCTGGATCTGTTTCTGTCTGTAGATTCTTATATTATTATGTTAATACAGGTAAGTCATACATTATATTTTAAAGCAGAAGTAGTTGTTTTGGCTCGGTGCCCATTCATGTTACAGCATAACAGCTACTCTCAGCCTTAATGCATTATTTCTTCATCTGATAAACGAGAAATTACAGCTAGAAGTGTCCATAAAGTGAGGTACTGTGTTGCCTTATCACTGTGAGAGCCCACATAAAGAAGGTACAAGGGGTTATAACTGCTGACATACATAGCTGTAAAGTATTCTATATTTTTACAGTAACAGAGGGAAATTCAGAGGAGAATTACAATGCTATGGCACTGAAAGTCTGGAAGAACTAACAGAACAATGAACCATTATTTTTGAGTCTTGATAACAGAGTGTCATGTAATGAGGAATGAATTGTAACTAGCTGTGAATGAATTGTAACTAGCATGTTCATTGTCATGAACATGTTGCTGTTTATGATCGATTTGCCAGACAGTTTCTTCATGATATTACAGCTTTTCTATTTTTTCCCCTCATATAATGAGATGAGTCCGTAATTTCTTTCTCTTCAGTACACAGGTTTGTTGGCTTGTCTTTTGGAACAGCTACATGTACATTGTGCACCTCATTCCGTGTGCATTTTTTAGCATTTGCTTACCAAGTGCCATATTTTGTGTGATGGAACATGATCGCATCCAAGATGTCCTAAAATAATCAGTTGCTCGATGTCTGGAAGCATTTTAAAAAGTACCTCGAGGAAGGAGAAAGGAAAAAAAAAAAAAGGCAAATAGTGCTGGTCTGCCACAGTGGAACAGATATGGTATGTGATCAGTTAGCTGCAGCCCACAGATAAACACAGACAGACAGACAGCAAGCATAAACAGAAACCACATTATTGTCCCACTCAGACTTCTGGCCTCATGTTTGTTAAGTGATTTCTAGAGTCTGAAAAGCAAAACAAGAATTTTCAAGTAAGGTTATCTGAATTTGACATTATTTGATATTAGGCGTCCACAGTTCTTTTTAATCTTCAGCATCGGTCTTTTTTTAGTAGTCTTTGTCTCCAGCTGGTTAATAAAGACATGGAGTGTGTAATGGATCGTATTTATCAATACAATTTAATTTTTTAAGAGCTGCATAAAGCTTAAACATTGTATCTCTGGCTTGGGCAAATTACTTGACATCCTTAGTAACATAAGAATACCTAACAGTAATTTCAGAGAGAGTTTGTTGAAGCCTCCAGATGTCAGGGACTATGGAAGTGTAAAGTGTTATTACAGATGTTTCTTGTAATAATAATACATCTGATAGCAGGGCAGAAAAAGGAATTAAGGGCCAAGTACTTCAGTCATTAACTGAGCTGAACTCCCACTGCAGTCTATGTGAGTTTCGTTCAAATAAGGATGGAGGAATTCAAATGTAAGTAATTACTTCAAATATGGAATGATTTATACTGCTTTCCCAGCCTTGTCTTTCTAGAATCTTGAAAACAGAGTTGGGGTATATTGACTCACTGTACACAGAAAGCAAGCCTGACAGCATAAGGCTTGGTAGCATGAGGAAAGTTTGACACAGTCATAGATACACAAAATCAAGCAGGGTGACTTACATCTGCAAAGCAATCCATCAGAAATGTGCCTGCAGCAGAAGGAGACAGATCCCGGTGAGCCTTACCTCAGCTGGCACCAATACCACCATCTCCTGGGGTTACACAGCCGGTGTGGAAACTTTGCTGCTCCATTTACGGTGCTGTTGGCAAGATCAGGGCAGCTCAGGGTGCCTAAACGTACCCCTGTCCTGCCTCTGGCTGCAGCATAGGTACATCTTTTGTTAAAGACACACCAAAGAACCAACAGATAAGGAAGCTGCTGTTTGGTTTGATAAACATATTTTCAGTGAGAGCTTCACCTTTGTGTATTGCAGGCTCTAGGGGTTTTTTTAAAAAGCTATTTATGAAATACGGAGCTTTTAATAGCCCATGTACTTGTGGAAGAACACCACAAATAATGCCTTTGTTGCAGAGGAACAGTGCTGAACACATTAAGATGCAGTTTGCTCTTACAGTATGGACAGCATTAAAATTTTTCAAATGTATCTCAACACTATAAAATTCTGATAAAATTGAGACATTTAGAATGAGGCTGAAACTTTGTTAAAATATATTTAGGTATGTGTTCATTGTAGAACTTGTAGGTATGCCATCTTCTTTGTTGTGCAATAAAATACTGCAAAATACTAGTTTTTCTTGATGTGAATAGTAGGTTGCAGTCTGTGTGATGTACACAGTCTTCTGGAATGCTGTTGCACAAGATAATAGGTGGAAGATTATTTTTAGGAACTTGAAACTTTTTGAAAGCCTCCGCACTGCTCCACATCTGTGTCCGTGACACAAAATTGTAGTTGTTTGGCACTGGTATATCTGTTTATACACATGAAGAACACAAAGAGGACTGGCATAAACAAAATGTCATATACATTCAAATTTTGATTACCTTAAAATAATCAATCTGACATCATCACAAAAATAGAGTGCCAAAAAAAAATTAATCTGCCAACTCACGAAGGGCAAGCCTCAAATTTCTGTGGTTTGGTTCATTTATGTGCTAAGAAAGTTAAACATGTTCATGAAACTTCTCGGATCCAGGCTCTGTTCCTACTTTCTCACATAATGTTAGAGGCTCAAATCATCATGTTCCTTTCTGTTGTCCCGTAGCTCCCATTCAGTATTCTGGGCAGGATTCACCTTGGTTATCTAGATATCAGCAGTTTAGGACCAATATATGAACTAGTCACTTTTCTCTTTAAAAGCAGTGGCAAGAAACAGGCATTTCTGGAGTGTGAATCATCTAACCTGTGTAGCCTTGAAATGACATGTCTCAGGCCTGATTTTCCTCCATGGGCTATAAAGGGATTCTTGAGAATTGTCTCAGATGTAACAGCCTATGTCCCACTCATCACTGGCAGTCTTTCAATACTCTTGTATTGAGCAGCCCAATAGTTTAGTTTCTCTTAATTTTGCCTTGAAATTATTAGCATTATTGTGGTGATGGTCAACAGCAGGCAAGCAGTTTGAAATTTAAAATTACTGCTGGAACAAGTTTTTTGTAATGCTCTAACTAATATTTAATGACATTTTGAATTTTTATTCTTTTCCGTTCTAACTACTCCATGCCCTTTATCATTTAGTGCAAGAAAAGAAACTGGCTAGTGCCACTGTATTTCTGGTTTTGGCAGATATATAAATAAAGACATTGTTTTGTATACTTCAGGTATTTTTTATATCAGATATTAATGCCTTATATGCCTTATTAGTTAAGTAGATGGAGATTTTTGCCTGCTCAGCTGTAAAGGATTGTTTTTCCTAGTAGTAGGATTTGCAGTATTACTTTTCAGGAGGTAATATGCTCAAAAGAAAGTTTAGCTGACACTTGAAGACTCACTGGAATGGTGATGGAAATTGCAGGATTCTTAATGATCAAAACCTTGAAATACTCTGAAGTTTCTTAGTCTGAAATTCTAAAATTCTAACCTGGATAATTATATTGCCTGTTCATAAATGTCTGCAGACACAATCTCCTCCTTTTGGATTTCGTACTAGAGAACTTTGGGTAACTGTGTCATGGCAGGTTGCCTGTGTTTGGTTTCATGCTGTAAATAACCTTTTTTACAAGAACATGCCACTCTTCTTGGATTTTCTGCACATCAGAAGGGGTTCTTGAGGTCTCTATTCTCAGAGCAGATTTCACTGAGTCTTTGGAAATATCTGTAAGCGTTTTCCTAGCATTTTTAAATTAAGCATTTAAACTATTTCATCGAATGAATTCCTTTTTCTTCTTTTGCTACCTGGCAAAGGAAGGAACCACCTCTCAGTAAACTGCAACTGGTTTTTATATTCCGTGCAATGAAACTAAGATTAGGTTCCAAACAGAACTATTTTACTTAACAGAAGTAAAACTCTGATCATTATGTACGCAGAAGTCTGTGTTTGTACACATTGACTCAAAATCAAACTAAATCTTTGAGTCTTCTTCAGCTGCCACTTAAAAGTCTGTGTATAGCCTAAGTTAAATAACAAAAAGATAGTATTTTGATGATACTTCTGTGTTTTATTTTACCTCTGTGGCTCACTGCACTCAGAATTT
The DNA here is from genome assembly GCF_036013445.1 of Caloenas nicobarica. Taxonomy (NCBI): domain Eukaryota; kingdom Metazoa; phylum Chordata; class Aves; order Columbiformes; family Columbidae; genus Caloenas; species Caloenas nicobarica. The sequence continues at coordinate 21,126,968 of NC_088248.1, read as the reverse complement.
TGTTGCATTTATTATACAAATGCTATTGATACTGGAAAAACATAGCTTTTTTTGCCCATTTAAACCTTGACTTATCTAAAGACATTTCAGAAACTTTTTTTCAGCACAACTGTTATTGTATGTATTTAATGAATCTAATGCACATGCTGCTGAAAATAATGATAGGGGGCAGTTGAGACCTACTGGAGTTATCGATGTTTTCTATTTTTTGATGAAAATTGAATTAATCAGCTTTTTCTTTAATACAGTTAAAATATATGTAGTTTCTCATGAAACAAAACCCCAACCAGGAAAAAAAAAAAAAGCTTGAGGTGCACTAGAACGTGCATTTCTATCGTACAGAATGGTGTAGAAAGGAGGTTGTAGTCTATGTGTAGGAGCAGGTTGCTTGCATGGAGCTCACTGTGGAATGGCCACAGGCCCATCAGAAGGTTGTAAGGCAGCAGGGAGGACGCTAAAGAATACGATGAGGTGGGTGCTGCTTGACAACAGTGCTCTGCCAAACCTCCTCAAAACCACGCCAGGCCAGGCGGGAACACGATGGTCCATGACAGCCCATGCTTACTCTCACAGTTTGCAAAGGCAGGACCTCAGCTGCCATTGCCCCCTTCTGAAGGCATTCAAACAGCCGTGGCAGTCTGAACAGAACGCGTTGTAAGCAAAATGTTCGTGCTTTCCATTGGTTCTCTGGGGTTCTAGTACTGTGATAAAAAATAAAGAAAATACTTGCTCTTCTCTCGTGGGAAGTAAGATTATGAAACTGCAAATATAATCCTGTAAATATAATCAATCTGAAGTCGTCTGGAGATAAAAAAGATAAAGAAATATTAGTTTAATTCATTCTATATCAAGATGTTAAACTACATTAGAATACTACTTTTTTTCCCTAACCAGCTTCTTGAGTGTAGTTGCCCCATGTTAATAATGTTCTCAAAAATTATACAGGTGCTTGAAAAGAGCATCTTTGATAGAATTGCTCCTGTTGATGAATTATGGTAACCATAATATATTTCTCATAAACTAGACTTGGTAGTTTCCTGTTTCTTCTTGTGTTAGCCCTTCCACTGATATATAAAGAAACTGAAAACTTACTTTTTGTTTATTACAGTGCTCAAGTATTTCACTGCAAATCAAAGCTTTAGAATGAGTGTATATTTGTAATTTTGTCTCCCCAATTGTAATTCTGATGACTTTACATTTTTATGCTCTTAATAAAGTATTTAGTGCCATGAAGAATCATCAGAATGGGAATCTCATTTCAAGATTCATGTTTTATGTTTTCATTTTACTTTGCAGAAAGAGGTTGAAACCCTTCTCCAGGATGAACTTTTTAAACTGTCATTTTGCTCTTTTGTTCCCCTATTCAGCCGTTCAGGAAAGCTTGAGAAAACCTGCATAAAGTGGATAAGACTACAGAGTTATTTTTAAATTGCTATTTGTTGGATATAGGACTTGAACATAATTCCAGATACACATAGGCCCTAACTTTGAGGAATCTTAAATCCAAGCCTTGAATTCCTGGCTAAGGCAGCACTGTAATGTGACTTAAACAGTATTTATCTTGCCTAGGAGTAGACTTTGCTAGCAGAGAACTAGTACTAGATCTCCTTCTAGAATGCTGTAGCTTACATTTGTGACAAATGTCATTTTAGATATATCTATATCTATATAAACACACAGGCACAGACATTTATTTTTCCTTGACCACAGGGAATTTATCAGGATCCCATTTTCATGCTTTCACAAGATCTTTTAACTAGACAAGGAAACTTAGAGAAATATGTCAAGTCATAGCCAGCTTTGTATTCTTCAAGATAATATGTTAGCAATATAATACAGAGAGCCTCTGCCACGTGAACCAAGGCCCACAGGAGAGGTTTGTTTTATCAGAACTTGGAAGAAATGGACCTATGAAAACAAACCAATATATTTTCAATCCAAATGATCAGCTGGAGGATTTCTTCAGCAAAAGACCAGAAACAGATGTTGATGCCTTTTCTCAACGATTGCAAGCCAGTTAGTTTAGTTTCCAGTTTTCTCCCTTTATGATAAAACCTCGAATTTTCATCCAGATCAGGCAAAGGAAAGCCTTGAAGTAATTTGACACTGGTTTGTCTTTGGGTTTATTCTTCCTGAGGATACTGAAGGAGTTACCGGTCATCTTTATTATGTGTCATGCATTTACAGTATTTCCAGTAGATATTCTATTTAGGAAGTATTTTCTTCCTCTGTAAAAAGATCCTTTCTCCACAGAGATTTGAGAATTCCATGCCATGGAGGGAAACACTCAGTCCCTGGAACAGAATTGGCTACGGTATCAGCTTAATGTATAAGGCGTATAGTACGTTACTTGGGTTTACAAAGGAAAACTTTAAATTCTAGACTGCAAACCTCACAGTTGGAATGGCTATGTTAATGCACTGGCTTTTCACCTTTTAAAAAATTGGTTAAAACTTATTTCACTGAAAAGTGAAAATGAGTTTAGCAGCCTGGAGTGACTCTGTTTTCTCTATTACGCCATGTATTAATAGCACAGTTAGCACAACTGGCAAGACACCACGGAAGACTAGAAACTAGAGCAACTTCTCCCTTTCCAAAAGAGTACCAAAGCCCACTCCTCAGCATTGCCGCTTCACAACAGGAGCAAAGAAGATGCAATTTCAATTGTATGAAGTTTTGCTAGTGTCCCATTACAGTCAGCTCTTTGTCTCGATCCCCAGTTCTACCAGTTTATAGTCCTTGTTATGGAATGCAGATTCCAAATAACAAAATGGCTGTGGCTCTTCAAATCTTCAGCACAATTCTGGTTCTCTATGTTTTAGATAGGAAGATACTTTATATTTTAAATGTCTATAGGCTAAAAAGACATTTCTTAAATATTTCATTTGTTTTAATAACAAAACTTCCGTGTAATGTGCTTCCAGTGGGTGTTTTTAAAGCAACTGTGTCTAAAATAAATTTTAAGAAATAAACTTTTATCCCTAAGAGAAACCAGGAACCATTAAATTCATAGGAAATACTGTCATTTTCTTCAGTAGTGTGAGATTCTACCCCACATGTCTAAAAGAGTGAATTTGCTGTTTTGCTCCTTGTCTTGAAAACATACAGAAAACCTAGGTAACTTCCAGGGTCAAATCTACTGCAGGGGAGAGTGCAATGGGCTTTCCCATTGCTAGGTGCAGTGTGAACTCCTATATTGTGTGATAAACTCTTGGGGAGTTGTCTGTACAGCTCTACCAGTCAGACTAAGATTGCGTGGCAGATTGCAAACAGCTACTATTGTTTATGTGCATGTTACTGGGTTTAGATATCCTCAGTACCCATAAGTAGACTGGAGGACTCAGCTAGGGTGTGCTTCATTTGATTTAGTTGGACAGTCTGTACAAATATTCCTATTGATTCACATGTATTGCTTGTGTTTATTATGCTACAGAGAAGAGCAGTGAAATAATACAAAATATTTATGTTAAAATAGTCAAGTTGACATATTGGCAGAGAAAGAGATGCAGATTTTTATTACTCTGTGAAAATCTACCAAGTTCTAGAATTTCTGGTATGAAACATATGTACCGTGAAATACATAGGAAGAAGAATACACCTTCATGTGTAGATTACTAAATAATCTGAAAAAGCAGGAAGGTATTATTGCAAACTCTTGCTCTGAGGCAGAAAGCAGCAAGGTCATTTTCTAAGATCATAGAAGACTTTTACAGTATCCAGCAACAGAATCATCCCAGACCCAGTGTAGTACTCAATGGACTCTGTCATCTCTTAAGAGCAATTTATTGTAGTGAACAGCCTGTATTACATTAACAGGATGCTACACTGATGTTTATTGCATCAAAGATGTGCAAAAGTTCCTGTAGTCTAGGAAGAAATATTTTAACTCGCTCTGCTTCCGAGTCTGTGGGTGGGCCATTGAGGATCCACAATTATTTTCATGTTTTGGGCACATTTCTACAGTAGACTTATCTGGTTTTCCTTCTTTATTTTGGTCAAAGAACAGTACATTATCTGGGGCAACTTGTAACCACTTTAAAATAGTCTTGAAGTGGCAAATTGTGAGAAATTTCATGCTCTGCAAAGTTTTTCAGGGATAAAAAATTTTTGGCCAAGTCGTTTTTTTTTTTCCCCTTAAGCTTCAAACAACTTCTTAATATCAGCACCCTTCTGTTTTCTGTGTCCTTTTTATTAGAAACATGCTTACTGTTTGGGTAGATTTGGAAGTAAAATAATAACCTTTATGAACCTTTGGTTATAAGTTCTTCTATGGTCAGCATTCTAAGTTCAATGGTTTTATTGTCACTCTTTAAGTCTTAATTGCTACAGATTTTATCTGAAAAAAATGCATTCTCTAGTGTATCATTGTATTTTGGGGAGTACTGGGATGCTGTATTCACAGCAACTCTAATGTATATGAACCTGTAAGTATAATATTGTTATTATAAATGAAGAAGGCAACAATGAAAATCTAGAAACATTGTTTTCCTGTGGAAATGCACAGAAGTCTCTTAAGGCTTCAGTTCTTGGAGAAGGGCTCTGGAGAAAGCAAAGCAAACCAAACATCTGTCTATACATTTGGATTCCTTTGGAGTAAGTAGTAAATGCTAGACAAGACAGCTTGTGACTCCATCCCAGGAGCCCAGGAGGTATATAGAGAGCCCTGGAAGAACTATTTTGTCTGATGGGCTAAAATACAGTCCAGATAGTGAATAAAAACTCAACACTGAAAGAGGAAAATAAGGAAAAGCAATGTTACTTCCCAGAACTCATCTGTAAGTAGGTCTTCACCAGGTCCCACCCTAGGAACATCCTCAGAGGAGTTTTGCCAGATGGCACAGGGAATGCAATGACTCATGGTTTTTTCTCTTTCTGTTCCTGTATCCTCCTCCAGATATTCCTGGATTGTTTCCCCTTTGCTATCCTCTTTGCCCAAATCAATGGGTCCTTTGAGAAAGAGCTGGAAGAAGGACTGGAATGTAATACTTTCACATAGTCATATGAAATGTCCTCAGCAGGGAGCTGGGGTGCTTATTTAGGAAGGGTCAGAGATGTGAAGGCATGCTGGAGAGCAGCAGCACAAGGCTGGGAGAAACACCACTTTTTCTCTGCCTTCACCACCAAGCAAACCTCCTCTAGATTAACAAGTGTTTTGTGTCTGAAAAAATATGAGATCTGTCTATTAGGTATTTCATCTAGAAATTAAGATGGACATAACATGGTTCCAAGGAACACTATCCTTCTGTGCTTATGAGCACTGTTTTTCGTTGAAGGTCTAAACTGACTTAGCAGTCAGTTGGCTGATCTATGTGTCATCAGTTTTCATTTCCCATGCTAATAGAAATTTTATTTTTTTAAATGAAAAAGTGAAGGTACATATCATAGGAGCCAACCATAACATTTCTCTGAAGCTGTATTGCTCTGCTACTATACTTTTAGTTGGTTCAGGTTTCACAAACATAGATCTTGCTCAGCATATGCTTTTGACATAGTTTGCAATTTTGTATCTCAGAAGTATGTTTCTTGTCTAGACAATAATTATTGATGAAGGCTTTCAATTTTGGATGTTGGTATAATACAGTAAACTACCTAATCACTTCAGACCTGACACTGTCCATCTTCAGAATTTGGAATGTCATACTTGAAGGATGCTTATTTTTCATTGCATTATATCCTATGGACTAGGATGCCATATCAACTATTTAAAGAGTTAAACAATTATCTCATCAAAATCCACACGCGGAGCAATATAAATATATACAGACGTCAATGAAAAATATGGGATATATGTTCAAGCAAGGACATCTTTGCTAGCACTACTTGGATTCTGGAAGTCCCAAAAGCTCTGTAGTGCCAGCATGAGAGGTTGGAGTTTTAGATGGCTTTAAAGTAATGCAGTCATTTATCTAACTACAAACTAACTGTCGTGTTCTGAAACTTACTCTCCAGTACAATACTAAATAGAAGTGATAAAAAATTAGAATATTCAAATTTTACTAATAAAAGATTAATTTAATTGCAAAAAAGTCATCTTTCTGTTATTCATTCAGGAAAAAAAAGGTTAAATTAAAAGTGAATCAGTGGATATCTTTTTGGTAAATATATTTCTTATTTCCTCTTTCACAATTAGTAATCTTAATCAGCTCTTACAATTTTTGGGCTCAGCTTGTTTTAATTAGGATTAAAATGGAAAGATATTTCGTATAAGAATTCTGTCTTCCCTTCTGATTAATTAATACCACACATTTTCAGAATATGTGAATAATAGAGTCTGCAAAGATACTGTTTTTGTGTTTTCTTGCAGACAGTATAGTAGTGAGCCAGAAGATGGAATATTATGTGTCACACCACTTGATGTGATATAATTCTGTTATGGAGCTGAGTTTAAATTCAGCTTGGCATATCCATTGCTCACACTGTCATAAAATGATCTATTTTTTTATGCTGTCTTTGTGTGAACTAAAAAAAAAAAGTGTCAAGTTTGAATCTGTGTGTGCACTACCTCCCCATTAATTCACTGTTTCTAGAATGGTGACTTATCTTTCAGTCTTTTCTAGAAGGCTAAACTCCCATCTCTGTATAAAATGTGAGATGCTTTTAGCAAAAGAGGATATTTCAGTTCCTTTACAACCATATTGCTTATTGAGTCCTCAAAAGTTTCCCTACTGAAAAGACTACAAAAAGTCCTTGCAAGATGCCTGCTCTATGTCAACTCTTTTCACAATGGCCTTCTCCAAAGAGGAACTGATATTTTCATTCTGATAGGAACGAATGAGAGGCAGAGAGAAGAAACTTAAACGCTGAGGATAATTCCTAGCAAGCAATTTTAATGCTGTCTGTCAGAGGGATGTCCAAGCTGTTGCTGTAGAGCTTCCTGCAGTTATTGAGCAGTTTAAGCATGTTTTCCGTGCCAGACAACGCCAGCTGATCAGCAACAACTGGATAACCATGGGCTGCTGGTTATTGACTTCCCTGGCTGTGGGAGGAAGCAGCAGGAGCCACCAGGGCCAGCGCTGGTGGTTGTCCTGGCGTTGTGCCGCATGGCCAGCTGGGTCCCTGCCATCCGCAGGGCCGTCTCTGGGAAGCCATTGGCATCTCCTGGCTGTGGACCTTTCTGTGAGCTGCCTCTCCAATCTTTGAGGTATGTGCCTTTTAGCTCTTGAAATGTGAAAATGTGGGTTGTAGAGTGAGGACATGCCATGTAAATTGTAAAGGAAATTTTCCTGTAACATCAAGAGCACTCCTTTTCAACCTCCACTCCCTGGCTACTGTTTGTGGCTCTCATTTCTGTACCTTTTACAATACCTGGGTTTTGATTTGCCTGTTAACATCCTTGCTCATTAATGTTTTCCTTCCTTTCTGCTCTGCTTTATCCCCCTATTTTCTATACTTTTGTTTGGTGGAAGGTGACAGGGAATGATTCGTTCTTTTATTTATCTACATGAGAAAGGCAACTACTATTGTAGCCTTTTTTTTTTTTACCTTTTTCTCTCTCTTCTTGCTGAATTTCTTTCTTTGCCATGCATCTCCACATCTTTTCTTCCCACATTTTTTCTTGAGTGCTCAGCTGCTCCTTCCTGCTTGCGTCAGATAGTGCGTAGGGCTGTTCTCATTGCCGGTTGTGTTTTATTTCCTGGACAATCTCTGGTCTTTTCACTACCAAAAAATCTATCAGAGCAGAGAGTATCTTTTCTATCCCTGCCTCCAGTAGTTTCTGTTTTATTGTAAGCTATGAGAGAACAGTCTATCTGAAATTACAAAGGATGAAGGATCTGGGAAATAGCAGATGTAGCAGAACAAAGAGTAGAAAAGATGACTAATGTGGCCACCATCACCCAGCAAAGTGCTGACAGAAAGAGGAGTAGAAACCAGGAGTCCTAGTTCTCAAGCCTGTGTTCAAAACCGTGAACCATGCAACTTTTCCACAGTGTTATCTAAAAATTTCAAAACCAGAATGACATGCTGGTGTAAAATTGATAATAGAAAACTACCAACAGGGATGCACTCTTTATAAATGAGAGAGTGGGAAGGTGCACTGTATGCTGAATGCCATAAACAATGAGCACCAAGGAACTAAGGGAAATATTTTTATGTTTGTGTGCTGTGGAAAGTTTTATTTAAACACAAACATTGTTAATAAACATGGATTTATATGTTTTCTTTGATCAATGAACTCTGATAGATTTTAAACTTCCTGCATATCCCCTTTCTGTGTGTCCAAAAGGAGAGGAAGAAAGACTCAGGAGCACATTCTTAAATCTGTTGCAGTCCCACTTTTGTACAACCTTATGGTAGTACCACAAATACAGAGATTTCTCTAATACCATATGGGACTGTGTCTTCAAACAAAGGGGGCCTAAGTTGCACAAATAAAACGAAAAAAACCCAAATGTGTCTAAGGATATTACCTTTTTACTTTCACAAACAAGATAAATATACAGGTACAGAATGAACATTGAGTTTTATAACCTGATTCAAAGCCTACTGAAAACAAGGGAGGGCAAACATTTTCAGCAAATTGATTGAGTTTTCGATCAGGTCCCAGAATAAGTGCTATATGAAAAAAATCCACCTGGAAGGTATTTGATATGTGTTAAAATCAAAATGAGTAACATTTATTTTTTCCTGCACTAAGTCGTTCTCTTGCTCTGTCCACAGAAGCAAAAGAACAGATATATTTTATTTTAATGAATCCTTGAACTTTCTTTTGTATATGTTTTTGATGACCCCAGAGCAGTGGATATTGTATCCCAGGGATGTTGTTACTGTTTATTCTCTGACTCACAGTCACAGACTTTTATTCTTTTACTTAGTATGCTGCAAATTGGCTGTTCATCTGTGTCCTTCACTGCCTGGATTACTTCATGCTGTTTACATAGCAAAACAAACTATATAACATCCCAGGGGCCCAATGCTGCTGCCACAGAACGCCGGTGAGTCTAATTGACAGCAGGACGTGTCTGTGCTTTATGGTAGGAGAACCAAGCCTTCATCACAGCCAGCCAAGCTGGAGCAATAAAACTCAGACTTCATATTCTCGCTCTTCCATCCTTGAGAGGCAGGAATCCCTGGTTAGCGATATCTCAGATTACCTTTAGCATGATTCCTAATATATAATAATGAAAATTAGTATCAACATTTATACCAGTTCATTTAAGCCATTAATCCCATTGAAACTACTTTAATCAAGTTTAAGGTTCAAAACCGTTACTTGTTCATTTCTAAGGCTTAATGTGAGGTTGTCACCTTATTTTAGAATACTCTGTGCTGTGAGGGATACAAAAGTGCCTTGACTGAAATCCTTACTGGAGTCTAGTATTTAAAGCAATTTACAGCTGGATCATTTTCTATTATTTTGCCGTTCCTTCTCTGTGGAAGCTGGGGCAGTCTTGTTTGCCTCTCTTGTAATTAATGAGGGAGACAGAAGATAATGCAGCACTGACTGAGCAGGCAAAAAGCAATTTAGCTGTTTCCTTGAAGTTCCATTTGAAGATAAATTATTCTTTTCTTGGGAAGAGACATCCTCGGGAGCAGAATCTGAAGAGAACTTCTAGGTTGAGCCTGTGGCTACTATTTAGCTACAAAAACGAGGTGGTGGTGAACAGCAGGAGTGGTATAACTGAGTTTCTGGGTTTGGTCACTTCTCAAAATGGCAGAGCAAGAAGCCCTTTATTCCCACCTGGACAGGAAGCAGTAAGGACAAGAGTGGGTGCAGGAACACGCAGTAGATATCAGACTACAGGAACCATCCAGGAAAATCTGCATTAGTTGTTTGGAAGGAAGCCACACCATCCCTTGTGGACCTTTAGAGGAAGGCAGAGTCACAGCCTGACAGATAATCCTGCCTGACTGCACCACTGCTGTTCCATTGCCTCTGGTCCTTCCTTTTCTAAGTTGCTGTTTCCTCCCACCCACAAATTAACTCCTCTGCCCAAGACAGCTGCAAAGTTGGGAGAAGCGAGATCTGTCTCCAGGAGGGAGGTCAATAATAAATAAAACAGTTACCGACCAAACCCTTTTCTACCTGACCTTACCAATTCCGGCAGTTCAGCATGCTGTACACCACAAACAGGGAGAATAGTGCAGCATGGAAATGTCACTGGCTCAGCTGTGATGGATTGCTCTAACGTGCACTCTGACCTTTTACATGGAAGAAATCTTCCTTCAGCATTCACCACTTGTTTCTTTTAAATTAAGCCAAGAATCATATGAAAACTGACTGTTACCTCCAACAAAAATGCCATTTACATGTAAGTGATGCAACAGAACGATTTCTTATAATAACCTCAAAATAGCAATATTAATATTGACCTTTTATTTTAGTTGCTGCTGTATTGCATATTAAAAAAAAAAAAAGGCATGAGATAATGATGTCAGTAGAGTACTGAATGTGCTCAGTATAAAATACTGCTTTTCTGTTCCCCAGTAAGAACATTCCATGAAAGTAAAGTATTTAATCTCATCCTCTCTTTGCAGCTCTGGAGGCCAAGTGTGTGGTGCAATGATAGTGGCTTTGCTGTACAGATTAGCATGACAAACCGTGTAAAACAAAGATTCCAAACCTTCTTTTTAAGCACAGGAGAAAGTTTACTGTGAGCGTATGCATGTGTGTTCCTCTTTACTGTCCAGTAGCATTGTTGGATGTAATGATTATCCAGACGGGTGAACTGCCCGTAAGTTAGGGCAGTTTCATTAGATTTAGGCTAGAGTTCAACTTTCGTTTTTATCTTTTGACAGCAGCACTGACAGAAAGCCTTGCTTCCTTTCTCTCTTTCTCGCTGTCCTCCACCAGTCTGGCAAATGACGCTGTAGTAGCAAATATGAACAGTCAAGGCAGAGACTTAAGCAGCAAGGACTGCTTAATAATAGCCTGAAGAACACAGCTACTGAATGTGTAACTAAATGCCGTGCCTGAATGTTGTAGATCCAATTTAGGGGCCTTGACAGTTGTGATGACGATTTTGGTATGAATTGTGTCATTAAAGATGTATTGGATACATAGCTCATCCACTCCGTGTGGAAAGAAAAAAAGTATGGTGAAATCGTTTAACATTTCTCATCCTGTTTTTTGGCCATTGCTGTTTCTTCTGAAGAGTAGGAACTATAGGGTCTACGTATGAGCAGGCCCATCTGTTTCCTCCTGCTGCTGAACACCCAGTCTAGATTAGCAAGTGTAGTTTCAAGCAGCTGGCAGTTAAACTGTACCAGTCTGCAGTAGTTTTGAGTGATGGTGTCGTGATCTCATGCTACATGCATGTTGCTGACTCTTTTTTTTCCTATCAACTGTTCTCCTGTTAAGCTATGTTGGCGATGATAGAGGAGTTGGTCAGCGGTGGAAAGGAAGCAACAGAGATTTGAAGGTGGCGCTTTTTAAAGATGCTGGTCTCTTCTGTTCAGAGTAACTAAGTGTGTGTAGCGAGGTAATGCATCACTCAGTGACTGGCCAGAGAAACATTCCATTAGGTTATAACTGAATGGAGAAGCCATTTCAATAATTGTATGTCTTTACTTCACAAAGTAAAAAGTACAAGTATACTCTTTATGCCCTCTTTATTTGGTCTGTTAAGAAGAGCATAGTCTGTCAATCAAGAAAAACACTTCCAATTGTGTAGCCTGTTAGAATCATTTCATTAATAACATGTGTTTACTACTGGGAGAAGCAGACTCAGTGTGCTAAGATTTTGTTTGTAAGTCTGTCATTGGAACCCCACTGTTAATCGCATACAATGGTTTGTGGTTATGCCACAATTTAACCCAGGTTTAAAAATACAAACTAGAGCCTTGGTGGTCTGCTGAGAGCAGTGAGTGAAGAAAAGGTATTGGTTGAACCTGCCTTGTGGGTGCTGGCTTGGAGTACTGTACAAGCTAATCAAATTTATTAACTTGAGTCATGACTAGAATGCACACACTGGTGAGTGTGGGTGGGTGCACCCAGGTTAGGCTACATTTTGGCTGCATTCTGCAAGGAGGAAGAAAAGCAACTCTTTGGCATCCTTTCCACAAAGACAAATTGGAAACAGATATCAACTAGATTTTGGGATCTCTGGCAGTCTAAGATGACAAAGGTATTTTTGTGTTGTGGCTTCTATTTATTGATGTAGGGAATAGCTTAGAAAAAATTGAAGGAGTTTCGAAAATGTGTAGCGATGGCATTCAACGGATGCGTGTCATTGTCTTACCTATTGCCCCCTGCGTGCCATTTTAATAGTAATATTAAAGGCAGAATCTCTGACTCCACAATAACAAGGGCTGAGTGTGATTGCCAGAAAAGGGAGAGGCATTTGGCTACTAAGAAAAGAATACTGGAGAGACGGTTGTGTATCTTTATATGAATCTTGACCTTCTGGCAGCACTAGAAAGAGACATAGGACTAAACCATCTTTCTTAATTATAGCTAGAGTATGGTCAGCTAAAATTCCTATTTACCGCAGCACTGTGGAAAGTATCATTCATAACTGTAAGACTTGTAATACTCCAAGAAGAATATATTCATCTCCAGAGAGAATAATACCCATTTCTGCATGTTACTTTACAAGCCAAGACATTTTGTAGGAACCTCTTCCAGATTTAGAGCAACGTTAATGATATTTTTAAATGGCAAATTTAGGATAAAATAAATCCATGCATTCTTATTCAGATAAAATGGCATTAGCTTTGATTCTTTTATTCTATATAAAGCTTTCATAGTTTCATTTATCCTAATCACTGAAATTATAACTGGCCAAATTGCTATAATTTTGAAATGCCTAAACAGATTCATTCATTAAGGCAGTGAAAACTTTATAATTGTTTTAACTTTATATGTGCTTGGTTTTTCATATTTCTGATAGTTAGGTTGTTACTATGCATTATCTCCTCACTGTTATATTCTCCTACTGGGAAATTAAATTAAGTGGATTGAGCTTTGCTGAAGATACTTATACTAATGAAAGTACTAAGCTTGAACATTTTTATATATTCAGGGCAAGGCTAGACTTCAACTAACAGTGAGCTGAGACTATCCTTTGCTCATCAGGTCGTATTCCAGGCCCTCTTGCCCCATCTCTACTACTCACAATATATGCCGTGACATAGTTTTTTTTCTGGTTTTATGGGAACTAGAGGGGAGCTTTGAGACTGAACAGCATCTGGGACTGCTTAAACTGTGGCAAGGAAGCAGAAGACAAGTGCTAATGAGAGGTGAAGAGGTGAAGGCTGAAACATCCTTACACCCAGCCATAAATCTGCACCTACTATAACTATTAAAGTCAGTGGGAATATTGTATGTGGTGGCCTTTTGGGATAAGACTACTCTAAACATCTCCTTCCTACAAATAACAGTGAATTAACTTTTTTAAAAATGATGCTTGGAGCTTGTTTGCATTTTGTCTGCATTACATCTGACTGTCCTTTCAAAGGATATTTAATTGATTTTTTTCTGCATTGTAAAGGTTCCTGCATGTCAGCAAACCAGTTCAGTGGCAATGTGCAGGTAAATTTCAGACTTGTGTTTTAAGTATGTTTGAAGGAATGTTTTTAGCAAAATGGGGAGGAAGATTGCGTGGGTCGATTCTTTTTCAGATACGTAATACCGCTTCCATGTCCTGCTCTGATTTCAGATTCTAAATCAATTTGATTTAGGTCCACGATGGCCTGGCCTGGCATGATGACTGAAATGTAGTAATAGTAACTCCAAGTTAGAAGTCAAATATGCACATATACTGACTGTGGTACACTTTGCAAACAGGCTGGCATGGGCAGCATCGCTAGTGCAGGATGACAGAGCTGACATTGAGGGAAATTCTGTGACTGTCACAAGAGTTAGCAATGATGCTTAGATACCATGAGACTTTATTCATCAGTTCTTGAATAAAAGCCCCATAGTTGAAAACAGATGTTTTGCTGGTGAGCAATATACATGATCTCTGATACCCATTCCACCAGGGTCACTCATTGTTTCCACAACATATGTTGACCATTCCTTTCCTTTTCTTGTAAACACTATTAAACCATGACTGAGGCAATGGCTTGTAAGCAACCACAGTTAATGTCAAATTTATTAATTTCTCTATTTTAGATCCAGTGTATCTCTGGCCAGTCATGAAACTCCCTTTGTTTCTCTACTCGGGATCAAGCTTAAGTTTTAGAGAATCTTCTAAATAAAAGGAGAGAGGTTGAGAAAGAGAAAGGAAAGAAAGATTGTATAGGCTTAGCCAGACTTGGAAAAATGTTGGTGTATTAATCAGTACTACCCTTGACACATGAGCTGTGTCCATTACTGCAAAAAAACACAGTCTTAACTTGGACTGACTGACAGAGGTGAACTAAACTGAGAAAACAACAACACCAACAAAAACAACAAAACCCACAAAAAGCAGGAAATATTTTAAGCAAATTAACATCTCAGGTTCAGCCTCAGCCACTTTATAGGCTCTAAGTTTTTTCAGTTCTTCTCTAGATTTACATGGTAGATACAGCCCACTATTGTAAATGGCAGTCAGTCTGACAGTCAGATCTGTATAGTCTGAGTTTGCATATTTTAGCAATTTAAGGGTTTTTTTCCTGTTTTAACATGTTCACTTTTTTTTAGAAAAAATAAAGTCATCCTTAGTGACTGCAAATATCTTAAGTTTGCACATTAACACTTCAAAAATCACCTGTTGCTGACACTGTGTACCTCTAAAAGATGCAAATGAATGGGTGCTCATCCTCAGTTAGCTGTAGTTGTAGACAAGGATAAAATATGTTCAGTTACATGGTAGGATGTGTGATAGGCTGTACTCTGTACATATTATCTTATTCTGCACATGTGGAGCATTGACTCAACTTCACAAATTGTCATCTATTGAAACAGCAGGTACACTTTTTTTTCTAGTCTGCACAGAGCGTCCTTTAGGGGTGTTTGATATCAAGGAAATAAGAATATCAATTAGGCAACATTAAAGTATACTGTTGGAGATCATATTTCTGAGGGGGTTTGTATTTGTGTTTTGGAAGCTGAGCACATCTCCAGTGTCATAGACTTTACATGAAATGAATTCTCTTAGTTGTGTGTCATAACTTGGCTTCTGATAGTGGTAGATAGAGACTGAAAAACAACATCAAGTGCTAGCAGGGAAAGACAGCGTCTCCTTCCTTTCACACTATGCCATTAAGGCCTCCGGTGCCCAGAAATCCAAGGAAGTCTGATCTCCACTCAGACATTTGCACATCCTTTAGAGAGATAACACAGGTCTGAGGATCCTTTATCCTCTGCAAGGTGAAAAGGATTAAAAACAGTGTGGGGTTCTGAGCAAGGTGAGGGTTCAGACCATTCAAGTCACTGCTTCAGCACCCTCCTCTACACGAGAAGTTGCCCAACAAATTTTGGCAAGGAAAAGTTGCCACTATAGATTTACCTGTTGTTCATATAGCTTTGCAGCCTTACTTCTGTCAGCAGCTGTATCAAATGCTCTAGAGGAATTATCTGGAAGCTGACCTTGTATACTTTTATCTACCGTAGATGTGTGTGTATATATATATTTTTTATACACACATGCGCACTTATGTATATGGAAAGCTCAGTGCAAGGCAGTTAGCAGCTGCCATGTGCTCTCACTCTAATGTGACTGTGAATAATACAAACGTTTCCAATCTTTCTAAAATCTTTTGCTAAACACAGAACAAATAACATATTTCAGGTTGCCTTGTAAAAGAAAAGAGAATGAAATCCTTTGGTTGAAATGCAAATCAAAGCAAATGTATTGAGTAGGTTATTAAATGAAATTGAGTGGGGGTAATGACAAGCATAGTTACTCTGTGGTTTTAAACTCTGTCTTATTGTAAACAGGAGTTTGTTTTTGGTGGTTTTCCTCCTCCATTTGATCTTTAGATTTGTCCTTTGTTTTGCACATTGTATTAATTTTGTAGTTAGCATTCCTGGAAAAAGAGTGGAATGTACAGAATTTGGATTCCATCACCCGAAAAACTATGGGTCAAGGAAGTCATTCTCCCAAAGCTTCGAATATCTGTTTGTGTGGATATGACCAAAAAAAAAAAAAGTTTATCAGAACCAGTCTGATGCAAAAAATAGTTACCAACAGCTGCAAGGACAGATTTTCACATGGTACTTGGTACAAAAGATCCGTGTTCCATTTGAAACATTATCCAGTTGCAAGTGGCCAACCTTTAGAGCTTCAGGAGCAGCTAACATGGTCTTTTTCTTCCATGTTTGATGACATTCCCAATTTCTGAGTTTCAAGCTTTGAATTTTAGGGGCAGGGAGGAACATGGGGGAAAAAATACCAAATTTTTAAAAAATGAAACCAAAGTGTTTTTAGGTTTATCATCAACTCTGCATTTCATGAAGAACATTTTAATGTAGTAAGGTCCATTCAGAGAACAGGCAAAGGACCTTCGAAACTCAGCCAGGTGTGGAATGACAAAAAATTACAGGGTCTACATGGCTTGAGATTCCCTTGCTGTTTTGAACGTTCTGCAGTTCAAGACTCAGACCTACATCTTTCATAGAATTTAGCAGTATGTGTGTATTTCTATACCATTTTTCTCATGCTAATTGGAGAAACAAGGCATTTGGAATATAAATGGAGTAAGAGAATCTGGCAGCGTGACATCTGAAATCGGGTTAGCACAGCAACACAAGGACATACCCAAGTGCCTGCCAACTTTAGTTTTCTCATTATTTCAGTCCACTGTCAGTAACAGAACTTCCCTCACTTGGTCACATGGCCGGGAAGGGTTCTTCACCACCTAATGCTTCTTTCAGCTCACCTCTAGGATGGGCATCCTCCATGCCTAGGAATGGCAGGCTGGTGCACTGCTGAAGGAGGTGTCCTTTGATTAAAGGGAATGAGTAGACTCATCTAGTTTTGCCTCTGTAATCTTTAAATTGTTAATGTGTCCCTGTTTAACATGCAAAGAAGTACCAACAAGGCAGTTAATTGCCACAGAACATAAGGAATATTTACATGGGACCTGCCAGGGCTTTGGTACGTAAGTTCTCTTTTATTGGAGATGTATAAATGTTCTGTGGCCAGTACAACAAGTAAGATATATTAGAGTATGTGTCACGGGTAAAATGCTTATGTATCCTTCTGTTTTTGCTCCGACTACCTTTTTCTTGTATCAGAATAATTTACTATACATAGAAAGGTGGTTCCATGCTGTCCCTATAGCCCCAGTCTGTCCTGGGAGTTTGCACACACAGAGTAATGTTTGACTAATAATTCTAATTTATAAACCATCAACAATCCTAAAAACAGATTAGCCAGCGAGGACTTTTTGTGACAAATACCATGGCACTTTTCCATGCCGAACCACATAAAAGGACTCCGGGTCAGAAAAATGCATTCATTTAGGATCAAGTCTAGCAGAAGTCCCACGATTGCCAATGGAACAAGAATAACACCCCTGTTGCCAGACTTTTTCTAGGCAGTGGGTGGCCATGGATAGAGTGCTGTCCCTTCCCCCACCAACATAGTCTCTGTGTTACAAGTTCATTTCTTTTGAAGTCCAGCAGCTACACAGGCTCAGGATAGCTGGCTATCAGCCTGGACTTGCATTCCTGCCTTGACTGCAGGGGCTCTGACAGCAAAGGTAGTTGTGATGGTTAACTTCACTCCTGGTATGGCACAAGTCTGGTGGAAAACCTTAACAACTTTGGAGATGCAGGCTGAGGTCCATGAACAAAGCACACAGGGAGCTCTGAGCCACCTCTGTCACCTCCCTGATGCTGCAGGGCTATGTGCTCCAGTCTCAAGTCTGAGCAATTTCTACGTGCCGAAAGTTACCCCGACATATTCAGCAAACCAGAGCTCTTAAGAAACAGGAGCAGCCAGGTTCCTCTGAGCCAACGCGCTGATGGGTGCAGCCTCTTTTCTTTGAGCACAGACCTGGGCCCAAGGGATGGGAGCTGCTTACAGCCTCTAGAGAGAGCCACAAATGTCCGAGTGAACTACCTAACTCTGCGAGGTCAGTGCAAAGCAGGTAGAGCAAGGCTAAGGATTTGAGAAACACATTGGTCCTCTGCTGAAACCAGTGAGGGTTTCAGCTACTTAGAGGAAAGAATCTGAAAACTGATGAACTTGGCCCATCTGTTGGGTTCACCGATCTGAACAGATATTCTCCTAATCAGAATGCTGTTTTCCATCTGAATGGAGCTTTCTCATCAAGCAGATATCTTTAGGGGGAAAAAACAAACAACCGAATAATTGAAATAGAAACATAATTTTGGAAGATGATAAAAGTTAAGAAAATGGGAAGCGACTAGAGGCATAAAATATTATATTTGCCAGGTCCAATATTTACTTCCTCTAGTTCCAGAGCTGTATGATGGGTGGATGAAGGCAAATGTGCCTTATTTATAGTAGATTTATGTAAATACAGAAGAGGTTTTCCAGGACCTACATATATTCACAAAATATGAAAACTGTAGTAAATTATTACAGTAAAAATGTCAGAAATCAGCAAAGAAAAAAGCCTTGGTTCTTCAAACCCAGCTATATAGCCCCATTTTATATGCTAATACCCTTACCCTCTGCTGGTACCCACATCCACAAAGGTTTGTGATGAACTTAGTAGCATATCCTGAATATCAACACCCCCGGATGTCTTATGTTAAAGGGTAAATTTAAGGCCCTCTCTCATGTCTTTTGATGCCAACTTCTGTCTTTTGTGGGCATATTTGTAAAACACATGCTGCAGTTCAGTGATGACTTTTCAGTCAAGTTCAGACTTCTGCCAAAAGGGCTGGTCCATCCGTCCCTTCCTGTGTTTGCTGTCCTGTGCCAGCACCAGCGTTTGTGCCAATATAACACACACTCCCCCAGCTGCAGGGTACACGCAATGGAGAACTGATCCAGGTGAAAGCTGACATGTTTTTATTGTAGAGTGATTGCAGAGCTGTATCTCATAATCCAGTACCTAACTCACTTTCTTCATGGGTACCAGCCTGAATGCACTAAGTAAAAAACCAACATTCGTTTAAATAAGTCCAGTTCAGAGTTACTGCATCAATACCGTGGGCAGTAAAGACCATATCTGATATGTGTTGATGCTGCGTTGCAAAGGTGAGTTGCCCAAAAGAAGCTGAAAGCAGTTAGATTTGCCCCGTGGTGAATTCCCCATACAAGCACAGTTCTCAGCTCTTGCTGGTGCTTCATCCTCCTTCCCGTGTGTGTTGGTTCTGGTACAAAGATACCCTGGGTTGGGCACAGGCGCGGCAGTATTTTAGGTGTGCCACATTATGCTCTGCTTACACTCAGCTGATGTTTACTGTGAGCTGGTGAGAGAAGGGGGAAGAACAGAGAAAAGAAAAAAGCCCATGAGCAGAAGCTGTAGGAGCTCACAAGAAAAGACCCTCCACCAAGTTCTGTGTCCCAGATCTGCTGCCTGACTCACAAAGCTGCACACAACCCCCTGACAGTCTTCCCCACTGAGCTGAGCTGTCTTCCCTGCTTACCTTTGATCATAAGTAGTGCATTAACTTGTATATTGCTGTGTTCTTCTTTTGTGTCTTGCTAATACAAGGACGTATAAGATGTGGGCTAGATTGACACATGCCCTCACATTCCTTTCAAAAGGATGTAGAAAAATTAGAATGTAGCTAGAAGTCTCAATCTAAATTGATTTTTCTTGTCATTAACACTGTCTAGGAGCTGCAATATGTAGGGTATTGTAGACCAAAGTTTATAGTGCTGCATTTAACCACGGCTTTCATATAGCTCGTAAAACAGATTTTCAATAGCTGTAATTTTAAATTTGTCTCCTTGGACGCGGTGGAAAATGTGACTTTCATGCTTTTCTGTAAGTTTACAGCATCATAAATAACACACAGATCTGAAGTGTTTTAAGTACATCACTATGCTATTTTAAACAAAGTAGTGAAAATATGTAGCATATAGTGTCCAGTTGTTTTTACTTCTTTGAAGGGCAGGATTTCTCCTGCCTGCCTGATTTTTGATTTTGTGTAACATTAAAAAATTTTTACATACTTCAAAGTAAAAGGAGTTCAAAGTTAGATGAAACCTAGGTTGAAGAAAGCAAGCATGAAAAAACCCAGTGTGGTATTGCTACTTAATGCAGGTTTCAGGGTTTACAGAGTTCCCATAGACTTTTCACCAAAATTTAAATCTGTGATAGGCTTAATATCCAAAATCTTATGAAATCTTTTGACGAAACAATCTTTGAGTTTATATTTAACATGGGAATAGCTTTCAACTTGCCAAAAAGGCTTTGTCAGTCTCCATAATCGCAATATGTTTATTACACTATACCAGTCCAACACTTTTATTAAATGAATCATTGCTAAAAAACCTGCTTCTTATTTAGGATTATATTAGTATCATGCATAATATAAATAGCTGATAGAGTGTATAAACTTTATGGTTGTTAAATTTAACTACTGATCTGATAAAAAAAAATTTTAAGCAAATTTCCATCTTTCAGGGGTTAAAAGTTGGATGTATTTTTTCTAAGGAATGGCTGTGTTCTAGGATAAATTTTTGAGCATTTCTGAGCCTTTTCACATGCACAAGGACTTGGGGTATTTTGTCATAGGCGTCACTCATAGAAACAGTAAGTCCTGAATGTATTAAAAGATGGTGTGGTCTCCTAGTCAAATAACGCAACTGGTGTTCTTGAACGTTCTGCTTCAGTGAACCCTTCACATGCCACACATGGAACCAGTAAAGGAGCACTGTTTCTTTCATGAAATGGGCCATGCTGTTTCGTTTGAAACAACATGTGTTTCTGCTGGGTGTTCTGTGGTTCTGTCTCAACAACATTACTCAGAGCTCAAATAGAGCAGGTATCAGCCAAGGAACTCTCAAGTATCAGAGGGACGAATAAATCATATTTTCAAGAAACACCCATCCCTTTCAAACAGATACACAGCTATACATCTGAGGCATATTGCACTTGAAAGAAATAGTTTAATCTTCTTGCTCTTCCAAAAATCGAGATGCCAAAGGACTTCCAGTAACAACTTAAATGAAAGTCACAGGAGAGGGATTGAGGCCTCTGTCTGTATTGCTGAAGATCATAAAACCAATCCCTTTCCCCGTCTCTGTACCACTGGTGACCTCTAGTGCCCAAGGAAAAGAACAGGTATTCGAAGTTTCTCCAAAGCATTTGTTTGCAAGAACATGAAATACAGTCGCGTCCTTTTTTTCGGTGCTAAAAATTCTGACATCAGCTTTCAGTTTGCAATACTTCCCATACGAAGTAATACTATAGCAACTTAGTGTGTTAGGGGAAGCAAAAAGATTTATGCTAATTGTAAGACTGCAGAAAATTATACTTGTAAAGATGGATTTTGTGCAAGAATATTCACATTTCATTCATCTATTTCAGGCATGTGTCACTTCTTCACTCTCTGAAAAGGAACCAAAGCTACGTTGGAAATGTCATGCTTCAGCCAGTGCAGACTACAATGCAGAAGCTCAACATGTCCATCAAGCTATGCATGAGGCTTAAGTAGGTAACGTTGTTATTAGCCAGTTGGAATTTAGCTGGGAAAATGGGATGCTTAAGTACCCCCTTGTAAAAATAATGGTCAAAGACCACAATGGTTCAGAGCCTGAGACTATTTATTATGACGTCTCTTTTTATTATAGCATGCTGTGATGTGAGATCAGGCTGTTGTTCGCCATGGGAAGACATAAAGATAAGAAAATCTATCTCATGTGTTTCCTTCACAACAATATTTTTGAATGGAGATCAAAATGCAAAGCAATTGTGAACTTCACAGCTGTCCTGTCAGCTAGGGAAGCAATGGGCAGCTACAAAGGACCAGGCGTTCCATGTCACTTAGGCAAAGTGCCTTGGTAGATATAACTTCTAAAGGATGTATAGATCTCTCCCTTGAAGTGAATCTCTGTACTTCACTGAAACTTTAAGTAATGACGAATTTTCTTTGGCTAATGTTAACTTGCCGACGTGCAAATAACAGATAATTCATGTTTAACAGTCTTAAGTGTATTAAACTATGCTCTAAGAGAAGCAGTACTAGAAAATTATATATAAAGGAGTTAGTAGCTGAATGTATATGTGAATACTGTTGAGATATATATTGTAATAGAAACAAGATAAAGTACAAGAAGGGATGCTTACGGCAGGGCTGAGAATCTCAGATCTCTCCTTCCAGGACTACCCTAACAAGCGGCAAGACGGGTTTTGCTGCTGCATCCTGCCCGCTGTTCTTAAGCCCTTTGCTGCACTGTAATCCAGTTTTAAAAGAAAGACTCACAGTAGTCTCCTTGTTGGTGATAAAGGACACTAGTAATGCGGACTTGAGTCTTCTCATGTTGATAAAGGAATTAAATCTCTGAGTGCTCTGAAATGTAACCTGTTACAGAAGAGGTGGGCAGTTGCCCTCTTCTCTGATCACATTTTAAAAGAGAAGGATCCTGAGGTGGATTCTTAATTGAAGATCCTGGATGAACCGAAGGCCTCTTCCTGCAGCACTGTGTTGAGTGTCTAAGCTACAGAGAGGCTCAGTGTTGCAAACAGCCATTGCTGTTGCAGAATGAACATTTCCTATGAGATGGTAACACACAGGTCAGCATGCAGGCCCTGTAGGTTGCCACTCCAACTTGCCTTCATCTCACAGATGTCTTCTGCAGGTTTCTGGTGTTTTCTACAGAGATCAGAGGCCTAAAACCCTTAGCTGTTTCAAGCGTTTATTGGGTCTGTCATGAGAGGGCTAATGACCTAGGGTCGAAGAACTTTAGCATTATAGTTATTGAACATCACTTGAGTAAAAGCATATGTATGTATGTGTGTGAGAAGAAAAGAAGGTGTGTACAGAAGCTAAGTCTTCCCTGTAGTATAAACCATGCCAAATCCACTTACACATACGGAGACATAAGTGCAATCTTAAAATCTGTGTGTTGGGTGGCAAAGCCAATTACATGACTTCATTTCTGATGTAATTTCATGACTGTGGGCAGTGAACACAAGCTACCTAGCTACAACTGTTCAAGCTTTCTGCAGCTTACATAAGACCTTACCGGACAGTGAATTACAGTAGCTTGCTGTATACAAATTGCTGCAAAACTTTGGAACTGGGAAACTTCTTTATTATAATGAAGGTGTAGTAAACAACTTGAATCTTGATTCAGGTGTAAGCAGAACATTCTTAAGGTAAACGATTTTATTGTGTTGTCATGTTGGCTGTCTAGCAGTGGTCCTCTGACTAGGGTCTGCAAGGTGCTAGTGATCCAGAGTGCTGCACATGTTGCCTGAGGAGCACAAGAGGCACGCATTTGGAAGAAGTACAGTGGTACAAGTTGCTACTAGTGTATATGGATTCATGTGTCACAGAAATGAGAGTGAGTTGCTGTAGTTAGCCCCTTTGCCCCTGAGAGCCTGTTTGTCATCTCTGCTTGTCACACACAATTTACCTGTCATGCCTGGAATAACCCAGTGAAGACGAAACCTGCATCAGTCCCCAGTCTTCATGACAGTCTGTGGAAAAACAAATCTGAGGATTATTGATCTATTACAGGAGATTCTCCTGCTTATTCTTACAGGAGTTTATTACTAAGCTTTCTGTAGGGGCTCGACTCAGTTGCCCACTTGCCATTGTCTTACAGTACCCTAATACTCTAGAAGGCACATGTCTGCCATATGTCCCATGTCATACCTAGCAGCCATATACAGCTGAATCTGAAGCTTGGAAACTTAGTTTGAGAGCTAAGTCACTGTTAGAAACTTTAAAAAAAAATAGTGTGCAGGTAGTAAATGTGTACTGCTGTTGTTTTAAAGAAAGCCGAAGCGCTGCTCTGGTGGGAGCATCACTGTTCAAGCCCTGGAGGCCGTGGGTACCTTAGACCTATTCTGACAACAGCAGCCTCTTTGGAAGATTCAGAGGGGATACTTCCTGCTTTTAAAATTGTGTTAGTCACTGGATCATCCATAGCCTGAGCCTGAATGAGAGTAAAAATCACAAGAGAACTCATTATGAGTATGAGGATAATAGGATCTACTAGTTCTAGTTCAGGGCTGTCAAACTTATTTTCACCAAGGGGCACATCAGCCTCGCGATTGCCTTCAAAGGACCGAATGTAATTTTAGGACTGTATAAATGTAACTACTTCTACAGTACAATTCTACAGTACAATTCTGCTTGAACAATTCTTTTATATATTTTCAGGTGGAATCCGATTTCCTTCCAAGTGCAATTTGACAAAAAAAAAGCGAGTAAAAGCAAACCATTTTAGGGGATGTAGAAAATGGGTCAGTCAACATTCTCAACCAGCGTAAAAATTAGGTTTCCAAGTATGTTCAAACTGTATTTACTTATATTAAAATATATAGCTATCCTCCTGCTTGACCAGAAAGATGAAAGTATTCAGTTGTAACAATTCATAGGGTAAAATAAGATAAACATTTTAGATAAAATTTCCTTCTTCCTAGTTTAAATCGTAATTCAAATTTGTAATTTAAATCAGTTTTGTCCGAGCTGCATTCAGTAAACCACGGGTCAGCAGAAGGAGCACGATGTGAAATATAACTCCTGCTCTGCCTTTCTATGGCTGAGAGAAATACAGACCCAGTGCTGGACTCAGAAGACCAGCGTGAGCCCACATGAAGAACATCCTTTCAGGTGGTCTCTGTCACATCTTATTCTTCTGAATAAGTACCTAAAACTTTGAAACGAGCTTTCAAACCATCAGGAGCTGTGTAGGCCTGCTAAACTTTGTTTTGATTATTCTATTTACTTATACAATTGAGAAAAACAAATCAGGTGCAAAACCCCAATTTTGAATAGGTTAAATTTAAGAATGTTGCAACCATCAAAAAATGAAATGCTTTACTCTCTAAACATTCCTACTAAACATCTGGGAAATCTTAGCTTAAAAATAGTGCAGCAGGCACAATGGAAAATCCTTGAGAGTGATGACAGCTCTGATTTCACATGTATTTATAGTCCTGCACTTAGTTTATTTTCTTGGGATTTCTGAATTTGACAGAGACAGATATCTGAAAATAACTCACATGCTAGCTGTCAGCCTCTCCTTAAAATGTGTGGTCAATAGATCAAGGGAACTAACACACAAGGGGCTCAATGTTATTCTCCATTACAAAATGCAGAGCGGATGAAGCATTTTATAGTTCCTGAATGAAATGCTCATGTGTGAAAAAATAAATAGCTGACAGTCTCTCACTTCAGCAACTTGTATATGGTACTGAATTCAAACTACTACCTGCAGTCTGTGGATGAAGGACTATGCCACTGTAAAACAAACATGGAAACACGAAAATGAGAGCTGTATGAGACATTTGCTACAGGTGGCAAACTTTGTCTGGTTTAAGGGTCAGTTTTTCACCAGGCCTGTGAAAGATCCTTCCTCATTAAAGGGGATCGTTTTGTGGAATAACTTCTAGGGAATTTAATAAATATACAGATCAATTTCCTCCGTTCCTGTAGGCGTTATGGGGAATCCATAGTTTTGGCAGGTAGGAGAAACAGGACAGACCTAAATGAAACTAAAAATGCTTCAAGACAGAAATTTTGCATTTTACGTGTTTGCATTATCTAGTATAAAGAGGACAGTTTCTTCAAATTAAACTACATTTGGTGCCTTAGTACAGACAGCTGGGATAATGAGTTAATGTAAAAGGCCAACATGTTACTTTCCATTCACCAAGCAAAGATAATAAGATGAATTTTTAAGTTCTCCAAATATTAGGTGGAAGACATCAGTCATTTCTTCTTGCTGTCCCCAATGCTGGGATTCCTTGTGTGCCGTCAGTAGTTATGCCAAGGTAAGCAGGAAGGGGAATGAACTATTTACCTCCATTTTCTATATCCGCTAGGCACTGCATAAATTTTCAAGAGAGAACCTACCAGTAAGTTGCTGCGGATCAGATTAGACAAAATTTCTTCCACATGTGACAACCATGTTGTTCATTAACCACCTAGCTTAAAGAAGACTGTTCCATGCAGTGATCTGGCAGCTCATTGCTCCGGGGGTTAAGTTCTGCTTCTTCAATTGAATAATTCTGAGGAAAATTCAGCAAGGATCTCCCTGGAGCTCCTCCTTAGCCTCACTTGGAAAAAGAACCATAAGTGCGGGTGTACATGTATATATGTATGAGCACCAGAAAAAGGGATCAGTAGTCTACAATGACTTAATCTGCAGTAACAATGGTTTTTATTCACCTTATAGGAAATATCTTGTTACAAGTGTCTATTGGTTTAGGAGGTATGCCACTTATTATTTTATAAGTAAATAGAAGATGTGTTGTGAGCAGATTAAATGTGATACAGTTTCTAATTTAATGGTTATTATTTTTCCCAATCATAATTTTCTGTTCATACCAATCTGCTACTTCACATCATTCACAGCTCCCAGCCACGTACAGTAGTATAGACATGAAAATCAATGTGTGTGACACATGATGCAGAACCCTCCACATATTTAGAAACATCTCAAGTGTCACATGATTGCAAATAGTAGATTGTGCATTCCACAAGTAGGATTTAAACTGCTATGTAGGATGCAAAGCAGTACTGGTAACACTGAGTCATGTGAGTGCTTCCTAGTGCTTTTTTTTTTTAATTAACTTTAAGCTTCAAGAGGTCTGTTTAGAAGATAGAAGGAATCACACATTGATTTGTTTTGACATAACATAGCATTACCACAAGGTACATGGGAAATAAGAGAGGTTTCTTCAGCTTACAACTTGGACTTTCCTGTTGGCAGTATTTGTCTGCAAAAATCCAGAATTTTAGAACTTCAGGACATATGTTTTTTAAAAGCTGTAACAAGCCGTTGAATGATCACATGACACTGAAGTAATTGGAAAAATATTTAATTTTTCAGACATTTTACAAGTTACTCTGTAAGCATAATTTCATACTATTCTCCAGTACTTGTTGCCAGGATCATTTATTACCAAAGACAGTTGATTTCTACAGCACATAGAAGCCAGCCTCTTTATGCACAAATTTGGAGAAAAGCTTTCTGCCCTACAGTGTTACGAGTTTTCATTTCATGTTTAACAGAATTACTGCTATAGGCTAACAGGCTGTAGAAATAGAAAAGGCAACTTTTCTAGTAGTAACACTGTGCTTAGTTCCTTTTTGTTCTTCATACGTGATGGTACTCTTACCTTTTACAATTCTGTTCCTCAGGAGCAGTAGCTAATGCAACTCCACTGATGGTAATGGCTGATCATTTCCTCCAGGGCAGGATTGCACCAGCTGGCAATATGTCAACCACTGCAGATAACTCTTTGTTACTGATGATTAATGTACTTATGTGAAGAGTTAAGTGTCCTGATTTGTGTTCTTCCTTGCATTACCTTAGCTCAATTGTACATTGGCCCAGTGGACTGCTTTAACCTGAACCTCAGGGTGCTGAGAGTTTGCTGCCACCATGAATATGGTCTGTTTTCTTGGCTAATTATTTCTCTGTTGCTTGTATCTATATTTGCTGTCACTCCAGGAATTCCGAGGTGCCTATATTTGAATGTGTAAGGACAAGAAAATAACTGCAAATGGAGCTGAGTAGAATTGGAGAAAGGTTCCAGATATTTAGACAACTTATTAGGGAGAACTGGGCTGACAAAATCCTTCTGAATTATGCACTTTCATCTGAGTTGCTTTGTTTCTTAAATCACTATTTGTCATGCAGGGCATCTATTGCTGCTGTGTCGCTTTTTAAATTTAGAAGACTGGATTTACTTTAGCATTCTTGCTAGCAGTGGCAATGACAGCAGATTTCAGAAAAGCGGTATAAGGCAACTGGAGCAGAGAGATTGACAAGTGTGAAGATTAAGAGCATTCTATAGAGAATATGGGCTCTAAGAGAGATGGAGGAACTGATAGAAGGATCAAGATTGTAAAATCACACTAGAAGCAAAATTCATCTGTTCTTCAGCAGTCAATAACCAGTCAATGACAATTCCACTGACATTTTGGCTGTTGCTTTTCTATGAGGAAGATCCGTATGTGATGCCACATTCAGGGGAGACTCATGGTCCCTGCAAGGGAGAAAGGAATATATTATGCATTAACAGCCTTCTCAGTATTTTATCTCTGCACCTGAGAACAGAATTACAGTTGAATCTGAACTCACTGGCCTGGAATCAAGTCAAAGGAGTCCTAAACACTTGTTCAGGCAGCTGTGCTTGAATCCAGATGTCTGTAGACTATATGTCTGGTATATAGAGTCAAGAGGTGTGAAGCTCAAGCATTTCTTAAGCAAGCATTGTTTCCTGGTCAAGCATCTGTACAGCATGGCACTGCACATTCTAGGAGACTATGTGGAATTACATGGCGGCCATCGAGTATTTTTTTTAGACAGATAACCCATAATAACTACTGCCCACTTCTTTAATTTAAAAAAAAATCCATTGTTCCCATGAGTTCTACTAAGAATGAATAAAATTTGACATGCATGGCCAAATGCATATATCAATAATTTCTACAAAGCAAAGCAATTATTTGATTTGCCACAGGTTTTGTATCATGTTTGTTTTCAGAGATACATGACTTAGTTTAAACACCTTGCTTTGTTTTTTAAATGCGGAGTGCCACAAATGCAGGTCTGCAGTATTGCTGACCCACAGATTCCAGGATTTCAGGGCTCACTTCAGCCTCCAGATGATGAAGGGACAGAAACCTGGGAAGCATGCCTTCTCAGTTAAAACTTCTAAACTTGTTTCTTGCATATAATACATCTGGGAACTCTAAAAGTCCTGACTGTGGGGCTACCTATCATCAGAATGCTTTGAGCCTGTCTTCTGTGCATTCCCATGTCCCAAAGAATCCCCATGTACGTCTGCATGCAGTGGCACACCCTGGGAGCACAGCTTTCTAGGCAGGCAGACATTTAATGGTTTTCTATCAGAGATTTATTGGAACTGAGCCGTCCCCAAAACTACTTCAAAATCAAAACATTCTAACAAAAATATACTCTTGGATTTTTTTTTTTTCCAAACAATTCGAATAGGAGCAAACAAAGCACATCTCAAAAGCTAGGAGAGGAGCTAATAGGGAAAGAACCCGTACCTGTGGCAAAACATCTAATTGGTTGCTGTAATGCTTGGGGGGAAAAGGAGATACAGTAGCCACCAATTATATAATTACCTGACCATCTAACTGGCCTTTCCAAAGCCAGTGTGGAAGAGGAAGTAGTTAGAAAAAACAGATTCAGACACGCATATATGTATATATCTCTTTTCCCCTCTTGTAACACTGCGTAGAACTTGTGTCATTCAGCAAAGTATAGGTGATCTAGTAGGCATGATATTTATTGGTTACGAACTCAGTACAATGCACAGTGATCCTAAAGCATTAAATATATTTCTCCTTTAAACCGTTGATCTCTGTAAAGAGATGGAAGTGTCTCAGCTACATACACACACCTCCAGTCCTTCCTTCTGAAAGTGCTTATGTGACAGACAGTAATTCAGGAAAGGTTGGGAAGTAATAGGGATGAGTACTCATTGGTTAAATCAGGTCACCTAGATGAGGAGTCTCTCCTAAAAAGGAGGTCTGGGTGTTTTGGTACCATTTTATAAAGTGTACATTGAAAAGAGATTTTGTCAGTAGTGAGACATTTTTGTCAGCGAACAGTGGACTTCAGGGATTTACGCTTTGAAGCCAGAGGAAATAGAAGTCCTGTCAATACAGAGCTGACATTTGTGGGTTACGGAGCTCCTCTGTGGTTCGAGGGAAGCTTTCTGTTACGTTTAGTTGTAAATGAGCATCCTACACATTTTGTATACCCTCTTCCTCTCATGCGAGTAGCTGCATTCGTTATTTGCACCTTTTCCCTCCTCAGTGTTTATAAGTGAGGAGTGTCTGGAGGTGGAAAAGGTAGGCAGAGTGGACAACTTTTAGACAGGTTAAATAGATGGTCAGGCTTCAGGCAAAAGAGGCCAGTCTAGGATCCATCTGAACTGAGGGACAAGCTTTGGCACTTCAGAAACTCACAGTTCCTTTTTGGGGCTCTCCCTCTGAATTGCCTCTTTCCATCGGCTGTAGAAGGAGCTGTGGTTCTCCAGCTGTGTAGTGAATTTGCATGAATACTTTTTTTGGTGTACACAGGAGATGCATAAAGATATTAATTTCTTATTCCATGAAAAATATTCTTAAGATATTATTAGAATGGACATAAAACATTATTGTTACTGGAGATATTCTTCAAACAAAGTCTTAGAAGAAAATGTCTGTTATAATTTGGAAGTAGTCTTTGTAAGAAAAAGGATGCATAATGAAAGTGGTTTCTTGTGCTGATTAGCAATAGACTTGGAAGGCAGAAAGCTCTGTGCCAGCATTTCTTGCTGCAGAGATCTGCTATGACCTGATAAAGAAATGTTCAGAAAAAATGATAAGGATGCATGCACAGAAAAAAAGCTCTGAATGTAACGTCGTTGCAAGCATTATTCTGTCTTGTGGAATGGAGGTGTCTGTCTAAATTTTTGTTACCCCTGTTTGTTTGGGTTTAGCACCATTTGGCAATCATATTGATATAGAGAGACTGTAAAAAGTAGTGGAGTTTTTGGTGAATATTTGCTGAGACAGCAACTTGTCACTCGTGAAAGTCTAACTGGTATGTTTTTCCTCGTGTGGAGGTTCATGGCAGCAGAACATCCAGGAAAAGCCTTCTAACAATGAGTGGTAGTACAGAGAGTCCATGGAGACACAAGTATTCCATGTTGTACTGTTGTATACTTTGAAAGAAATAGTTTCAGCAGAGGAGGAGCGTGAAATTTTTGACTGCAGGATGATATATTGCCAAGCAAACTCCTTTTGCTTGACAAATTTCCTTTTTATTTGAATTATCAACAGTTAACTCAGCATCATCTGTGGTGCACCCTTGGATGAAGCACAAACCTGTGTCAGACCACCTGGAACACTGACCAACAATTCTGAGATGCACTTGGGAAGCAGTTATGGAAGGCATAGTACTGTTTCCTAAAAGGGTCCTCAATAACTAGGGGTGTGACTCATCATGACACTTTACAGGCTGGAAGTGGTTTTGCTTTTAATACTTATTTTTACGGTGCACTGAATATTTAGGAATATATTATAACCTGTGACTAGTGCAAAAGAAAATGGTTGTCTTTTGTGATTAACAGGCATTTCAGATCCCTGTGCCCAGGCTTTTCTGTGTGTGAAAGGATACATTTTCCATGCATATAGAGAGCTTTGAGGTCTGCACAAAGTCTCTCTGTAGTTGTGACACCTGAGAATATCCTCATCACAACTAGAAAGTTTTAGTAAATGTGCAGTTCAGAACTTGGTTTACATATGAACAGAACTTGTCGCTTAGCTGTTGCTTCCATAATTTTTGTGCTCCCTGCACACTTCAGTTTGTAATAAGTAAATTCTTTTCAGTATATCCAAAGCTCCTGGCGTTAAACAGCCTCTGTGGCATCTAAGCACTTGTAGCAGCTGGTTTAGGAAACGGTCTAGTTTGGCCAATAAGCAGCTCAGGAAATGATAAATGCAGCAGGGTTGGGCTTTTGAGGGCTCTTGCCTCAGGGGTGACAACCACAGCTGTGGGGACAGTGACGGGGGGAGACTCAGGTTTGTTTTCTGTCATTTTTGTGCTGTGCTGGATACAAAAGGAAAAAATGACCATGTATAAGACAATACCTACATTCATTCTGTTGTTTACAGGTGAGTGAACATCTTTTTTTTTTCTCAGCTATTGCTTTCTTTTCAATACTTGCAATTACTTTTTGAAGATATTCCTAAGTCTGTTCTAAATGTTAATTCACATGACTTAATCTGTAAGTCATTGTACAATCATTGAATGTCTTTTTTCATTAGTATGTTGTACCACATGAATGATTACTTTAGTTACATCTCTATCAGTAAGATATAACTCACTAAAAATCATACAATTGTTTTGCCATATTACTATCTGTAGCACCCCTAATAATAAAACTTCAAGAATAAGTCAGGTTATTGTATTTTAAAGAAATCTTCTGCAGGTACAGAAAGACACGTGTGCTAATGAAAGGTAAGAGTTCTTGCAACATTAGTCATCTTATATTCATTAATGAACGACAAAAATAAATGTTAATATCAATAACAATCAGTATTCCAACAATCAGTAGTAGAACTAGAGAAATGACAACACATAGAGATCACCAGATCATCCCCTTTTTCTTACGGCACTGCTAGTTACAGGTAAAGTGGCAGGATCTCAGTCATGCTGCAAAGAAAGCAAAAAATTGAATGATTTCTGACCATATAACCTTAAGCACCAAGACTTCCTAATCATCCCACAAAGACTTTGTAAATTTACAGAGTAGAAGTAAGAAGGGTGATATCTCACTCTGCAAGTTTTACGACCTTCCCAACTGCACCATTTGCATTATTAGGGCTGGCAGGACTCCAGTGCCTTGTATAATTTCTGTCTAATGAAAATGTTTAATACTCAGAATTTGTGACTGGATATGATATAACAGAGACCTCTTACATCATTTCTGTCTAATATTAGACAATAATGAAAGGATTTTTATATTTAGCACTGGGAATTTTTGACTAACTGGATCACTTTTGTAAATTTTCACTAGAACATTGTTTCCCTGTGAAAAGAAAAATAATAGATCTAGGTTGGTGCAACAACATAAAGCGCTTTTTTCTTTACACCCCTGTCTCACTAAAGGCAGCAATAGAGGAAGAATTTATAATAAGAATGTGCTAAAAGGTGGAGGGGTTTGGCTAATGGACCTTCTTATCGTGAATGTACACATGCTCTCAAGATCACAAGCCTGGCTGAGAGTTTATGCCATTCAAGGGAGTTCATGGAGATATGTATATCAGCAGGCCCACTCTGTAGAGCTGTGCTCTGCTTGGCAGAGACCTATAAAAGCCTCACAGTGACAAAGCGAGTTTTTCTCCTACGCACTGAGCAACTTAAACCCATTGCTGTTCTCAGCGAGAGAGGCAGCATCTGCCTGTACTGTTATTCTTTATTGCAGCATCACGGCTGCATCTGTTTGCTCCCTTCCAGAGAACCTGTTGCTGTTATGCCTGGGCATGATGCCATAATTCTAGGAAGAGCTTTATTAGATAATGAGGTCTCAGGGGACACCAGAATTATGTAAGATGTTTTATGGTGTCGATTTTTTTAAACTTGTATGTCCGCGAAACTCACACGGCACAGCGTTGTCCCCCTGTGCTGTTTCAGAGTCAGTTATTTCCCATGTGGAACCTTCTGGAACTTCACTGGCTGAACTTGCCTCCGTAAAATAAGTTTTATTTTGTTTTTCATGTCACAATTGAGTCTGTCTAAGAAAGAATCTGCTTAACGCTCCAATAACTTAACAAAAGGTATAGCTTTCCTCTCTTCCTGTCATTCAGGAAAAGTTCAGTGAAAGTATTTTTCAGCCCTCCCAAAACCTTTTTTTTTTCATTAATTTGCAATTGAAGATGAGGAGGAATGTGAAAGAAGGGGTGTTTTCATTTGCTAACTAAAGCAAGCTAGTGAGTGTCATCATCTGTATTAATGTGATTGCTTCTCATCTGAGAAGCATATAAGGCAAGATGAAAAGCGAGAATGAGAGTAAATATCAATAAACAACATCCCAGGTGAATTTAGCTGCTATATCCTGTCAAGCCCCATCAAAACAAATGCAAATAGTTTTGCTAATTTTCACAGAGTGCCCACATCTAGTAAAGGCTATAGCTCTGCTAATATTCCTTCATGGGTTTCATTTTCTTACTCCAAAGCAAGGAAACAGTATCTGAGAAGAATACATATATAATTTTTGGTTTTTAAGCTGAGTAAATGACAGTCTTGTTTTTTTCAAAACTTTTTCTGAGAAATGTCTTAGAAATTTCAACATGAAATGTTCATACTGAAAAGTCAGATGGAGAGAAACATTCCACATGTAAAATAGCAGGCAAGGTTATAAAATTATGAGCGTTTGAAAGCAGGATTTTTTAACAGAAGTTATCAAACAACCTTAATAATAAATGGCATGACATACTTCAGCAATTTTTTTTTTTTTCAATTTTAGGATACTTTCGTACCAATATGAATGTTGCTGCAGACACCCCAAAACCAAATAGTTCCGTACCTGCTCTCAAAGCCACACAAGCTCCTGAATTGGAAACATCATTGCATGAGAGCAATCCTGTTCCAGGTCTGTTTTTTAATTTATCGCTTCCTGCAAATCCTGGGTCAGTTCTTCCCTCAGTGTGCAGACCCAAGTCTTGTCAATTCACTGTTCTATTTTTCCTGTTGTTTTCCATCCAATGACTCTTTCTATCCAAAAGCATTAAAAAAAATCGCAAACGCAAACCAATTTAGCAGAAATATATAATCCTTCCTCGTTCAGCACGGTGGGATCTGAAGAAAGCTGCTGTTCTGACTTGGGCTTAGTTAGACTAATTACAAATATACATAAATCCACAGCTCTCTGAATATACGAGTGCACCTTACCCACCAAACAGACCAAGCATGTATGAAGGAGGGTAAACAGAAATCAGCGTACAAGTATGGTGAATGTAGGTACAGAGTAGTTAATGCTGCAGCTTATTATTTTGGCGAGAGATAATGAGCTAGTTTCCTTCTAACACTTGACTATAAAATCAGTGTTTTGTAATCGCAAAAAAACCCAAAAGAAAAGGTAGGGAAAACAGCTTTAGCTTCCTAACACATAGTTGTACAGTTTTCTCATGTTTCTAATTTTCATTCTTTCCCTTCTAACAGAAGAACGTCTGTCATCTCTGATAGGTAGGTTGAAAACTTCAGTATGTATACTCCTGCTTAAATATTTTTTTTCTTTACCTAAGTTTTGAACTTTTAACTTCTTTTACTGCACTTGGTTGTAGAAAAAAAAAACTAGGTATGGACTTGCCTACGTTAGCCTGAAAACTCTGTTTTTATGGAAAAGTATTAAAGACACTCCTTAACTGCAAATCATGGTATTTCTTTGGTGATTTGAGTTATAAGAATATCACTCTACTAGACTAAATAGTAGTAATTTACTTTCTTATTACCATAATTAGTATTTGGGGCTTTTTCTTTCAATAAAATCTGTAGCACAAATAGTACTGTGAGCAGCAATAACTGTTGGTATATTAAGATTGGAGATGAATATGGCACATACTTTGCACTGCCAAAAATAATTGACTGTAATGAGCTGTAATAGGCATGGTTCATTTCTGTACAAATCCAGACTTGAATGAGATTTTTATTTGTAGGGAAAAAAAATACCTAGATTTTAATGTCACATATAACCATTTTGTACTGCATAATTTTCCATCACAAATGTAGGTATTATTTTTTCATTTTCTTAATGTCTTAGAGTCATGATTACCTTCCTTTTTGCTCTTCTAGTGGCAGTAATCAGCATGACTGTTGTGTTCCTTTTCATTCTTGTAACTGTTGGTGCTTGTTATGTATGGAAAAAATCAAAGGTAAGTCAGTCCAAGTTTTTACCTTTGGATATTTGTTTATGTATGTATATTTATCTGTGTATGTTATAGGATATGAAGTGTCAGCTTCCCAATTTTTTCACTTTTCACTCAGATTTATTGTGTTCATTTGCACTGTAGCTGCTTTTCTACTGGGATTTTTTGCCATGGATGGCATTCTTAAAATTAGTCATCTTGTAATCAAGGTTTAATTTACCTCAGCTGACCTCCCTTCCTGGGTCGTATCTGCTCACGTTTTAGTTGGAATAGTTCCTGGTTTGCAGTTTTATTCTCCCTTTAATGACAGTTTTTGTCATTAAAAATCCTGCATCAGAGATGACTATTGAACAGTTCAAGTGAATTTTTGCTGTCTGAGTTCCTTTGGATACTATAGTTATTTTGCAACTGCAGTCTTATCTGTGATGTGTTAGTAGTGTTAAGAAATTAAAATATTAGGTTACTTATCTAATAATGAGAATAAATACAGTAACACTGTAAGTTCAGGTATGTGAAGATAGCCTACTGTATTAGTGAAACAAGTTAATATAAGGAAAAAATATCAGCAGAACAAATACTAATATTATATTGACATTACTGATTTTGGTTTTTCTGTAGCCCGGATGCGTACTGCAGTGATAATAACATATTTGTATTTCTTGCACAGGGAAGTTTGGTTGAAAACAATTCTGACCCCTCTAGTGAACCTGGAGTGTCCTTAAAAGATTTTCAACACTTGAAAACCAACGCGAGTGGCCTTTTGGAAGTGCATTACGCTGACAGTGGGAGAGCTGTTGCATGACTCTTTGGTCTGTGCACCTATATGGCAAAACTGCACGTACCATGGGACTTTGGGTCAGTAATTTCCCCTTTCTCAGTGAGCCTTTCAAATCACTTCAAAATAATTTCAAATGTCAGTTAACAAGAAAATCCTGTTACCAACAGAGTCTCAGTCAATGCTATTAAGTAAAGCATGAAAACTGGGGGAAACATTAAAACCAGGGAGGTTCTGAAATGCCTCCTGATGTGACATACGTTGCCTGTAGCGTAACAAGAGAAAGGTCAAACTGCTGCAAGGCCTCAAGCCTTATAATCTCTTTCCTCATCAATACCGTAACTAAATCCAGTTCTGAGAACTGTGTGATACTAGGGGCTCTGGGAACTTAATCATCGGTATTTATGGCCTTTGCTCTGTATTTAATCTGTTTTATATTGAAATGCGGTGTATTTCCATCCTATTCTTCTTCCCGTAATATTTTTCATGTTTTTCTTTTCTTATGTCCTTTTTAGGAGGAAAGAAGAAAGGAAAGTCCTCTGTTGTAGCTATTTAAACAGCACTCCCCAAAGAGCTGTATCTTCAAAAAAGTTCAATTTTTGAAATTAAAGAGATCCTAATTACAGAAAACGGCACACTTAGGCTATGTCTGTTCCAATAAATTAAACCTACACAGGAACATTGCTACTGTTGAGACGAGCTGGTATACCCCGTGTTTATGCTTGCATGTGTGTGAACTGCCTATTGGGAATGGTTCCTGGAGGGCTCTAGCTTTCAAAATTTAGCTAGGGTCAAAACCAATTTACCAGCATCAACAGTAGTATTCCAGTGCCTGGGAGTTTCCCAGGCCGTGTTTAATTTACTAGTCTATATACAGTGTTATTGTTTAAGGCTATTTTTAAACTACCACCACATTTTTGATGTAGATACTCATTCATTGACATTTATTAGCAGTCATTAATCAAAGCAGGCCACTGCAAAATTTCGTTTATTTGCTGTGCTCTGTTTTTTCTGTTGTATTGTAGCCGTCTAAAAGGCCAGTCGCTCCAATGTAAGGCGGGTTGCTAAAAGCTTGTTATGATACCTTAGACTGAAGTGTGAATTTACAGAGTTGAACTGTGTTGCACTCTCTCACTAGGTAGGTGCTCTCATAGAACAGAGTAACAGAATAGTCTCACACCCTGACCTGAAGCAAAAGCTTGTCATCCTCACTGAGTGAACTCAGAAATCACTAGTGCAGTATGCATT
This sequence comes from Caloenas nicobarica, assembly GCF_036013445.1. Classification (NCBI taxonomy): domain Eukaryota; kingdom Metazoa; phylum Chordata; class Aves; order Columbiformes; family Columbidae; genus Caloenas; species Caloenas nicobarica. Next base: position 21,089,571 of record NC_088248.1, on the reverse strand, counting down.
CGTATCCTCGCCTATGGCATTACAAGTCTGTGTAAATTAATCTGTGTGAAAATCTGTGTTGCAAGAAGGCTGCCACTAGTACCCAGAGAAATTCCATAACCTGAACAAGCTTCTCGAGCCAGTCATTTTTCTCAGTAACAGGAGAGAAGAATGCTGTCAGCTTTCAATTTCAGATACTGACTGACATTCTATCCAAATAAAAGCATAATAGCAGTTTCTTGCTAGGGTCTGGACTTACCTCATGAAAGCCAAAGAGGTATTTTCAGCTGACTTCCATGAAAGAAAAATTCACTATTTATGCAAAGGAATATTTAAAAGTTCATCACTTTTTCCATTGCTCAATAGATAAAGATATCTTCTTTCCATGTGCTTATTCTGAGTTTAAGATGAGGTAACTATTTGAATTATATCTGCAGTGATATTTATTAGGAGTGGGAGATAGTGCTATATCTGCTTCTTGTGTGTTTTTTTAATGTACATCTGTTTTCCTTCCATTAAACAGAAGTTCAGTAAGAGCTCGAATGCTTTTCTAGATTCTAGATCAAGAGTGCCTTTGGAAACAAACTAGTTGAATGCAGAGGAAGTAAAAAAAAACCCACATTTCCCAGGAATAATTAATATGAACCGTGTTTACAGTACTTTTTAATTGATGTTTGCAAGTCTCTATGTGAATGATTCTGCTTTTGGAAATGTTTTCAGAGTGGCTGTGTTTTGTCTGAACTTTTGTAGAATTTCCGTACTAAAATAATATTTACTATTTGCTATTTGGTGTTCACATTTTGTTATTGCACTATTCAAAATGTTTGTGATTGCTGAAGTAATCAAAAAAATATTCCTCTGGCTTGGGTGACTGGTCCCACGAGAGTGGATGCTGACTACTTAGCAGTTAAACTACCTGTGAACTTGGATTATTTGTGTAAATGAAGTCTGTGCAGCATATGGCCTGACACATGCGCTCACCAAGCAGTTTGTTTGGCTCGCTGCACCGCAGTTACATTGTGTGCTGATCAGCTGAGAGACTGACAGGCATTATGGGCAGATGGGGTAGGTGGCAGCAGCAGCTTGCTGGGAAGCAGTGGGGAGATAATGTTGGAAAAAGCAGGTTCAGACAACAAGAGAGCAGAAAACTTAAAAGAACAGTGTTCTGTGGCTCTGAGTTGGAAATGAAGTGGGTGTTATGGAAAAGCTAGAGGGGATTGGCATGAGGTGGGAGAGGTGAAGTGTTTATTAAAATGGAAAGGGAAAAGTGGGTGGAAATCAGGAAAGCCCTGATTTGCAGAAGCTGGGGGCATGGAAATCAGACCAGCAGTACATGCTACCTATGGTTTGATGGCCATTATATTCATTTGATTGGTAAGCCTATTTTAAGTTAGCTTATTCATACTTTTTCCCCAGTATAAAAAATCTGAGAATTGTCTCAGTTTGCAGGAAGTTTTAGATCAAATGGGAGAGAAATCTTTTTGAGTACAAGAAGGAAAAAGTAAACTACTCAAACTACTGTTGGAACCTTTTAAAAACAGATTGCACAACATACCTCTATTCCCAGCACAATGAGAAGAAGGTTGTACTAAACAGTCTCTTCAGGTCCATTCAAGCTCTGAATTTCCAATTTCTAACAAATACCACAGCTAGCTAGCTGTGTTTATGCAATAGCTAGCTCCATTTGTGAATAACTTGCAAAAAGTGGAAATGCTGAGAGCCCACTGAGCCCAGTACCCTGCAGCCAGCAACACTAGTAACAGATGCCTAAAAACAGGTGAGCGTAGGACATGCATAGAATAACCTTCCTCCCTTTGCATTCAGACCCTTCCAACTTTAGTGCCTTTTCAGCAGTATAGACTTGACCTGTACAACATGCTGAAGACATGAGTTCCACAGCTCAAGATCTCTTTTCTCTCTTTTTTTTTAAATCTGCTGTCTAATAGGCATATTTGTTGTCCTCTTCGTCTTTTTACTATGTACAAAATCAGTGGACAGTTACTCTTTCACTTTTCCATGTAATTCATGATATTACAGACCTCTAGCATGACTGCTCTGTGTCTGAAAGTAACAGTGTTGCTTATACTGGATTGGTTTAAAGTTCAGCACTTTAGAAATGTGAAAGCATTTCTACTTTTAATAACTAGAGGCTGAAAATTGCAAGCTTACTGTACTTTCTGAGGTAATAATTTTAATTTTTACAGTTTCTACAAATTGTTTAAAAGTTAGTGTCTGTACTTATGGTGGAGAACACAAGTTACAGGCAAAAAAAGTATGCTTCTTCAGTTCGAGTACATTTTGCTAAAGAACATTGACAGTATTTTATATATTAACTCATATTGGTTATGTATCATCCCTGTTTTTATACAAATCAGCCATCTTGGTCAATCCAAAAGACTTACTCTTGCATCACATAACAACGAAGACAAATTGAAGGATTCTCCCATAGGTCTCATTACCCTCTATCTCATAAACAGAGGAAAACATTTACAATATCATTAAAATCGAAAGCCTGGCAGTAAAAACTTAGACATTTGTAACCCTTAAACCCTTTCTTATGCAAAATCATCCTTCAGGCCTTTAACATTTTATTTGTGTCCACTAGTGTTTTCTATTCCGCTTCCCCTGCTAGAAGCAGGCCCAGCAGCAGCCAGAGTGTTTCCCTGTCTATAGAGGTCTAATCTATAAATGAAACCAGACAGAATATTGTAGATGGCAAACGTGAGACAAGGTGAGAAGGGACTGCAGGGCCCAGAGTATTATTAGCAATTTGTGTGTCTGTCTTTAGATGTGATCACCGACAAGCCACTTCATGCCATCTCAAAAGAGACCATGAAAGCACCTTGCAGTGAATTGTCAAAAATCAGTAGGACTGCTTCTGTTCTTCAGCAATCTTTGCCAAGCTGCAAAGCATTAAATAGACACACACACAAACACAAGAAGTATCTGTCTGCTTCATAGCCATTCCTGCGAGTGAGCTTCGAACCAGGCTGGGTGGCTGGAAGCAGCCGTGTTGGAGACAAACCCGTCGTTTTTTGTTGGTAGCACTTGTTCTTTTGATAGAAAGAAATGGGTCCATTGACAGAGGATTTCAAAACAGTTGTTTTCAAAGCACCGAGTTTTGCTCTCAGACATCACTCTATACATGTTTTAATAGTATTTGAATAATCAACACTGGCTTTCTATTCCTTCCTGTGTGTGCTCTAGTACAGTAGAGAGAAGCGCTGGAGAAAGGTGTCTATGCTGTCCCATTTGGGGACTCCAGTCTGCCTACAAGAGTAGGAAAGGGTGTATCCTAATGTGTGCCATTGATAGGGTTTGTGTGAGATGCCCCTGCAAAGATAGGTTCTCCTGTGCCACTCCCTTGCCTCAGTTAACCTGTGAACCTTTTTCACTTTACACTAAGCATAGCCTTTTTTTTTTTTTTTTGCATACAAAGGATGTTTTGAACAAGAAGCAACAGAGGTGCTTTTGCCAGGTTTGTGTCATGAAAAGAACTCCAGACAAGGAGAATTTTTCCTGAAAGCCATAGCTGGTGAGGGATCATTTTCAATAGCTGTACTGTAGCCTTAGTAAGTTGAATGAATGCCTGTGCTAATTTTAGTGGAATGACTTTGTATGTATTTCAGGTACACCTGGCAGCAGATTTGTACCTCCATTTCAACAAAACAATAAATTTCTGGGGCAATGTTGCTTTAAAATTTTCAGCCAGCTGACTGTTGTATTTGTTAGCTACCTCCAGCAGGAATTCAGAAAGATTAATATTTCAGACTGAGTAGGTAAACATAGGTATGTGTAAGTAATGTAGAAAAATTTCTGTGTTTCACATGCTCTCGTTAACATAGTCGTTGAGTATATGTATGCTGTCATGAATTTACTGAGGAGGTAGCCTCCAGTTGTCAGAATTATTCTGAGTTGAACTGTGGTACATGGATTTGGACTAACTTAATGAAGTCTGTTCCACAACAAACAGTACCAGGGATGACACTGTATGATTGCTCTCTGAGTGGAAAAAATAGAGTATTTCAGATCTCTACCGAAATGAGAGATGAGGTGTAGAATGCTACTTGCTGTGTGAAACTGCAGATGATGCCAGTAAAGGTTCAAGAATACATTAGCTCTAGAAGCCGTGCTGTGATTAAATTGTGGAAAATCCTGAGTTCTGAGAAAGATCATTAAGGAAAATAGGTGAGCACCTTAAAAAGGCTGTCCAAACACGGCACCACGTGTGTATAGGGATGCTTTGGTGTTTTCTCTTATTGCTGCTGCAGGGTGATTGGGGATAATGGAACGTGCTGCTTATTTATTTAAAAATTCCCCTTGAGGGTAGAGTCACATGCACTGTCAGGATCCGGCAGTTTTGTGCACATAAACACATGCACTTGGAATCAAAGAATCACAGAATGGCTGAGGTTGGAAGGGACCTTTGGAAACTGAAGTTGTGCAAACATTTTTAATTTGTTTTTTTAAATAAAAGACAACATCAGTAAAAAGTCAGCTTTGTGAAACAAAGTCCAACTCCCTCTCTTCTAAACAAAATAAAAGTGACTAAAACTACGCAGAGGAATCAAATCTCTGTAGTCAGTCAGTGACTGTAACAGGCTTTCGGATACATAGTTACTACTAACAGGGCACTCTGGAATAGCAGTGAACTACAATAATCTAGTGTTAGCAAACAGTAAATAGCAGTAGAAACGGCATTCTAAGTGTGAATCACAAAGTGTAAACTAGCCATTGTTTTATAGGAAAAATATATAGAGAGAGATACCATTTCTTCCCTCAGTTATAATGGTTGGCAAAAATCTAATCATTGCACGAAGACCACGTCTTCATCTAGCGCAGGTTTTGTAATGTTCTGCAATACTAGTGGCTGACATTGACTGGTGTTAAACAACTGTGTATCCCTTCCAGAAGTCACCCATACTGCTTTGTGCCTCTTGGTTGGCAAGCCCCAAGCATTCAGGAGGTTTTGGGAGAAGTACTGCAGATGACTTCTGAAATTAATTTTCACTGTAACTGTGGGCCAAACTGTGCAAAATTTTCTCACATCAGTAATCCACTGGAGTCATCAAGACCATTCATGTGAGCAATTTATTGACCTTCATTTCTCTTGCTTAGTGCTATAAATATTGTGCTGCAATTTTCTGCTCCCATACAACTTCTTTACAACTAAAACTCTAGTTTTAGATCACATTTGTGTTAACAAAGGTATTCCTTTTAAAGTTTAATCCAGCTAGGCGTATTCTTTTAAGAAATTTCACAGTTATATGTTATTCTGAGATTGCAAAGTGTCTTCTGTAGTAAAAAGTTGATCTCAGATTCTCAGAACAAGTCAGCGTAGATACAGCGAATATCACTGTCTGAATAACAGAAAAAAAAATCTACCATTCTTCAGTACAGATTTGCAATTTCAGCAGCAGATGGCTCAGATAAGCAGGGTCTGGATATGTGAATAGCGACATTGTTATTCATCCATCAGCCTCATTACACCTGGGCACTCTGTCTGTGCCCTGTTATAGGCATGCTGTTGTAACCCGAGAATACATTTTGATCAAGATGTATAATCCTGGCATTAAAAAAGTACATTTTAAGATGGGATTATTGTGGGGATGATTAGCATGGCATCCCAAATTCTGATTCTACTGTGATTAGAAGGAGAATGTATTGACCACAACTGCACTTTGAATCTTAGCATCTTGAGACATTCTAGTGACTCAGAAGGCTGGATTTGCTTTCTTACCTGCATATTGAATTTCAAGACCGATGATAGATCTTGATGATAGAAAAATAGTCTGTAATCATCGGAAAGATTCTCATAAAAATAATGACATTGTAAAAAGCTTTGAAAAAAAATGAAGTATCAACTTTGAAGCCCATAGATTCAGTACTAGACACAGGAGATTATGGCTAGCTTTAATGTAGTAGCTGAACTGAAATGGAATCAGAGAACATATACAATTGTAATTAGGGGATAGCATGTTTGAGGTTTTCAAAGAAGATTACAAATATATTCTGTTCAGGATTTGCCTTTGTCATACAATCAGGCACGATGTAGACGCAGTGGGTGGGAAGAGTGGGAAGCTGCATTTTAAAAGATGCCTACCTGGTATTTTCAGATCTTATTAAATCCTCTGAATTTCTATTCAAAACATATTTGTAATATTTTTGTTTGAGAAGCTGAGTCAGTTTCTGGGATTTGTAGTGGCTGACGTTTCCAAGTGTTTGCTTTCAGACATGCATTTGCAGGAACGCCCTGTATGTATGAAAAGCAATGAATGAATTAGGAATAATAGAGAAAGACTGAGGGGTGGATTGCTATCCAAGAAGGGAGAAGGTGGCCACCAGCTGCAGTACCTGGAGCCAGGACCAATAAGGGGCATGTTTTTTTCCCTATACATATGTATTTGCTAGGAAGGCAACTGAGAAAATGAAGCAGGTTTGTGTGTGCTGATATTTGCAGTGCAATTGGATTGCATGCTAGTGGGGAAAATAGTTGAAAATCTGACTTCAGGTGAAAATGATCCAGAACATTGATAGATGTTTTGGCACCTTTTCGTGGCCTAGTGGTTCAGCTCCTCAGCCGAGTTCGGGCTTTCAGTTTGGTGCTGGCTGTACCCATGCCAGCTAAGGCCGCCAGTTTCTCACCAATAATAAATTCATGGCAAAACCTCAACTTGTGTGCCATTCTGAACTATCTGCTCTTCTCTTGTGAGCGGAGTTGTGAAATGCACGAAAATCTTGTGCTGTGAGTGCAGCTCTCATCTACCTGAATGATCTGCTTGCCCATACAAACACAACAAAAAGTCATAGATGAGTAGTGGAAAGATATCTGGAATCTAAAATAAAGGTGATTGCTTTAATTCTTGCCAGTCATGGATATGTTTGGCAACTCAGGATATGACTGTGCAAAACTAACAGCTTGGCTTTAGAGGAGAAAACAAGCAAAGAAGAAAAATCCGTGCTTTCCATCTTCCTGGTTCCAGACTCTTAAAACTTTCTTTCGTGCGCTCTTACTTCATGGGCAATGAAGAGCGTTCACAGAGAATGCAAGAAGTGAGGTGCAAGTGTGAATGGAGCCTACAAGAAACGTCTTGGAAGGAAGTCATGAACTATATGACAATATCGTAATCCCTGTCACTGCTCTTCTACAAAATGTTTGTATTGGATTCAGGTACTCAAACTACTGAACAAACGCATGTCTGAGCCCAACCTACATGGACTTCATTAATGTTACAGTTAATGAGTTCTGTTCAACGCTGTGTTCTGGACAAAATCCAGCCAATTAAGAAAAAACATTGGTCAGGGAGTTCATCCATATTCATCAAGGAATGTGTTTTATAGTGCTCTTCTCCTGCTAGATCCTTCATTCTCTGCCCTTTACATTGGTGCAAGTGAGGGAAAAACACCAGGAACTTTCTCCTACTGTTTTTTCACCCAAGCTCAAGAAATGGGGCAGTATCCCTTCCTCTGCACTGGGGATGCATTGCACATGGGTGCAAGATTGTGTACTGTACAACTGAGATGCTACGCATCAGTCCTAGGCAATGACTGATGGCAGGATCTGTCTTTTTGAGAAAATATCTACTTTTCACAGAATGTTTAGTTTCCTGTCTGTAAGAAATATTAGGTATGCTTTAATGACAACTCCAGACTAGTGGAGGCTGGCGCTAAGTATTTTGCAGCTATATAGATTACGCCAAATTAAAAAAAAAAACCCACAAGACTAGAGCTGAATGTCAGGTTAGAGGTAGATGTGGTTGGGACAAGTATTAACTGAAGGAAGTGAATAAAGCAGCAGGCCTTTGAATACTAGAGTTAGCTTGGCTTTTACCACCAAAAAAAATTATCAGTTGGACGCACAGCTAAAAATGTCACTGCTGTATGTACTCACTTCAGTTCAGAATGAGCTGTCAGTGGAAAATACGATCCCTTGTGCTTTTCACCACACAGAATCCTGGAACCCTCCGAGGTGGTGGGGAGACACAGAACAATGCAATTTTTATGTAGTCACACAAAGTGTATGACCAAAATGCTTTCTGCATATAAATAATACAGATACAAATGCCCCCCTTTGCTAAGATGTAAGAAATCAAAAGGCACAGTTCAGAAATGCTACAGCAAAAAGCTGTGTTTTCAATTTGAAGTGAGAGCTGGGAGCGTGTGAAAAATAAATGAAATGGATAGATTAAGCAAGACTATGGGATAAATATTCTGGTTCAGATGTAAAGGCTTTAGTGACAATGTAAGATGCCTGGGGTGGGGGCAGGGGAAGAAATAGGTCTAGGAAGTCCAGAAGAGAATAAGGATGAAATAGCAAAAAGAGTACAAAAAGACCAGTGACTGGAAGAAGAGATGGGGAATAGAGATTTGAAGGCTGAAAGCAGCCTTCAGGAGTAAGCAACCAACAATGATGAGGTCTGGGAAGAAGAGATCTCCGAAGTGAGGGAAGACAATTGGAGGTGGAGGTTTGCAAGGCTGAAGGTTTAACATCAATGGAAGGGGAAAGGAAATGCTGAGATTTAGAAAGGGAGTGAAATCAAGTAACTCAACATTTATCCTTGGAAAACTAAAGATGAGTACAAACTGAAGTAATGAGTATTGATTTGAAGTGTCCAAATGTTAGAAAGGAGCAATCTGTGTCAGAATAAGAGCTCGTACGTGACTCCAGTACTGGAAACAAGGACTGTCTTTATAATGGGAAAAACAAACCTGTAGTTTGAAGTCATCCAGAACTCAGAGTATTTAGGCCCAAAGATTGATAATGTAAACGTTCTGCTTTAAAAATAAAATAAAATAAAATAAAATTTAAAAATGTGCCTTCAGCAGCTTTGCAAACACAGCTGTTAGGCACAGGTTTCAGTTACATTTAAGTCAGTACATTGGTACCAGCTTGCTGGTTAGAGGATAGAACATAGATTTTTTTTTTTACTTGCCAGACAATGCTGTTACCCAGTAGACTATTATGCAGAAAGGCAAGATAATATTAGAACTGGCACTGGTGTTACCCATTGGCATTATATTTTCTATTATTTTTAAGAGTTATTCATATTTCACTGGCATCTATCTTTAGGAAGTTAAACAGTCTGGATCCCAAGTAGTAGAAGTCACTTTGTATTTCTTAGAGCATTCCTACATAATCAGTGGAGGAACTTATGGAGGTCTTCAGAGGAGCCAGTTTTGTCTAAAGAAATTTTAGTAAATATGGCCAGGTAGTCTAGAATGACATTTTCTGTCTCTTTTCCTCATTCTTCACTCACCTCCTGTCTTGGTGCCTTAATTAAATGTGAAGTAATATCAACTAGGTCATTGCTTCTCCTTTAGTGAAAGCAGATTAGAATAGAAGTTGGCAAAAACATCTACATGTCTAAGTTATTTAAATAACTGTATGAAAACCCGGGGTGTTGAGACATGCAGCTGTTCAACTAGACATCTGACTATTAAGCTGGGTTTGAAAATACCTGAGTTTGGTGTGCAGCCACGTTTACCAATGTGATTTTTCATATGCGTGGTCGGATGCCAGTTTCTGCTTCAGTAAAATGTAAGAAGGTTTCTCAATGTTTCCATTGTTGTTCCAGTCAATTATTAGAATTCTTTCAAATTGTTTCATCTTGCTTTACGAAGGTATGATGAGTACAGCAGTTAATTCATAATTAGTCTCCATTGTCAGTGTTTGTTCACTAACATGCTCCTTGTAGATGATGTTTCTCTCATTTAGCAAACAATAGTAGGCCCCCTACTAAGGACCCTGTCTCCCTTTAAGGGATGCTTTGAGATATACAAGTGAAAAACACTAATAACAACTAGATAATACTTATTTTATGTATTACAATCTGTCTCTCAAAAATAACCCACGTATATGTGCTCCGAGACAGTGGCTCCTGCTCTCTTATACTGCTTGATAGCCTTATCAGTAAGCACAAAAAATAACAACATAAAACATGCATCTATTTTGGCACACAGATTCAGCCACAACAGAGAGGAAGGGGGATTTTAAAGATAACAAAAGATTTCGTCTTTTACATGAAGAAACACTTCATAAATGTTATAGAAAGTTTCATTTCTGCATTTCCTTATTTTTAACTCAACTTTTCACTTTTCACTTTTCATCTGGAAAAGTAAAGTGAAAAATGCCATAAACCAGACTACACAAAGTTTTAAAATGATGGAAAGTAAGATTTTTCTTTTCATTTAACTTCATTAATTCAGATTGTTTCACTTTCTGACATGAAAAATATCTTGATTTCTTATGCTGCTCCCAAAATTTTAACATCACTGAGAGACTCTTCTGTCATATTTTAGGATCATGAAAATATTTGCAGACATGCAAAAACATGTTCTGTGTGTGCTTTAGAACATGATTAGATGTGTGCTTTAGATGATGACTGCTTTAGAACATGCAGTGAGTATAAGACAATGATACATAATTGCAGCTAATTTCTCTGATTGTCAAGTGTTAGTGGCTTATTTTAGGCATATTGCTGTGGTTTTGATAGATTTCATTGGAAGATTACATGCTTGTACAACAGCTTTTTGATCAAAATTACTTGGTTGGAATGGAATTTAGGACTTAAACAGGCTAAAGAAGATCTCAAATTTCAAGGCCAGGTCAGACAATCTTGTAGATCTGCAGCTATCACTCATTAAGAGACTGAAATGATAAAGACCACACAAATTGATTCATGAAAGATCTTCAAGCAAAGCTTATTTTTTTTCCCTTTGGAGAACTGCGATTTCTTCCTTTTAATGAAATCCTTGTCTATGGCACTTGTCTTTCTCCTTTTCTCCCATAAAACAAAAAATTACCCTTTCTTTTCCAGCTGTAACCTAGTCTGCAAATCCAAACATATGCACAATCTGAAGAATTATTGCACTCCTACCAAGGTAAAAAATAATTTTAAAAAATCTTTCAGCTGTTGCAGCACTGGAATCTCAGCAAATCCAAGAAAGGAAGACTTTGCATCCAACGAGGCTGGTTGCAGCTGTGCTGGAATTGTCCAACAATACAGGGAAAATGATCACTTGTTAAAAGAAAATCTGAAGCTACATCTTTAGTTCTATATTTGGTTCAATCCAAACTGCTTTAGCAGTTGTACGACACGAAGAGCATTAAGTTTTTATACATACACAGATGAGAATGTGGAGGAATTTGGGGTTTTTTCTATCTGACCTCAGTGATTAGCAGGTGGACAGCATCTGATTTTTGTATATTTAAAAAAAAATCTGGAGATGTTTAGTCTATCCATGTAAAGTCTTACCAAAAGATTCCCTGATTTTCAAAAAACATTTGTTTATGAAAATGTGATGCTTCTGTATAAGTGCTGTTTTTTGGGTTAGGCAGAGAAATTTGGCTTATAGCTGCCAATTGAAACATTAAGTGTTTAGAAAAAAAATGTGTATTTAATCTGCCATGTTTTTTAGAGAAGCATCTGCAGTTTGTTTTATGTAGTATTTATATATATTCAACTTCTTTCATCGGCAAGTACACCTTTCTTTTATAACTAAAACTGGCATATAAGTTTACATATACAATATACAGACTGGTCGAGATAAGAAGCATTACAGACAATTTGAACTGGAGATAAGTGGATCTGAAAAGATCATTATAGAAATGTCTAGGTATAGGTAAAGTCCCATAACATGGATGGGGTACATATTTTCATTTGGTACAGAAAGCTGTGTGATAGTCTGTGTTTCTGAATGTTTTGTAAATATTGTGGACCTCTGCTGTAGTTTGCAAAACTGTTTGTAGAAAATCTCTCCATCACAGGCACACCCAGAAGATCACCAGCATTGCTGGAACCAGGGCCAGGAATCACATGCTTTTCCTGCCTATGCCCTAGTTCAGTTTCTGGTTAGTTTTATCTTCCTTTTTTTTTTTTCCCCTTTTAAATCTCCCGAAACATTTGTATCCTGTGTCTCAGCTCATTGATAGTTTAGGACATACCCGCTTCACAAAGGAAAAACGAACAAACAGAGAATATGGTTATTGTTCAGTGGTTTCTTGGTATGCAGAACTCATGGCTTCACAACTAAAAACTGCATGTGCTTATTTATCTTTGTTTTGTACGTGAGGGAATGTATTGAGCAGTACGTGCGACAGCGACTGCAGGGATGCTCGCGGCTCCTGTCATGCCGATTCAGCACGAACCCACTTTCTGTGTTGCCTCCTTTAAGCGCACGTATTTAGCGTTAATCATCGAACATGCCTTTTACAGAAAGCAGTCGTGGAGAACCGTAGCAGTGCTCCTCTGCGTTGTAAAAGCAAATGTAAAAGGCGGGTTTTGCTCCATCGAGGGTATCACCAGGCTGACTAATGAAGCACCTGTGGTTGGTTTATTGCTCTCTCCCCTGAAAATGTGCTGCTCCTGGCAGCGTGCTCACTAGCAAGGCTCCTCCGGCAGCACTGACCCCTGCTCCGTGTCAGGTGCAGGCCAGAAATGCAACGGGCATAGGCGCAATGGAAAACTTTGGAATAACTTTTATTTTCTGTATTTTATTTTGGTTTTAATGGCGAACTACTCATTGAGATGGAGAAGTACAGCATTTTACAGGGGCACTGTATCAAGTAGTGTAGATAAGAAAGGGTGTCTTTTTTGGGCTTTCCCTGGTGGCAGTTTAAAAACGTCTAAGGAGGGGCTGCCGGGCTCCCCTGAGGAGACAGCCCCTTGGCAATCAGCCTGATGGCTGCCAGCTGTGGCACCTGGGGCCCTGCCCCAAAAATCCCAGGTGGCTTTTTGCAGAGCTTGCTGCTGCATCCCACGGCGTGAGGTGAGTTGCTGCTCCCCTTCTTTTCTGTGGAAAATGGTTACGAGCTCCCCAGGAATGGGCTGGGCTGGGTCGGGGTGAGGCGGGAGGGCCGCCATTACAGAGCAGGGCCAGGAGGAGTCTGCCATTACAGGGGGGTGACAGACTTAATGCTGCATCTCCTCCCGAGAGTGAGGGGTGTGTTGTGTGGCTGAAGATGGAAAGCTTGCAGTGGGGGGTGGTTGTGGGGAGTCTCAGGGGCTGCTGGAAGAAGCTGTGGGGGAAGCTTTGGGCCAGCACGCTGGGGTGGTGGACACGTCGCATCGCACCCTGTCAGCCCTGGGGCTGAAGCCACCTGTGTGAAACCAAACTGTCTGTGAAGTGTTGACCTCCAGTCTGCACGCTGAGCTCGCACGCAGCCTCGTGTGCCTCCTGCTTGGTAAGGGTGCGAGATGGTACAGCTGGTAAATGATAGGAGCAGCTCGAACATGCGAATTTTTTGCCTTTTGCATGACCCCAGTGCATTTCCTTGTCTCCCTGTGGTGTCCCCTGTGGCACGGCACAATAAGGCGGAAGTGTTGTGAGGGGAGATGAAACCAGAGAGCCTTTCGTAGAAAATATCCTGGTTTTTTCCACCTAACTCAAAGGCTTACCTTTATTAGCTTGGATCATTTGTTTGAATTATTTTGAAGATGAACTGACATAACTGGACTCTAGTTCAGTAAATCTCAAATATCTCAAACTTATGGAACAAAATCATTTATCTATAAAGCAGCATTTTATGTGCTAACATGAATATGGAGAGCTCTGGAACAAAAATATGAATTCTGATACTTGATCTGCTTGAAATCCTGCAAGTACAGCTATGGGGTATTTCAAATAACTGCCTTACTGAGGGAAACCATCTTATGTTATTCAAGCCGCTGCTACCTGATTTGAATTTACGATTGTCTAAATATGCTCTGTGGCTGAATTACAAGGCATATTTGTGTGCATATTAAACTGGGTGACTGTGGGAAGCAAGTAACAGTGACCTACAACTTAAAGAATGATCAAAACCAAGAGCTGATGTGACCAATGGACTATAATAGATGTAAGTAGTTTGAGTGCTTGTCATCTATCCACATGATGCTAATGTTGGCAGGCTGTTGAAAGTGATGGGTGGGAAACTAGTGCAAAGTGCTGATTTATTTTATGCTAATGGGGAAAAGTCCATATTGTTCGAATTAAATCCTAAAGCAGAAACAAGTCATCCAGCCAAGCCAATCCTATGGAGTTTCATTGAAACAGTTAGTGGTCTCTTTCATGACCTCAAAAGTTGTAAAAATTAATGTTAGGGCGCTGCTGCTTTCAAGTGCTTCTGGCTGCTGAAAGCAGCTGAGATTCTCCTATAGATGGCTATTTAAGTTAAAAGCCAAATGGACAGATCATAGCAATTAGTGCACGTTGGCTTCTAACTGCATGAGAGTGAATAATGTGGGAGAAGTGAGCCAGCACTGTGTCTGTATTTGTGCTTTTTCCCACCAGAGTACCAGCAGTTCTACTCAGAAAAAAAGGCGGGGGGAGAGGGTAGAAAAAAGAGGAGGGGAAACCTCTTGCTGCTTCACTTGAACAGAATAAAAGAGATTATGCAAAGATAAACTAAAGTGGGAGAAAAGAAAAAAATGTTGAAGAGGGAAGAACAGCCTACTTCAGGGCTCTCTGACTGGGTCTGGAGTACAGTGTTTCTCATACTTCTGCCATAAACTGCCTCCCCACAGGCTCATCGCAGACTTGTTGCAGGGAATAAAGCTCTCCTACTTTTTCCAGTGTAGTTTGAGCCCTAGTAAAGCATAATAGGACTTCAGCATTTTTACTTAAAAACTGAAGGGCAAAATGATTTATCATCTTGGAGTTTTAGAATTTCATGAGGAAAAATTGAGAGGCAGAAGGCTTATGAATTCACATTTTAGTTACTAAGGGAACTCATCTGTGTAAGAGATATAGAACTATACCATAGCATGACACCAGTTTCACTAAAATTCTTAAAACACTGTTCAATGAGAGGCACTTTTGTCATCACTCTTGAACGAATTTGAATTTCCATTTTTCCAGAGGTTTCTAGCTGCCCACTGGAATGACTTGGAGCAATGAGATTGTGTTTGAAGACAGTGCGCAGGGAACCGATCTCGCATTTCAAGTCAAGAAATGCCTTTGGAGAAGGGTCAAGTACAACACCAGCATTTTTTCCCACGGGTCTTTTTCTTAGGGAACGTGCAAAACAGTGGCGGTATGTGTCTGTTTCATGGCCATTGTTGAAGCAGACATTCAGCTTTTCCCTCCATCGGATGGAGTAATGTAAGTTTGGCTTACATTCTTTAGTGACTTGACATTAGTGCCTTGGGATTAATAATCTGTAAATTAGTATTTATTCCATTGGTGCTCCAGTGTAGACATTTATCTGTGAAAAGTTGAAGATGAAGATTTTTTTCTACACTGCTGTTATAACCTCCTTAAAAATGCGGAGCCCACAACTAATGAATCCAGAACACAGACACTCCTAATGTTGTGTGAAGAGCGACTAGGAGACCATTCTCAATAGTCTTTGAGTGGTCATGGTGATCAGGGAAGATCCCTGAGGACTGGAAGAAAGAAATGTCACCCCTGCCTTCAAGAAGGGCAAGAACAAAGATGTGAGGAGCTACAGGGTGGTCAGTCTCACCTTGATCCTGGGGAGGTGATGGAGCAACTAATCCTGGAAGCAGTTTCCGAACATAAGAAGGACAAGATAGTTATCAGGGGTAGCCAGCAAGGATTTATGATGGAGAAGTCATCCTTCACCGGCCTGATAGCTTTCTCCAATGTGATGACTGGCTTGGAGGAGGTGAGAGCATTCGATGTTGTTTATTTTGACTTTGGCGAAGTTATTGACACTTGTCTCCTGTGACATCCTTATAGACGAGCTAGTGAAGTACAGACTAATGAGGTAGATTGAAAACTGACTGAGCTTCTGATCTCAAAGAGTTGTGATCAGCAGCATCAAGTCCAGCTGGAGGCCAGTTGTTAGTTTGGTACTCCAGGGATCAATACTGGGACCATGTCAACACAGAGTAAAAAACTGTGACGTGTTCCACCACTTCATGGCATCTGACGACTGTGTATACGTACACAAGGCTGTTGAAAGATGCAGAAACTGAATTGATGCCTGGGGACACAGCCAAACTACCTCAGGATTTAGCAATATAAATTATTTCAAGTAAAGGTTACTAAAATCACAGGGGGAAGTAAACTTTGTGTGGAAGAAAGTCTCAAGCTGATTGTAAACTCCTGAAAGAACAGAATAAATTGGTGCCAGCCAGCTGTGAGAGCTGGTGACAAAGACAAGAGGCTGTGGAGCTGACCCTTGACACCAGCAGTTGCAATTGCCTGGCATGAAACCTCCTGCACTGCCGGCAACGGAAAGACTGAGAACAACTGCTGGTGCCAGCAGGGGGTTGAGGGGAAGCCAAGCTGAGCAGCAGTTCCATCAGAATTTGTTTATTCAAAGACCAGGTGAAATGCAAACCAAATCTGGGAGCTCAGCATAGCAGCGTACACCAGAACTGAGGGGTTTGCACCACATAACATAGGAAAGAAGAGTGTTGGAGAATGTGGCTACTTCACAGCCAGGTGCTCAGGTACAGCTACAAACACCAGTATCACAAGCAACTGTTTTGTAGTGATTGGAATCAATGGGATAATTCATTTTTCTCATGAAAACTGAAGATGGAATCATAGCTTAGTTACTTTTCTTCTTGATTATAATGCTCTTTCCAGCCTCTTATCTATGGTGTATTTTAGTACAGAATTACAGAACCTTGACTGTCTTATGCTATTTCATGACTTCCTCTGGCAGTCTCAGTATGAATTTTCAGCTCTACATATGTAGGTCAAACCCATGTTTCTTATTCCTCCTAGACCACCAAAACACTGCATTTTTGTAATACTTACAGTTCTCCAACATATGTACAATTACTGGTTCTTTTAGGAAAACTAATATCAGAACAATTTTTAGCAAGCTCCAATTTAATTTTATACTGAACTTACTACACCATAGCTTGTACTTGGACCACACTGTCCTTGGTGTTTACCTTTTTCTTCACGCTATCTTTTCCTTGAATAATTCTGGAAAGTCTCTTAATTTAGGAAAATATACAGTTCTTTACAGTGAAAGAATGTAGCACAATACTCAGATGGAAGTGCAGTGAAGTGTTTGCACAAAATCTGCAAAAAGCAGTCCCTGAGGTTGACAGTTTTGACCAGCTCTTGTTTCCTTAATATCTGAGGTATGGGTTCATGCACAGCTGTATATGTTTTGGACTACAGAAATTATTCTCTTCAGTGCTTTCTGCAATGGTAGAAATACTGAAATCTTACAGGCACACATCAGTGATCTTATGTTATGATCAATCTAAAATATATGGAAACTTTCTTTGCATTGCTAGCAGCGCAGCTACCTAGGAACAATTTCTTTTCTTTATGAAATGCAAACTCCCATAATTGTTCAATATGTTAATATACAGATAATATGTGGCTAAAGTCACCTTTCTGCAACTTTTGATTGGGAGTACTTGAGCATACTACCTTAGTGTTGCATTAATGCTGTCTTTTATTGCGATTCACTATTGATATCCAGTAGTGTATTCTAGATGTATAATAGAAAAAAGATAATTCAATCATAAATTAAAATCATCTATGCCTATAACTGGATTCCAGTTATTTCTAAATGAGATTGAGGTGTATATTTGTGTATATACATGCAGTGTGTTGACTATGAGATGAATCATACATTCAGAGATTCACAGCTCCTAATGCTTTGAGGCTGGTGGAGCAGGTTATTAATCTGAAAGAGTTTTATTCTTCTTTCTACTATATGGGCCATCGGAAATCTGCTGGGATGGCAATGTAACAAGGTTTTGATTCTCTTTACTGTCTTTTAAAGATTTGCCGAGGTTCTTGCAAGATGTTTCTATTTGCTAACCTGTCAATGTTTTTGCTTGCTCTGTTGGGATAGTGCTAACTAGCTGGGTTGTCTGTGATGGTCCCCAGCCCGAGTGCTCAGGGATGCTGGTGCGGTAGGACAGTTCAGAGGTGGCGGGTAGGGTGGTTGCTCGCAGGCTCATAACGCCACCTTCTGAAGAGTCTTGATTTCTGCAGAGCTGCTTCTGTAGAGTATGACATTTTCTGGAGGTACTTCGTGTGATTTGTGTTAGGTCATAGTTTGAGTGCTGACTATATGAAAGTATGAAGCCCTTCGTCTCTCCCAAAGTGCACTGAAAAGACTCCGATGTCAGTGAATTTTGTATTAGGTCCTTATATGCAAAGACACCTGCTCTTCTGATGCACAAGCTCATGGCATTCATTGAGGAGACAGGTATGTTCTGTCAGCTTTTTGATAGACGTCTGTAAGCACTGTCAAATTTGCATATCGATAGAATATATAGAAATATATCTAGAGAAAGCAAATCTGCACCATATTGCACATCATCTGTGCAGCTGATCCACTAGGCCTGTAGAACTTTTAAAAAATATTAAACACAATATATGGCAAGTATAAGCGACAAAACCAATAATCCTATATTTACACATTCCTTTATATTTTTTCAGTAATTCATAGAAAGGAGGAGAGTAACGGTTGAAAAACACTAGCTTTTAAAATTATGTTACCAAAATAAATTAAATCAAGTCATGGAATGACATAGTCAACAACGCCTTCCAAATGTGTTTATTAAGCCTGAAAAAGCCTTTGTAGAATGAAGTTGGAACAAGCCACACTGGGGGGCAGTGTTGGCTGCTGCAATTACTGTCAGGTCTCGTTAACCCACAAGGGTTTCTGCAGCCTGGATTTTGGAAAGGCTGAGTGTGCCATTAGCATCAGTTGGTTTTTGGAAAGCTAAATATAGAGACTTGTCCCTCACATGCTTGGATCTCATGTACAAGACATAATTTTTTTCCCTTCAGGAGGAACTTGCAGCGTGAGCGTTGTCTTTGTTCATGGCAGTATCCAAAAGATTTTTGTGAAACGTAGCATATCCCATTTATCTTGTAGTTTCTCTCACCCGCTTCAACATATTTTTAATATAGCTCACAGATGGCATAAATAGTGTGCTTCCTTTTGTAGATTATTTGGAGGAGCATTTCACCGCATATGAGGAGCTAAAAGGGTTGTGATAATACAATCCCAAGTAAAAGGGAAAAGCTATTATTTGTTCTAGCTGGAATATGTTGTTTTATAAACATCAACTGTCTGAGAAGCAGCTGAAAAAAAAATGTTTATGAAATACTAGTAATAATAAGAGAACTTAATCAGCTGAGTGCTCCTCCTTCTCATGTTTCTTTACAAGACCAAATTGTAACATTTATCGTGTTCTTAGATGACTGTCTTAATATCTTGTTGTATTGTGTTCTCCAAACAAATAACTCTTATCTTAGTTCTGAAGTTTTAAAAATTCCAGCCTTACATGTAAGCTACAAGGGTACAAACCGAGCCTTTTTCTTAATATATAAGCTCATATTTAAGGGGGAATGTTAGTGTTTAGGAGAAGATTTTAGTAACCGCTTTAAAAGATTCAGAGATCAAAGAAACAAAATCACTCAACATTTGTGCGCGCTACTGCCGGACTAAGCGCTTTCTTCATTTCCACTCTCACAGTCTTACTAAATAATAAGCCCAGGCCAGAGAGATGGATAAACTTTTTCCATTGTGTCTGTCCTTTGTGTGTACCAGAGTAATGGCAGAACAGTACCCACACAAACTCTGAAATCCATGGTCATCTTATACCTTAAAGCACCTTAAAAAGCGGACTATTTCTTCTTAATAAGAAGTTAAAGTGTTCTTATCTCTTGCATTCTCCAGGTTTTAAAATTACCTGTGCTTAACACGTATAACCTCAGTAATTAGCAGGAAGAAATAGCTGCAAAAAGCAAGATGTTTTTATTATTTATGTAAAATGGTTGAGAATAATATTCTCAGTAGCAATATTAATTCTTCCTACAAACATTTTGCAGCACTGTCATTAGTGATATAGTAATATGCACATGTACATATAAACCTACCAGCCAGTACTACTTGCACATTCTCACAGCTGTGATGTTGGTGGTTCACCCTTGGCAGCATTATGTCAGTGCCAAGATCAATTTCTCCCAGCAGCAGGATTCTCTATAAACAGAGTTAAATAGAATCTGTCATAAATCAAGCTTTTTTTAGAAACCATTTGTCTAATCATCATTTTTCTGCCCTTTGCCAAGTCAGAATATTTTGAAAGCCATCAAGTGAGCACTGAAAATATGGTGAAGATTTTCTAGGTAGTACTTTACACACTATTAGTGCACAGAATTGTTTGGTAGCAATTATCACAAGAGGCAGAGGTCTCTTTCTTTTTTAATAGCTGGGTAACTAATATGCAGAGCTCAGGAGCTTTTTGATGTTTCTATTCTCCTTTTGCTTTTAGTTGTCATCATAGCATAAGACCTTAAAAGGTGTGTAACTGTTGAGGCTTGTGGTACAATGCACAGCTATGCCAAACTAATCTCAGCCCGTTGTGCATGACCTTGCTCTGTCCTGAAGCCACAGTGCTGCACCTGGAACTGCTGGTGGTGGTTCTTCGCAGCATGGCAGCACACCGCCTTCTCTAGAGCTATCTGTGCGAGGGGAGGCTTGCTCGATCTGTGTGTGACCTCAGGTCACTTAAGATCTGGCAACACTTCAGTTAACGCAAGCAGAATCCACTTCTCTAAGTCTGCCGTGCTGCAGGTATTTTGTATTCAGATTATAAAGGCTGAACTATTTTTAAGGCTAGGTAAAGCCTCATGCAGTTACCTTGATGTCTAGGGATGTTGTTTGCTTGTGTAATCTAAATAGTCATCTTCAGGGTACCTCAGAGAGTACATTCTAGAACAGAAATCTGCTGGTGCTTTGAACCTGAAATATCGATTTCCCTGAGGATGGCAGAGTGCAAAGTTGAATCTACAATGTATGCAGCTCAAAAGGGGTAAGTAAGTAGCAAGACTCTTAAGTAGTAGAGCTGCAGGTTTAACAAGAGTTAACCAGGGTTAACACATTAATTTTAGGGAGGAAAAAAAAAATCGTCTTTTGATTGCCAACTGGGACTAGTATTTTAAAAATTCTCATCTGTTCCAGTCTTACAGAGGGGATTGGGTCTCCACAGAATATGTGTGGAGAGACCTTCTCTTAAACCAAAAGTGCAAATGGTGATGCTAATGTCCACCCTTACCTCTTTTTAGCTCTTTAATTACTTGTCCAGAAAATAGGATGGGGAGGTACTACACCTAAGAAATGTAAAATGCATAGATCAGACCCAAAACAGCAGAGTTTACCACTAGGTTATTCACTGTTCTCTGTCTTCCTTACCTAAAACTGCATTTCAGGTCGTTACTTATGTTCCTTTGGAAATAATTTCTATTCTCTTCGCAGGTAGAACAAAGCTCACAAATTCAGGTATAACATAACCCTGATCCTAGGGTCTGGTCAGGAAATACAAACTGCTTTCAGTTAAATGAGGCCATAAATAGTCTGAATTCCTTTGAAACCGTATGCATCAGGTGTCTTATCTTTGTCCTTGTTTCAATCTTGGTTTTTAATTCAGCTGCATAGATACTAATCTATCATAAACAGGACATCATGCATTCCTAGTCTGCCACTGTCTCTTTTGCTCTTTCGTGTGGGATCTGAATGCCCTTCTTTCAATGGTGTTTGATATGTCGGGCTTAGCTGCCTATGCATCCTGCTGCTTTGCATTAATGTACCTGTGAAAATAAGAGAATACAGTAAGGATTGTTACAACACTGTTTAGCGGAATTATTCTCCATTTCTATATGCCATAACACTTCAGATCCTGATAGAATGAAAATTTTGTTCCCATGGAGGTAAATTTCAATGGACATCTGAGCTGCAGACTTTTTTTGATCTATTTTACTCTCAGTGCTTCACTTGGATAATTAGGTGTGGATTCATGAAGGAAATAGGATGCAGTCATTAATGGCAATCTGGGTGTCTGCTCGTTTCCAGAACAAGTGAAAAAGAGTGAGAAGAAATTGAAGGCTTCAATAAACAGAGATCTTAGCTTCTAGGGGAATTCAAGCTTTCTGGCTAAAATTAAGAGTACTTGCAGAAGTTTTTTCCATATTGAAACAGCTCTCTATTCCCTCTGCCTGTTGTATGAAATGATCTGTAGTCTGCTCTTTAATTACTATGTGCAATTGCTTCGCAAAGGTAATGCCTTCTTTATGGTCACTGGTTGTGCTACAAATCAGAAATAAGCCTTCACACTAAGCAAGTTTTGTGAAAATCTATTTGATCCTTTACAAGCCTAGCTATAAGCAATGAAAGAATCGAACATTCTCAGACATCAAATGGTCCAGGACAACCTTCTCTTCCTTATTTGGAGACGTGGCTTTCTTTTTGTAGCCAAATAAGCATCAAAGGATCACAAACTTGGAAACTGCAAGTTATGTAGGATTATGTAGAATGACTGCAATGAACCCTTTTATTATGAGAATCAGTGTGGTACTCCTTATGCAGCTCCCAGTTCAGTATTTCTTATAGACAGAAACACTAGTAGGTGAAACGTTATGGGGTTCATTATGTGTAATTTTATAGGTTGTAACTAAAACCATTGACACTCAATAGAAATTTTTAATACAGTGCCCTTTGTTATATATTATATTGAATATCATATGTATATCCAAGATAGTTGGGTCATGGTTATGTTTCTGTTAACAATTATTCAGGGCAAAATAACACTTCTATTACTGTATAGTTCAACAGATAAGCTTCACAGAGAGACTGAATTCTAATCCAAGAAATATTTCCACATAAGCAAGGAACAATTGCAAAGTACTGCTGAGCCAGCCAACATGGAAAGAGTGTACGCCAGCAAAGGAACAAATGAAACCCTGCTATGTATATTGCTATATGAACCATTGGGAACATCATGATGCTGGGTGTTCCTAATGGAGTGCCAGAAATCTTTCTTCTTTCATGGTGGTCAGGGTAAGATGCAGACAACTGCCTTACTGACTTAGTATAACTAAAATAAAATGGGTTTTTTTTCTCCTCTGGATAAACTGGAGAACATATGTTTTACAGAAGCAAGAGGAGGAGGAGGAAAATCAGCATGGGAACCAACAGCATCTTGATCTATATAACTCCCTTTTGAAGGAAGGGAACCCCTTAAATTAAGCCAGGGCCTCCAAGTCATTTCTAAGGCAAACTAACTTGAGCTCAAAGCAAATAGAAAATATTTCTTTAAAAAGTCCTCTAGCTTTTAATGAGATTATTATGTTTGTAGAAAAGGTGAGCTGCTGTGAGAAGAAAACAGCTCTGTATCACAACTTCAGGGTTTGTCTCTCCCAGTGCAATACACTCGAGAACCTGGAGGTTTAGGAGATTATAGCAGTGTTGCCAAAACTTCAGTGCAGACAAAATAAACTGAAGAGTTTTACTCTGTGGAGTTTCAGAATCCAAAATGTAGGCAGGTCCCAGAGGAAGTTGTAGAGACTACTTGGAAAACTATGTTCTAGTAAACATAAATGTTATGCATCCCTCAATATAATGCCCCTTCTCAAGTCACTTTAGAAATATCTGCTATTCTACTCTCTGTAAGACTATTTACAAGTTCTATTAAATTGTCAGTAAGTTTTTAACAGGCCTCTTTCATGCTCTCCAAAGGCCTCTGAGTTGAAGTGCCAGTGAACATGCTTTAGGGCAAGCGCTATTGGAAATGTCTAAGGCACCAGACGCTTTCTTGGGCAGAACTGCTTCTGAAGCAGAGCACTGATTAAGCAGCTGAACTTTTGATCCAAGTCTGTTGCTTGGGCACATGTAAGTGTTACTTCTAACCTCTAGGATATGGAAGGAGATGAACTACATTTGGTAGGATGAATTACAAAGTTCAAGAGTTGAACTCAGAATTTTACTGTTAGCATAGCAAAGCTCTCATGCAGACAGAAATATCTGACTTTGCAGGTGATTTGCCAAAAGAGTAGGTATTTGTTTTCCTCTTTCCTGTAAATTAGGATGTCCTCCAGATGTTTCTTACAGCTGTTAGAAATGTCTTACAGGGGAATGAAGAAAAATCTGTACTGTGCTTAAACTGAAGGGGAGTAGGAAAATCTGATAGAGTAACTTGAACTCCCTCAAATCAAGAATGGAGGTTGATGGCAGATAAATAAAGGGAGCGAAGTCCAAAACAGATTTTGAGGCATTAACTTGGGACACTTGTAGCCATCTCTTCAGAGACTTTAGGCAAATGTACATGCTTTGAAAAACTGTCATGGCAAGCTCCATAAATATTACCAATAAGTCAGTTCACTGCTTCCTGAATTGGATTACGAACAATGATTGTCTCTGACCAGCTGCATATACAGATCAAACTGAAATAATGGAATTGTGTAACTATTAGCCATGAAGAAGCACACAGTACCATGAATTAAAATGCAGGAGAGGGTCTGAGTAATCATACAATTGAACAACTATTCATATGGTTAGAAATCTAGACTGTAGGGGAGAATGAAACACTTGCTGTTGTCATCTTAAAACAGAAAAGTGATAGAGAGATCTTCAAGCATGGAAGTTATGTTCTTGCATGCTAAATTCCCACTGCTTGATGGCTGGACTGTAGCTGTGGCAATAAATAAAAATTACATTTCTGCAATAATAAAACATCTTTCAGGCCTATGTTCTTATCTTGCCATATGGATTATGTGGTTCTGCATTTATAGAACATTTGCAAACTCCAAACACTTTCTTCTGAACACCAATCAGGCAAGCAGCCTCAAAATAGGCATGTCACTATGCCTAACCTTTGTGCTTTCTAAGGATGAGAAATATTTCTTGTAGTGTAGAAAGTCTTGTGAATTCCCATTCATACTACATCCCACAGGGATTTTCATGACTTTTTTTTTTTTTTGTCTGTCTTTCTGTGCTGCAGAGAGGCTTGAAAACCTCCCATCCAGTCGGTACAACAGGAGCAGTACTGGGGCACTTGTCACAGAACTGGGTTTGGACTTACACAGTATCTTGCCCCATGGCTTATGCATAGTTGGATATTGTTTCACCCCAGGAGCTAAATTTCCTGGCAAAAGTCCAGTGAAGAATGAAGGTGTGGGATGAAGGGGAGGGGAGAGGACAGGACAGGGCAAATGTAGTTGAGGCAACTCTAGGTTAAGCCAGAAAATAGTCCTGAGAGTCATTCATGGATTTTGTTCAAGTGGCTAATGATGTGAGTGTGGTAATGGACCCGTGAAATGAGTTAGTGGATTAGCTGTCTTCTCACCTGTCATTCTGTTCTGTGCCAAAATTATTTTCAGCTTTGTGATGGAGCTAATTGTTGAAGGGTGGCAAAGAGTTGGTAGGACTTTGATCCAGAAATGCTCAAAGCTTCTCTATAATGCGTTGGTGAGAGTGTGGTACAGAGAGATGGTGCAGACACTGTTTTCACTTTGTGCTCCTTGTCACAGCAATCAGAGTTCTAGTTCTAGGTTTGAATACGTGAGCTGCTTGTTTAGAAATTAGTTTGATGTTTGCATTTTTGGCTTTTGTTATTCAACAGGACAAAAGGAAAGAGCTAGAGGTATTTAGTCAGCTGTAGATTACTAGGGAGTGCCTTGCAGGCTGCCTTTTGAAGAATGAGTGCCACTGTGTTGGTGCTATAAGTTTGCTTATATTTAGATCTGAGAAATGTGTGATGCTAGGCAGCATTCCATAGCAATCAAAACTACAGTTATAACAAAAAGTAACAAGCAAAATGCAAACCAGAAACCCCTGTTAGAAACATCTATCAATAGACTACACCAGGTCCAGCTTAAGCCTGAAGCAAAACCAAATTAGAACATGATTTTTTTCTTGAACTCCTATGAACATATCCTTAAAGTTTCCCATGAGATTTGGGAATGCTGTTTTGTTATGAATAACTAAAGAAAGTCTAGATTTCTAGTGCTGGTTTTAGCCTATCAGACAAGCATGAGCTGACCATTAACTACCACACAAATTCATATTGTCTATAACTTGCCCACTGTGTTCCCATCCCAGTGTTCCTTGGAGTAGAACATTAAGTGCAGATACTCCGTCCCAGAGGCTACAGAGATTTAAATGTAAAAAAAATCACCACTGCTTCAACAAGCAGTATCTGGAGGCTGGGGATGCATAACAGCTTGCAAGACTCATTTTGGGCCAAGAAGCTCTGCTGTGGGTTGGTTATTAATCTTATATCTGTTTGTGCCAGAAAACCTAGTGCTGTGCGTTAGCTTCAGACAAAAGACGCTTCAATCCTGACAAGTTTTCTAGCAGCTTCAGGTAACCAAAGAAAGAGAGGCCTTCTTGTTCACTGTGAGGTTTGGGTTGGACTGGATGATCTCCAGAGGTCCCTTCCAACCCTAACCATTCTGTGATTCTGTGAGTGGGTTACGTTGTCCCCAGATGGGGGAGACTACGTGAATACTGAGAGAGAAGCAGCATCTAAGCTGGCTAGTCTTACTGTTCGTGAGATAAACACAGCAAAGAAAGGAAGTTGCTATGGGTGTGTTGGTTTTTAAATAATCTTGGTGTCTTTCAGAGAAGGTAATCTCAGAATCCTTGCTACCAGTTCGACCATTTACTACTTTGAATTGTATCTGAGCTATATTACCCAAGCCAGTGGAATAAATGAAGTAATTTGGTTGTCAGTTGATGTAATCATTCTTTATGTGTTATTCATTGCGACTTCATGTTTTTTAGTTACGGAAAGTAGCAAAGCAAATTCCCCAGGTGAGAAAAGGAAATACTCTTTTAGATGCAAGCATTTATTAGATTGGAAGAGTGTTTTCTGTCCAATTATGTAGACATGCTGAAGGGAATTTTTCTTATCAGACATTCTCAGTGACAAGGATGAACTGGGTCAAGGTGATAACAACAAAACTATTATGACATTGCAGGTTCTTGAGCCAGGTCCTTGGGGGCAGGAGCCCTGGTAAGGCTTACGACTGAATGAATGTGATACATTTCAGGTTTTTAAAAACTTGATAGTAGTGGTAGTATGGGAGAGGAAGTGAATTTGGCCAGAAAGGAGGTTACAGATACGCAGAAAGAACATATTTGAAAAGGCGCTTCTTTATTGAAGCAGTCTGTGCAACCAGTACCTGTCAGTATTGGAAGCATTTGATCTTCCTGATCAGTTGGAACACAGTACAGTATGTAAACTCTGCTTGCATACAGCTGGAGCATCTCCTGCTTCTGAAACAGTACAGAACTTTGTAGCATTTGCCATGATTTTAAATTAATTGCTTCACACCCACAAAAGCCTCAATAGAATGGTATATCATGAGGTAATATATAAAAGTTGAAACCAAAGTTGCTATGTAATTATCACATAGGAGGTGTTCTTGCGTCTGCCTGGGTGGTTGTTCCTGTGTGGCAATGTATAGTAGGATAATAATCCTTCGTCTCTGCCTTTCATTAATTACTAATGAACTAAAGAAATTCACCACAACATTCTTCACATCTCTGAACTAGAGACCAGTGCTCTGCAAATAAAGTGTTGGCAGGAAAGAGCCTGTTGACAAAGAACTGAAATGTGTATCAAAATTAAATAGTATTTCTCTTCAAGAATCAGTGACATGTTTTAGAACTGAGGCACTCAGGCTGCGAAGCAAGCATGGAAAAAAAATCCTAATTCTTTTAATTAGCTGGTAAATTTTAATATGAACTCTAGATAGAAGTTAAAAATCTCATATTCCTTGAAATCTACTGTAAAGGAGGTACCTCAAAAGTCAATTTTAGGCAGACAAGAAGTTCCAAAACAGACTATATTCTAGCCAGAAAGGTATAGCCAATAAACTGACTAGAAACAGGGTTTATACAAATATTTAGCACTCCAACAAAATAAAATACAGGTTTGGATATCAGTTGAGGAGATTATTGGGGTACAACGACATAAGAATAATGAGGATCCACAATGTGCACTCATAAGAAACAAAACCAGGGGCCTCTCACTCCAGGGTACCCACAAGAAAATAATCACTTGCCTGGGTTAGGCAAGGACTCATACAAGGATATATCCAGTAAATAACCACTGACCACAGGAGGAGGTGAGGCGCTCTCAATCCCGGGAAGTCTCCTTAGATGGCGTCCCAGTCTAAGGAGGGGGCTTCAGTTCACACACTGCTGCTCCAAGAAGACCACTCAAAGGGGGTCTTTGGTGGGGACCCCATTTTATAGCCTTCTTAGATCTGGCCGTGGGCATTACAAGGTAGTCCAGAAGCTTCGCAGCTACTCTGGGCACCTCCTTTGTTAAGGACCCTGTCAATTGACTCAGGGTCCCATTAAGGACCCTGTCACTTGACTGAAGATCCCATCCCTCCTGCCCCACCAGCTGGGTGGAGGTGAAGTCGTTTTGCCCCGGGGTAGGGGAGGATGTGACTGTGAGCACCTTGGTACCACCCTAGGTGTGTATGTGGGGACAGGCACAGTGGGGCACAAAAGGTGCTAAAGAGCCATCAACAGCCTCATCGAAGGCTCAGGATCTCAGGGGGATGTGCAACTGCCACATCTACAAATCTGTTTCTCATAATTTGTTTCAGATAGGTGTTCCAAAGCTAATAGATGTTCTATGAAAAAGGATGCAGTTTATCTTCAAATTTTCTACAGTTAGAAGAAATTTGTGCATGGTATTTCCAGTGTGATTTAAAAAAAAAAAAGGCAGAAAATACAAAAGTATAACCAATAGTGTTTGTTCAAAAAATTGGAAAACACTGGTTCTATTCAATGTTTACTGTGACTCTGTCTGGAAAATTGAGTCAATTGATTTTTCTATGTGTATGATGGAACCTGGTCTAGGGAACTGATACTCTGAAGAGCTGATACAATCTGTTATTCCAGTGGTAGTTTTCAGCTGAAAGACACTGTTATACTTGTAATAAAGGTGACTGAGCAAACTTCTGACAATTCGTATCTAATATGGCATTCACGATTGCAAGCAGTCGAGGAGGTTTGACTCCCTGCAGCTGCTAATCTGTCATCTGTCACAAACCCAAAATTGATCAGCAGACCCTGATTAAAATCTCTTCGGGTCGTCTTGAAGAGAGAGTATATTTTCTGTCCTTTCTGTGGCAATTTTTGACAGTTCGTGGCCATGCCAGCTGAAAAACTGGAGGGATGAAGAACGAAGGAAAGGTCAGCATTTTGACCAGCCCGTGTGACATTAGACTGAAAGCTTTAGTAGTATTTTAAAAACCAGCTATGTCAAGTTATATAAACACCTAATAGCATCTCTAACTGTCCAAATGATCCTGAAAATCTTGCTCTGAATCATATACCTTTATTTCCAGTAAGTTTTAAACCTATTTTCTAATTCTGTAATGATCTGTTACACTCACATGAAAGCTTTAGCTTTTCCTCACCAAGTGTCTTCAAGGGATACACCTTTTGCTCTCCCCAGCAGTGTCATACATGTCTTCCCTCCTTTCTCTTACCTGCATTTTACCACAGCCGCCTTCCAGTTATTTGAAATGCTGGTTGGTAGCATAATGCTAGTAATACCAGTAGGTATACTTGTACAAATCGACTTTTAGGGTAGATGCCCTTTCAGTTCCTTTGGGCATTTAGGGACATAGGATGTATGTTGGTTTTTAGCTGCCAAGTGCAGTGCGACTAGCCTGATCAAAAACATGGTGCAATCAATGGGAATAATTTCGTATGCTCTGGATGAATTCTGAACTCAGGTTGGTTTAAAAACAACAGATATCTTTGTTCAATCTGTAACAGACTAAAAAGGAGTACTCAGGAAAGAAAACATGAGGATGTTAATATTGACTCTTCTGCTGCTATTGCTGAAGTCAAACTGTGACACTATGGACTGCCTTTGCCTCAAGCATGTCTTCCAAAAATTGGTTGTTAGTTCAATAAAGCAGATGCTTCTGGTGGCTGGCGCACTGAGGTGGGAAGTTTGTGTCAACAGCACAATGTAAGTTCACCCGGCCACATCCATGAAGAGTATGGCTGGGTCTGCGAGTACTTCTACAGTGTTTACTGGCCCTATACGGTGTCCTGTGAATGTGGCTTCCAAATCTGTGCTTCCTTCTGCTGACAGGTTAGGGGACTCAGACCACACTGCTACATACTTGTGGTGGCTCTGTTTGGTCTGCATGGTGGTAGTTAGCATCTCTCCACACTTACTGTGTGCATGTGGTCTTTGGTTTGTCATCTTGGATCTGTCACTAATACTCAGCTCACTTAGGAGTGAAAGTACTCTTTGGATTTCAAATGCTATTATAGAAGGGCTTGTGTTTCCATAACACTTCTGCGGTGTATTGCTAACAAAAACTTCCACTTAAGACTTAAGATAGCACATGCAAAGACATTTTGCATGTTTTTCTACATCCGTTTTTATAACCAAGCATTAAGTTTGCTTATGGGGGCACACTGCAGATAGAAAGGAAAAGGGTAACACCAGGGATTTGAATCCCAGAGGAGCCCTTTGTGAGTAACCATGCATGTTGAATCCATTAAATGACACCAAGCTGTCACGTACCTATGTAACCTATATTACAGGTTATTTCTTTCTGTTTTTTAAAGCACTTAATGTGTGAGACTATTGAACTACAAAATTTTATGGAGATGAAGTCTTCTGAAAGAAGCTCTGGGAAACGTCTGTCGTTCCTGAATGATTGCTGGCTCAGATTTCCATCTTAAGCTTCCATCCATCACATAATACAGAGCAATCTGTCTGCCTGTTCCCAGGATACAAAAAGGTAAAAGTGTAGAGATAATGACTGCAGGACAGTTATCTAGCTATCACTTTTAAAACAGATGGAAATGTACTGTAACATCGATGTTAAACTAGTTATTTACAACCTATAATATGCTTTTGAAAATCAGTCCTTTGTGTCCATTTAGTACTAACCAGATTTTAAATTAGAATTTCAGACCAAATTCCAGCCAGGTGTATATGTGTATGTACATAGTGTTCTCATAGGTCAATAATCTTCTTTATTTAATTTTTTAATTAACAGTTATTAGAAGTTCTTACATAAGTGAAGTTTAGCCTTCATATAAGGATACAGAATGTTGTTGATTTAGCTCCTGCTCTTCTAAACAGATATATGCATTTCATTAACGTAATTGTGTGAGATGGTATATTTGACTTATCTTTTAATATGTTTATCTTCTTATATTATTTTTGTATGTGTTAAAACATATTGGAGTGGGTGTTAGCAGCTGTGGGATTCTGGAGAAGGAGTTGTCATTTTTTTTGAGCATTTCAAGTTGGTTGTAGAGAAGAGTACATCATGATTAAAAAAAAAATTCTTGAATGGTCTGTTGGTATTATTATAATACGAATACTTAATTGATCCTTAAAGGAGAGTTTTCAAATAGAACATCTCTGGACTGGTCAGCAAGGAATGGGATGGAGATAGAGACTTTGGTAGGCTAGAAAAAAAAAATCCTTTGTGAAAGTGTAGGAGAACTTCAGCTAGCCTGGAAAAATACCGGGTTTTGTATTAAAAAAAATAAAATAATCAGGAATGTAGTGTTTACTGTCTGTAGTAAAGTTGAAGCTTACAAATAAAAATGAAGTATACTTCAATTTAGAGAGAGTTATTTGCTCCTAAAAACAGTGAGCTTGATTACTTTTACCAACAAAGTAGTTTAAGGTACGTCTAGAATATACTTTTGAAGTTACAACCAACTCTTAAACTTGCTACTGCATCAACGACTGGAGTTAGCCTGACAGAAATATTTCATCTTTTTACATCCAAGTGTTTGTTTGCCAAATTGAATCCTCCCATGGTAAAACAGGATGATGTATTTTTCTGGGTGGGCGACTACCATACCCAGTTAAAAGTGGGTTTGAGGGAGAGGGTGTTACTATGGGAAAAGCTGCCAGAGAAATATAGGGAAATATATGGAATATAGACATAGTACTGGGGACAACAGCACTAATTTTAGTGAGTTTAGAAATTATAGAAAGACTATGGATATTTTCCATCCTTGCAAATGCAGAGAACACAAAAAGCCAAGTGTCTTAGGGCCATTTCAGCTTCTCAACTAGTAGATTGATATCTCCATGAGTACTATGCAACAGACCTTATTTCCAAAAGTAATTCTTAAACTTTAGATGTGTTTCAAGAACTGTCTAAGCATTTTCCTCACTTTACCCTCTTTTGCCTCATCCTTTCCTCTTGCCCACATTCACATATCTACAGCTGACTATATGGTGTAAGCTTTAAATACAGCAGGCACTTGTGATAAGCTATAGGACTTTATGGTGCTCCACAGCTCAGAGTGGAAATACTCAAGCTGTGAATTGGAAAGTTATTAGCAGTAAATACTTATTGCCATAGTATTAATGTGCATAATTCTGAACTATACTTGACCACAGAAAACTTACAATTTCCATACCAATCTTTGTGCTGCGAGACCGGGGTTAGAGGAAGAAAAGCACTTCTAAAATAATCGTCCCCTCACATATTATTTTCTCCTTAGCTCTTTTGGTTGGTTTTCCTTCTGTTTCAGTTTTATTTTTTATCGGTCGCATGTTTCATATATGGTGAATTTCTCCTTAATGGAGTTTTGATTTCTCCCTGAGAACAGATTAAAAAATTGCACAGGTTGGAAAAGAAGTCAGTGAGGGAAGTAACATGTAGTGCTCTAGATTTCCTAATAACCTATCCAACAATAGGGACACAGCACTTTTAACTCCAGGGCGAGAGGGGAAAGAATTCTTATAAAGTGCTTCAGACATCAGAGATGGCTTATCCTGACAGGGAAGTCCTGAATTGCCACTATAAGGATTTGGATGTGCAGATGGGAAGGGTGGTTATCAAGTATTTGCAGGTTTGTAGCTGTTTATTTTGCCAGTTTTCAGAATTTGCCATGTGAATTCTTGTTGGAGGTAAGAAGGCTACCAAGAGATTGTAAACAGTATTACAGGAGCTTAGCACAATTGTACACGATTCCCTATTTTTGTGGCTGAGAAACTTGAACTGATACTTATAACTGACATTCATATATCATGCAATACTTCTTCTGGTATTTTATACTTTAAAGATGTCATGATTAAGACATGGTAAAACAAAACAATTGTCAAATGCAAAACATAGGTTGCCCTATGTTATAAACATGCATCTCAGGAAAACTTATTCTTAGATTCTGTTTAGATGTTACTCGCAAGAGCACAACATAATTGTAAAGCAGATTAGGTGAGTAATTAAGGAAAGTATATTGCTCGTGAAGCTCTGAAAGATAAAAGTGTTTGGGTCAGCTGCCTCTAATTTTAGTCATTCCTTCACCATAGATGCAAACTTCAGCAGGAAGTGACCAGCATATTACACCAAAGAAATTACTCACAAAAATTGCTTGGTAAGCAGCTTCTAAATGTCAGTTCCTTGTGTAACCTGATAAACTCACACAGGCAGAAGTCTATTGAACTGTGCAATAATTAAACACGTCAGAACAGGCTTGATTCTCAATTTTTTTTCATTTTCTAGTTTCCTAACTTAAAATGACCTGGTGCAGACTGCTGTATTCCTCTTTTCTCACTGGCTTTCATACAGCTCTTATGGTTTTATTCTGTCATAGGAGGAAAAATTTTTGCTAACATGTAAGAATGCTTTTCACTGCAAACTGTGTCAGGTGGCCGCAATGAAAACTCTGAAATGAGTTCACTTCTTCGATCAACTAAGCACCAAGTCATGCAGCTTCTGTGAAAGCTAAAGTTACTTGCGTTCAGGCTACCTTTTATGAATAATGAACAGCTGTCAAGCCATTGCTAGGCTTGGCAAACTTTAAAGACACATGGCTATGTTCCGTCATTGGATACGGTTTTGACAGGAATTAGACAGACCTGCTTAGGAAGTAGAATTTGGTATGATCTTCTTTCCCCATCTTTTCTCCTCTCTCAAAAGTATCACAAGCGTTACTGCTCTGGATTGATATTAATAGAACAATCTAAACTAAGCAAAATGAATGGGATTTAGGATTTAGCTTTTCCAGAGAGGCTTCCTGAAGCAGGCTATGTATCAGTCACCATAGGAGATAGATACAAGGCTGAATCACAGCACAAATTACCAGTTGTATAGAAGGAACATATGCTTTCCCAGGTGAATATAACAAGGTCACTTCAGCCTCCTGGCATCAACCCCTTCCGGTTTTAAATATGCAGACTGACATGTCTGCATTTACAAAATTTCCAATTTCAAATGCAAACACGCATGAAATAAGTTGTGAAGAGGTTCATATGTTACAGCACTGACAGTAACACTGAAATGAGTAACCTTCTTAAAGCCATGCCACCTAATCCTTAGTCTATTCCTGTCTAGATAAACTCCCATTGACTTGCAAGGAAACTGTGGTCAGTATGTGCCCACACTGAGTACCATGCACTAGTTTGCAAATCTACCTATGCCGGCTGGATCTCAGGTCATCAGAAGGGTGTTGCTAGCCCAGTACCTCATACCAGGAAAAGATTTGGTGTAGTTTATTCCTATTTATGAGAAAGGGAAGGGGGAAAAGTGCTGATCAAGTCTCAAAGGTCAGAACTTTCTGTGAACACAAGGTGGAGCAATGAGGTAGTGTCAGGATGGAATGAAAAGTAAGAGTGTTGCACAAAGTGCATCAATTTCAGTGATGTCCAAGTTCTGAAAACTAAATTAATCATCCAAGACACCGTCACAGGGATCTAGAAAGAAGCATTTGTTTTAAAAACAGGTGACTAGAAAGAGAATTTATCAGAATTTTGGGTGGTGATTCACATTTGTCACTGTTTTTCTGCAACTGTGTGAACTATCTCAATAATTGATGTAGTAGAAGATTGCATCAGGGGTTCTTAAGATTCAGCTGTCCCTTCCACTTGGACAGCATCAAGTAGCCAAAACAAGACAGCCTGAAGAATTAGATTGCATAGCTAGTAGCAGTGAGAAACACAGGAAGAACCACACACGGGTCACTGTTCAAGGTCCGTGAAGTACACTTTCAGAAAGCAGCCAGATTACCAGGTGAAACAGGGCACAACCATCACAAAAAAAAACCCCAAAACAACCCAACCAACCAAAACAAACCAACCAAACAAAACACCCCAAGGAAAAGGAAAAAAAAGTAAATCTTTGCAAACCTTTTCAACTCCTACTGGTCAGGAACCGTCTAAGTAGCCTGGTGAAGAAATGCAAGCAAAACTTGGGTACCACTATTAGCAGCTGTCTATAAGCTCATCTGTGTGACCGTCTCAGTGGCTGTAGAAGACTGCTGCTGTTCTACTTATGGAAGAGCAGAATATGCTGAGTACAAAGCATGATGCATCATAATCTGAATGTCTCCATTCCTGGGACAAATGATTGGGAAAAACTGACAAAGCAAAAGACAAAAGATAAAATTAAATAATTACATCAGCAACCATATATAAAATCAATCAGAATACAACTGGAGAGGATGTTGCATGACCAGAACCATCCCATTAGTCTGGGGGAAAAAAAAAAATAAAGCCTGGAGAAATCAGGTGACATTAATATTACTTAAGTTCTACATAGTCCTATGTTACTGTTTTGCAGTTCTATAAAAATAACCATGTTGTGGTGGCACTTTTTCCTCAGGAGCTGTGCAGATTTACAATTGCATCTTATCACAGACTGAGTGCAAACTGAACTAAGGCACTTCAGCACAGTTCTTTAGTTGTCAAGTTGTAACGATTGTTAGAAATTCAGCAGAGATGTGTGCTATAGGTGGACTATGTTTCTCTCTATATGATAGAATTTGATGTAAATTACATCTGGACACTGCTACTTTTTAGCCATCTGCATTCATTCTCGTTTGAAACCTAGAGAGTCTGTTTCCAAATGAAATAATCTGGAAAGGCATTTTAGAAGGGGACAGAAGAGCAACACACAGCTGGCAAACAAACGGTTTTCAAGCTGGAGAATTTGACAGCTGCCAAAGTTGATGGCTGTGAGAGTTGTTTGTGACAGGAGTGACTCAAGTGAGGTTCTACCATGAAAATTGTCCAGCAACTTCCCTCTGTTCCATCTTTCTATGAATTGACTAAAACTCTAATGAATGTGTTCCTGACAAGATATAGATGGAGAAATATAATAACTGGTTGATGTCTTCAGCCTATATTTTTGCATATGTATAACTTTTGCAAATGTTAATAGAATACCCTTGAAAGCAAGGGACTCTAGATAAAACGAGTATTTGTTCTGATGCATGTGGAGAATAAAAGAAGGCTGAGAAAAGCAATAGTTCTGTTTCTCCTTTCCAATTTAATTTTTATTTTCTCTTCGCAAATGTTGTAGTGCAGCATCTTAAGGAAAATGCAGTGAGATTGCCAGAGTGAAAGAGGCAGTCTCTTTCCTTCTTGTGCCTCCACTAGAAGACAAGTCAGTCTGCCAGGCTGGGGCAGAGGGTGAGCCCAGGGCAGCCCAGCCAGCAAGAAGCGAGAGCTACAAGCCGGGCTCCCACCGCTGCCCTTGCCACCCAGCAGCCGCAGGGCTCAGCTCCCCTGTGGCAGCTCCAGCTCGGATGAGACTTCCAGCACCTTTCCTGTGCAAAAAGAGGAAACACAGGCTGAGAAGTAGGGTTAATCTGTGGGCAGCTGCTATCTCTGACTATCTTTATAATGTGGGAGATGTGAAAGGTGGTCAGGTTTTAGGGGGATTGCTGTCGCTTTTTAATTTAAAATGTGTGAGTGGATGCTTTGACATATCTATAGCAGAAACTTAATTTTGGTGTTTTCTCAAGAATTGCGTGTCTTTGATTTTGACTATTCCTGCTAGTTTTTCTTGTGGATATATACTAAATGAAGGACCTGTGTTTTCTGAATAAAAAGTCTGTGAATGTCATTAAAGGAGTTCACCTTTCATTTAAATGGGCGATCAATATGTTAAAGATGTGCTTTTTGACCATCTGGTTGCCTAGTAAGTGGGGAGATCTGTTCCTAGTAATTTCATCAGTGAGCTGGAGTAGGGCCTTTCATCAATTTTCTTCTGTGAACCTTATTTCAATTTTATTGCCACAAAGGACTATGAGGAAAAACATGGTTAGAAGTCTGTCTTAAATTGGGGAAAAAAAAAATAGGATTAGGACTAAAAAGCCATCCTTACTTTATTTCATTGTGCCTGCAAATTGCAGGGGTATATCTGCCCTTGAAGGTGCCTTCATGCTTAGGCACAGACAGGAGAAGGAAGTTTAGAACTGTTATTTCAGCCTTCGCTCTCAGTCTCTTGGCTTTTATGTATTTTGAAAATTTTGTGACATTATTTTAAAGATCTGCAAGGAGTTTATGAACCACCGTTGAATAATATTGTGTGTGGGGTGCCCCAGACAGTGAAATTTGAAGAACTGTCCTACAAATGAGTTTAAATATAAAGAGGTCACATAGTGATATTCCAAGAATTTCTGCATAGGAGGACTTATATCTGACATCCCATCCTCGGTTTTTTGACTTTGTGAACATGAGACCAACCCACTGAATTCAGGAATGTGCTTTACTGGGCCATATTCAAGCAAAAAAAAGATATTGATAACAAAAATTAGAATAAACAAAATACTAACAAACTAATGTTGCATTTGGAGACATTTTCCCAAGAGAGGTAGGCTGAAATTTCAAATATAGTCTTCTACTCACAACTAATTGTGTAATTGATTACTCTATTTTTTTGCTGAATGCTGTGACCATGGATTATAGTTTTAAAGCCAAGAGACAGATGAATGGCAGGACTTGAGACAGGAGGAAAGGAGTCGGAAGTTTTTCCTCTTTTGTAGAAATTTTCAAGTTACCTAATTGGACCCACTGGCCATCTGAGAAGAAGAGATTAGGTACAAGTAGGATTTGTTAAAAACATATGTTAAAGATACAAGCAAGTCAGTCAATTGTGAAGCTGAAGTAGTCAGACATCCAGGAAGTCTCTGAAAAGAGGAGATTATGTATTGCTTCCATAAAGAGAGCATGTCAAGGAGAACAAGATTCATCAGATGTTTCTAAGTGTCATTGCCAATAGAGTGTTATTGTTAACTAAGTAATGTTACTTGACTCTGTCTGCTGGTTCTCCCTACCCGTGTAAATCACTCTGATCCTTCTAAATGAGGTTGATTTAAAGCAAACCATTGTCATTGCCCACATGTAAGAGATTACAGAGCAGACAGTGGGATCAGTTACATGTCTCGATTTTTTGAGTGTTTTCTATCCTTGAGGTCCCTTCCAACCTGGTATTCTATGAAAACAGAAAAGGAGGAAAGGGACTTGCGATTTTTTGGGGGGGATAAAAGCGGGAGAGTGTCTTCACTTGTGCAAACAGGCACACGCTGTACATAGTTTGTGTGGAACTTGGCTGCCGTTGACTTCAGAGGGACCATGGTTTCACTAGTGTTAACAAGTTTGTGTGGCCAGGACCTTGGGACGGTGTTGTTAGCATGTGCTTAAAGAAGACTACAGTATGCTTTTGTTTGACATAGCCCAAGTTTAGCATACAGAACAAATATCTCTTAAGATATCTTTTTAAATCCAGCTAACAATAACTTATATTTCTGGTGACAGACACCTCTTCATTGCTACACAAAGAGGAGGCAGCCTGTCAGAAACATAGGCAGGGTGGAAATCTCTGTGTTTCTTAAATCTTAAAGTTTTAGAGTCTCACAGACAACTGTTATGCATCCTTTAGATTCTAAAAGTTCTTGAAGAAATGCTAGGTATAGTGCTACAGAGACAAAAGAGTAAATGAGGTTTTCCACTAATTAGATGAAATTGATTATATTGAGAAATATTTGCCGAATTTGATGCTGAGGCAATACAAAAAAATCACATTGTTTTAAATTTAAGTAATATTTAGGAATGTTCTGTATTATATTTGTTGATCAAAACTATTGTTAATTATTATACAAAATACCTTAACAAGAGAGATTTTTCTTTAAAATCTTCCAAAGCAAAAAAGCACAGCATGCAGGATATTTCCTAACTGTTAATAAGCACCTAAGGTCAATCCTAAGGGTATTGGTTTCTTTTGGTCACTTATTAATGTCTAGGAAATATCCTCTGGCTGCTTATTACTGCCTCAGTTAATGTTTGATACACTCAGTTTAAAGTATCATATTATTCAGTAGCAGACAGCAAAAACAAGAGAAGGAATGCCAACAAGCACCTGTAAGCTTCCTAGTACTACCGAAATGTCATAAATTGCATCTCCTTTCAGGGTAGACTTTTCAACTAAAATGTAGTTGAAAAAGGAAAGTGAATGTTTATTAAGACCTAGAATGCATTTTATTGGGGAGGGGAGGGGGTGTTTATCTGGGGGTTTTGCCCTGAACACCATGGTGGACTTGGTTTTCTAAAGTAGTTTAGGTAGGAATTCCAGGCTCTTTTGATGCCCTTAATACTTCGTATATCTATTAAGAAAATGTGCAAAGGCATGTGCTTTTAGGTAAGCAACACTGATTGCAGGGGGTTTTTATGCCTTCTCAGAAAAATTAATCCGTAAGAATTTAGAAATCCTATCTAGCAAACTATTGAGGCAGAAATTATACTAGACATGCAAAAGACAACTTATAACCCTATGCTACTTGAAAAATAACTTTTTCACTTAAGAAAAGCATGTAGAAAATCATAACATCAATCTAAGGTTGTGTAGTATTCAGTATAAAGATGTGTGGATCCAGTCTGAGGTATATACTACAGTTTCTAGTATTACGCAAGGGAAAAAG
The DNA here is from genome assembly GCF_036013445.1 of Caloenas nicobarica. Taxonomy (NCBI): domain Eukaryota; kingdom Metazoa; phylum Chordata; class Aves; order Columbiformes; family Columbidae; genus Caloenas; species Caloenas nicobarica. Next base: position 21,050,150 of record NC_088248.1, on the reverse strand, counting down.
ACCATGAATCACACGTTTAAGAGCAAGGAATTCAGGTCCATATCCTGGAAGGCAAGCAGACCCAGAGCATAACTCAGTGTGAGTTTTCAAGTGTGATTAAGAAGGTTAATGCAAATGTTGGATGTATAACCAAGACAGTAATTGACAGAAGCAGGAAGATGATCTTACCTTTTTGTAGCTTTGGTAATGGCAAGCACAGATACTGGCAGCAGAGATTTCTAATATTTATGATAATAAGAGAGGTACTGAATTTAGAAGACAGATAAAGTAAAGGCTTTGAGAAAATGCAATGCTGTGGCATACTTTTGTTTATTGTGAACTTTATCATGCTCTTAAGGTTAACTGAGTAGTTAGAAATGTATAAGTACATCTATAGTACATCTATAGTATAGTATAGTGGTATTCTTCAGGTGAGAACTTTTGGCCATATAACCTCTGAGGGGTTGTTCAAATCAAAGATTTAAACAATTGTCAGAGGAACTAAGTCAAAATAGCTTGCATCTTGTTCATCAAAGCACATAAATTCATAAACTCATCTACCTGTTGTGAAACTCAATGCTGTCAATGAAGAATAACCAATAGTTTGCAAATATAAGCTATGATGAATGCTTGTGCGCACACTGCAGCCTGAAATGAATTGGTCTTCTTGTTCAGTGTTCCCACACACTTTGTTAGGGTGGAGAAAGAAGTTTTGATGAGGTGGTCATTTCAGTGTTGAGGGTGTGTGGGTTTTTTTAAATAAAGGACTTCAATGTTTGTAATGGGAGACTTACAATAGTCTCTTTCTGATAAAGTGATTGTTCTGTGATCTAAAGCTTCCCTTTCTGCCTTCAAAGCAGCTACAAATTATAGAAGGTTTTGTTGTAAAGCCTCTTCCTCTCAAAACATGTCAGTTTAATTAAAAAAAAAAATAGATCCAAAGCTTGTTTATTTTCCTATTTAGCCTCTGGTTTTGCAGACTCAGAGCAAGGAGGCAGTTTCGTGATATATAATGACTCTATTGATCTCAGCTGCTTTGGTGGGGCTGAGCAGCACCTTCCCTGGGTGTAGATGAAGGCTGGTGCCAGTCAAGTCAATTAAGCAGCACCTGCTCCTAACACCTGAAAGGAGAATCAGACCTTAAAGCTGTGGTTTGCAGAGGTCATTGGTTTAGTAGGTGGAGCTAACTTGAGAGTGCAGAAGTTTTAAAAGAGCACTGGTAAGTCTGTGAAAAGGAGTACTTGCTACCAGCGGTAGAGTTAAGCAGCTCTTCTTTCTATAGATTTGAATGATTTGAGTATGTTTTCTCTCAAATTTTATGCATTTCTAAACTTGAGAAGGTTTGTTTTGCTGATAACCCAACTAGAATATCTCTGAAATTAGTCTTAGAAATTCTGTTCCTTACTTAGCTTCTCTTTCATATTAGAAATAGATTTTGTTTGTTTTCTGGGTTGGGGGACTGGGAAGGGGATGTTTGGTTAGTTTGGTTTTAGAAACTGAATAGCCAAAACGTTTGTGACTCTACTGAGAAATATTAGAAGGCATAGATGATGTAATCCTGTTTTATCAAGGGAGAGAACAAGAAAAAACTCTGTAACATTTCATTTCTTAGGAGATTGTTTTTCTGATACAAAAGCCAAGTTCACTTTAGTTGGAGCTCTTGCCATGCCACAGTTACACTCCTAGCTAAAACCTGCCGTGATAGTGGTACGGTGTAGGGCATTCTCTTGGTGTGTGCTACAAACCAGCAATTTCCTGGGCCTGAACCCTTAGAGGACATGATGAGAAGTTGTATTTCAGACTTTGGGAAAAGCTCACTGCTTCTCTATACGAGTCAGAGTTGTGGTGTTTGTGGATGGAGCGTTACAGTCTCCTGTGTTGGTACCACTGATGTTCCTTGTGTGCCCTAGGGCGTGCAACATGAACAGTTGAATCTAAAATGCCCCGTGATGGTCAAACTTGTTTTTAACTAGTGCAGCCCTATCCTGACTTTATATAACCAAATAAATCAGTATAGCTTTTAGCTCTTACTAAGTAAGTTGTTATCAGGGTTAGAGCAGTACTTATATTTTGCAGTCATATGGAATCCATTTGAATCTTACTTTCTGAATGAAAACTACAATTATATGCAACTACAAATTAAAAAAACCTTTGCTTATATATCGGATGCCTTGTGTTTGCTGTTGTACACAGCCAGTTCTGCTTAAGCCCCTAATTGCTCACACTTGTGTTTAAACTGCTTGTGAGCTCCTGGGGTGCATTGTGGACCTCGTAGGTTGCTATGAAGTGTGGTCCATACACTCATTGTCCCTATTCAAAGAAGTAGCTTCTGAAGATATAGGATGATTGTTTCAGTCTGACACTGTACTTAATTTCTTTACCGAGGTATGAAATCAATAATTAGAGAGCTCAGCAATATAGAATGAAGAGCATTAGCGATGTCAATACCCACATCTTACTAGATTATTATAAATTTGCTATGTTGTATAATGTTGATATTTATCTTTCTGTTTACATGGGCAATGTAAAGTATTGTATTGGTGAACACTCTTAATCTTAAATGCGATAGCTCCTCCGTTGAACTGTACCTGTTAGTCTTGACAAAGTATTCCAAATTGAAAATAAGCTCTCCAGATGGAAGAAAAGTGTTCTTGCTGCTGCTGGAGCTCCTATGAATTTCCTGGTTCAGCTTACACCCTATCTGCACCCTTAGCTGCTACAAAGTGGTGTTAATGAGGATTTTAGTATTAACCTAGCAGACTTTCTGACCTTTTACTAAAGTTCAGAGAAGCACTTTGCTCTTAAACACTGTCTGCAGTTCCTAGCATGAAAAAATCTCATCTGGTATTTAGAGATTTGTATTTCCTGATGCTTACAACAGAAGAAATTACTTCAGTAGTGCAGTCCTAAGATCCTAGCCTGGCACTGAGATTTATAACCTGGTTCTGGTTCTTGAGTTTTTAAGGACTATAATGTTGCCATCCCCAAAGTCCTATAAAGCTGCTGAGTTTTAGAAATCAAATTTGTACATGTATACACACATAGACAGCTGATCAGGACAAGTGTTCCCAGTAGAGAGCACTGCAATAGGCATGACAGAAGCATTTCAACATCTTAGGAACAGATACATGTACTTCATAGTATGAGAATCTTGCAAGTCTACTCTATTTTCTTCTCAAGTACTTGGTTCTCTGCAAGCTGTAAAGTGCAGCAAGTCTTCTGCCTGAAAGTGCAGGGAAATGCTGGCTCTCATTCAGTCATCCAGTTAGACCTCATGACATGATACAGTGTAGCTCAATTTGTCCTAACATCGTGTAATGCCTTATGATAGATTTTCTCTTCTCCTGGAGAGAAACATGACAGATGGTATTGGACCTACATTAATTTTTTGGGCAGCCAAAGCCCTGTATGAAATTCAAAGGTAGCATGCAGATGAATGCAAATACACGTGTAGAAACCCTGGTTGTGCAGTGCCAGGGATTGGTGTTTGACACCTGGTGTGTGGACAGGAGAAAGGTAGAGTACACATCAAGATCTCCTAAGATATTGTGCAGGGACTTGGCACTTCCAAACCACAGCATCTCATCTGCATTAGGCAGATTTTTTTTTTTTTTTTTAAAGGGAGCTCGATCTGACTTTTGGTTATTATCAAAAGCATGTTAAGTGACAGTAGCACTAGTGTGCTCTGCCTTGCAAAACAGTGTTTTGACTCACACCACTTCTATGCAATTAAGATCTGACTACTTCCAGGGTGGGACACAGATGTCTAATTTGCTCATTGCTGCATCTCATACTGCCATTCATAAATGAAACAAATATATTAAAAGAAAAACAACGCAGATGTAGTTATGCATTTAGCAAAATAGTTCTTAAATTCACCTAATGAACATACTTTACTCTTTTTTACACTTTGTGTTTTTCAGATTCATTCATGTTTTCCAATTTGAATCCCTTTGAGAATCCCTGGGCAATGAATTCCAAGGTAAGAAAAAACATCCATCAATTGCTGTATCTCTGTATTTCTGCACACTTGACTGAAGCTTGTCAAGACTTGCTTATACTGGGCCAGGTTGCCTGGAGAGGTGGTAGATGCCCCATCCCTGGAAACATTCACGGCCAGGCTGGATGGGGCTCAGGGCAGCCTGATCTGGTGAAGATGTTCCTGCTCATGGCAGGGGGTTGGACGAGACGACCTTTGTAGGTCCCTTCTGACCCAAACTATACTATGATTCTATGATAATGCTCACTGTTAAGTGTGAGAAATAACCTAATCATCAGAAAAGAGTTTTTGGAAGGTGTATTGTCTGTTTATTAAAGTGCTCACGCATCACTTATGTAGCAAATATTAATTCAAACATTTTCTGGGTGTGATTTTGTGTATATTTGTGTGACTGTGAAAAATGATCTTGGTGTGCTTACTGTAAGTCTAGTTCTGTGGAAAATCTGTCTGCTGTTTTGGGTGGCAGGTCATAACTGGCTCTGAAATCTTAACTTCCAACACATCAAAGGATTGCCACAGTGAACTGTCAGATTAGCTCAACCTACTTGGCTACTAAAGGTTAAAATATGCATCAGTGCTTATGGATCCAAAATTAATTATAATTGTGTGATTTTAAGAAAGACTTTGATTCAGAAGGGGACATCTGCAAGGAGCTCCTTAACTGCACTTTTTTAAACACAGTTTATCAATGTGACACTTAAACTAAGACACAATGTTTTTAATGGCACAGGTGGAGACTTTGTAGCGTAATGAACCCTCTAAGCAACTATTTTTGTTTGGTTTTTAATGCCCCAGACTTAGAACTTGAGGACCTAGTTCTATATGTTGTGCTGCACCAAGGTTTGGACTGTCTCCTATTTATGAATGCCTTATGCTCTTTTGTGAATGTAGAGCAGAAGTGTTATTTAGCCTAATTTGGGATCAGGATTATTAACAAAAGATATGTAGAACATAGAGGGAAAATGGGCAACTTCAATTTTTTCGTTGTAGTTACACTACCATAACACTGGACTGACATGGTAATACATCAAAATCTCTCGAATCTTTCACTGATATCAAGCATTCATGTTTTATTGACTGGCTGATCTCTACCATTAATCATAATTTGCTTTAAGTTTGCACTACGGTGGTCTGTTTTTAACTGGAATATGACTGTATGACGGAAACTACTTGGCTGTGTTTGAGGTGCAATGAAGCTACTTGCTCAAGTAAAACTTTGTTCTTGTTTAACAGTTCTTTGAACTTGATTCTAAATATCTTGTATAACTAGCATATAGATTCAAAGCCTGTTCAAAGTCAACTAAAAAGTGATTGCAGGATTTAGAGGGCTTAAAATCAGGTCCTGAGAGCTGGAAAAACAAATACTCCTTTTCTGCAAACATATTTGAAAGCACTTCCACTGATTTTAACATGTAATATGAGCACCTATGTCTACATGCTTATAGGACTGGGCTTCAGTGACATAACAAGATGTAATATTTTAAAAGCTACTGAAACAGAAAGAGGAGAAAACTGTTCTTGTACCATGCACAAAGTCAAGGACAGGCATGAGCAAGGCAGTCAGAACCATTCAATGTGGTTTGGATTTAGTTCGTCAACACTTTAACTTCAGGCTTCTGTAACTTCATAAAACATTATCTACTTTTTTTTTTTAAATTCCTCTAATGGTGTACTTTGATATTTCTGATAAATTACACTACCTCGCAACAAACTGAAAGGTAGAAGCAGGTTGAGCACAAATACATGGGAAAGCAATTCTGAACTTCCTCCTGCCCAACACATTCCTGAGAGAAAAATTATAACTGAACACATTTCTCATTCCATTTATTTTAATGGGAAAATTTGTTTTCCTTCCAGGAACATTGATAGAAACAGCGTACAATCTCTGAGTTTTACACAGACCTTGTATGCTGGCACTGTTCCTTATAGAACAAATGCCTGGATTTGATTAAGTGTGGAAAAAAATGGAAATTTTGTGAACTTTGCATGCTTGTGTATATATGTAGATGTACACAGGTTTCAGTGGGTAACTTAGGTCATTGGTTACACCGTTCTGCCAAAGAACAGAATTTGGCATAATGGTTTTGAATTTATCAAGAAAAAAAACCCAAACCTTCTATTCATAAGTGATTATTCAGCAACATCTTTGTTACCAATTAGTCCAGTTATATTTGCCCAGAAATATCCTATTGGCTTTAGGAAAACAAGCTGGATGTATTTAGCTTCATGAAAGGACAAGTCCCAGTAAAAGTTTGTTAGTGTCAACCACACCAGGGGCTCAGTCCTCCAGAGAACACTTCCGCAGAGTACAGAGCTGCTGTCTAGTGTACATGGGAACTTATGAGGAAGTCCTTATGTTTAAAACAAACAAAAAAAGCCATTGATAAACTAATAGCAAATTATTGTATAAACCTTGTACTAAACCAGAGAAAGGTACTTGGTCTCCCTATGCACTAAGAAAGATACCAGAACACAAGCAAAACACTAAAGAATGAAAAGTTCAGTCCTATTTTACAGTAGTTAAGAGTGGGTAACAATTAATCTTCAGGCACGATGAGACACAGTATGTTGCTGATATTTTCCTGAAGAATTTGAAAAAATCATAAACAGTAAACAAAGCTTTTAAGCAACTTGTGCCGTCAATAAAATAGTAAGCTAAATGTGCAAAATATTTAAAAGGACAGAAGTCATTCCAACAGAAACCTTATATTTTTAAAAATCCGGTAGCATTTTTATCTGCTGTCCTCAGCCAAGAGCCTGAGCAAGGACTGAGCACCTGCAAGTGAAAGCTAAGGCCTCCTTAGAATTAAACCTTGCAAGAGGAGTCAAGGACAACAGAAAGAGCTTCTTCAAATACATTGCAGATAAAACTAACACTAGAGGCAATGTAGGCCCACTGATGAATGAGGTGGGTGCCCTGGTGACAGAAGATACAGATGAGGCAGAGTTACTGAATGCCTTGTTTGTCTCTGTCTACTCTGCCAGAGGCTGTCCTGAGGAGCCCCGTACCCCTGAGGCCCCAGAGGAAGGCAGGACAATGGAGGAGTTTGCCTGTGTTGGTGAGGACTGGGTTAGGGAGCAGTTAAGCAATCTGGACATCCATAAATCCATGGGTCCAGATGGGATGCACCCGCGTGTCACGGTCCATTCGGTGATAGACTTGTGATGGTTTGTTTACCTTGATCTCGAGGTGCAAAATTAAGGCAACCAAAATGCCAAGGGGTTATAATTCAATCAAGCAGTGTTGCTTTATTAATTTGCCCATAAAGCGGCATGCGATAGAGAGAGTAGAGAAAAAAAAAGGAAAGGTAAAAAGAAAAGGGCAGAATGAGGTTTGGTTACCACCAAACGAGTTCCAAAGGCGTCCCTCTGGTCTCAGGTCCCGTAAGAAGAGTCTCTGTCGTGATCCAGGATCCTTCGGTGGGGAGATCTCCATGATGTCCCGTCAGGAATTGTCTTTTATGCTTCTCCACCCCCCCTTCACTCCCATAGATCGAGGCCAGTCTCCGCCTTTGTTGCGCAATCCAGGCTTAACTGTGCAGGCCCAAAAAGTCCTCACTTCACTTGCCAGAACCCGTCTGCGCCTGCGGTGCCTCGGTTCAGGGGTCTCTTGCTGGTCCATTGGGTGACCTCAAGACCCTTGGTGAGCCTCTGCACATGCTCTCCTTCATTGGCCTCTGTTACAGGGAGGAGGTGGCGGGCAAGTCTGGCTCAAGCAACAGGTGAAAATCCATCTTCTGGACGGCAATTATTGTCCCCAGGTCAGAGAGACTTTTGTAACACAGTTCCTCTCAGGAGGTGGGGGGCAAGTTTGGCTCAGGCAGCAGGTAGAGTCCATACAGCAGCCATTGTTACCTGTAGCCCCCCAAGGTCGGAGAGACCTGCACAACACAATTCCTTGCTTCAGGCCTCTCTCCAAGTCGTTGTCGAATTCTTTCTATCAGTCCATCTGTTCTCCAAGTCCCTGATGGCGATGTTCAGGCAAAAACTGTTCTTTGGACCGACTCTTACACCGCGGGTGCTGAGGGAGCTGGCTGAAGTCATTGCTAGGCCACTCTCCATCATATTTGCTAAGTTGTGGGAAACAGGAGAGGTGCCTGAGGACTGGAGGAAAGCAAATGTCACTCCAGTCTTCAAAAAGGGCAAGAAGGAGGACCCGGATAACTATAGACCGGTCAGCCTCACCTCCATCCCTGGGAAAGTGATGGAACACCTTATCCTTAGTGCCATCTCAAGGCATATCAAGGATAAGAGGGTCATTAGGAGGGGCAGTTGACATGGCTTCACCAAGGGGAAGTCGTGCTTGACCAACCTCATAGCCTTTTATAAGGACATAACCAGGTGGGTAGATGATGGCAGAGCAGTGGATGTGGTCTATCTTGATTTCAGTAAAGCATTTGACACAGTCTCCCACAGCATCCTCATGGCTAAACTGAGGAAGTGTGGACTGGACGATCAGGTAGTGAGGTGGACTGTGAACTGGCTGAAGGAAAGAAGCCAGAGAGTTGTGGTCAGTGGGGCAGAGTCTAGTTGGAGACCTGTATCTAGTGGGGTCCCTCAAGGGTCAGTACTGCGACCAGTATTATTCAATATATTCATCAACAACCTGGATGAGGGACTAGAGTGCACTGTCAGTGAGCTTGCTGATGACACCAAGCTGGGAGGAGTGGCTGACATGCCAGAAGGCTGTGCTGCCATCCAGAGACCTGGACAGGCTGGAGAGTTGGGTGGGGAAAAATGTAATGAAATATAACAAGGGCAAGTGTGGAGTCTTACATCTGGGCAGGAACAACCCCAGGTGCCAGTATAAGTTGGGGAGCGACCTGTTAGAGAGCAGTGTAGGGGAAAGGGACCTGGGGGTCCTGGTGGACAGCAGGATGACCATGAGCCAACACTGTGCCCTTGTGGCCAAGAAGGCCAATGGGACCTGGGGTGTATTAGAAGGGGGGTGGTTAGTAGGTTGAGAGAGGTTCTCTTCCCCCTCTACTCTGCCCTGGTGAGACCTCATCTGGAATATTGTGTCCAGTTCTGGGCCCCTCAGTTCCAGAAGGACAGGGAACTGCTGGAGAGAGTCCAGCGCAGGGCAATGAAGATGGTGAAGGGAGTGGAGCATCTCCCTTATGAGGAAAGGCTGAGGGCGCTGGGTCTCTTGAGCTTGGAGAAGAGGAGACTGAGGGGTGACCTCATTAATGTTTATAAGCATGTAAAGGGTGGGTGTCACGAGGATGGAGCCAGGCTCTTCTCGGTGACAACCAATGATAAGACAAGTGGCAATGGGTACAAACTGGAACACAGGAGGTTCCACTTAAATTTGAGAGGAAACTTCTCAGTGAGGGTGACAGAGCACTGGAACAGGCTGCCCAGGGAGGTTGTGGAGTCTTTGTTGCTGGAGACATTCAAAACCTGCCTGGACACATTCCTGTGTAACCTCATCTGGGTGTTCCTGCTCCGGCAGGGGGATTGGACCAGATGATCTTTTGAGGTCCCTTCCCATCCCTAACATTCTGTGAAACTGAATAGGAATGGTCCCAAGCAAAGTGGAAACTGCCTAGGCTTAGCAGTGAGCAACCATCCTCAAGTCTGTGTGGTTTTGCCGATTCTCCCCTTTTTGCTGGCTGCACATAGCACAGACCGTATGCCAGGTTTGGGGGTGAAGGGAGAAAAATTCTGTCTGTACGAAGAGATAAATATCAATAGCCTCTTTTAGAGCACAAAGGGGTGGTCATGTTGGCTTTGAAATTCTGCAGATTGCCCCTTTCCACACTGAATTCGCTTCCGTCTCCGCGGGGAACTTGCATTTTGGGTTTTCAGCCGGATAGTTGCAGACGAACAGGCGCTTCCTGGAGTCATGCAGCCTTCTCTACCCTGGCAGCGGGGCGAGCCCTCTCCCCGCCCGAGGAGCCTCGGCCGAGCCCTCCTTAGGTGCCTGCTCCCCGCTGCCATCTCCCCAACTCTGCCTCGCTCCTCCTGATCTGGTCGCTCCCCCTCTCCTGCCGCATCTACCTGTCCTTATTTTCCGCCCTTGATCTCGCTTCATCCTCTCGCTGTCGCACCGCCCGAGGGAGCGAGTCTGCGGCCGTGCCTGCACCGGGGGAGGTCCGGGGGCAGAGGCGGGCTTATTCGGGTTTTTCGTGCCCCAACCCGCCCCTTGCCGCCGCGGCAGGCGTACGGGCGCCTCCGGAGCCCCAGCCGGGGGCAGTGGTCCCCGCTGCAGCGCCGGGGGAGGACTCTTCTCCTCCTCCACCCCAGGGCGGTGCTCCGGCACTTTAGTGGCGGCGGCAGGGCTGGGGGCGGCGCAGAGCGCCCCGCAGCAGCCGGGCCATGGCCGGGGAACCCCGAGAGCTGCCGGCCGCGGCAGCGCTGCTGCTGCTCGGCTGCCAGAGTGCGCCAGGCGTGGCGGAGCCCCCGCTGGAGCCTGATGTCTCTGCTGGCCTGGTTTCCACGAAGGGGCTGCGTGTCTCCCTCGGCCGCTCCGTCTCGCTAGACCCGGTGGCGGACCTGGTGCTGCGGGTGCGGCCGGGGGACAGGTGCGCCGCGGCGGTGCTGGGGAGCGGGCCGGGCCCGCAGCCCGCCGGCGCTCTGGATCCCCAGCGTTTCTCCTGCGCCTTCTCCCGCGGCAGGTCAGCTACACCCACTTCAGGGCCCGCAGCCCCGGCCGGTACCGCCTGCGCCTCCAACTACGCTACGACTCGCCCCGCCGGACTCTGGCCGTGCCATTCACGCTGGAGGTAGAGGTGCTTTTCCAGGAGCTGCGCCTGCTCAGCCGCAACCCCGTGGAGAAGCTGCGGGGGCTCAGCGCCCCCCTGGACGACAAGGTGTTGGGCTTCCCCGAGGGGGAGCCCGGCCGGTGCTGCTGCCTCACCCTGCTGCCCCCTGCCCGCCTACGGGCGGCTGCTGGGCGCCGAGGGGCGGTCCCTGCCCGCCGGCTACAGCGGAGGCTGCTCTGCCGTGCTGCAAGCGGCCATCCGCTACCGGCACACGACAGTCACCGCCTGCTCTGCCCGGGACGGCATCCCGGCACGGGTGTCCATGCTACCTGCGGCCAGCCGGGGGGAGCAGGAGTACTTCCAACACACCGCCCAAGCCCAGTTTCTTGGCGTTGCTCATGATGGAGGTGAACCAGTTTGCTCTCACTGCCCTTACCCTGGATACGTTGGCTGCTGAGGACCTGGAAACCACCCAAGACCTCCTAGTCTTCAATCTCACCTCCCCCTGGCCCACTGACCCACAGCAGCAAGGCTTCCTGCTCAGCACGGATGACCCCAGCAGCCCCCTTGTTGCCTTCTCACAGCAGGAGGTGAGGGAGCTGAAGATTGCCTACCAGCCACCTACCCCAGACTCAGACCAGGATCAGCTTTTCTAGGTGGAAATGGAAGTGCTGGACCCTGATGGTGCCTCCTCAGAGCCTTTTGCTTTCATGATCCTGATAAAACCTGTGAATACGCTGGCCCCTGTGGCTACTTTCAATTGTGTGGCTGGCCCACAGCTGATGCTCTTTGAGGCCCAGTCATGGCCCCTGTCTGGCAACTTGGAGATCAGTGATGAGGACAATCTGAAAGAGGTGAGGGTCTGGGTCACACGAGGCCTGTTATACAGGGAGCTCAAGGTCCTGGGTGTACTGCCCAACCACAAGTCCTTAACTGCTGCAGGGCTAGCAGCAGGACGGGTGATTTACCAGCATGATGGCAGTGAGCACAGCTACAGTGACAACATTGTTTTCTGCATGATAGATGGGCAGCACCAGGTTGAATTTCTGCACCCCCTCGCCATTGCTCCTGATGATGATCAGCCACCGCTGCTGAATACAGATCCCAGGCTGGTGCTGAGTGAGCACCAAACTGTCCAAATTTCACCTTTTGTCCTCAATGCTATGGACATTGATTCTGATGATGCCTCTACCGAATTTGTCCTGGCTGGGGACTCAGCAGTGTCGCTACTGGACTCCTCCCGCTTTGGTGAGCTGTTGCTGTGTCAGGCAGAGCAACCAGCATCTTACGACAGCAAAGAATGCAGATCAGAGTTGGAGCGTGACTCCTCTTCCTCCCCATGGCACTCTGTGGTGGATGAATGTGTGTAGGAGAGGGTGGTGAGTGAGTGGCTGCAGCAGGACATCCTTGATGGGAGGCTGTTCTTCAGGCACACGGGAGCTCACAGCACCAGCCCAGTGATGGGCCGCATTGTGTTTCAGCTGCAGGATGACCAAGACCCCCCCTAACCAGTCAGGGGAGCATGTGCTCACTGTTCAAGTCCAACCAGTTGACAACCTGCCACCTGCACCCAGGTGCTAGCCTGCAGATGACAGTGCAGGAGTACCAGCTGACTGTCTTGAAGAAGTGCTATTTACAATACACTGACCTGGATATGGATGACAGGGAGCTGAAGTACACTTTACTGACACCCCCCAACTGACACAGATGAGAACAACTCTGTGGTGACTGGGGACCTTGTGTTGGCTGACAGTCCTGAGATGGCCGTTATGCGCTTCACCCAGGCCCAGGTCAACCACCACAAGGGATCAACCCCCTGATCGGGAGCTGGGGATCGCACCACGGGTGGCTCAGTTCTCATTCCTTGAAGAGGACTCAGCTGGCAATTCCGTACAAGGTACCTTTACTCTCTTCCTTCAGCCAGTGGACAACCAGCCACCTCAGATCACCAATACTGGCTTCACAGTGCTTGAGGGAAACAGCTTCCTTCTCACCAGCAATCAGCTGGATGCCACAGATGAGGACACATCTACAGACCAGATTGTCTTCACTGTAACTCAAGTTCCAGAACATGGCCATCTGTGTTACCTGGAGGAGAGTCTGATGGTGCAAGGCGAATCTTTCCTGCTAGATGATATTGCTGGTGGGCACATCTCCTATGAGCACAGTGGTGGTGAGTTTGCCAGTGATTCTTATCAATTGCAGCTGAGTGATGGAGTCCATCATGTGCCAATCATGGTCAAGATTGCTGTGCAGCCTGAGGATGATGAAAACTCAAGCATCACTCTCCCTGGTGATCATAGGTGGGTGGGAGCAACCATTGATGTCCTGGAAAATGGTGCTACTGAAATTACCACATTGCTTTTCCAGGGTACAGATGAGATACAGATGACTTTGTGCTGACCTTCATTGTGCAGGATCCACCCAAGTTGGGTGACATCCTCATGGATGGAGTGCGATCAGAAAAGATTACTCAGCATGGCCTCATCAATGGAGTGGCAACCTATGCTCACACCAGTGGAGAGATTGCCTTGAAAAAGAGATATGACTCCTTCGGTCTCACCATTTCTGACCTCTCTAGTGAATGGGTGGTGAGAGGCAGCACAGTACCAAGGGTGCGTGTTGCTGTGACTATATTTGCCGGTGGACAGCATTGCATCTGAAGTGATGGTTGTGGCAGAGCCGCTCAGCGTCCTTGAGGGAGGGAAGAGTACTCTAACTCTGGGTCAGCTGGATGTAGGGGACATAGATACTCCCAGAGATGACATCTTGTGCATTGTGAGAGTTCAGTCCACTTCGGGATATTTGGAGAATGTCTCTCCAGCCCCAGGGTCCGAGAAGTCTAGAGCCGGTGCTGCTATTAGTGCTTTTTCCGTCAAAGGTGTTCATCTGGGTCATGTCAACTACATGCAGAGCATTCGCAAAGTGTGGAGCCCAGACGGGATAGATTGACTTTCCAGTGCTCTGATGGTGTTAACTTCTCACCTCACCAGTTGTTCCTCATTGTCATCATCCCTACCAACGATGAAAAGCTGGAGCCGTTTGTGTGTGAATTCATGGTGCTTGAAGGGATTGAGCCTGGTGATTGATACCCCAGTCCTCAATGGAGTCGATACAGACATGCCTCCAGATGAACTGCGTTTTGTTATTGCTGCTGCTCCTAGGCATGGGCAGATTGTGCAGCAGCTGTCTGCAGGCACTGTGTCTGTTCACAGTTTTACCCTGGAGGAGATCCAGGAGGCTTCCAGCATTGTGTATGAACATGATGACTCAGAGATGAAAGAAGATAGCTTCCAAATTCAGCTCACTGATGGGCACTACACAGTGGAGCAGAATGTACCGATTATGGTGATCCTGGTAGATGATGAGACTCCCAGGATGGCAATCAACAATGGTCTGGAAGTAGAGATTGGCAAGTCAAAGGTCATCTCTAGTCAAGCCCTTAAAGCCACAGACATCGATTCAGAGGACAAGACCCTTGTTTATGTTATCCATTTGGTGCCTGTGCAGGGTTTCTTACAGCACCTGAACAGAAAAGGAGAAGTGCTATGCAACATTACACAAGGCACAAACTTCACACAAGATGATTTAGACCAGGGTTTTATCTGCTATGTTCATACTGGCCTACATGGAGTGCGTGATCTGATTAAATTTGATATTACTGATGATATTAGTGCCTTGATAGACAGGTACTTCTATATTACCATTGGTAGCATTGATATAGTCTTCCCTGAGGTGATCAACAAGGGGGTAACTCTCAAAGAAGGTGGAAAGGTGGCACTCACAACTGATCTACTCAGCACAAGTGATTTCAACAGTCTTGATGAAAATTTGCGCTTCAGTGTCACCCAGTCCCCAGCCTGGGGCCATCTAGAGAACTCAGACAATCCTGAGGTACCTGTTATTTCCTTTACTCAAATCCAACTTGCTGGCAACAAGATTTACTACATTCACACTGCAAAGGACGAGGTGAAGATGGACAGTTTTGAGTTTTAAGTTACAGATGGGTGTAACCCAGTCTTCCGTACCTTCAGGGTCTCTATCATAGATGTGGACAATACAAAGCTAATTCTAACTATTGGTGACCTGGTTACTGAAGAAGGAGAGACCAGGCTGATCACCCCTTTTGAGCTGACTGTGTAAGACGGGGACACTCCTGACCATTTACTTCTTTTCACAGTCACTCAGATTCCTGTGCACGGCCAGATTTTTGTACAACAACAGCTACCCAGTCACCAGCTTCATCAAACAAGACTTGAATGACAATCTTACCAGCTATGGACATGACAGTACAGAAACCAAACAGTTTCTCCTTTTCTGTAACTGGTGGGACCCACACAAACTTTTATGTTTTCCCTGACACTAGCAAGGAGATTCATCAGCCCCAGATGATGAAGATTCAGATCACTTCACTGGACAACAGGGTGCCCCAGTTAGTGGTGAATAAGGGTGCCCCTACTCTGAGAAGACTTCAGCTGGGCACCTGGGCTTCCCAATCACTAGTAAGGCACTGAAGGCAGAGGATCGAGACAGTCCACATAAGCTGTTGAAATACAAAATAATTGGTGGGCCAGAGCATGGCTTCATCATTAACACTGACCTTGGAATTGAGACCATTAGAACATTTATGCAAGGTTGGTGCTGATGATTGTATTTGCTTATAAGCATTGGGCTCAATGAACTGTTATTTTGTGTTGTTATTTGAATCTGTGTTTCTGGGGATTTAGAAAGTAATGTCTTTCAAACTACGAAGTATATTAAAATGATCAGAGTTATAATACATGAATTTTAGAAATGAAGCTTCGTTTTACCTTTGGAGACAAAATAGAAAAGTTCTGTGTTATACGTGCACGCATTAATGTGTGTGTGCTAAGTGTAGATCTTACTGTGTACATAGCATGGTACTGCTCGTAAGAAGATAAAATCTGAAATGGTGCTTTGCAGATCCAGCACCAATTTCTTTTTGATGACTGAAGTACCCATTTGCCTGCCTGGA
Source organism: Caloenas nicobarica (assembly GCF_036013445.1). Lineage (NCBI taxonomy): Eukaryota > Metazoa > Chordata > Aves > Columbiformes > Columbidae > Caloenas > Caloenas nicobarica. The sequence goes on along the minus strand of NC_088248.1, from coordinate 21,034,468 downwards.
AATTAAATCCAGGCTCAAAAATCACTAGTCTTCAGCAAAAATTGTTCCGAAAGGCTTTTAACATTTCTGTGCATCACTGGATCTAGTATTTAAAAAAAAAAAGACAGGCACACCCAGTATAGCCTCAGTACTTTGGGTGACAATTTGTGTTTCTGTTCCACAGAGAACGCTGAGTATGTAAGGAGACCTCCTTTAGGTCAGCTCTACCAAACCTGTGCAGACAGGAGAGCCTCAGAGCATGGTGGGGCACAGTGACAGCAGCCAGACGCCCTGTAAGTGTCCCTGTGCTCTGGGTGATCTTAGGGAGTTTGTTGGGTTCAGGGCTGTCATTTGTCCATCCTGGATAGAACGGTACATTGAAACCTTTCACAAGGAAATTTCCAGCCTAGACTTTACCTGTCTCCAACGTACTTTGACTATCAGCAGTGGGGACAACAAAATTTTTATTAGCCACTGTAACAGGATTAGAGGTTTCCGTTATTTTTCTGTGCTCAGGTATGTTGCCTTTCTTTTGCAAGAGAAAGCAATCTGGGGAGAGAAAAAAACCTTTATCTCCATTTTATGTATTTATCTGTAGCTACCAGACAGATTGTAGCTTTAAGATTATGACAGCGCAATTTGCACTTCATCTGCCAAGCTACACTGTTGTGAAAATCATTTGCCATTCATTCAACAACATTTCATACATTTTCAGTTAACAAAAAGCACCCAAATCTGCTGTACCAGAACAAAAGCAACGGGTATCCCTAGGGAAGTAAGTCTTTTAGTAGATCAGAATTAGCTCTAGAACAGCTTAATGCTGATGAGAGTATAAAGAACATTTAGATTACATCCCAGACGTTTTTGTATCGAATGAAATTGTTGTTTATTTAACTAAAATAAAAGCAAAAGAAGATGACTTCTCTGAACTCTTCATATTGATGAAATGGGGTACAGGTTAATAGACCTGCAACTTTAGGGTAATAGAAATATCCTGATGGTTTTCCCCTCTTCTCTGGGAATATTGAAGCAAAGTTGTATTGACTTTTAGCGCTATTTGTGATTTGCTTGGTATGTACTCATATTCACTCCCAATGTACCTGCAAAAGTTTTGTGTGTTATGGAAGAGCTTAAAAAACTGATTAAAGTGAAACAGATTTTTTAGAAATCAGCAGCAACGTAATTCTTCCTAATGTGCTGAAACAAGAACGTGACTTTAGTATTGAAAAATAAACATTTAGAGTAAAACTATATCTCACTGTCTTTTTGCCATTTTTCTTTGAACTAGTAACTAAATTTGTGTTGCTGAGTATAGACCAGTGTAGGAATCCATGCTACATTATGTAAGTTTGGTTGCTGATATGCATTATCCACAAATTAGCCAGCTTATTAGTAAGTAATCAAATAGTAAAGGTAGAATGAACTGTGTCCAATACTCTGCAGATAAATGCTATGATGATTCATTTAGCATATTCTTTTTTTAGCTGATACTGGTGAAATGAAGATCAGCTACATCCTGAAGGACGGTTATAATGTGACATCTTGTATTTCTCCATTGAAGATATAGGTAAGCTTAAGATATTTAATTATACATATCTTTGAATTACATCATCTGGAAGATTGTTCAGATTGCATAAACAAGTCGTATATTATTTCTTTGTAAGTAAAATGTAAAAGTGACATGAACACATAGGAACACAAATCAGGATATTTTATTCATTTTAACATGCAGAGTGATGCAAAAAGATGGACCCAATTTCAAAGCAGCATGATTTCAAATTGGGTCCAGCTTTTTGCAACACCCTGTGTAATGTCACAATTAATGCAAACTGCAATGGCAAGCTATGGACTCTTTGTGGGAGATACTGTTGTCACGTTACTGTTTGTTCAGTGGCCTCTATGGAGAACTGTTGCCGGTGACAGTCAGTCCATTGTGGTTAGCTGGGCACGTTACAAAAATTCGTCTGTTCAATGTGGAGCGTTGGTGGGTTTGGAATCATGGCCAACTACTGAATCAAAAGAGAAAATGAATGCTAAGTTTTGTTAAATGAGAGTTCAGTTGATCTAGATCATGGCTGAGATTCTGGTGAAATGGTAAGACAGGCTGGTTAAGTCTATTTTGCTTTTATTTATACTGAAGCACATCCTTGTTTTGCATAGATTGTTATTGTTTCTGAGTCTTCAGTAGGCCAGTGATTATTTATATCAACTGATATATGTATTTTCCTTTTTTTTTCCGTAATTCTTTGATGATTCTTGTTTCGAAATATGTTCTGTTTGTGTATTTTTTTTCCTCCATAGGCTGCAGTATTTTTCCCCAATCATTAGCATGAATTAAGTTTACTGAGAATTCATCAAAATTTTACATAAGTTCCTTTTAATTAAAGGGAGACAGGAAGATCTGTAAAATAAATTTGCAATTCAGTTGAACAATGTCTGTGTAAGGATCTGCCTTCACAATAATCTCTGTAAACTGACTAGTTTGATGTAATCCCAAGTGCACAGAACATGTCAAAATAGCATTCTAACACAGCATTTGACGGAAGTAAGTATTTCCTGTCAGGCCTCAAAACAAGTCTGAAACACAATTAAAATATTTTGTCCAAAATTGGCAGACTCAAAGAAGTCTGCATTGATAGTATGAGGATGGTCACTGGAAAGCCATAGCTACCTTGAGTTTGCTGAGGCTTCCTATTCTAATGTTTGCAAACCAGAAAATGTATGTCTTGATCTCTTGAAAACCAGTTATTACTTTCTATTATATCTATAATTAGTCTGTTTCTGTTCTCGTAGTGGTATAAATAACCATAGTTTTCTGTCCACCATTTGCTATAAACCAATCCAGCCAGTGGTAAATATGTGCTTGAGAAATAAGCATTCTGTTATGAATTAAGAACTACCCACGCTTTGATTAGCTGAGACATTTTGATGAGCTGAGATGAACCTGTTCATTTTATGACTTGAAGATGAATGTGAGCAGCTTGGTTAGAACTTCCACTGTTTTCTTTATCTTATCTGTAGAGCAACACTTACTATTTTTGGGCACTGCACTGAGAGTATCAGCAAAACAATGAAATGTGATTTGTTTATTTTTCAGTTGTCCAAGAAGTAATTGAACATTTGGCACCAGTCATTTGGTATTGTCACTTTGCTCATATATGAAAGATTATGTACCTTAAGGGATGTTAAAAATATTTTCAATATTAGATGAACTGCACCTCTGGTTCATTGCGATCCTGTCAAGGACAAGCTTCTCATGTTTACAAATGAAGATAGAATAGTGGGCAGCTGGAAATGCACACAGTATTCATAGTTCGAAGGAAATTATTTCCTTTCTAGCTAAGGTTTGGGTAAGCAAATCATTTCAATGAGGTGTAGTTGCACCAGGCTACAGGGAGCTGGGAGACCTCTGTTTGGTAAGCAAAGAATGCACCAACCCATTCCCCATGGCTGGCACTTTGTATCCTTGACAGCTGGAAAGGTCTTTTCTTTTAGGAGCCAGTAGAGTAATCGGCAGACAAAGCTATGACAGACTGAAAATGGCTTTTGGTTTGTGCTTCCTCTGGTTATGCTGAAAGAAAAAGGTTCAACATTGGCCAGCTGAGGGGGATAGAAAAAATGAGCTAGATTTCGCAAGCCAATTATTTTCTAGCTCTTTTTGAAGTAGCTTGCAATCGATGCAATTAAAATCAAATGGGGCTATTCATTTACAAAAGACTGGAGATATATTCCTTGTCTATTTTTGCTTACCCTTCACTTAGCACACAGGAGAGATTTCTGTGAACAACTACCTGTGTTTCTTACAGATACCTTATTTTGCTGTCACTTGATGAATATACAAGTCTTTCACTGATTGTGGCATGACTAAGTGGGCTAATGTAATAATGATGAGAAACAATGGGGAAAAAGAAATGACATGGCTGAACAGATGGTAATTATTTTTCCTTATACACCCAGGGACACAAAGGGAGTCAGTTACTAGATGTTTTCATTAATAGCTCTTTCAGTCTCTGCTAAATGAAGTGATACTTTCAGCTAGATTACTCCATCATCTCTCTGTTCCAGTTATCACCAAACAGAATAAGAAAAGCTGTAGCAATAAGTGTGCATAGCTATGCTTGTAATGAAACGTACTGACTGAAGGGCTGTTGGATATTGATGTGACTGGCACTACAGGAAGACTACATGGATACAGGAAGGTGTGCTGAGCGAGTAACATCTGGAAATTCACTTGAAACTTGTTTGGTGTGGGCAAGAAGGTTGAAAAGTCAATACTGTCATTACTATTATAGCACAAGGAAACGCTTTTAAAAGGAATTTTATTTGGATTAGTCTTTTGATGGCTTTGGTGCTTAGAGATACATTAAACATATTCCCTCAGGGGCATTTACCTCCAAAGGGAATGCCTGAAAGGAGGCACAACTCTAATAGCTGTTGTATGACTGAGGAAAAAGTACCTGAAGGCCCAGCAGGAGGAGAGAATGTACACTGATTTAGTGGAGTTTGCAACTGTTTCAGCAACATTCAAGAAAGAGTCTGCTATTTTCTATTTTTTATGTTCTAGCTTGTAGAATCCTCCCAAAAGCCTTTAATTTTGCATCAGTACAAAGGAAACTCTGAGCAACGAAATGTGTGTACGTCTACCAAATGTGAGGAGAAAATACGTGCATTTTTCTCTGTCTTGTCACTTCCCTTGCATAAACACAATCAGGTTAGTCCAGTGCCTTTCCACCTGGTTTATGTTCAGTGATGTAACTCTCTTATTTACCTGTAGAGTTTGCCTTTTTTATTTTGTAGTTTTCCAGTACACTTAAGCTTTTGACACTCCTGTTGTTGCTGCCCTCTAGACTTTGTTTTCAATTAGTGCTGCCAAAAGAGTAATGAGAGCTTGCTGGTACTCAAAGCTATAATGTTTTGCTAATGTGAACTTTGTGGGACTAGCTCAGGCTTCTTTCAAACCTTGAGTGGAATGTGATTTTAAAACTTAGAATTCCCTTTGTGTAAATGAATCCTACTGAGAGGTACTAAAGTGTTTTTGCAATCCATGAAATATTAAAGAAAATCTTGTACCTATGTACTTCTAGCTACTCAAAAATAGCTCCATAGGAAGAAAAATATGTCATAGGATCTGAAGTATGAATTTGCTCTGTGCATTTTGCTTGAAGGGGTCCCAGGTCTGTGGGGTGAAAATCTGACCCCACTAAAATTAACAGGAGCTTTGCTATTAATTTTAGTTTGCTTGGGATTTCACTTAGAGGCCTTCTCACCTGTATTCAATTAATGCTACTGCAAAGAAATTGCATGAGAGAGGCGTGCTTGGGTGAAAACCCTGAGGAAAAGCTAGCAGTTCTCTGGTAGTATGTGATTTTTCCAGCTTTTTTCTTACCTTTTGCCTTTCAAAGACTTAGACTCTTCAGTCAGGGAGTTGACCCAGGGACTGATCCAAGCTTTCCTGAGGCTAATATAAGGAACCTCAGACTTTTATCTTTAAGCTTGTTAATGTTTTTCTAGGCAAGCAGTATGGCTCCTTGATTCTGGATGGTCTCTTAGTGTTTTAATTGAATCTGGTACCTAAGAAGATACAAGAATATAGGATTTTGTAATCTGTGAGCCACACACTTCTTGCAGATTCTAACACAGTATCATAAGTCATATGCTCGCTTATAACATCTAGGAACATTAAGATATCCAGTCACTTAAGAATAGGTATTCTTGTTAGTGCGTAATGTGCATGTGAAAAAATAATCTTTTGCCAGAATTAAATGGTGTTTTGTTATTTCCTTTGGTAACACAAACTGAAATATGGCAATTCCAGCAGATTGTTAGCAATCCTTGGCTTGAATTTGATCACTTAAACGGGCAGAATGTAGTTACTGGTCAAAATTAATATCCGATGACTGTATTTATCTAACACAACTGTCTACTCTTACATGTAAGTAATATCTCCTCTAATTTTACTAATGTTTTTACAAATCAACTTTGCAAGTCAGCGTACCATTCTCTTGCTAAAAATCGCTCCTTTTTAGTAGACAGGTTTTATGCATCTATCTCCACACACCCACAAATCTGAAAATAGTTTGTGACCTTGCAAAAGATGCTGCAGTGGTATAATTTCACCACTTTCAGACACAAAGGTGCCTCATTTAAGAAGCAAAGAATTTCCAACTGATTAGCCATCTCCAAGCAGCCTTTAAAAAAAACCCCAAAGCTATAGTTCTCCCAATGTAAGTTAAATAGAAGTGCTAAGGGTTTTACAAAAACTTTGTTAAAAAGTTTTAAAACATTAGTCAGCAAAGATGTATGAATTCTTATGCAGCAAAGCTTGCTGAATAAATTGCACTGCAGGAATCTTTTGAATTCAGTGGGAAAATGCTTTCCATTTTCACTGTGTGTTTGGTGTGCTCTAATTTGCTGTCACGCTTGACGGCACTGAGTGGTGCATTTTACCTGTGTTCACCTTAAGAATGAAAAGCCATTAGGGGTGGAGGCTTTATTTTGATACAATTTTTTGTAAAAGTATTATGGTTCTGCTGAAAGGAACCTCTGAGCATTTGTGGAGTTAAAACATTGAAGTGTTTCTGACATGGTTTTCATTCACCCCTTTATTTATTGCTGTTTCAAGATAGGAACTCTACAGTATTTTCAGGCTTCAGGTCATTACCCTGTTGTGGAACTTCAGCCAATGTCAAGTGGCTGGAGGATTCAGGAAACCTGAATCAGTCCTCATCCACTGGTCTTGCTATGGCTCTGCATGTGGCAATGATCTTTAAAACTGAGCAGGCATTTCACTAGGGAGTAAAAGGGAAGGCCTCTGAAGCATGAAAGAAACATGTCTTATGTTTCTGTGGTACCTCTTGGCACCTTTCCAAAATTTAGGCAGGCATCTATGGAGCCCGGTGGTCAGTCTTTCTACTTTCATTTATGGTTTGTTACTTCCTGTATTGATTTCCCTTGGCACGTTTATCACATTGCCCTTTCAAAAGCTTATAGTCTGTAAGGCACTTGTATTCTTATGATAGAAGATCATTGTTAAAAATCATGTTCTGTATATTGTTCTCGTGGTATTTTAGAGATTTGGCAAATTATTTGTATAGGTAACCAGACATGACAGCTTGCAAATGGATTGATAGCTGTTTGAAACAACTGATACTGTGAGGAATCTAAATTAGATCAGATGTATTAGGTAGGATTAGGATCAAAGCCCAGACGGACCATAAGTATACGCAAGGTGATGACTGGGTAAGGAAATATCTAAAGAAGAATTTATCATGTAAGTTTTGCTGGTTTATCAGTTCCAATAGCTTGCAGAATTCTTGAATGTATTTGTTATTGTGAAGCTTCGGTAGGATAGTCTTTAGTATATGGATAAACTGAAATCTGCACAATTTAGACTGTCTAATTAAATGAATTGGCTGATGTTCCTTCTTCGACAGTGGCAAGCAGTTTCTGTAATTAACCTGAACATGGAAATGAAGATGATTCCTTAGAATATAGTTTTTAATGTAACTAATACAAAAAAGAATGGTGGTAGAAGAACAAATTCCCACAGTACCATGACTTCTTTCAGGCCAAATACAGTCTGGAAAAGCAGAGACTTTATTATTAGATTTATCTACAAGGAACACCCATCCCTTTCTGCAGACAATGTGCTTCCTTCATAGTCTTGCATGTAATAAAAATCCAAGAACCATTGAGAGCAAAGTAGTGACAAGGAAGGTTCTCAATTCCTTTTTTTGATGAAGATTTTTTTCTGGCACAGAACTGGTTAGCCAAAACTTTACTTTCTGATCAAATTAATGTGAAAAATTACTGAAGAGCTCACTCTTAGCTTCCCTCAGTGTCATGTTCCTGGTTTTTAATTTTTTTTTAACTCCACTATTCTGATATTCCTTTGTTTCTGTCTATCTTTTTTTCTCTCTCTCCTTTCTCTTTTTTTTCTCTATTTCCAGACGAAGAGACTTTTGTGAAATAATAGCTAGCAAACTCCCATTTCCCATCTGTCTTGTATATATCTGTGTTGGACATAGGCCTGACTTCAGGGTAGTTTATTGTTGTTTGAGCTGCCCGATTATGTAAAGATTAATTTGTTCTTAAATTAAATTAGAAGTTAGACTTAACTCACAAGCAGAGTATTGAAGACTGTTATGTGGATGACCTCTAATCAATGTAGTTGTATCTCTGTAGTGATATAAAGTTGCTCTCACAAGCAACTGGACATTCCTTGGCTGGTGGTAAGGAGTATCTTTGTAGCACACATCCTTCTACGGTAGCTCTGTCTCAGTCCCTGTCCCATCTCTGCTTCTTGAACTCTTCACTTTTAAATTTTCCATCTTCTCCTAAAAGAGGAAATGTTTCTAAGTGGAATATGTTGGGGCTAGACTGCAGTTATCTACAACTGAGGCTGTTAGAATAACAGACAAAAATTAGACAAGCCTGTGATACAAAACTTATTTTATCATGATTATTCTCTTAATTGTACTGTTAAATGCAACTCCCTTCTACGAGCAAAACTGGTTATTTAGAAGTGCAGTGGTGATGGTTTGTTGCAAATACAAAGTTCTGTTTTGCCAGAACAAAAATTCTTGGGCTTCTTGTGAACTCCTGTACTTGAAAATGTTTACAGTCTCTGGAGCAGCAGTAAGTTTATTTGAGAGCTGCTTTTGCCATTTGATCTCTTCCATTGTGTTCATATATCAGAAAAACTCTAAGAATTTGGCCTAATTAATGGAAAACACATTCCCAGCCACGCAGGATAAACCATGTTCCTCTGTGCTAATACAGCAAATTGGAGCGTGGCTTTTGTGTTCCAGTGAGCTACACTGGTGTGGATGAATAGGATGTTATGGTGGCTTCCACTGGATAAATAGTTTTAGTATAGCGTCTCGTAGTGCAGCAAAGCATGTTATTGTTAGGCTCAAAGGACATATTTTTCTTGAGTTGGTGGCTTCCAGAAAGTGAAAGACTATATAAAGATATATAGTGTAAATAATGAGTTTTAACAGAAGGATACAATGCTTGATTTAGGTGGAGGATGACTGGGTCTGAGTAAAGATTACTAATTTATTATAAAGACAGGGCAAAGCAAAGCAACTGAGGCAAAGAACATGGGCAGAAACACTGGAGTCACAAACGGAGTCATGCTTTTTCCTGATCGAGAATATGGCTGCAAATTTTTATTTTTATTTATTTAATAAAATGCATGTAGTTTTTCTTATATTGAGAGTACACTGCAACTTTCCAGTCCTGCAGCAGGAGTGGGGAAGGATGGGCAAGAAAGGGCAAAGAAGGGCTACAACTTTCAGTCTCCTGATGCACGGGCTCGCCTCATGTTTCACTGAAGGCTCATCATTCTCAAATTACAAATCTCTTAGTCAACTTCCAGGTCTCTTGGAATTTGGGAGGATGAAAATATGAAATCCTCGTAATTGGATAAGATTTAAAAGCAGAAGACAAGGTAATTCAACCTGTGCCTGCCAACACTCCACAAGCTGCAATAATGAAAGTGCCTCCAACGAAATATGAACAACAGTGTGCCCGTTCCTTTGAAACCCTGTCCAATAACATCAAACAGGAAAAAAAGTCTTAAGTGTAAGCAGCTTTATGTAGATTCATTAAGGTCTCAAAATTTCTTGATGATAACTGAAATCAGGCATGAGTTGTAAAAGACCTATTAAATACTGATTTAAAAGCCATGTAAAAAGCTTTACTATGGCATGGTACCACTGTTTTGGATTTCTGCACTCAAAACCATGAGGTATACATTTTTGTTAGCTGATTTTTGCTCTTTTGATAGTGCTCTTTTCCAACACCTACAGTTTTTTTGCTATTTTCGACTTGCACATGCTTAAAAAGAGTGATACTATTCAGTAGCCATTTTTGACATGTATTCTGCACTTTGCATTTAGGTGGAGTTTTTTGTATGTTTGGGGGTTCTTTGTTTTGGTTTTCAAATGATTTTATAACTTTTTGTTTTAATTGTTCTTGAAAGTCAACTCTAAGGTCTTTTGAAATGCTGGCAGGACCTTAAAATGGAATTTATGTTATAATCAGTCTTAAAGTATTTCGGAGACTAGAGTGATGCATTTCTTTAGAAGGCCATTTCACCAATATTTGATATTTCTTTAAGCAGACTAAGAAAGATGACTTTTTCCTGAAAAAAGTGGTTTTTCTATGTTGATAGCCTATGCTGTCCTTTCAGCTATTGAGACAATGCAGGAGAGGAAAATCTACTTATCATGTCAAAAGTAAAGACAATATAAATCTTCTCATTTTGTGATTTGTGCATACAGTCTTAATTCTGTAGAAACAATCTCTAGAATTAAAATAATTTTTTTTAAAAAAAGTCAATTTCTTAATTTTTAGCCCAAAGTTATTGCTGATTATTTATGTATTTATTTATTTAAAGTTTCTTGGCAAATATTTGTGTGAGAACAAAATTTCCTTGAGTCTAGTCGCATAGCTGCCTACTGCTTGTCTGGGTAGCATGTTAGACTTGTGCATGCCAGCGAAGAAGGAAGATGAAAGAAGATTAGGGGTTAACGGCAGCTGGTTTAGCTGGTCTGCTCAGAACAGCCACTTCTTCCTTCTGAGGCAGAATGTTTACTTGTTACAAATACCAGACTGAGAGTATTCACTCATAAAACCAGTCTGTCATTTTCATACACAAACCCAAAACCCCACCAAACATAAAAAACCTGAGCAAACCCCTTTCTAGGTGCATCTATGGAAATGCGGGTGAAAATGAGATATCTGGGGCAGGGGAGAATGTTGTTTTGCTTTGTTGTGGTTGGTTGGTTTGTTTGTTTTAGTTTCTTGGAGCATGACTTCTGAAAAAAAGCTCCTTCAGCCATAGTACAAGATCAATTTTGTTCAAAATAAAGACAGAAAAACCGTTTCCTGACAAACTCTGCATTTCCTAATCCTGCTATCTGTCGCTTGCCCAAGCATTTTTGAAGATTCTTTGAGTGGTGGGAGGATGAGTGCCTTTTTGTGACTTTGCCACCCCATAATTTTTTATCTGAAGTTACAAGTTATTTTAGATTTCCTCGCTCTCATCTCACTTTTCAATTTTTCCAACATTTGGAACTGCTTCCCTTTCATACATATGTATATTTACTTTCTTTTTCTGAGCTGGTGGGTTTTGTTCTTCCTTCTCTGTTTCTCCAACTTTTCATTCCTTTGATTTCCTTTGCTGTTTATTGGCCTGAACTGCCTTCTATCTTTCCAATCCTTTCCCATAAATTTTTGCTATCCAGCAAATCAAAGTCAACTGCGAATATGCTTGCATCCACAGAGCAGCTGTTGTAAAGAAACATCACTTCGCTTGAAGGAATCGATAGGAACATGGCCAACCACCCAAGCTAAGACAAAGTCTGAGGTGGTGATCGGATGGACTTTTCACCAGAGCAAAAAGAAAAGAGTCCTGCCATTTGGGTTATTAATGTTCTATTCTTCACTAATTTTGAATTGCTGGATATATATTTATGCTGTCTGTTCTGCTTACAGAAAGGAAAATGCATGTTTCATAGGATGCAGGACCCATGTGCCAAACACATGACCAACTTCTACCTCCTTGTATTAATCTAGTCTTTTTTTCTCAAAATCTAACAATACTCGGCATGACATCAACACTTGCTCAGGGGTAATAAAACCAAGAAAGCAGTAACTAGGGTAATATTTTTAGGAGAACACTGAAAAAGGAGGGCTCTCCTTTATGAAACTTGTGAGTTTTGTGTGACATTTTATTTGACAAGAGGAAAAACAGTTTTGCCTTTGTTAGATTTATGAAGCTGCGGGTGTGAGACATCCCTTGAAGGCTTCCCAGTTTGGGCAGGAAAAAGATGGTGAACTGTGGAGAGAAAGAGTTAGGGACCTTATTAACTATAATATGTTGTTGGAGTACCTCCGTTTATCATAACTGTAGAACTGGCAACCATCTAATTTCATACTGTCCTGTTTTTAAGATACAGTTTGTTGTCATTTTCAGTGTTCTCTGTTTCTCTGAAAAATGCAAATATACAATACTTAACATGAGTGCTTAAATTTTCTGATAATTCTGATAATTGCCCCTGCATATATATTCTTCCTAAAAATTGCAAAATGGGAGGCTGCAAGATTTTACAGCTTTTGATGCGTGTGTAGGTGATATAAAGAATTTGTGTTTCATTTAAAAGATAGAGATATTTAAGTATATGTTTGAAACACACTAAAGAATAAAATTGTCCTGTTTGTTATTTTTATGGTACAAGTACTCAATCCTGAACATAAAGAACAGATTCCTTAGACTACGCTTTATTATCTCTTAAAAACTACAGGAAAATGTATTACCTTAAAAATGTAACCACTTCCTGCTCCAGCCTTTTCCCAGTTCTGAAATAAAGAATAGGTGGAGAAGTTGTGAGGCAGTAAACAAGTGTTGAACCTGGTGTTAGTATTGTGCACAGTACAAGTTCCTTGGCTGTCCTGATTTTCATGGACCATGAGCATCCCAAGGTTGGGAACCTACCGAATGAGATATCATTTGGAAAAGGGAAAAAATGGTCTAGGAGTATGAATGGGTGTTTTGCTCTTTGCATGTCAAAGGACAGGGCAAAATGATGTTTCAGACATTTCTCTTCTAGGATGCTGTGTTCTGTGATATTCTCAGTAATAGGAAGTTATATGATTCTACTTTAAGCCTACAGGGTGTTTGGGGTCTGGTTTTGGGATCTTTTTGTTTAATGCCGAGTTCACAAAAAGCCAGGTACTGAGTTAGGTTGAGTGTGATATACCTATCACTGAAAAGTGATGCGTGTCTTTAGCTCTCTTGCTGTCTGATCTTTCCTAGTGACGATGAAAGCGAAAGACATTTTCTAACGATTCATGGCAGCTGCTTTGTATCGTCAGCTCCAGCAGTCAGTTCTCAGATCCTGTGATACACGCTGTGCTGAGTTTGCCGATGCTGCAGTGGAACATACACAACACTCTTCTCCTCCCCAAGTGTTACCCAACAGTATGGTTTTTTGCATGTACTGTGTGCTAAGGATAACAGTTTAGGGGGTGTTTTACTTCAGTTTTTCAGCAACTTTCTGTTTTGAATAAATAGTCTGGGGATAGTTATACTGTAGATTATCCGTCCCAAAATGCTTCCCACTCTGGCAGTAGGAGCAGACGTTTCCAGAAGAAAATATAAGTAGAATTATGAATGTGTCTTTGCTAAACAGCCATATATATCACAGTATATTTACCTGCATATATGAGCATGTTTTTTATGTGAGGAGGAGGATGCTGTATTTGTTTTGTATGGAGGACTTTGCAGTGCAAGCAGATATCAGAGATGTTGGTACTATTGACTGGAAACAAGTGTGCAGGTGGTCCCATCACATCTGGGTTTCAGCTCTGTACAGATCTGTGTAGCAGTTCATCAGTAATTTCACACCTGAGAACTAGCTTTTGACTGCAATTGTTGACTAATAAGAAATCTGCTAGTTTATTATTAATGTATTGTGAAGTGAACCTTTTTTATGTTGTGGGCCTTTGGTTTGGTTTTGTTTTTAATTTAGCCTTAAGTAAGAGTTTCCCTTTGTTTCCAGTCCTTTGTTTCTGAGCTGATAAGTCTTTGTTAATTTGGAGCACCCTGTGTTAGGTTTTATTTTTAAAAGATGAAGAAGAAAAAAGGGAAAGAACCCACTGAAGTCTGTCAAGGGATGAAGTTTGTGAAAGATGTGTAGCAGAAATATAATGATCAAGCTGAAAAGCTGGACTTTGACGTACACTTTCTTAGAGCCTGAGGCAACTCCCATAGAAATGATGTCAGTATAAGCATTTTGAGTGTTAAAGCAAATGAGATTTATGTGGTGATTTTTCTTAGATGTCAACAGGGCACTAGTAGCAAATTAGATCCTTTAGTCCAAAAGTTTCAGTGCTTTTTATATCCGGGGCTGAATTAGTCAGTTGATCTCATGTTGTTACTCTTCTGTAATGGAAGTGCATAGTTAGAGAGTAAAATGTGATTTTTATTTTAAAAGAAAAACGTTAACTAACATAATTTTTGACCAGAAAAAAAAATGCTAACAGAATGCAACTTTCTATTTCATTACATTGTCTGATTCGGTAAGTAATTAAGTATCTGAAGTACTGTTTTTTGCAAATTTCTTTTCATTATGTGGAAAATCATCAAAATGGAGGACAGTGTCTTATTAGTTCTTGATGGGAGCAACTTTTTTCTCACCAGTTCTTGTCTATACCTTTTCAGTTATCTACTGGCAATGAAGACTTTCTGAAATCAGATGTTATAATCTTGTACTACAAAGCATACTGCATGCAGCATAAGGCCTAATTTTGCTAGAAAAACATAATTAATGAGCTGGAAGATTATGGCTTCAAGACTGGTTGTTATTTGATTACATTTGTTGAGTGGAAATGAGATTTACCAGATCACATACAAATTTTACAAAATACTTCTAAAGAATTAATTTTCCAAAACAGGAGAAAATTACAACCTGAATGTTTTTAACTTTGTACATTTTAAATAGCATTACATGCATAATATTTTTCTGTTTTCCTTCATGAAATACAAAATAACTACTGTTTTTATAAATTATTTTCCTGAAAGCAAAAAATAGAAGCTTAGTCACAATTTCCAAATATTTTTGCACAATCAATCAATGTCACGATATTATATCTTCCTTATGTGATACTACATGTTGCCTGCATTGACGAGGAGATGCTGAATTCAGCTCGTACTTCTGTTTGATGTTGATAGCCTCGAACTACCATTGTTAGAAAGCGTCAGTAACACGAGGCTACAACGTGACCCACCTAAAGCCTCCCGAAGAGTTATTTTCACAGCTTAGTGCCACTCCTGACAGAAATAATCTGTGCAAAAGTAATATTTGAGAGTTCGCAGGGAGCTCCATGAGGGGTGTGCTGAGACACAGGCTGTGGCCCTTGAACTGGCTTCCAGGCTCTTGGAAGACACGTGCCAGTCAACTCTGGCCGGTCTGGGAGACTGGACCATTGTGGGTCATCTGGTGCACCTCTGTCCCTCACATCTGCAGGTGAAAACACCGCTGGCTTTGTCCTCAGGCCGATGCAAATTGACTTAGGCAATCACCTTAGGGAGCCCTAGTTGTGTTTTGTGAACTATATGTAGTATTCGGGATACTTTTTCCGTGACGCAGGGGGGAAAATATTGGAGAGCCAGCCATTTCGACGGAACTGGGCTTGAATTTCACTGGAGAAGGGGAACTACGTCGTAGATGAGAACTCCAAATTTCTGGAGGTGACCGTCAGACATAGAGGGTATCTGCGATAAACCTCTTTTATCAGTAAGTAAATCTTCAATGTTCGAAGCTTCTTGCACCAGAAAAGGCAGCTGTTAAGGAGCTATTCCATAGTTGCTTGTTAATCTGTTTACACATAAATGCCAAATAATTAGAATAAAAACAATGGTATAGATTTTTATTGCTTAGACATGGCTCTATGTTTCATTTTCTACTGCTGCCATCCAGAAATCTAACTGAATGTATTTATTAGTAGGTGTAAGAACAAATAAATAAATCGAACTTTTACTGTTTACCCAGTGTCTTTTTCCTGAAGTCACTTGCCAGACAACAAAACAGAAATTGGGATGCTCTGTTTAATTTGGCAGGAGGATACATTTTGTAACATATTAACTTTAGCTATTAGTAAATAAGTTCTTAAAGTAGCTGGTCTCTACTTGTAGAGCCAAGTTGTGGAGAAGTTAGTTACAACTCCTCACTTTACAAGGGCAGCATTATGCTGGCCTTTGAACTATGAGAAAATCTGAATGCTACTAGAAATTCCTCAAGGGTCTTCTGCTGGCAGAGATGGCAGGTGTAGAGTACACTGAAGTTCTGAGTGTGCTATCATGGAATAGCAGAGAACCCAATCGTGACAGCTCTGCAAAGTAAATAGGAATCATAAAAATCTTTGCACCAGTGGAGTGACTCAAGCACTGAGCAGAAAAGGTCTTTTTCTGCCTGATTTAAAAACAAAAAAAAAAGTTTGAAGCTTTAGGTTTGGGGTTTTTTTTTTTAATCATTTAAACCCCATGCATGACAGTATTTGCTTTGTGCAACACAAATATATTGAGCTATTTTCTGAGTATTAATTAAATCAGGCATTTAAAACCTAAGAAGTTGTAGAATAGAAAAACTGTAGAAATATAGGAATGATTCAGGAATTAAGTAATTTAGCAAGGTTTTCATACTCCATAGCCTTCAGAAGCTCTTTGCTAGCCATCAGATTCTCTCACAAACACATAGGCCATTGACTTAATGATGAGGGATTAATCTTTCTCAACTGAGGAGGGAAAGTGCCTCTTAATTGCTGGTGTTGAACCTTAATAAAAAGATGCTCGTATATTCAAACTAATGCTGGGTTGAAACCTAGAGGCAGTAATGAATTCCAAAACTCCATGGCGAGCTACAGATATTTGCTTCATTATATCCACAGTTGGATTCTGCCAGTATGTGTGCACCATTGCTTAAAACAAAGAAACCTAGCTATAAAACTATGCAGGATTAATTAAAAAAATATTTTCTTGAGTGCCTTCCTATGATATATTTTTATGTATGGTATAATCTTGGTTTTAAAAAATGTTTTTTTTAAATCAAACAACAGTTTGTATTGCATTAAGGAGCAAAAGCTGAATGAATCCTTATGTCAGTTGTAGCATCCTGCATGTGAAAACATGTTCACGTTTCTAGACACGGTTTTTGCTTTCTCAAAACATCCATGTTTTATCATCATTTTATGAACTTATGCTGCAGCAAACCTCATCTGATCTGAATAGCAAACAAAGCCTACTTTGAGTTAAATCCTCATCTGCTGCTTTCCTTTGAACTAAATGGATTCATCTCTAGCCCTAGAACCTCTGTGCAACTACCCTCTGTGGTTTTTATTAAGATGAGCATGTGCAGCCTTTTAAACCTCTACAGTGAAAAAATTCTGCTTGGATAACAGCCCAGCAGAGAGGATGGATTTCTGACTAGGTATTGCAGTTTAGAGTTACACAGGGAGAAAAAAAGAAAATGGGAGAGAAGCAGCAAATTTGCATAGTGTGATGGATCCAAATAAACCCTGCGAACATTGTTCTGTCACAATGAGCTGCAATTTCACATCAAATATCCGCTCACCTGGCTAGGAGAGCATCTGCAGAAGCAAGACTTGGACAGATGGCAAAAATCTTCAGGGCTTATTTAGTGTACAGGTGAAAGTGGTAAAGAACTTCACCGATTCTAAATGTATATAAGTACAGCACAGATGCAGACAGAGCAGTAGCAGAAACTGTAAGCACAAAGCATTATATGTAGAAAGGTTAATTTATCTTTGAAAGAGATGAGTGGTGGGATTGGTTGTTTTGGTGTGTGTGGGTGTTTTGTTTGGTTGGTTTTTATGTGTGACTAAATTATACCTTCAGTGAAGCCTCGAACACCTTAATTGACATAAGTAAATATAACAGGCTGATGCATCTTTTCTGAAGGCATAACTGGAAAACATGTTCCATAAATTTTTATATAGATGAGAAAACTGTCGCTGTTGAACAGTTCTTTTCAGTCATATGCAATAAATAACCTCATGCTTCAGTAACTTTGATGCTTGTATAGGTTTTAAGTGCCTAGCAGGTGAAGTCAATGGAATTTTTCATGCAAATACAATTCTTGATATACACATATGTTGGCAGAACCCTACCATAGTGATGTATTTTTTTATGAGCTATGCTGCAATATTAGAGAAAGTGTGATATAACCATCCTTATTTTTTTCTGAAGGCAAATATCTGCCAGATTAGCATTTTAAAACTGGTTTTGAGGTTGTTTAAATTTTAATAAAATATTAAAATACATGGAGAATAATTCCTCTGAAATTTTATCCAGGTATTGGAACCAAAGATGGTACAGCAGTAAAGGATAAAGACTTCAAGGCGAAACCTCAGAAACAGGTCCAGTTCAATCCAGGACAGGCTTCAGCCACCTGGTGAGTGAGGATATTTGCAGACAAGGAATACGAGGCATCTGAAACATTCCAGATTTTTCTGTTTGATCCAGTTATGGCTGCCCTTGAGATTCCAGCAATAGCAACCGTTGGAATCATGGATCCTGGTGATGGTATGTATCACTTCTTGTTCTCTGGGAATTTGTGATTAGGTGCAGTATTGTTTGCTTGCAGGTCCTAGGATGAGTACCTGTATTACCTCATCTGTCTTTGCTCTGTTGTGATTCAGCCCTGTCTTAAAGCTTCACCTAGCTGAACAAGGAATTTGTATTTCTTATAAAAATCTCTTCCCTGGCTAAATTCATACTCTGTTTGTAACATCACACAGGTGTTCAGCTTTGGTCCCCCTGTTCTCTCACTATCTTTTTCTTCAGGATCTACAGTGTATATTCCTCAGCTGGAATACAGAGTGGAGGAAGATAAGGTGAACTGCTGATTCCTCTTAGAAGATCTAGAGATGTCAGTCAAGAACTGATGGTCATTTGTTGTACACACCAAGGTATGTTATCTAGGTAGGTAACAGGTTTTTCAGCATCATATTCATGTTTAGGTGAGTAAGACAGCAAATGCAGTTGTTGTTAGTCAGCAAGTATTGTCAGTAGCTTCAGTATCTGAAAGAAGTGATTTTTGCAGGCAACTTGTCTAGCCCAAAATCTAAGAGTATGTGTGCACACATGTATATATGTATATGTATTGAGGCCTGTATCTAGTGGAGTCCCTCAAGGGTCAGTACTGGGACCAGTACTATTCAATATATTTATCAACAACTTGGATGAGGGAATTGAGTGCACTGTCAGTGAGTTTGCTGATGACACCAAGCTGGAAGGAGTGGCTGAGACGCCAGAAGGCTGTGCTGCCATCCAGAGACCTGGACAGGCTGGAGAGTTGGGTGGGGAAAAATTTAATGAAATATAACAAGGGCAAGTGTGGAGTCTTACATCTGGGCAGGAACAACCCCAGGCTCCAGTATAAGTTGGGGAGCAACCTCTTAGAGAGCAGTGTAGGGGAAAGGGACCTGGGGGTCCTGGTGGACAGCAGGATGACCATGAGCCAGCACTGTGCCCTTGTGGCCAGGAAGGCCAATGGGACCTGGGGTGTATTAGAAGGGGGGTGGTTAGTAGGTCGAGAGAGGTTCTCCTGCCCCTCTACTCTGCCCTGGTGAGACCTCATCTGGAATATTGTGTCCAGTTCTGGGCCCCTCAGTTCCAGAAGGACAGGGAACTGCTGGAGAGAGTCCAGTGCAGGGCAATGAAGATGGTGAAGGGAGTGGAGCATCTCCCTTATGAGGAAAGGCTGAGGGAGCTGGGTCTCTTTAGCTTGGAGAAGAGGAGACTGAGGGGTGACCTCATTAATGTTGATAAGCATGTAAAGGGTGAGTGTCATGAGGATGGAGCCAGGCTCTTCTCGGTGACAACCAATGATAAGACAAGTGGCAATGGGTACAAACTGGAACACTGGAGGTTCCACTTAAATATGAGAAGAAACTTCTTCTCAGTGAGGGTGACAGACACTGGAACAGGCTGCCCAGGGAGGTTGTGGAGTCTTTGTTGCTGGAGACATTCAAAACCCGCCTGGACGCCTTCCTGTGTAACCTCATCTGGGTGTTCCTGCTCCGGCAGGGGGATTGGACCAGATGATCTTTCGAGGTCCCTTCCAATCCCTAACATTCTGTGATTCTGTATGTGTACACATACATGGATGTGTGTATATAGATGTATACCTTTTTTTGAAGAGGCACCATTTTTTTTTCCTGCAAATGCCTGTCCTTGCAGTGGTTGTTTAGAGGGCAAAAAAAAGATTCTTCCAGTCTTAATCCCTGTACCTCTCCTGTTGCTGAGGATCTGACTGATCACTGTGTCTTTGTACATACTGTGAGCGAGAACTGAGGTCCCCAGTGTGGAGTTTTTCCCGTCGTCAGTGTTTTGTTTTTTGACTATGTAGCTGGCAGAAGCCAAGTCTGGGCTTCAGCTGATTCAGTAAGAACTAATATTTCAAAATTGACAGGCTACAGGCATTGAGTATCACGTTTTGTTTAAAAGTAACTGACATAGAAGGCTGCATTAAGCAATGACCTGTCTTAATAATGCTTTTTATCTCATTCGTGAATCTGTATTATCAAAGAAGGCGATATATGGAGTTGGTCATGAACCACAGAGAAGAGATGTAGATTTAGAACTAAACCATTTCTAAAATCAAATCAAATTTGGGGGTTCTAGTTAGGTTAGAGGCTAGCTATAAAGTTCAGATCACAACCCTATCTTCGCTAGATACTCAGATGTGTGAATGGAAGTTAGCAGTGGTAGTCACTCAGATACAGACAGATAATTGATAATATGATTCTTTCTTCAACACAGACCCGTTTGAATCTCAAGTTTTCCGAATATAGTTCTTGACTACAAAATAATCCTGCTATAAACTGAAAAAGCAGGATGGAGGAGGAGAGAAAATATTAGATATTGTTAAAATACTAGATTCTATAAAATATATCAGATAACTCTTAATAAAAACTAAAATATGCATCCAAAAATAGGTTTAATAAGTGTAAGGTGATGGGCATTTATAAATGAAACCAGGTTTAAGATAAAGGTTAGAATTTATCCTAAACAGTGAAATATGAAATTTTGATTTAAAAACCCCCTGACTTTTGTATAGAAGTCCTCTACCAGCTAGTAGTAGCTTGAGATACCAACGTTGTGTATGCTTCATAGGAAGGGAAAATGTGGGATCATCCTCAGTTCTCTGACTCCTTTAAACTTCTGTTTCAGAAAATCCTTTAAACATCTTTTGTTTCTATTTTACCCTTACCCGCAAGAGTCAGCCTGAGTGGCTGGCAGGAATCTTCAGTGTCAGGCATTCAGAGGTCATTTGTTCCATCGTCAGTGACTTATGAGGGCTTAACAGCATTTTCCCCTCTTTTGTTGCGTATTGAGGCACAGAAAATCTTACCAAGCTGCCTAAGGCTTTTTGTCCTTGTAGGGTGTCAATGGACCTGGTGTTACCAGTGCCAGCCATTTACCCAAACGCACAATTGCTGTAATTGTTGTCGTGATCTTCTGTTTTTCATAAACTCCAACTTGTAACTGGCCTTCAGGTGAAGCATGAACTATTAACCACCACTTTTTGATGCTGGTGATCTAGCCAGTTTTTACCCATGTATCAGTCCATCCAGCTTGTAACATCCCACTGGCTACAAGGATGCTGGTAATGCAAGTCCACAGCAGTTCTTGGGTTCGTATCGTGTATAAGCCTTACGCATCAGAAGGAGGATGGAGGGATTTCCCCCCCCGAACCTTCTAAGAATCACACAATGAGGTAAATGTGAAGTTCCAATTCACATTCGTCTCTTCAGGATAAGTCCTCATCCTAAAGTCCTAGTGACTTTCATAGTCATTCAGATCCACAAAAAAGGAAAACATCTTGCCATTTTTGAGTGCAAATATTATGAAATGTGGTCAGTCGTGTGTGATGTGAAATCGGGTTTGGCTCTATGTCCTTCAACAGCAAAACCTATTTGGGGGTTTTGCCACTTGCCTCTCCTGACTGCTCTTGCATTCCTCTTCCCTCACAAAAATGCTTTTTATTGTGACTGTTCAACTGCTGATGGGGCTGCACTCTACATAATTTGCATCAAAGCATATTTTTGAGAGTTGGGGTTTGTTGTTTCTCTTTTTTTTTGTGGGCGGGGGGGAGTGGTTGTTTTGTTGCAGTTTTTTGGTTTTGTTTGTTTGTTTTGTTTTGTTTTTAATTAGTTGACTCACTTCTCCCACCTGGTTGAAGTGCAGCCCCACAAGAAAGTTGAGTCAGGATAACTGGAGATAATGGTGATTTGGGCACAGGAATGGTTTCACGAGGGTGCTGGGTGATAATAAGAGCCCTCTTTGCTACTGGAGAAGTTGTAAATATAAACAGGAATAATTTCTTGTGTTTAACTTTTTACCAAAGCACATTTATTAGTCAGTTCCAGCATAAAACTCTTTTTCTGCTTGCGTTTCATTTAAAGGTCGGGTGTTGTTC
Organism: Caloenas nicobarica; assembly: GCF_036013445.1. NCBI lineage: Eukaryota > Metazoa > Chordata > Aves > Columbiformes > Columbidae > Caloenas > Caloenas nicobarica. The sequence goes on along the minus strand of NC_088248.1, from coordinate 21,012,476 downwards.
TGCTTCTTTCAAGTCCTGAGTGCCTTTAGTTCATGTTTTACCCTCTCTCCTCATAGGTTCTGCTACCAGCACAGCACCATCCACGGTCCTATGTTATTCTGACTACATCTCACATCCTGGAGATCATAGCAGCACTGTTCATTTTAATAAAGATGAGACTGAGAAATTATGTCGTATTATCATTATTGATGATTCTCTCTATGAGGAAGATGAGACCTTAAATATTTCTCTGAGCATGCCAGTGGGTGGCCAAATTGGCACTGAATTCCCAAGCACTAAAATAATAATCTTGTCTGACACAAATGATGGTGAGTACAAAGAAGCAGTTTTATTTTGCTGGGACTTACCTCTCTGAAACTTTTACTGATTAGATAATCTCTTCCACTGTGTTTCTCTTTTTCAACCAGCTGAAAACATGGGGCTAGGTTCCACTTAGTAGAAAAACTGGCAGAACGGATATGAACTATGTTTAAGATACAGTGTAAATACGTATCATGCACTTTGGCTTTTACTGTTTTGTTATTGCAGTAGGAGTTGAGGTTTAGTTTTTATTTTCATCACTGGTGTAGGACTACATAGTTATTTTATTACTCTGAAGTAGATTTGTGAGTATTACATTTACTGTTACTGCAGCAGTTAATCAGAGTATCACGGTCTTTTGCTTAAGGAGATGTGTCTATGGGCTTCTTTATTCTTTTCAGAGAGTAGGAAGGGAAAATAATGCAGAATTAAACCATTGCAGCAGGGGAAGAGTTGTTTTCTTTACCCGACTCAACGACCAGATTTTTATTTTCATGGAAAACAATTACTTATTATCATATCAAAACTGCTTTCTATGCAGTTTTTGATAGAAAATATTTATATATATATATAAAGCTAAATTTCTATATAGAATATTATTTTGTGTTAATTGACAGAGCATTATCAAGCTTCTACTTTTCAATCCAACTTTGATAAGTTATCTTATATTCACTCTCTTTTTTTGTTACAAAGCTTTCTTTCTAAGAGTACCATCCAGCAAAATACTTAACCAGCCTATATCATCAGATAAATTCAGCGAAATTCTGAACTCAGTCTGTGTCATATGGAAAGACAGCCAGGGCTTAAGCTCAATTTGTTAGAGAGTGTCCTCTAAAATGAAAAGTCTTTCAGGAATCACTTTTCTTAAAGTGACTATTTCTATTCCAACTGTAGAAACTTATCCTTGTTTAACATCTGAGGGATTCAAATTTCCACTGTCTCTACTCAGGTGTGATATGATTTGTGTGTTATGTGGAGGAAGGCATTGATCAGAGCTCGAAATGTGGTTTGAGAGGTATATACCCAGGAATTCATCGAAAACAGGCTTTATGAAGAAGAGTCCTAAAATTTTGTTGTCAATGTCATGGGGAGAGGTCTCAAGTGAAGATCCCTTGCTCTTCAGAGTCATGTTACATGCACACAGAAACCAGAAATAACTCATTATAGGTCTCGAGAGCGTTCAAAGTCACCAGTTTTGTATAGCTTAGTGCATGAAAAAGTTTAAAACTTAAACATCTCTAAAATTATTACTCCACATTCTCATAGCACCCTAGAAACATTTAAATAAAGTATTAGCTCAAGCATTAAAAAGAAAAAAGAAACAGCAAGCTTCCAGTCAAGACATAATGCCTGTCCTTTGATCTAGGCTCTCTCCAAGCCAGAGGACAGTGCAGGTTTTGTAGCAGACCCTCGATCCTAAACCAGTGAGCGCCTGGGACGTGCTGGCCATGGCCGCTGGACACCCGCTCTGGCGGCTCAGCAGACGGCTTGGGAGACATTGGCGCTAACAGCTCGTGGTTTTATAAAGAAGTTTCAATGCACATTAACTCTTTGCTTGTGTGTTTAAGTGGGATCATAGGTAGGAGAGGTTTCAGGACCAGAGATTTAAAAAAAAGAAGAAAATTGACTGGCTTTCCAGGCCATGATTGAAATCAATATTGTTTACTGAAGATGACCAGTTTTGCTTTTTCTTAGTTAAATGCTTGGTAGTTAATGTAATGATTTCTTTAATGACCATCTAAAAGGAAGAGAAGAGTATAAATACATTAATGTATTAGAACTGCTTTTTTTTTTTTTTTTTTTGGTCTTAGTGTCCTAAATAATCCTAAATAAGGTGGGTGTCTTTAAAATATATTGTCTTGGTAGAATTTAAAGAGTACTGACGTTACCTTTGGGCTCTGTAATAAGAGTGGATTGTGTTTCAGGGACAAGTGGTTAATTCACTGTAATAACTGAGTCACAAGTGTCATCTTCCTTGAGGGCTGGACCTGTATTTTTAATAGCCCATTAATGTTTATTATCCCTATTATTTTGGGGAGAGTAGGTGTATCTAGATTGGACAATCAGAAACTTTTAAGACATGGAAAATACTGTTCAATATTTCACTGGTCACGGTATCCACGGAACAAATCTCTTGTGTTGTGCTTTATTTATATGGGAAACATGTTCATTTGAAAAATTAAAAAAAATAATTGTAGATATACTTATTTTCATCTGCTTGTGTTGGAAATCAACAAAAGTATTTGCTTACTCAATATTTTTCATTGATAGTTCAATAAGATTGAGAAACTTTGGATCATTGCAGCAATCATTTCAGGTTCTCTCAGCAAGAAAATTATAACAATTTAACGTGACAAATTACAGTGACTATAATAGAACTGGAAAAGATGCATGTCATAATAGTAATAACACTGATTATCGCATTTTGCTAAGCTGTATTTCAAAACGAAAAGCTTGTTATCAAAATGAGCAGCACTGGCATCTGAAGTTACAGGATTGTGGGCCATATACTTGTAGACACAGTGAGCATGTTCAAGGGAAAAAACAAGTGTTGCTCGGAAGTAGGACACTGGTCCTGGTGGCACCGATACAACCTGGGGTGCTGCCATTGCCCTGTGCAGAATTATTCTTTCTGTGCTTTGCACAAGTTGGTTAAACAAAACTATATGAACTAAATTATTTTTTCTAGCGATTAAAATCTCATTTTTCCATTTATTTATCTCGTAGTCCAGCCTCTTCCCAACTGCTTTGCTGCTTTTTTTTCAGGAAGGTAGGGGCTGAAGGGGGAAGGAATTTTAGTTCTGAGTGTGACATTGTTTTCAAAAGTAACTTGTAGTTCTGAAGTTGATTTTTAAAACCGAGATCTATGTAATAGAATTGTATCAGAGGGTCTATATCTTAAGCAGTGGGCAGCACTTCATTCAGAGGTATTGCGGCTTTGTGACAATTGTCCCGTATGTATTAAAGCAGTTAGCTTGAGAAATGATTTGGCATTTGGAGACCGAGAGCTCTGAATCTGAGACTTAACTTCCAGTGAACATACCAGGCTTTTAAAAACCTCTCAGTTTAACATTGCATCCTTCAGTCAAGACATAAAAGAATGATCATTGTGACATTACAACCAAGGCCTTTTTTTGATCATTTAATTTTTCTTTTCCCCACAGGTCAGTGGCCCAGTGGCAGCAGAGTTCAGTCTAAATACTCGAATGTTTCTGCTGTCTCAAAAGGAGCTGTGGATATCTGATGGATCAGTGGCGTTTGGAGAAGGAGCTGATGTAGCCTTTACCAAAGGTAAAAAGTCAATTGTACATTCAGCATATTATGAAAACTAAAACAGAAACACTTTTAACAAGAGCTAAATACGAATTTTACTAGTTTTATAACCCTTATACGGTCTATGTATTTCCACTGCAGAAAAGTAAAATACAGAAGCACTAAAATATGATGTAATTTAGTGTAATTGAAACATGCTTTGGTTCTGTTTATGTGCTCTGAGAGGAAAAGTGTTCCAGAGGTAGGTGCAGTATTTAGGTGCAGTTCTGAAAACTGGCTCAGTTACCGCATGATCACATAGTCCCCTCTATCTGGTTATTTTGCTTTGAAGTTGTCTACACTAGAACTTTTTGCCCGATTTTGAGGGGACTAAGAAATTTCAGTGCTTGAGTTATTCTAGTTAGAAAAGCAGAGATGGAATACTTGTACACTTGAGGCTCCTTGACTTGATCATGCAGCTGTTCTCAGTTGCAGACTGGATGCACGATAACTGCATCTGGCTTCAGCCAAGCTGCTCAGACTCATTCTTGATTTTTTGGGGGGGTTTTTTTGGGGTTTTGTTTTTTGTTTTTTGAGTTCTGACCGAGGGCAGGTGCTCTCGCATACTGTACTCACTTACTGACCGGAGCTGTTATCAGGTTCCAGGGAAGCTCCTCATAGTGGCAGTATTGGACCAGAAATAATTTTGCTTTTAATTGGCCCTTACTCGAGTTATCAGTCTGAAACCCAAATGTTCTGTTAAGAACTTTATTTTGCTTGATGTAATGCTATCAGATTGGGTAGTTCCTTATCCGTGAATGTGTGTTGCCCTCTAGTGAAGAGAAGGGAAAAGCCTGCTTTAAAAAGCTGCACTCTAAGAACCATGTCAGTACGAGTTGTAACAGAAAATAGGACTAAAGCCCATGATAAATTTGTAGCAACGGGCATGGAACACACTGTCTTCACACGCAAAGGGAAATACAATTAAAGCTAGATAATTCCTGTCCTGAGACATTTTAACAACAATGGTTTGGTAATAACCTGATTTAATAATTTTGACTGGTATGATGTAGAATGTATTAATCTGCTTTACTAGGATCTGAGCTCTATGGCCGAGTGATGGTAGGTCGAGTTCAGAATCTCAGTGACTCCTTCAGCTGCACCATCGAGGTGTTCCTTTGCACGGGTGCCCAAGTACAGCCCAGACGACCAGGAATACGGGTGTCTGGCTGACTCACCCTCCCTCTTGTACAGATTCAGTGCAGAGTTACGGTAGCATGTGTTTTTAGATCCCTGATTTCCATGTGAACCTGGAAATATAATGTTAAACTTTCTTTAGGATAAAGCTCAACCTGAGACACAAGCAAGAGCCTTTGTAAACCTAGAGTTTCATGCTACGTTAGCAGCTGATTGTGCATGCTTTTCCTCTAGTAAAACAGCCTGGTTCTGATGGTTTCAGCTTGTCGTCTGCTCCACTCTTCCAGATAAGTTGTCTGATAAGTATATTGCAGAAACATTCTTCCATGGTAGAAGATGACTGAGGTGGAGAGCAGAGTGTGCAGGTAATCATGGGCACTGTGTTAGTCAGCAACAGACTTCTGACTTCAGCAACACATTTACATTCCCTCTCGCCAACAGCGCAGAACCACCGACAGCGTTGCTTTGTAACGCCGAGCTGCCTTTCTGCAGCCTTGCTGGTATTGCAGACATGCACCTGTGACTGGGAGACAAAGCCACTGGTTTAGCTTACCATGGGGGCCTTTTTACACAGGACAAAACTAAGAAATTAGACTTGATTTTCTTGCAACTGGAAGGGAAAAAAAAAAAAAAGGAAGAAGAAAAAGGTAATCAGTTTGTATACAGTATGAAATGAAAAAAGAAGTGTGCATGCTGCTTTAAGTCAAATTAACTCAAATTCCTTGAAGTCTCTTTGCTCTCCTGAAGTGGCGTAAAATAAGACTAGTATTTTGTTAGATGAATGCAGTAGCCTTTCTACGTTAACACTAGAAAGAAATAGGCTCTACTAGGACATTGGTTATCTGACCTACTTCAGCAGCTTGTGTTAAGAAAAGATTAATCATGACATTTACTTTAATTAGACATATTTGGCAGCAAACTTGGGACATCAATCTGTTTGGTTCTGATTCTTTGGTGTTTCCAGTTTATAGCGAACTGTGCGTGGGGGAATTGTTCTGGTTTGTTGGGTTTTTATGTGTGTGTTTGTTTGAAGGTGGCAGCTGGCTGAGAATGGTACATTTACACTATTTACACGGTCCGATCGCAGGAAAATACACACAGGCACAATGGCAAAAGAAGTCTCGACTACCACCATGTGATGTCCTCTGCTAGGGGAAGAGTTACCACCACAGCCTTTAAACGCAGCTGAAGAGCTAGTTGTTCTTTAATGTTTTGAATATGTAGCTGTAAACATACCTTAATATCCACCATGGTAGGTTGGGGCTTAAAAAGATGCTGGCTTTAATGACATTTATAGTATCTAGCTTTCATATAACCATTTTTTGGGTTTGGTTTTAATAAGTATTGCTGTGGAAGATGGTGGTAGTATTAGCATGGAAGCTGAAGGGTAGATGATAGTGTTCTTTTCAATTAGTGGTACCAACAGTTTTGTTTCAAATTTTAATGAGGGCCTCAGATGTACGAACAGCAGTGGGAGACTCACACAGGTAAGGCTGTAACTGCAGTTGTCTGTAAGGAGATCATTACATGTGATCAATGAGAATTGGAATTATATTGTTAAGCCACACTAGAAAAATATGTTAATGCTTGTGTGCCAGCAGGAAGTGCTTTTAAACATGCCAAACAGATCCAAGTACTTCAGAACAATGCTACTTACAACAGCTTTCCCATAATGTGCAATAATTGCATATCTTAATTTGCTCGATACAGACACGATAGCATCAAAATGCAGGCAAACACTGCTACAAGGGAGCTTATTTTGCCAGATGGCACCAGGGGAACACACTTGTATCATCTAGAGCAAATACTTTTTACCTCTCCCTGAAATAAAATGCGTTTTCTATAACTAGTAGGATGCCCTTTGAGAGATTAAAGTTTAGTTCATTTCTCTTGCTGCATCCTGGCACTTGGGCATTGCCAGCACCAATGAAGTGCTGCCCAGCTGTTTAATACATCTTTCCATTCTGCTTTGTCTAAAGGTTTTTTTTTGGGCTAGTTGTAAACAAAATCATGGCTTGCTTTGAGGTTTTGATGGCGTTTGGGCACATTTTGTGAAAAGGGATGCTTGGAAAGGAAGGCTTCAGCATTTTTGTTTAGGGTACACAACTATAAGCAATTAGACTGATGTCATCTTCTAGGGCAGATGAAGCGTTGTGGGCTGGCTCTTCACTGTGCTGCCCATACCATGTTCTTCCTGCTTACACAACACTGATGCCTTTTGACTGGCAATGGCTTGTTACAACTTAATAGTTGTATAGATCATAACAGCAGAAGTGTTCATAACACCCTAGGAGGTGAGAGGTGACTAAATAGGTATTCAAGTGGAAACATAAATGAAAAAAGTCATGTGAAACTTTATTAATAAATGAAGCCTATTTATTACTTCAAGTGTTAATGGTAAAAAAAATTCAGCACAGCTGTTGCATTTAAAAAAGTGAAACTACATTAAGTACTATGTTTCTAGTTCAGTAAACAGATGAACCCGATGTCCTTTAATGACATAATAGTTGAGCATTATACAGTACATCTTATGAAGACCCGTAAATTAAAGAACTACTTTTAAAATTTAGTGATTACAAAAATTCTGCATTCACAGCTTTAACTTCTTTTTTCTTCCACGCCCATCAGGAGTACCATCCATTTTGCGCTTCTGTGCCTGTAAGGTAAGATTTTAAAGTAAGTTATTGTGATACAAAAAGACTGTAAGCAAGCAATCCATTTCAAGTCAAAACAGATGGTGATGATTTACAACCATGGCAGCTTTAAAATGTAATATGGCAAATATGCACATCCTATTCAGGATAGCTCTTGTCTTGTATTCTTCCAAGGCTGGAAGAGTGTGACTTCATAGAAGTAAAACATGTATAGAAGCAAACAAAGATGTTATAAAGCTTTCTATTTAGAAAATGAAGTTATTGCCCTTACAAAACAGGCCTGCGTATTTAGCAATGCTTTAAATTTAGTCAGCAAGAGCAGTCAAGCATATGTGCTTGTTTTCCAAAACCTAGCTCTAGAATGCCATTTCATGTGAGCTACAATTTAGAACCTATTTTCCTTTATTTGACATCCACAACTGTACTAGCTGAATGACAGCATGAACTTTAAGCAGCTCTTTTTAAGGTTTATTGTTGTTGTTGATTTTAGCCAACTTTTCCTAGACAATTAAAAAAGCGCCCTGTCTTCAACTGAGCTTTTCCCCAGAAATGCTTTTAAAAATCTTACCGAAGATGGTTTTGGTCCACGTTTCTTCTTTTCTGCCTTTTCCTTTTCTTCCAGTTCCATGTTTTCTCTTTCAATCAGGGTGATTAAAGTATTGCATCTCCTTTGCAGCTCCTAAATTGCACAACATACTCACTTATTACACTAGTCAGCCACTTAATGTAAAAATCACATTCTAATATTACAGCAAAAAACTTACCTACTTACAGGCATTTGTATCTTAGCAGAGTAGAAAAGAAATGACATATTTTTGATAGTGGCTGGCTTTGCAAGAATGGATTTGATAGCAGATGTTTGCTTTTTAGAAAAGGTTTGTATTTAAATTCATGTGGATTTTGAAAAATGGTGCCTTGGAATTCTGAATTTCTCTTCCCATACAACTTTTTAATTTACTGTGTTTGCCATCCCCTACAGCTGTTGTAAAGTCTATAAAAATTTAATGTATAGTACACATGCACATACCTCAGTATTTCAGAAGATTTTTAATTAGACTGGTATATGTGTTGTCAGAGGCATTGATGAACAAAAAGCAAACCAGATTAATACATACCATTGCCGTTCTGGACTTGAGAAACCAGTCAAATCTGAATTGCGGGGAGTTTCGGATGCACTGTCTTAATTCATCATAGACATTTTCTTTATCAAATCCCAGCTTGTGAAGCATGCAGATCAGAAAGCGATCCTCCTCTTCAGTGTAATTCTTCCCTTTATTGGTACCATAAGATATTCTTAGCTGGTGGAAAGGGGCTTTGTATCTGCCAATCTAAACAAAACAAATAATCTCATATAAAACTGGAGAAATAGTTCAGAATTAGCATGGAACTGTTTTATATGAAAGCAATACATTACATTAAATGTGCTGGTTTGACTGAAAATGGGGTAGTTTTCTTCATGCAGTTGGAAACCTTTCTTTTGCATAGCTAGCTCGCTCATTATTTAGACTTAGGTTGAGAACAAGCAGATACCACCCCAGCACAGAGCTGATGTTTTTAATTGCTCTGGTCTGAGCGCCAAGGACACTCTGAGTGCTCTGCCCACAGGTGTGAGGCATTGAGGAAGGGGGACATGGATGGGGCAGAGCTTGACTGACATCCAGACTGATCAGTAAGAGTATTCCATCCCATTAGTGTCATACTAACTATTTAAGGAGAGTTGGGAACTTCCAGTTTTAGCTCTACTGATCTCACTTGTTCTTCTCTCTCTCTCTCTCCCTCTCCCTCTCTGCCTCGGGGTAGCCAGGAAGTTTTGGTCATGATGTTTAGCCCGGCCTTTTGCCATTTTGCAGAGGCAGAGCTCTGGCCTTTTCTGCCTTTTTCCTCTCTTTTTCTCTCTCTGGGATCAGCTTTAGGACCAGGTGTGGCTTGCTGGCACTGGCTGTTCAGTTTTGGACAGAGTTCATGAGGAACTGCCTTGAGTATCTTTTATTTCTATTTTTTATATATATATACTAGTAGTGTATTAATATATTGTTATTTTATTAAACTGTGTTTATCTCAATCCAAGTTTCTCCCTTCCCTTTCAATTCTCTCCCCTATGGGAGGGGGCGGGGCAGGGCACGGGGAGGGGGTAAGCAAGTGGCTATCATGGTTGTATGGCTAGCTCAGGTTAAACCATGACATGAAGACAGGGAAATTCTGATACACCATCTTAATTTACTAAATACCTGTTCATTACTTAAACCCTGGCTGGTACAACATGGATCAGAATGAAAAAACACCTCCTTTTAAGTGCTCCAAACACTATGTAGATACGTACATATATATATAAACATATATATAAAATTAAAATTTTCAGTTACACAGGTCCAACAGAAATTCTGCTTCTTCAAAAAGCAGGTAGGCTATTGGGAGTTTGTTATATGGCACTATGAATTAAAGATGATTGTTACAAACAAGAGGTTAGACCATACCTAAAGTTACCATTATAGCTATATCAGGCAGGACAGCAGTTCTATAGAACGGAAAACCTGTAAGAAGCAACTGCTGAGGAATATGCAAAAAGCAGCAAACACCATGCCCAACATGTCATTTTAGTATGTTAGTGACATTGGCAAGACAGAGCCCTGCATCTCCCCTCACTGGCACAGGGAATAAAAGAAGAACCACAGCAGAGATACCTTTGTATCAAGTGCTTTTTTGATGCTGATTCGTCTCTGAATTCTGGCTTCTCCTCTTTCTATCTGAGCCATTATCTTCTCTATGTCTTGGAGTTCATTGCATCTTTCCCAGAACACAGCTAAGAACAGAACAATTGGTTAGTTTCTTTTCATCAACTTAAAGGTTAGGTTTTTACCTTAAAAAAAAAAGATCCCAGATGTTACTTCCTTTTACCAGAACTTACTGCTGTATCAAGCCAGGCATGCCTTTACCTGGTAAACAATCTTCACTTTCTGAAACTATGTGTTGCAGTATTTACAAACACTAGTTTGATGGAGTTCTCACTTTAAATGAGGTGCAATATAGGCTAGAAAGGTTTTTGTTAGCCAGTCTCCTCCTCAAAGAAAGAAGATTTTTCAAATGGAAACTGATGTAACAGCAATACATCAGAGCAAGTGAGAGGGCAACTGAATCGCCAAAGACAAGAGCAAGTGTCTAAAAGACAATCAGATGTTTAAATATAAGGATTTTTTAAAAGAATTTATCATATCTGTCAGCAAATTTCACTCCAGGATGTTGCAGCTGCACTAAAGTAGAAAATGCTCCTGAGACATCAGTAAGCAGCCAAGTCGTCTTAGGTTACAAAAACCAACAGTCATTACTGTGTTTTGTCACAAAATGGTTACCATATCCCACTCCTGATGAGGCTGAGGTAATAATGGTGTAAAGATTCAAGAAAGCTACTGGATCGTGAATATGAGGAAAAGTTAAATCTCTCCACCTAAGAATTGTTTCTCAGCATTTCCTTTTGCAAAATTAACAAGATGACAACACTACCCACTTGGAGTAGATTTAGGATATATTAAAGTAGGCTAGTAATAGTTTGTATGCACATTTCAGTGCAGCTTTAACTATGCAGGGGCTAAACATGCTAAAAATCTAGATCAGTCGATCCCAAATCCATCTGTACAATTCTATCCTGAAAGTCTTAAAGAGCCATGTAAGAAATTCTCAGGAGTGAGATGTTTACCACACTCAGCAGCAGTTCAAACTAGGAAAGCAGCATTAGATATGGACTTGTGAAGGTGACTAATTAAAAAAGCAAGCTACCTGAATACTCGATGACTTCCTCTGGCGTTTTTCCTTCTACTTCTCGTGCTATATTTTCAATGTCATCACGGCCCCACTTCTCATTAGCTTTGATGAACTGGTTAAAATCTCTCTTATTCCAGTTAGTGAATCCCTTTATAGCAATCAAAAGGAAACATTGCACACAAGTTCAGGAATTGTCTATCTCCATATTTCTTTCAATAGACTTATTTAAAAATGCCTGTAACATTTCCATCATTCCAACAGTATTAAACCTCTGCTTTCTCTGTGGTTTAATTTAGCAGAAAAAAACTCTTTCCTGCAGTCACTGTGGTCTCTCCATCTACATACTGCACAATGATTAGCACTGTTCTCTACCTACCTACTACTTTTGGATAAAACAGTCTTCAGCTCACAAATAAACCCCTCCTACCAATATTCTCTGAAAGAGAACATGGGATCACTTGTGAAGAAGAAAAATCCTCCGAGGGACACAAGTAGTCTCTCTGTTTTGTCAAAAAGGCCCAGCAAGTGTCTCAGATGCCATCAGCCATTTTCCCCGGTCACTCTCTCTCAAAAGGTCTAAAGGTGCCTTGTGCTGATATTCAGTAATGACAGAATTAGTAATGCTGAGGCTCTCAGCTGCCAATATAGGTCAAGTTCATATTAGCAATAACTTTTCCAAACAGTTGGCAGTGAATCATTCAGCCAGTCATGTTATGATTGTACTGTTTTTAATAGTGAACCATTCCCGTCCAAAATACAACACGAAAATCTAATAACCTAATAAGGAGTAACAGGCATTAACCTGTTTTAAATGATCTACATGCTATCTAATTAAATAGCTACTCAGGTTATATCCCCTTTAAGAGACGGACACCACCCACTACCAGTCGCAGTAGAATTCAGTAAAAATTGAATACACTAATCTGGGGCATGTTCTTCGAAGTTATCTAGGCCCATGACAAACCTAATGTTAAATCTCTTTTCAACATGAAGCAAAATTTGCAGCTGTGTTCACTATGGCATGTGTGATTGATGACTAAGAAACATTCCTGTACAACACAACGCAAGCTGCGGCTTATTTCGGTCTCACTAGAGAACAAACTGTACCTGGGTTAGAAGCTTCTCTTTCTCTTCTAGTTCTTCATCATTCAGCGGTTCAGCTTCATCAATCTTCAGCTGCTCTTCCTTTTGTACTTGGGCTGCATTTGGCAGGTCAGGATTACGAGGTACCTAAAAAGTTTTGCATTTTGTAAACTTGATGCATTTTTCACAGATAATTGCTAATTACGAATTGTCACTTTTCTGCTAATATAACCTAATCCTTTGTTCAAATCAACATGATTTTACTTCCTTTAAATTAGTGTGAAAGGCGGGAAAGTACATATGCTCCTGCTGCTGCAGTAAGTTGTTGTAATAAAATGCACGGATGCAATGTGTGGCTTCCTCTCTCACCTTGTACCCAATTGTCTTCCTGTAGTAGAGAATCTCTTTTTCCAGTAGTTCAAACAGGCGTGGAGGAAAGAACTGAAAGTCCTGTACATTTGGCTGTTTTGGAGGCCGTGGTGCCTGAAAATACATACAAAGTTTGTATTTTCACATCTGGAATCTGCTTGTACTAACTGCTTTCAGTTTATGAGCAAAAAATCCCACCTTTATTTTTACAAAAATGCATTGACTTTGATAAAACAAAAAAAGGCCACACCGTGCAAGAGACAACTATAACACGAAGAACTCTAGAAGTAAAGGACCCATGAGAAAAGGGGAGAGGGTCTTCAGAGTCACAGAGACATCCTCCTTGAGCAAAGTTCAGTGTTCTGAGGACCAATAAGGAAATCCTCCACAGGGAAGGAAAATTCCCAGCTGCTTAAATAAATAAAAACAAAAATAAAGACCCTGGTCTTACCCTCCCCTAACATCTTACAAGTTTCATCCTGCTCTTACCTTTTTCTCACAGAAGGTTGTCTCAAATCCTTTGAATTTTTCTAAATTTAAATTCCCGCCCCAATTTATCAAAGCCAGAGCTGTTTTATGAATAAAGACCAATTTGTTGCTTTCAGCTTTAGCCATTTAACATGCATATTTGAACAATTTATTTTTTTTAAATTAGTCAACTCACCTTGGGTGCTTTTGGCTCACTAACTCGAAGAGCCTCTCTGAAGTAAGCATCCACAGCATAATTGGCTTTTCTTTCTCGTTTAGGTGGTTCAATCCACTCTGTAAATGCCATCTATAAAATCAAATCCCACCAAAAAAAATTATTAAGAATTATTAAGACTAAGCCTTGCACGGTAATCAGACCAGCTATGAGTTTTATATAAAACTAGGTCTACATCTACCTCATTAAATAAGTAATAAAACTTATAAACTATTTTCATAAATTATATAGCATTTTAACCAACACTTCTTAAAAAAATATGGTTCAATCATACAAATCAGTGCTTTCCTCCAAAAGAAATTTAAATGTTACCTTCTGTTTTTCTCTGTAGTCTTCTCCTTCAAAATTGTACACACTGGACTCTGTATCCATTGTGAAATTCCTGAGTGAGCTTTCACCCATCTTTGAAAGCTTTTCATTCATTTCCGCAGTCTTGGGGGGAGGGGGAAGAAAAGAACAGGAGCAGTTTTGAAAGGTACTTCACTATAAAACACCTCATTTATAACAGTAGAAAAAACAAATATGTTTGACCAATCTGAAACCCCCCCCAACAGCAAAAACCCAATTCTCTCCAGCTTACAAGGAAGTTGTTGTCTACACTATCTTACCATCACACTTGAGTCTATAGGTGGGCTTCCTTTTTGTTGTTGTTTTAGACAAACAAAAAACAAAAGAAAAAACCTCACACGACCAAAAAAACCCCCCACTTTATCTCACCTTCTTTGCGCCTCTTTCCAAAATGTGATCAATGTCTTCATCTGTAATCTCACTCTCCTTTGAGGCAAACACATGTGTTGCTCCATGTCTAATCATTTGCAGCATTTCATCCTTCCCAAGTTTATTCAGGTTTTGATCCACCAGCCTTCCTGAAGATAAAAGCATTGTTGGATAGCAACGAACTAAAGAGTTTATGTTACGGAAAGAACAATACATTACTTTTCTCCCTCTAACATTTCCAAGTTAAAGCTGTATCCTTTTCTCTCAGTAAAGGAAATTCCAAATAAAAAACCAAAACCAACCAAACCAAAAAAACAAAACAAGAACAAAACAAACAAACAAAACCCCACAAAAACCCACCCACAAAATCTAGCCAGGGACCACATTCATCTGCTTTATTAGACATTGTGTTCTATATAAGCTTTGTTATGGTGTATGTTTTTTGTTGATTTTTTTTTTTCCCCAAAATAAAGTTACTGATTCCATTCAAGTAAACCAAAAATGTTACATCGTCATCACCTCTCCCCAGCTATTAAAAGCAGCCAAGGCATTAATTTCTCCAGTTCAAAGCAGTTGTTAAGTGCTTCAAAAAACAAACGAAAAACCTCAAACCTGATTATACCCACTTGTATGGATGTATCACTAAAGAGGTAAACAGTTACTGAGGAAAAGAAAAGAAACGGAAGGTGGAAGAAAAAAGGAGAGGAGGGGAGGAGGAGAAAGAAATAAAATAGATTCTCAACTGGATCAGGCCTTTGCACTCTGAGTGCAAAGGCTGAGGCAAAAAGCAACTTTTTCACTAATTTTTACTAGATGGTTTCACTATAGTTTACAAGTTGTTAAAAAAAAATAAGAGAAACACGTCATATATACACATTCCCTTCAAATACTTGCCTTGCTGAATGACGATGGAATCCAGCCGGAGTTTCATTTCTGCACGTTCCACTATTCTTTCTTCCACAGTATTGTCTGTGATAAACCTGAACACCCGAACAGTCTTTGTTTGGCCAATCCTGTGTGCTCGATCCTAGGGAAAAAAAAAAAAGTCATTAAAAAATATCAGTACTTGGTTCCAGCATGACTATATAATTAGTCTTTAATTGTCATTAGTTTCAACATCCTAATTTACAAAATGGAATAGCATAAGTTAGTTAAATCTTTAGCTATCCATTTAACATGGCTACCCAAGACAGCACATTCTTGTCTGCATTGCAAGTTTTGGGGTGTTTTTTTAAATAACAATGAGTCTTCTCTAGATGTCATACCTAAAAACTGGGGGGGAAGGTGTTGTTAAATCACAGAGGGAAGAAGACTGGATGCTTCTAACCTTATGTAACTTACTGTAAAATCAAAGTATTTAATAAAGTGTCTCTGTACTGCCCAAAAGCTACCTGTCTCAAAACTTCAGTTTTGCTATGAATATTTCAAGAAAAATACAATGCACCGCCCCACCTGACTGGCAAATCATTAATCACTCTGGGAATTAGTATTTTGAGCATAAACCTTTCGTGGTACCTGGAAGTATCTCGATTTAGCTTCCAGACACCAGTTCCGTCATTCTTGTGAACTAATTTTTTGCTAAACTACTTAAGAACTTATAGTTTAACTGAAATAATTACAAATCAATTTCCAAGATTTGTCACTGAAACACCTCATTTGTCAAAAAACACTGGTGGTTTTTAAAAAGCTTTACTTTCTTATGCAGTTGAGCAGTGTTCTTGACACTACTGAGGCTGGAGATACATGCAAATATACTTAAAAAAAAAATTAAAGATGGTTGGTAAAAGGAGCTTGCTCACTTATCACCACCATAAAAGCAGTTTTTTATAAGTTTCATTTAGCTTTTCGTTGTCTCTTTTCCACGGTATCAGGGAACACGGAGCAAACACAATCACCTACACTCGCCACAGAAGTAAAGCTTTATAGTTTTGCAATTAACACATATTATGCTAGATTTTTTTTTTTTAATAAAATATGCTATTTTCATTAAATACTACTGAGTACTGTAGCATATATCCAGCATTTCCCACTGCATAAATCACTGCATAGCAAAAATGTGACTAAGGGTTCCACACACTGGAAGCTGCACTGGAATTGAAAATCAGTCTTAAAAATATTGCTCTGGTGCTAAAACAGGAAAAATACCATTTTTTTTGGAAATAATACATCATGCTGAAGACATAATTCTACGAAAGTTCTGTGAAAAAGAAAAGAAAAAAGAAGATAATTTCCAGCTGGATTCTTACCATAGCTTGAAGATCTACTTGTGGATTCCAGTCTGAATCATACAGAATTACAACATCAGCAGTAGCCAGATTGATTCCAAGGCCTCCCGCCCGCGTACTCAACATGAACACGAATTTTGAGCTACCAGGTTCATTATATGCGTTAATAGATGCCTAAATAAATAAAAGGAATGTATCAGTTGAACCAAATGTTTTGTGAGTACTATTTTTACTTAAGCGAAATACTTAAAATTTGAAATACCTGTCTCTCGTCATGTGGTGTTTGTCCATCCAGTCTACAATATTCATAATTTCGCCACATACAGTAATCTTCCAAGATATCTAGGACTCTCGTCATCTGACTGAAGATTAGGACTCTTGAACCTGTTTGGGTAGAAAGCTTTCTTAAAGCTTTATGTTTTCACCAAAACTTAAGATTTATCAAACTATGCAAGTTTGGATTATCAGAAAGAGGACAGTTGCATTTACTAAGAAGCAGTTAGAAATAAAAAGATTGATTTAAATAATATAATTAAGATAAATTTTCAGAAGTAAATATACATATATATAAAAGAACACGTTGAAAAAATGCTATTTTTATTCAGCAGCCATTAGAACTAGAGATCTCATTTAACTTCAAATGTTTCTACGATTTACATAGCCCAATATATAATCATAGAATCATATGTTTGGGTTGGGAGGAACCTTTAAAGAACATCTAGTTAGTCCAACCCCCTGCAATGAGCAGGGACATCTTCAACTATTAGGCTGGTGCAAAAGGAATTGCAGTTTTTGCACTGTTGAAATCTCCCGTTTGATATTGGATACATAAATGTGGTTATGTTATACATAATTTGAATGTACTTTTCTCGCTTTATGGGTGGTTGGTTTTTTCGTTTGGTTGGTTGGGTTTTTTTGCTACTGACTTATTACTTGCTGTTTATTTTATATTTATTTTAAAACTGCAGCTGTTACAGCTGTTTCACTACCAACCGGCAGGCTCCTGTACGTGCTGTGGGGTTTGTTTGTCTTACTGGCTATTAAAAGTCTAGTTAGTGGCTGCTTTTTGGCTTTTGTTTTCTGTTGTAGTCCTCATTAAAATGTTGCCAGACACAGCAGAGTAAGATGATAACTCAAATGTAAAAACATCCAAGGAGAACAAAGAATGAAATTTTGAAGGATTTGGTTCGGATTCAAGGTATCCAGAAATAAAGTAAGTTCTTCTTAAGGACTTGTCAGTTTACTTACTTGCCAAGAACAAGCTCCAGAAAACATAAATGTACAGTAATTTATGCATGTATACACAACAGTTTCCAACCTACTTGAGAGATTTAAGTAAAACACAGAATACTACAGAGCTTGCATTTCCCTCTGTATTTCCTAGTGGAGTGGTTTTTTTGTCCTTTGGACTCAGGCTCTAATAACAAACTCTGTTTCGTTCAAGATGGCAATTTGATTAAAGATAGATTTTAATTGCCATGTCTCAACAAGAAGCCTCATAGCAGAAAGAAACCAACATCAAAAAAAGCACAATAACCACTGAATTATTTTTCAGCCTTACAAAGATGCGTATCACCACAGCTGCTTGAACGACACCTGGATACAAAGTACAGGTTACTTTTATATTAACCCAGACTGAGGTTGGGACTTGGATTTATTTTTCTGCAATGCCTCCTCACTCACAAGCCTTCCTCCGCTCCTTTAGCCAAGTTACTTCAGTAAGCATATTCATTAAAATAATGAGTTAAACATTTATTCCAGAGTAAAAAATTCTGTGGCGATTGAGTTTTACAGTAATGTATTACAGAGGTTTGTCCCTACTATCAAAGAACTTTAAGGCACGTAAACATGGGGGAACACTCAGTTATGTTAAAGAACTCACTGAAAAAAATCAGGTACTGCTCAAAATCATATCCAGCAAGAAAGAACATTCCACAAAGGATTCGACTTTAACCTTACACGAAGACTTTGAATCTGAAATGGTACTTCATGGTAAATCAAAGGAGTGGCTAAAATACCACATGATTAATCTTTCAAACAGCTAATAATGCTGTGAAAGCAAACCTAAAGCCCAGACCAACTGATGCTTCTTTGGTCTCAGTTTATCTGGGATGAAAAAACAACAACAAAAAAAACCACAGAACAAAAAAACCACCAAAGCCAACACAAATCAAAAACCACACACCAAGAAACCACACCGCAAAAAAATCACACCAAAAACAAACAAAAACACCCCACCACCACCCAACCAACCACCAACACATCCAAAACAAAACCAAAAAAACACCACAAAACCAAACCACCACCAACAAACCCCACAAACAACAAAACCAAAAAACTTAAGTCACTAAAAGCCATAATGGCCTAGCGATCCAATTATTTATGAATGCACTTCAAAAATTGTTTTTGTATCAACCATTTAAGCTACAGTGCTCAACAAGCTGGTATCGTGCCAGAAACCAACCAAACTCCTGGCGGAAGTGTGCCGGTTTTTGCTCAGGATACGTGAAAACATGAAGAAGCACTAACTTTCATTTTTATTGTCAAACCAAACTCCTTTCACACAAGCATGAGATGCTTACCTTGTTCTTTCAACTTGGGTAGCAATTTGTCCAATACTACCATTTTGCCACTGTTAGTGACCAAATGCATATCTGTTGTGTACGGTGGACCAGGTTCTGCTCCATCAAAGAGGTACGGATGATTGCAGCATTTCCGCAGTTGCATGAGGATATTCAACAGTCTCATTTTGTCCAGCTTGCCAGCTGAATTCAATATATCTATATCCTTCATTAAGATTCGTGTATACCTATATCGAAGAAAGAAAAAACTTTTGTGACTCGAAAACAGAGTTGACCTTTGTTTAAATAGTAAGTATACTCAAAAGCTCACTCTCCCGCCCCCATTTCATCAGGTAACTCTCACTGATATGCATGGTTTTGTCATCACAAAAATGTCACAAGGCAATACATATGAGTTGGAAGGAATTTAGTACACCAGGAGGAATTAAATCAAGTTCCTCACAATAATCAAGTCACAAGCAGCACATTCCTCCTGAGCCTTAACCATGGCACAGTCGAGTATCTGCATTACCATTCTCGTTGCATTTTGCTGAGACCCACATAAATTTTCACTTCCTTCTTTGGAGGTAAGCTTTTCTCTACATCAGCCTTAATGCGACGCAGAAGGAAGGGTCGTAGCACCTGAAAGAGATTGCATCATTAAATATGTTTTGGAAGCTGAAATACTGAACAGGTCAACAGACAAAAGCAGTGCAGATGTTCTCTATCATAAATGCTCTAACACCAGACCTGTTACAGATCATCACAAAAAGCAGTCTATCTGGACATGTTATACATGGGAACATACATGCATTTTCTTCGGAAGACTCAAAGATTAGGCCAAAATCATCTTTCAGATGGTTCTACACCCCTTGATCCTTTGTTAATTTTGCTTGACTAAAATACTTGGTCTCTTCATAGCCAATATTTTTAATGTATTCAGAACCCTGAAAGTCAGAACTATTAACCCTTCTTTCCCACCAAAACAATTTCAAGAAACAGATCATCCTCTGAGCTTCAGCAACCTGTTCTGAAAGTCTACCATAGTTTCTGGAATAAGGTATCTTAACCTAATACTCTGTCACAAGAAGCATTAGAAGAGTTATTTATATAAAAAGCAGAAAGACTTACCATATGGAGACGTTCCACCAACTTTTGATCCCCTAAACAGTTGTTTGTATCAAACCATGAATCAAAGTCCTGTATCAACAAAACCATTGATAGTAAGAAGTCTCTTTTCAAGGTGCAATGTCATTACAATGGTTAATAAATATAACCTCAAGTGTTTCTCAGGCAGTAAGTAAAAGAACAAATCACTTCTTTTGGTCTATTTTTATAGAAAGGTCTGTAACAAAACATCTTAAAAAAACCAAACCAAACAAAAAACCATAATTAAACAAAAACAAACAAAGAAGCAAACAAACAAACAAACCCCAACACAATCTCCATAACATCAGGAAAAAAAAAAGAAAAAAAAGAAGTGAGTCCTTTTCTGCTGAGAAAGATTCACTCATATCACTCCACTGGACAAATTCCAGTTGGAAGCAACATACTACTACAGCATTTGATGAAAACAAAATAGTAAAATTTTAGTGTAATATACCACAAGACTTCCCTTTCTACAGTTCTTACACTCCCAATTCATCAAAATAGTTAAGCATATGTTTCACTTTCTGAAGTCTGTTGCTCATTATATAGTATCTCCCAGCTCACAGGAAAGATTAACAATAAGGTAACACAGTCAAATGTAAGAACAAAGTCAGTTGGTTTAGCCATCACAATGTTTAATCCTATTTTGAAATGCAGTAGAGATCATCTTCATATTGTGATTTTAAATACCTCTCATATCTGCTAAGCTTATAAGAGCCCTTAAAACCAGCCAAGCTGGGAAAACAGTCTACCCTACTGCACAACACTGGAAACACTGTCAATCTATCATTATCAGTAACTGATACTCCTAACTATACAATATTCAAGTCTGTTTTCAAATCCGGAAAAACACCAAAGTTCATTTAATTTGATTAGCAGAAATGAACACTTACTTCAGATGAGTTAAAGACATCTGGCAAAAGGAAGTTAAGAAGTGCCCAGAGTTCATGTAAGTTGTTTTGAAGCGGAGTTCCAGTTAACAGCAGTCGATTTGTAGTCTTGAATTCCCTCACAATTTCTGATAACTGAAGGACATTGAGTCATAAGCAAACATAATATTACTAGTCCCCACATCACAACCTAGCAACCCACACAAATATCTTGTTCAGTTGAAGTATAAATTACCTTTGATTTCTCATTTTTAATCCTGTGGGCTTCATCTATAACTAGGTATCTCCAGTTAAACTTTTTAAATACTGATTTCTCTTTGATAAGCATTTCATATGATGTTACACAGACGTCCCATTCTCCGGGCAGCAACACATCTCTGACAAAGGCAGCCTAGACAACAAGGTGACAGTTGGTTACTGAGGTTTTGTCAAATCTGAACCAAAAAGAACACACTAGCACTGTTAAAATTTTAAAACAATGTTGCTACTAAATTTGAAAGAAAAGGTAAGATTAATTATAAAGGAACTATAACATGCAGCCATTCTAAAGCTTCATGATTTTGTCAGTGCTGAAGCTGCTGAAACTACAGATGACTATCTATACATGAGGTTTTTCAATAGCTGATTAGAACTCGAAATGAATTTTATGTAGGTGGTTTTTTTTAAGTTTAGAAAATAGGAGGTTTGGGATATAATCAATAAACCCAAGCACAGCTTTATTTGGCCAACTGAACAATTTCTAGAATGCTGACATCCAAGGTTAAAAGTAATTACATGGTAATTATTCAGAATTCGAAATACAGAGACATATTAATGTCAAGGGCATAACTCATATAAGCAAGAGAGACACTGTAGGAACAGTTAACAACTTTTGGATTCTAAAAAGATGCACCAAAAAAACCCCAAATCACAAGATATTAGACCTGGACCAATGCCTTCATCAACATTTTTGTAATTTCTAAGCCAACAAACTCTGAAAACAGAGCTAGGTGCCCTTAGAATAAAAAAAATCCTGCTGACAAAAGTTGAATTGCACCAGTAATAACTATTCCTTCCGTAAATAAATGGGTAACTTCAGTTGACTGATCTACAGATGTGCCATCATATTCCATGGTTTTTAAGTGTTCTTTGCTGTGCTAAAAAAAATAGCAGAGAACTGATACTGAAGTAAACAAAAAGACAGTGACTGAAACACCAAGGCTCTAAAAGGCTGAACAATATTTGCTCTTATAATTGACAAAATTCAAGCCAAATAAGATCCATTTGTGAACCACTGTTACCAACCAACCCACCTTGGCCCCTCCAACATTAAGCTGACAACTGTTTTCAGAAAACAGTCCCTTAGAGACAAGACCCCACAATCCTCTCAAGAGCTGCTGTTACAGCCAATACAATGTACTGTACTATACAGAGCAGAAAACAAATTACTTTTTTACAGAGTTGCATGTTCATACAAACAACAGCACTTTACATGAAACACTTCATCTTCCTATTTCAAAATTTATTGGGTCTGGTTGGTCTACACAGTGTATTGCCTTCATAAAAGGAGAGAGAAAACATTCAGACAAGAAATTATGACTGCAGAGTGATGAAGCAATAGCTGGGCAACAAAGGTGAATTCTTGTAGGTCTTACTGTTTAACCATTAAAAATCCAAGTAATATCCTTCCCTGTTAAGGAAAGGTAAAGGGCAGCAAGATCACATGCTGGATTTACAGTGTATGAACGCAGGGAAAAAAAAAAACCACATGAAAACTTACTCGCTGGTCTTTGTCGCCTATCAAACAAACTGCTCGAAGTGTGGGTACCCATCTCTTGAATTCATTCATCCAGTTATGTAGAGTGGACTTAGGAACTAACACCATGTGAGGACCAGGAATATTTCTGTAGTGTTTCATATACCCAAGAAGAGAAATTGTTTGCAGTGTTTTCCCAAGACCCTGTAAGAAACACAACGTGTCAGAAAAAAATCTCTCAGGAACACCTTTAAAAAGCTCAAGAGTGAGCTGAGTACATGATGGAAGAAACGGCAGCCTGAGCAAATCACTGAAATATACTAAAGGCCACAAAAGGCATTCAAACTTTTGGTTAGAAAACGTTTGTATTGCTTCCCACAGCTAATTTAAAGAAAAATAATAAGAGTAACGTTTTTCAAACCTGGGACTATGAAGTTAGAACTTTGTCTTACCTTTCAAATAAGACATTTTTGCAAGAAAACATTATTTTGAAAAATCTCATTTTGTAGACTAGAGTATACTCAGATTATTTATTTAGAGGTCAATGAACTGGATGTATGCATTCTCTTAAACTTGAAATAAATTGAAGAAATTAAAAACCCTATAAGGAGGCTTTTACAGGCCACGACATGATGTCAATGCCAAAGAAGAAAACAATACTGACCTTCTTTAGAAGTCCTTTTTTTTAAGCACTCTGTTCATTATTCAACATAAATATTAAAAACTTTGTATCTTCAGCATATAATTTACTTAAAATGAAAATAAGGAAGACATGCAAAACTCAAATCATTCGTACCATTCAAATAATTCAAAAAATATTATGACTCAAACACATGCCATTAAAAAAACATCAATCCAAAATCAACAAAACCCGCCTATTCATAAGCACGTATGTTGAAGAAAATCATTGATCTATTTTGAAATTGAATGTTACTACACAATAACTTAAATTCATTTGTCTCTAATTTATCTTGAAGAAGTTTTATTGCACAGAAAATAAATTACCAGAAGGCATGAGAAATGCAACATACTGAAATATAATGACATCTTTGTTTTTCATTATGTGCTCCTTGTGAAAAACAGATACAACTAAAATGACTTAGAGAAAAAAAAATATATCTGCCTGTCAAACTACTACAATTTCTTTTGCCTTCATCCCTTGTCTTTCAGGGCGGGGGGGGGAAAAAAAAGAAAAAAAAAGAAAAAGAATAAAAATGGAAACAGAAGCTGCTATGGCCAGCACTGACCGAAATGTCCACGGTCATGGTGTGAAAGAAATTTTAACACAGCTCTCTGGCTAAATCTACCTTAACATGATTTTTCCCAGAAAATTTCCCACTCGTGTAGCTCTTGCTGATGAGATCAATCCACACAGGACACTCATATCCTGCTATCTGCATTTTACCCTAATAACAAGAAGTATTCCCACATTTGTTGCTCTTTTCGTATATGACACTCTCTCCACAAGGGCAGGTTGAGAATACCATAACAAAATATGTACAACTTAGAGTAAAAAATAAAGGACATATCACTTTATAGAACAACTCTGAATTTGGAGGGTTTTTTAATGGTTGACAAATTTCCTTTGCTATATGCCTATTTCTGAAACTGCCTCCACAGTTTGTTTAAAGTAAGATATCCATGACTCTTGACATTAGTGACTTAAAATATACTAGAAAAATAATGTTTGGAAAATTACATATTGCATTTTCTGCTCTTAAATAAATATATATATATAGCTGAACTAAAATTATAAAGTTATAAAATATATATATATATATCGTATTGCATAAATAAAATTGTATTGCATTGCATGCGTTCACAACTCCACAGAAATGTGGGCTATGTACATACCATTTCATCTGCTAGGATACCATTGATGCCATTTTCATACAAAGAGATGAGCCAGTTCAATCCTCGGACCTGATAATCACGCAGCTTTCCCCATTTGACATCTAAAAGACATGAAAGAATAGACTAAGAGATCTGTATTTAGATTTTAGATCTGTAGAAATAATGACTATGCCCAGCCTGCTAAGTGACACTGATTATCTCAGCTACAGAATAAAATCAAGCAGTAAATTTCAGGCAGTAAATTCCAAAGACAATGTATATGGGACACGCTAATTTAATTTCTGTGAGCTGCCTCTACAATTTGGGTTTTTTTGTTGGTTTGTTTCTTCAAGAACACAAAATACATAGAAATCCTAACTCTATCATTCCCTTTCTCCCCTGCAAATCAGAACACATTTGAATGTTAAAACAACAGAGTATTGAATTATCTGTTAAATGGACTGGCAGCTCATAGGTGCTTTAAACTGTATGAGAAGATAGGCTACACATGTAAAAACTGTAAAATGACTGACTTAAAACCAGCTGCCTCTTTCCTAGTAGCTCAGATATTCTAAAGGAAAAGATGCACTGGACCATCTTTCTAGCATGCCTGAAAGGAAACAGTTCCTTGCTAATAAATTTTGTCCCATTAGACTGGTGCTGGTTATTTTTTTCTCCTTCTCTTGCCCCCCCAAATTGATTCATTGTCCTTGGGAAGGATGAAAATAAATTCAATTTTAAACCACAAAGTCTTGACCTTGAAGGAAAAGAACAGGGGAAAAAAAAGAAAAAGAAAAGAGGAAACACACATGATGGAGACTCTTCAAATCGAGTGCAGACGTTAGTTGCCTTGGAGCTTTCTGTTAACAGCTCCTCGTCTTCTTCCTGCTCTGTTCTACGATGGCGGTAGCTGAAAAAAGTGCAAGAAAGAAGTAAGTTTCTGGCTAAACTGAAAAGACACAAAACTGTTCCCAAATGAAATCTAATGGCATTACAGGACAGATCACAAACACCCGAGGATGCTCTTGCAAGTTTCTCCAGCAGGATTCTTATGTTCAGCTGATCAGCTAAAATGCTAGTTTTTAACTCTTTCGAGCCACTAGCTTCTTAATGACAAGATGGCCCCTGCATTCCAGCTCACATTGTTTGCAGGCTCCAAAACTAGAGTAAGGCGAGTAGAAAGGGATAAATTGTGTGCATCAGTAGTGGCCTTTAATGACAAGACATGGAATGATACTGTATTTAAGGGTTCTGGAACAGCTGCCAACTGCTACAGAGATACTGTAGCCATAGAAGCTGCAACAAAGGTGTTATCAAAGGCAATCCAAATTTCTAGACTTCCGGTTTTCAAGCGGCCTGGAAGATACAGTATGCTGATGTTCTCTATGAACTCTTACAATTTACAGCCACAACTGCTCTGCTTTTCCATCTGTGCTTTTCTTGTGCTGGAATACTTTTAACCATGATAGTACTTCACCAGCAACACAAAATTCTTACAAGTCCTAGAATGGTTAAGCAACCCTCAACTTGCAAGTGGGCAGTTGAAATAAGCACATATATACAGCATAAAACACACACCACAATAGGACAAAAGGCTAGCAAGTTTAACTTACGCTTCTAAAGTACAATAAAATCCATAACTACAGTACAAGCTGGTCTACATGTCATCACTCACTCGCCAACTGACAGTAAATTCTGTTTCTCATCCTTCTTTATTCGTGGACGTCCAGGTTTCATTTTCAAAGGTGAAGTTGGAGTTTTCTGAGCAGCAGGCTGAATGAAATGAGCAAACAGCTCAGTCTGCTTCAACAAATACTCAAATCTGTTTGCTCTGTCTGTTTGCTGTTGACAAGGAAAATTAAGTAGAACAAGTGTGAGATATTACAGTGTGTGTTCATTCAAAAGAAAAAGCTAACAAATGCTTTTTAAACAGATTCACATTTCTTCATATACATACATACAATAAGAAAGAAGAGATGATTAACATCAATAATATGACTGTTGCTGACAGATTCAATATTCTTTTATTAGGTTCAGGCTAGCCTCTGCTACACTGCAAGATAAAAGTTGCAATACAGACCTGAAGACTGACTTTGGCACAAAGATTGCATGAGTGTCACTAGACAAGGCCACAGAGTGGCCCTAACCACCTTCTATCAAAAACGATAGTCCCACTCTCAGAAATTTACCCCCACCCAGCACACATGGCATTGTCAATGAACTTGTTCATCTCACCAACCTGGCAACAACTATTTTCTACCACATTAGTTTCCTGCTTGTGAGATAACACCACCCCACTGTGGTGTCAAGATAAGCAAAAGAGCTGGCATGAAAGGGGGCAGAAGAGCCCATAGCTAGAAACCAGAACACCTATTTCAGCAGCAGAGAACTCTTAGATACGCTCAGCCTAACTCGTCAGATGGCCCCCCTTTGATATGAGTTGCTGTTTCTGGCATGCAAAAAAGATTACAGAAGACAACATTAGTATCTGAAAGGGTCAGTTCCTTTGAGATAGGTTCCATTTGGAATCAACGCACCTTCCCAAGGCCACGTCAAGACTTTAGCACAGACAATGAAGACAGGAAACAGTTCCAAACCTAACAGCAGCCACTCTGACATTCTGCCAGCTGCCACAATGTAACCTGGTATTTAGCAACTCGCACAGTTACAGGAAGTGAGTTTTCTTAGTAAAATGGAACATATGTTCCAGACTTCTGCAAGAGCAATGCCAGCTCGGTGAGTGTTCTCCTTAAAGCAAGCAGTTCTTGCACTACATGAAAGACAAAAAGATAGGGGGTGACAGAAGAAAAACAGCCAGAAAGAGATCCTGTATGTACCACAAAAGTCAGACTCATTCTAACTATAGTTTAAGCTTGATTGACACCGCTACGATCCACATCCAGCAAATTCAAGTTTTCCTGTCGATTCTTCACAGGATGCTTTTTGTTTACTTTGTAAGAGTTTCTGAAGTTTAAACTAGGTAACATGTTACTGCTATCCAAATTGCTAATCCTTATTTTTAAGCACTTGTTTAACTGGCTGTGCAAAAGAGAAGTAGAGGAGATACAAACTGCATTGCAATAGTTTCCTCATTCTAATATTTTAGTAAGGAATATTCTGCAAGTTTTGGCACTGCACACACACCCCAGAAGTCATTTTCACTGTGCTTACAGATATTCTTTTAAGAGACTAACAAACATTGTCTGTGCTTTTTAGATAGGGCACAGACAAGAACAGTCTGTACTCTACAACCTTGAGCTATCCTTCTCACAACAGAGAAACTTTTCCTGTTTTCTCTTCCAATGCATCTTCTCACTATTGCAACAGTAAAATACAATCCTCCTTGCAATCCTGCCTGTCTAGAAACTGGAAGAGACAGCTCCAAGTTCACGGTCTCCAGTTTGCCAGGCAAAGATGGCAAAGAATGGACGGCTCCATTTCTTACTTTCAAGATATTATAAAAACTAAAAACCAAGGAAAATACTAAGTTCTTGCCTAACCCATGAAGCACAGAATTACCCATCTTCAAAAGCTCAAGGAATGTATCTGGAGCTTCACAGAGAACAAATTAAATTTCAGAAAAAGCTAACAAAATCCCTTTCAGTATAGGAAAAGTACAAGGGCCTCCTGTGAATTGTGAAAGCTAACTCTTATCTACTTTGACCCGTAAACTGTACTGTTTGAAAGAATCTGCCTATTTTGAAGTCCTCCTACTAAGCATATTTCAACTGAACATGATTGCAGTGCCTACTCAAAGCCTTGTGCCAAACCTTTTACTCCTCATCCCCCCAAAGAGAAAGTAAGATACTTTTCCTACAAAGGACTGCTGCTCCTACAGTTTGAAGGTTTGGAATTATCTTCCTGTATTCAACAGTGATATAAAACAGGTCCTGGACTTCAACTGATTCCATACATTGAGACAGTAAGGTAACAGCCATTTAGAAATTTATGGACACTTTCCTAGAGGATGTTTTCACTTCTGACTGAGAAAGGGAATACTCAACTCTTCATAATCTTCCTTCCCTGCAGAAAGGACAACTCTACAGGTTACTTCAAAAGCAACTCAAAAACTTCTATTACTTTTTTTCCCTAAGACATTTTAATATTGCCCATTATATCATTCTTCTAAACCTAGAGCACCTCTAAGCTGCTAGGACTATACTTCCTAGAAACGGCAAACACATTATCAGTTATTCCCAAAAATGCTGCAATGGAAATGGAGAAAGAACAGAGAAACAGTGAACAACATGCTAAAAAGCAGAAGAGTCTTGGGGGGCGGGGGTAATGATTTTTAGTTTCAAATTACTGACATATTTTTAAATGACTAGACAAAGTTTTATAAATCCAGTTAAGAGATTTCAAACAAGCAGACAACTCAGTATATTTTAAGCAACTGCGTAAGTACTGGATAGCTGTACACATTCCCAAATATTACATACCATTTTCTCTTCATATGTAGGATCTGCTTCCTGGATTTCTTTTTGTTTGCCTGGTGATGCATCATCAAAAGATTCCTGAGATGAAAAAGAATTAGAAAAAACTTATTTTCTAAGCAAGATACCTACAAAAGAGAGAATAAGCTTGTTTCAAATTACTATCTATCCACATCAGATGGCACAAGTATCCTTTGCTGCTTTGATACAGTCAGCTGTTACTTACTGTAAAATTACCTGGAGACGGATCAAAGATCCCTGCCACAGAGTGAAGGACAGAGCTAGCTCTCTATAATCCGATTTAGCTCCATCATTAAAGCATCACATCAATGCGGATGCAAGAGACAGCTGTGGTGCAGGAGCTCGGCATGCTGCTTCTAGGGTGCTGAGCCAAAACTCTTCTAAAGCTGCCTCTGGAGAGTTCTGTGAAAGAACCAGCTCTGGTCCTGAAGCAAGAGTAGTTTCAAGGTTTTTCTCCCTTTTTCCAGACTATCCTAACCCCTCATCATTCTGCATTGAGGGAACAAGTCTGAATAAGAAGCTGGGCTGCAGTTCTGTCCTGAAAGCAGAGTAGGAATTTAAATAAACTGCATGTTTTCCCCATATAATTTACCAAATCTAATAACTGTTGTTATCATCAACGGTACCACTACTAACAGAAAAACAAGTTGGTTGGGAAGGAACAGTCCTCCCTCATCCCCTTCCTGCGAAATCCTTGACAGACTGCCTGCAATTTTTCTTGCAGATCAGGGTATTTTTAATACCCTCTCCATTCCTCTGCTCTTGTTAGGTTAACTCTCTCTCCATCATCTCCCACATGTAATTTCATCTTCTGTTCTTAAAAACAAAACCAATGAGACAATCCTTCCTTCCTAAACCACGCTAAGGCAGTACATTACAAAATAATTCTTGAAAGGGTCACAAAAGGCAATATACAAGATGCCTTCAAAATCGTTATTAACCATCTGTTCAACTGAGCCAAGTAGGAACTGAGCTAAATTCAATCTTTACTGGTCAATGTAGAATAAACGAACAGGAAAGTAAGAAAAAAACCCCATGAAACAAAGGCAGGCAAAACACGGGATGTTTGTGGGCAGGTGTTTCCTCACTAAACTCTGGTAGGTAAGGCTTGAGGAAACAGAAGAATCCCAACGCAAGTGTTTCATTCACCAGTCAGAATATAAAGAACTGAGCATAAAAAGATATAGCTAAAGATCTTCTAAACTCATTCCAGATCTTCCTACTCATCTCCCACTAGACTTAGCTAAAACCCACCTACCAGTAAACGCAAGACCATTTGAACTTCGGTACAAAATTCATGTTCCTTCTGAAATACCTAACATGCGAAACATGGAGACACAGCAGTGGGCCATCTGACCTCGTCACGTGGAATAAAGACGACAAAACCTTGCAGCTCAGATGGAGAACAAGACAAGACATCTCCCAGAGGACTATCAACAAGATATTTCAACTGAAACCCACACTAAAAGGAACTTTGCGAGCACCGAGCAAGCCCTCCAGCACAGGCACATCAAGAGTGCACGTTTCGCAGCTTCCAGGCGCTCAGGCCCAGCCTAGAGTTGCCCTGTTTTCTCAGGCTCAAGCAGGGCTTATTACCCACAGTGCTTTGGCTACTTGCTCATCTGAAAAATATGGCGTTTACAAATTTATTTAGATCAAGTAGGTTGGACTATACAGCATGACTCAGAGCACAAAACACCCAGTGCTGCGAGCAGGACCAGCCAGTTTCCTCATATCATTAAAGAGAAACAATGCTGCGATAAAATTAGCATCTCCAGGCAATCACTCAAACTCCCTTGAAATTTCTAGAAAAAGCACCTGCTGCCAAAAAAAAAACCCAAAACAAAACACCAAAACCCCCCTAAACTCAAAAAAAACCCTATAAAAAAGTTTTGAGCTACTTCAGAAGAGAGAAAACTTTACTGCAGTTTAGAACGTGAACCGGCTCATGAGTGAAGCCGGAAGCACAGACGCCGGGAAGGCTCTGCGGGGAGGAGGGAGGAGAAAAAGGCGACTCGCAAGGAGCGGGTGGCGGTCCCAGAGCGATCTCTGCGCTTTCGGCGTCGACAACTGTGCGCGGGGGGCGGGTGGCGAACCCCGCTCCCGAGCGGGAGGACGCGGGAGGGGCTCCCCCCGCCCTCCCATCGCCCCGCAGCCAAGAAGATAAATAAGTGACCCCGCGGCCAGGCGGCCCCTCCCCGTGTCCCCGCGGCGGCGGCCCCGGTTGCGAGGGGCAGCGGAGGGATGGAGCCCCCCCCACATACGCACACCTCCCCAACCGCCGCGGGCCCGGCAGCGCTCCGGAGGCGCCGCGGCGCGGCCCTGCCCTGCGCCCGCCCCTCCATTGTCTCCCGCGGCCCCACGCGGCCCGGGGACGCCCCACCGGCGCCGTCCCGCATGGCGGGCACCTGCCGCCGCGCAGCCGGGCGCGGAGCCCCGGGAACCCGCCGCCGCGCCCCGCGGAGCCGGGGAGAGGGGCGTGGGGGAACCCCCGCGGCGGGAAAGCGCCTGACCTCCATCTCGGCGTCGCCTCCGGCCAGGCCGCCGGCGGCAGGCGGAGCGGTGCCCGCGGCCTCGCTGCTGTTGGCGCCCGGCGGCGGCGGCGCGGGCTGCTCGTCCGGTTGCGACGGCGGCGGCGGCGCCTGCTGCCCGGCGGACATGATCCCCACCGCAGACAATGCTCCGCCGGGGCTGCGGGCCCGCGCCCGGCTGGCTGCGCGCTGGGGTTGAGGGAGGGAGCGCGGCCGCCCGGCGGGGCCTGAGGGGAAGCGGCGCGCTGAGCCCGGTGCGCGGTGCCCGGCCGAGGCCCCGTGCCCGCTGCCGCCCCGGCTTTCCCGGCGGGCGCCCACCAACCAGCACCCGAGCCGGCTGCCCGCTCTCGCGAGAGCGCCGCCGCCGCCGGCGGGAGCGAGTGCGCGGGCGCGAGCCGCCGCTGAGGGGCGGCGCCTTCGCAACGGCCGCCGCTCGCGCGCGGCGGGGAGGGCGGGGCCGCGCGCTGTGGCGTCAGCGCCGTTCGCTGCCGGGCTGAGGCGGTGGCGGCGGCAGCGGGGCGGTGGCGAAGCCCGGAGCCTCCAACGGAGGTTCATCTTCTGAGAGAGGGAAGCGCGGCCGAGCCTCTGTGCCCCCGCTGCCCCCTCACCGTGCCTGGCAGATGCCCACGACGTGCTGCAAAGTGCGTCTTGGTCGAAAATCGGCCTAAAAGGTTCCTCATCATGGCTTTTTATTGCTAAACGCAAGAGCTGGCTGAAAGTTAACACCACAACACTGCTGTGCCCGGGATGAAGTGTAACTGGTACCCTCACGGCGTGCTCCGAAATCCAAAGAGGACAGCGCTGCTGTGAAAGAGCAGATCCCCGTAAAAACCAAGTGCTTTTTGGGTCAGTCTGACAGGACATCGCCAACAGGGCTTGAACATTCACAAGGGGTGGCAGAGCTACCCCCTCCTGTCACCCTCCCTCACTCTATCCACCTGAAGGAGCTGAAGTTCGTAGGCACAAAAATAATGTTTTATAGACCAACGGAATAAATGGGAGTGTCTGCACCTGGCCTGAAGGCACTGGGGCTGCAGGACCAGCTGTGGACGGGGCCTGCACCCAGGTGAGGAGCGCTGCCCCCTCACCAGCCTCACCTGCCGCGTGTGGAGACACTCCTATGCCTGGTAACAGAAAACATTCATCTCCACTTCAAAATTGTTTCTCCTCCAGGCTACTGCTTCTCCATGTCCCTCAGTTCTGAGAAACTCTGCCTTTATCATAGGGATAGAATAATTTTTAGTCAGCCTTCAGAGTGAATATGCAAGAAAATATCAGTCCCAAGTATTTCATTCACAAAAGGTGAAACATTGTAAAAAATATTCCTAACCCAAACCTGAATTCCACAATAGAAA
The DNA here is from genome assembly GCF_036013445.1 of Caloenas nicobarica. NCBI lineage: Eukaryota > Metazoa > Chordata > Aves > Columbiformes > Columbidae > Caloenas > Caloenas nicobarica. The sequence continues at coordinate 20,979,712 of NC_088248.1, read as the reverse complement.
CAGGATTTTTTTTTTCCTCTTCAGAGTCAGGGAAAGGGGAAGAAAAAAAAAAAGTTTTGCAGTTGTATACAACTTGCAATATCATGTGAAAATGAAATACGGTTTTATAGATCCAAATGCTTCTGAATATATGATTTGCTTCTCATAAAAAAAAATCCTAACTCTAGCTCTAATCCATCCATCATTTCATTAATCAGTTGCCATGGACCCTGTATCACTGCAAGAGAGCAATATCGCTAGGAGTCAACTCTTATATCTGAATTTTGGACAAGCTATTTCCAAGTGAAGAGAACCATGCTGTGGAACAGCAGAAAGTTACTGAAATCTCCACCATGCTCTAAGGAAAATGCTCAACTAGAGGCAAAAATAAAGCTGTTAGACTGAACAAACACAGGAAGCAGGCATAATAATATTATTATTATTAATAATAATATCTATTGTCAAAAGTGGAAAGTAACTCTAAAGGCCCTAATTTCTTGAAGTCCTGAAAGCAGAAGACTACACACACAAAAAACCCCACCCAAAATAGGAAATAGGGCTTTCCAAGCTAACACGGAGATGTTCATGAACACACAAAATCATAGCAGTCCATACAGGGCCTGATTACAGAGACCTGAAATTAAAAGCAACCACTGGCATAAAGCAGCTCATGAGAGGGGTTACTAATGTGCTGAACACCAACACATGGTCAAATGCACAACACGGCAAAACATCTTCCCTCAGCCTGTACTAAACTGTAGAAACAACTAATTACTAACATGCATATGAGGTTGGTAAAGAACAGTTGAATTACAGATTTTTGTCAAATCTCTCAGGAGACATCTTTCAATTTTGTTGCTCAGTTGTGTAATCGTAACTTTCACTGATGTTCTTTAGATAGCTTCTTGTTAAATAAGAAATTGAAACACCACAAGAGCAACACTAAATGATACTATTAGCTGTGCAGCAATTATGCTAGTAGGCATTACTGCACATGTATCAACACTCCAAATCTTTCCAAAGTTTGGGAAATTAAATAGACCTGTTTGTGGTGTCACCATCAGACACACCGTAGTCACTTGAATGCAAGAAGGAAGGAGAGGGGAGCGAGCCTGGTTTGCATTCAGATCTTGGGTTTTTTTGGTGGTGTTTTTGTTGTGGTATGTTTGGTTTTTGTTTACTTTAAAATGCAGAAGTAAAATACTATACAAAAGAGATCAGATAGTGCCAGTTTTTCTAACCGCTCACAACACTGATGTTGAGCTGGACTGTCCCATCCAAAGCTAAATGTAATTAGGCCTGCTTCAAAGACATCACTTTCCTGTCGCAATAATTTTAATTCTAGTCTCAGAAGAATGGTACTGCAGCTAACAGGTGACACACACACACACACAGAGTGCCCGCAGTCAAATCTGAGCCATCAAAATATTTCTGCCCATCAGCAAAGGTGCAGCTTTGTCATCACTGATACCAAATTGATTTTCACTGTAGAAAAAAAAATGCAAAAGATATTCTACATTAATTTCAGTAGATTCCTTAGCGCAAAGAAAACAATGTTTTAGCATTTACCATGTCTAAGTGTATAAGTATCTATCCCTCCATATTGAGTACTGTGCAGATGACACTGAACTTATTCAAACTACAGTGTATCCATCCTAGCAAAATTCATATTTCATACAAAATAAACAGCATTGAGTTCATCTGCAGTGCTTAAACTGTAACAAACATTTCTAAGCCTACTATATCCCAGGTCTGTCTTCAAAAAGCAGACCACAAAAATAGTGACATGTGGAGACCAAAAATCTTTCAAATTTTGCACAAACCAGGGAAAATTTGGCAACAGCATTCCACATATACACAAGTATCTGCCTGCATACCCAAATTTGCTACATCAAGGCGTCTGTCAGCATCTTCATCTGATTTCCATAGTTTTATTGCCTTTCTTATGCCGCTTTGTTTCTTTTCAGTTGTGACCTGGGCAAATTTTCCCCAGAGTGTTTAGATATTTAAACAAATACTCATGAAAGATTTTGAAAAACACTTGGACACTTAACTCATAGTGACAAATATCTGCCTCCTACTTTCCTGTAACTATAGTCTCAGAATAAATAGAAGGTACAGGTGCTTCCAACACAGTTTTTACTCATATGTAGTGTAGGCTATGCTTGCTTTGTGCCACATGTATTTTCCAAGTCCTTGGTATTAGACATGAATACGCATTTTGTATTCGGCTGTATTCACTTTTGAGTTACTGGTTTGTACACATCATCCGAATTCCTTTCTGCATCAGTAATTATTCTGAATAAGAGGAGATTATTTGATATGGTTTAAAAAAATCTGCTGACTCATGAAAAGCAGAGCACCTATTAAAAAAGTAATGATTTTTCGAGCCTCTAATTAAACAGTATTTGGGAAAAAAAAAAGTCATGTCAGAAAGACATAGGAAATCAAAGTAAGACCTCACCAAAGAACTAAGTGTCTCAGTGAAAACCTAACATCATGTATTCAAATCATTATGATGCTGGGGATGTAAAAACTACCAAGAAAAAAGAAAAATCTGAGAGATTGTGTGCCCAGAACTGAGTTTTAGAGAAGTATCTGACCAGAAAGGAGTCAGACAAAGTTATTGCAGCAGCCCTGAGCAGAAAGGCCCAGCCAGCAGAACTGATGGTGTTCAGAAGGGATGTTTTCAGAAAGAAACGGAAAAGGTCCACATGGTTGCGGTTTACCTGGAGATAGTCATACCTATAAATAGAAGATACTAAATAAAGATATACAGTTGAAATTGAGTTTTCTTTTTTTTTTTTTGAGGGCTTGCTGAGTGATTATGTTTCTTTGTGTTTTATTTTTTTCCCATTTACAGAACAGTAACTGCTTGTTTAATTTAAGGTTTCCATCTTTCTACACAATACATCCTACTAAAAGAAAACCTCAAGAAAGATTTTAGAACCGTCAACTGGAAATTTATCTCTAAACCTTCATGCAAGTACACCTTGACAAAAAAAGTTGGAAACTGCTAATGAATCTGTGCGGCCAGCCACACACCACAAGACTAGGTCTGGAATAACCTTACACAAAAACATCTCACAGGTCAAGACCAGACCTGAACATAAATCAGCACCTATCCAGCTTCTCACCAAAATCTTCTAAGGGGGAGTATGTCCCAGGGCAGCTTGGATGGCAGGCTCAAGAAAGGGTGGGAGCCAACATTTTGCAATCCTTAGTCCTGTACTTTAAAAGCTGGCCCTCCTCCTGGTACACCAAATGCAAGGATAATCTACAAAAAAACACAGACCACATATACCACTACAAAAAACTGGAGGTGAACAATTTAATTCACAGCAAGATGCAGCACAGCCTGTGAAGGCTAATACCAAGTATACTTGCATCCCAATCCCAAATGTTATCCTATTCCAAGGGGGAAAACAAAACCACCAACCCCCTCTAAAACAAAGGTAAACTTTAGCTTCTTTATACAGCTTTTAAGCACACTGCTTTTCCAGAGTTTGTTGGTGCTTCTCTGGCAATGGCTACAGAATTTGTGTCCTCTCCTTCAAAGCTGAGTACTCAAATTTGAAGGTACCTGCACTCCCCCAGAAGAGAGGAAGGGAGCAAGGCAGATCCTGCTCATGGTTGGCTCCTTTATTTTTTTTCTTTTAAAAAAAGTTCTTTAAGGGCTAAGTCTATTCTGTACTCCCTCATATTGAGCTGTCAGCAAGCAGAGCTAATGGTAAAAATGCTGTCAGGATGATCACTTGTGTCATTTATGCAGGAAAAGAGAGTTAAAACACAAACAGTATTTTTACAATTTAGTTCCTAAACTTATATTTACATACCTGAGTAAAAATAAGATTATTTTGAAAAAGTTGTTGGAACTTTCACTTGCTTCTATAGGATACACTGGTGCTCTGACTATTAAAATCTGCTCCTCAAAAGATCATAACAACGGATTTGTGTGCCTGGGGAACTTGCAACTCTGTTACATTTAATGCCTTTTAAAAATGCTGCCCCATGCCTAACTACAGATTATGGAGCCTCACTCTGACCGCCATTTGTTTCAACACTTTGTTCTCAACTGTGATTAACTTTTAAAAAGTAACTAAATACGTACACCATGATTTATATGTGTTATGATGAAGATAACGTCAGCAGGGGGCTGAATCACCATTTTGATGCAATTAACTCCAGACTCAAACTGAGATACTCTGGCAGGCCAGTCTGAGGTATCTCCAGAACTCCCAGGCCAGCATCCTTCATCATTAATAGGTAAGGGAAAAAAAAATCCTAAACAAACATTTCAATTAGTCTGCATAATTTACAAGCATGTAAATCCATCCCACAAATGCACAGAAACAAGTAGTAACTATTTCCTCTGAAGTATATTCCCCAAATATAGCATAAAAATATGAAATCTTCTCTACAGTCTGGTAGGAATTCAGGAAAAATAAGGCGTAATTATACTTCTCTCCTATTCTGGCCATCTGATTAAAAAAATGTAGTAAATGCAACTTCCAGCTGCCTTCAGCTGCCTCATTTGTATTTGTCCACATTCAGTAAAAATGATCAGCTTTCCAGATTATGACATATTTTCTGTAAACAGTGTTTTAGAACAGAAATCTATACTTCGCCTGAATCTTTAAGTGTTGTTCCTTGGGCATCTAGTGGCGCTGTTAGGTTGTTCGGCTCGTCACAGGTAGTTCAAGAACAGCTCCACTCTCCTGCAATGTCTACAGCTGAACTTGAAAAAAATACTGTCTTGTCCTACTGTGAGCTCTTTATTTTTCTAAATCAAAAGCATTTTAGTTCATACTTAGAAGTGCTCAGTTGATTTGAAAAGTGGTACTAAGCCTGCTTCTACTTTGTATTGAACCTTCGGAGTATCTTCAGGACTGTATTTCCACACCCTCTCCCAAAGGACAACCAAGTCCCCTGGGTACAGTGGGTAAGCCCCACAAACACACACCAGCACCCAGCACCAGCCAAAAAGAACCTCAAACAGCATTTAATAAAACCTTATTTAAATAGTAGCCAAATTCTTATTGGCCTTTTTCAAAATTGATGTGACAGGCATTTTCTTCTTGTTTCACTGCAGATACAACTTACCAGGAAAGGGCTTGGCAACAATGATGGAACCAGTAAGAATCTTCAAGCATGAATCACGATGATCAGTACAAATGCTGATTTTATAACTGCAAGAAAATTTTGAGTCTCTGTTTTAACAGCTTTATAATTTATGATGTAAACTGTATGGATTTTTTTTTTATTATTTTAGCCATGTTTTTAAACAAAAATATTTCAAAATGAATAAGTTTTTGTAACATTTTCTTTTTAAACACAGAAGAAAAATGCATTGGCCCATACCTTGTGGTTTAGAAACTCAAAAATAATTCTAATGGCTTACTAAATTTTGCATCACAGTGAGGTACTTATTTTGCAAGTTGGTTTTACCAAAATGTTTTGTCTTTCTTAATTTGTTCACTGCAGGTTACACAACTGTACACTCTCAAAAAAATCAAAGCAAATGCAGATTGTCCCTTTCAAATAAAACATGTAATTGTCTTTAAAACAAAATCTAAAAAGAAAACTACTGGCATAAGAACAGTCTAGCTCTGTTGACGATGATAAAGATGATAAAAGCCTTTCAACTAGTCAAGCATCCAATACCTGCTACTCTCCCACTTCAGTTACTGAAAATTAACATCAAGGATGCCGAACCATAAGCATATGCTGGGAAACTTTCAATGTCAATGACATTCTCCATAACCACCTCAAGTGCCTTTTATTTTTGTCCCGTTCCGCACCTCATCAGGTTGAGACCCGCACCCAAGCCGCTTGTTCAGTTAAAACAAAATCCAAACAAAAACCTCGCAACTTGGTGTATTTGGTTCATCTACACCAAATCAACACAATGTTTTTGTGGAACATTTATTATGCTAACTGCTGGACAAGCACTTTTTTTTTGCTGACATGGATCACATTAGTATTGCCATGTAATAAGACAAGCAACAAGAAATGAACCATAAGAAGCAGCGTTTGGTGCAAAACAGAGACCAAGAGCAGGTGCAAGGAATACGGAGGATTATCTCCAAATTTAAGTTCACCTGCGGATAGCACTCAGCTTCTTATGAGCTACAGGTGCAAAACCTTCTTCTTGAGCAAATAACTATCCTTTGACTTTTCATTACACAAAACTTTGTTAAAAAAGGAGAGAATGGAAGGTGAGTCCAGGGCTGGTGAGTTTCCAAAGCAGTTTTGCAAGACTGCAATATATATACATCGACTGCTGCAATCAGGAATAGCTAAGTTTAAATTTTACCATGATACAAATCTTGCTTAGCTCACAGTGCAATGTGAGAGCCAGAGAGTTGCCCATCACTCCCTAATTAGCTATATGGAGCAATGAATTCTAAATTGCTTAATTAAAACAGCAAGACTGTAATTTGCTTGTATGCCCTATGTGTGGCACTATCAAAACTGCCATAGGTGAATGGATTGGGGTTTTTTTTGTTACATAAATACAAATCTCAGTAAAGTAAAAAAGACTAATAATCACATTTCTATATTTTCATCTTTTTCAGTGTCACTTTACACATTTTTAGGACAGAACAGCTGCATGTTTGCACCTGCACTTCATGAGGTAATAGCGTTTACATCACAGTGTGTAAAAGTCTGGCCATTAGTACTTACCAGATAACATGTTGTTCGGGTTATAGCACAGAGATACCAAACCATCTTTAGAGTCCATCTTAGTGGACAAGGCACTAAGATTTCCTTGTGATTTTTGTGAGCAAGGTTTTGCATATTTGTAAAAGACCTATTACACACTTGTATTTGTACTTTAAAATGACTCGTTAACAACACATAGAGCAATGAAAACTATATCCTCAATTAGTAACATGCTGTTTTAGTGAAACAAGAAAGAACTTACCTGTCAGAAAAAGAACAGTGGACAAACACCACTGACAAACTACTTCTGCACTGCTATCTACTGGATTTTCCATCAGCACCCATCCCTCTAACTAGAATTTCCCTACAAAGCCAGTAATTGAAAGTTACACAAGGCTAACAACAGTCTAGCCTGCTTTCTACCACCTACAATTTTAGTATTCACATTTTCAATATTCACATCCTTAGACTGTCCAAGAACTCAGACAGATCTGCAGCATGAGGCCCCACTCTAGTTTTATAGCTGAAAATGAGATGTATCATCCACAGTTAATATCCTGTCTCTGATTCTGAATGTTCTTTGGACAACATGTGAGAAAATGTATTACTGGAATTAGGGAGAGAAAACTGCTTAGAAATATAATTAAAGAAAAATTTTAGACTATTACTTAGAAAGCAATAAGCTGTCTGTACAGGCAGAAATCTGCTGTTTTCCTTAACAAAAGGAAGGGAAAAAAGTATAGAAATTTAGAGTGGATTCTCAATCGTAATAAAAATTAACACTGTGAATACTGCCAAATTTTGAATGAAGAAAGAATAAGCGTAATCTGTAAACCAAGGACTGAAATCAGCAAACTTAGAGCAAAACCACCTTGTAAAACCAGCTGTACCAGAGAGGCCAGCCTAGGAAACCGATTCTTCTAGGCATTTATACTTCACTACCAGAGATGCTCAAAACATGTGAAAAAGTAGTACAGAGACAAAAATATAAGTATCACTGCTTGATTACAAAAATCCAAAGGTTTTAAAAATAATATATAGTTTTGTAGTTGGTAAATGTTTCAAGGATAGATGTGTTAGGGATAGATAAAAGATGAGCAGCCCTTCCAAACCTTCTCCCTCAAATTCTCCCGTCTATTGAGAGAATAAAGAAACATGTGTTTGAAATATTCCAAGATCATCACTCATGCGCACGTGAGTGTGCGAGTCCACGGTAAGGATTCTTCCCCCTGATGGCAAGCACCAAAACAATTATGTGGGATAAACAGCAAAGCGATTATCTAACCACATCTGCTAATGAGTAAGTGGAGATGCACCGCTGCCATTCCACCGATAAAATGTTTAAAGACGGTGCCCTAAAACAAAACATTAGTTCCCAAGTACTCACCATGCCTACAGGTGCTTCAGTTGTAGCATCAGTGAAGAAGATTTTACTACTGGACAGAAAGACCATCAAAGGAGAGTTGAGCTATAGCTCCAGAATCTTTAGGGATCCGAGCTACTTTTGATTGAGCCATCAAAGTCCCCCATCACTACTTCTGGCTCCCAGAAGACTTGAAATTCAGATTATCTAGCTGCTTGGTGCAGGGGTTTAAATCATACTCATTTTGAAGATAGTTTTAGCTGTACTTTTTTTGAGAGGTACCAAGAAGTATTCTAAGATTTTGAAAAAGTGTGTTTGGTATCTAGGCACCTTCATGGGCGCATTTACATCGGCTTGCGGTTTCACAGGACAGAGTTTACACATCAAAACTGAACAACTTGATTTATTTAAAATTCACCTCAAAATGCATTGTGTTTAGTTCCTTTTTTTAAAATGAACATTCGAAGCATCAAAATATTACTAATTTAAAAAGAACCTTTGTTAAGAATAAGATAATTTACATACTGTAGATTGTGGCTGTGAGGGGAGAGAAACAACCAATGGCACAGTACTAAGGCCAACATGCCAGAAAACAACACAGCTCTATGCTCAACTTTTAAATCATCTGGATAAAATAAAACAATTGGGTAGGAAAATAAAACCAACCGCTTATTTGAGGACGTTAAAACAGTGTTAGTAAGTTTTCTATCTAGACCTAACTCATTCACATATTTAAAGAACTCTATCTTCTTCCAAATAACAAAAAATGTTTCTAAACCAAGGCAGATTATTATTTGGAACTGGCATAGTAAAATAAAGGATCACAGTATACAGAGCTTAAAATCCTGTACCAGGAAAGAGCAACAAGTGGTTTATACAAGGGGATCATTTAAGTACATTATCTAATTTTTAAAAACAGAGATATAAAATATCAGTTGCATAGGGATTTAAATATAAGGCCAAGCAGGAGATTAAAGTAAAATAGAGATCATAAGAAGGGCACTATGGTGTCAAAACATAGTATTTCCATTTGAATTAATGTCTAATTCAAAATCACAGTATTTTGCTAGGACTACAAACAGTGAATGTCAAATTGTCCCATTAATCTTGAACTGAAAACTGACATTAGAACTTCTAAATAGTACAAAACTAAAGCTCATTGTCTAAACCTGATCAGTGTATTAGCACAATAGTGCTTGGTACGTACCTGATTTATATACTCTACCTTCTGTAAATAATATAAAGGTTATTTCTTGTTAATAAGTGTGAAATCACAATATTACTGCATGCCATCAGTGGTTTGCAGGCTTACTTGGTATTTAATTATTCAGTCTTTAAAAGTGTAAGATCCCACCCTGCAGAATCTTCACCTATTGACCACAGAACACTGTCATTAATAAAATACAATAGAAGTTCCACCACTAACAACTAACATAAGCCAGGATTGTAGGTCGAAACCCAGTATAGTTCATTATTATTAACTCACAGCAATTTTTGTTAGGAAGGTAATCTGTAGACTTACAAATAATCTTGCATGTATTAAATATAAACAAGTATGTAACTAACGGTCGTCTCTTGGCATTTCAAGTAGATTATTCAATTGTGAAAGTATTTCTGCAAACTCAATTTGAAGTTGTTAAAAATGAAGTTCAAATATTAATTTCCATATCTACATGTAGTTTAATTAACCTAAAATTTTAAGGAATAGTAGTGTAAGGAAAAAAAATTTCTCCAGATGAACTAGGCGTTAAGGTACACTAACTGAGAATACCTGAACCAACATCGTAACTGAAAAAGTGCATAAACATAGTGATACTACAAACGTGTTAACTACAGAAAAGGTTTTCTGAAAGCTGAGCGATGCTATTTTACATGTTATTTACAGGTTGCAATTCTTCCAGAGACCACAGAGCCAATTTACTATCTTAAAAATTCCTTTGATATATTCTAAGTGTCCTTTGGCTTCCATCCTATTCAGTCAAGAACCTATTCACACACCAGTGAACCAGGTACTGGGCAGCTGAACAACGCTGCCATTGTGGTCCTGCAACTTGTCAAAATTCACTCTTTTCTGTTCTCTGAAGAAAAAGCAGCGTTTTTCATTTCACGCTTTTTGTAGGTGTTTCGGATTCTGTTGACTGCCTCCCATCAGTCCAGGCCTCTCGTGTGCTCTTCAGTGCTAGCGTTTTCTGCTGGTCAACCACAACATAATCAACTCTTTCGTCTGCCACGCTGCTGCCTGAACCACTACTCTTTTTCTGAGAAAAACAAGGGAGAGCGAAAAAAAAAGTTAAATTAACAACAAAAAGCATTATAAGTAGATGTCCCAAACAGATATAGAACAAGTACAGGTTTCTCTGAAAGGCCCAGTATAAGCTCTCTAATTGACTATTTGACCAACTAGTTAGGATGACCTCGCTGGAGGTTCCCCCTTTCCCAGCAACTACTTGTGAAGAAATTTTAAACTCCTGATGGCAGAAATGCAAGAGTTGAAGCTCTGCTTACCTTACGAGGTGGGGTAGATTTTCCCGAATCTAGGTCCAGATCTAAATATTCCACTTGTTTGTCTCCTTTAGGTTTTACCATAGGGCTGCTTCCTCCATCAAGACTGTTGCTTCCAAACAAGTTCTGAAATTATAATACAAATAACTTCAGCTACAAGTGTACATGCTGATGGTCCACATTATCAAATACGCCTATTACAAACTGCTGAAACATTAAAGAACTGACTGGGATCTCTTGCAATCAGTTAAACCATGCAAATTTTACTGATATTGTATAACAAGGGGATATATTCTATCTCAATTGAAACTGGGACAGAGTGGAAAGCCAACGAATGGGAGAAAAAAAAAATCTCCAAACCAACCCCCCAAATTTAAGGTTGCCACCAAATCCATCTGTGCCTTCCACCTATTGTCCCTTTCATACCACGAGATAAGAATGGAGTGTGGTTTGTTCTTTTTAAATGCAGTGATGTTACATCTCAAATTTGGCATTACTTAATTACAAACTTTTTATTTCCTTAAATTTCTGTTAAATACCCTACAATAGTGGCAAAACTTCGAATGAGCCATTTACACTTCATTCAAAAGCAATAATGATTAAGCTGAAAATCAAAAAGTATTATTCAAGTGCTAAGACCAAAAGACTTCGGAAAATTTGTGTAGTGCTGCCTGAACTGAAGTTGCATTGCATATACCTAAATTTCAATTAGCCCCGACTTTTACAACCTCACCTCCTCTGTCCTCTCCCAGCCTGATCCCTCCCTCTTAACAGGTGTTATAGGAACAGTACAATAGAAGGACTCTTCTCTAAAAGATAAAGAAAAAAAAAAAGGAAGACAGAGGGCAGCAGTCAGCAAAAAATGAAGAGGAAGGCAGAAGGAAAGACAGAAGGGTATGTCTGACAGTGACTTGAAAGAAAAAGCAGAATAATGCTGGTTTTATTAAATGAAACAGAAGTATGACATGTCCAAACAAGATGCTTCAAAGCTGATGACAGAAGATGAAAAAGTACGTGCTCCTTTCTAAGATGTATTTGGAACAAATAAAAATTCCTGAAACGTCTACGTGATTGGCGCTGTTTTAAAAAAAAGGCCTTGAGATATCTGGAAATGCTCAGGTTCTCTAGAAAATAAAATATTTTATGGTTTAAAACTTAATGGATTGGGCTTTTTAAATTGAGGTTATCAATTACATTTGTATCATCAAATTCATTTAATATTAACTGGTAACAAGGACAAACACAAACAATTAAGACAAAGTTCATTTTTGTTGTCCGAGTTCTCTAAACAAATTTCTGCACATTTAACATGCAAAAATCAGGTTCTGTATCAATGTTCCCAGCATAAATAAAAAAGCTATTACTCTTCAAACAGAATATAATCTGTTATTTCGAACAAACTAGACAAGCAGAACATATGCATTAGAAATCAGAAACTTTAAATATACATAAATGAAAAAGAAAGGAAATCTGAAGAACAACTTTAAAGAATGAACGGTGCAAGCAAACAGAAGATATTAATGACAGGCTGTCTGAGGTGTGACATTAAATATACCATCTTGGCACTGAAATTAACCCCCTGAAACATCATTGTCAGAATTAACAGAAATCCTCAATTTGAATTGTGATTCTACCACGGGCAGAACTGTGGGTATAGGCGGTTCCAAACCTCTGCATAAAACGGGACATTTCTTGCATCTGTAAAATGGGACGTTACCGATTACTTACCAACGCCTCGTGCAAGAGGGGGGATAAATTTTTATACCATCGGCTCCCTGCTGCTGGCAGGTCGGACATGGTACCGAGCCCAAGCGGGATGCTCTGCGGGCTGGTGGGCTCGCACCAAGCCAGAGCTGCCCCAGAGACATCAGCAGGGGCTCGGAGAGACTGGGGAGGGAGACTGGAGGAAACTGGGGAGGGCATCCCAGAGCAGTAGGGGATGGGGAAGCAAGCGGCACTGCGAGAGGAGAGTCCAAGAAGTAGTGAAATGGGCGACAGCACAAGCCAGGTAAGGTGGCGGACAAACAGAACAAAAATTAGGTGCTAGACAGGCCCTCCCCAAAGAAGGTCTTTCATAACGCTTTGAAGATGAAAAATGCTGCTTTATTCCCCGCTAAGAACCCAAGCGGTAAAGACATGGTGAACGCTTTGAACTGTACTGAACAAAAAGCTGAGACTCAGGTTTTCCTCCAGTGCTTTAGGGGTATTCTGGACCACATTTTAGTTCAGGCCTACTGCTTTAGTTCAGATTTACTGCCACTCTCTTACTTTAAAATACTGTTATTGGTTCTTCTTTTCCTCCCCCTCCCCAATAAAACCCACAACATGCATCATTAACTATTCCTAAGTAGCTTGACACTTACTGCACTGCAAGCTACATATCTGAAACTTCATTATCTGAGAAAATTCTCCCCCAAAGGGGAAAAAAATACAGATATTAAATACACAAACACCTCTTTTATCCTCTTTTTTGAAAGAAGCCTAATAAAAGGACACATCATTCAGTTGTTATGGAATGTAAACAACGAATATCAATCCTTTTTTTCCCCTGTACCTTCCACATTTCTTGGGAAATGCCCTTCTATTAAAGGTTTTATTAGAAGTCCTAATACAGTTTATTTCCCTTGATGACATAATATTGAACTGGTGCATAGCCCAGGACTAGCAACTACAGACAAGAGGAGACAGTTTCTAGGGAAGGAGGAAGAAAAAGTAACGTGTTGAACTGTTTTGCACAACAGATATGCATATTAACCATTATATTTATGTCTTACTGCGCTCTTAACTTCCTCAGTGAAATTTTACTAAAATTATGTTTTTTCTGCTGAGATTTACTATTATTTTGATCTAGAAGTATAAAGGAGGTGATGTCGAGTAGAAGGATTTGTGTTCACATGATTTAAAAGTAAGGACTGCACAGGAAGAGAGTAGTTAAGACGTAGATTTTACATACTGGATCCTCAGTGGACTGATTTGGATTCATGGATACATAATTCTCTTCACTGTCGTGCGAGTCACTGCTGGAAGTTGTGCTATGAACTGAATCCGGTCTGGGAGACATGGGAAACCTGGAGGAGCTAATTACCAGGAATTATTTTACAAACAATACATCTCGAATATCTTAAACCTCCTGGTAAACAACAAAAATAAGCATATTAGAGATGAAATTTTCATTCATGTTTACTAGAGTATCACATTTTTTGGTTATACACGGTCCTTTATATTTAATATTACAAAATAAAAATTCATATGGACACGCTTTATTTCAATGCACATGTACATATATATATAATACATACACACATACACACACTTCCAAAGGAAACCTCAAATTGTATGACACAGGCCGAAAATATAATACGCACATTTATTAAGATGCTAGTCAAGGAAAACAATCTGAATGAGGAAAAGCTAAGAAACTTACTCTCGTGCAAAGCTTCTGGTGATCGGAGATCTAACTGGAGCTTGTAATTCTTCCCATTCAGGCAGAGGTTTAATTTCTAGTGGAGCTGGTTTTGCTATATAAGAAACAGACAATCTTAAAGCACAGAACATTCCCAAACAAACTTAAAATTAATAGCTTTTCAAAGCCTGAATACAAAAATATTACTATTTTTTAAATAGTAAACACGAGTTAGGAAAAGGAGACATAGTTCAGTTCTAAGAAAGCCATGATCTATTAACTTATATTTTAAACTTTCCAGGTACGGAAAAGTAACAGCAATTAGAAAAAAACCTCCACAGTTTAAGAATTTTGCCAGTTACGCTTGTACACAGTAATTCTATTTTGAAAAGAGACTCTGAAAATGGCAGCATCACGTTCTGCGTTTGCCACAATGACTTGTTGAACTGACAGGCCCAGGATGGGGCTGACAGCCCGTTTCTGCTTAAACTGCCAGCAGAGCCAACTCCGGGCACTCTCCTTGGCTCACGGACAATTATTATTAAGCAAACTCTGCCCTTACTGATTAGGTTTCACAGCTCGAAGAGTGGGGAGAATCTGCAAGCGAAGACTAAGTTTGCAAAAAATCGAGAGATGAGCCAACACCTCACTTCAATTCCAAGGGGTGTTTGGCTGTTTTGGCTCCAGTGGTTATCCACGGACCAGCAGAGCAGCCGCGTGGTTGATGACAGCGAACGGTGTTCTGGAAAAGGTGCCATTTTAAAATTCCATTTTCAGAACAGAACCACAAATAGAGTGTTAGCAAGAAAACACCTTATCCCTCCAGCTGGTCTGTTTGAGCCCGACTAAACATTAGAAAAAAAAAATTACAGGACTTGTCACAGTTTGAATCTCAACTTCATCCTCCCTAAAACTGTTTTTAGAAAATAAAGTGCAATGTCACTGTAATTACGCCCCTTTCTCTCTCCCCTCCGGCCCCTTCCCAGTTTGCTGCACGTTATCAGGTTCACCAAGATGAAATACCAGGCACTCCCCTAGTTCCCATGGAGCCAGAGCTGTCCTGAGCAACCATGTGAGGAACTGACAGAAATCAGTTGTTCCATTGGTGCAGTTGTCTCACGGGAAAAAGTAGAACTGTACTCATTGTACTTTCATGATACTCCCTCTTGAGATTTACTGAAAAGTCAGCTATCTTACATATCGAATACAAGGACCCACAATTCAGATTTTCTGGATGAGTATCAGTCTTTAGTATCCCAAGCAGGTTTCTCCTTTTCTTTGTTAAGAAGCCATAATGATGCACTCAAAGCATATCAGGCCTACTCCAATAATTCTGCCACTTTAACTCACTTGCTCATGAAAAGCTGTCACCACAGACCCAGAGAGGAACTAGAACTCATCTATCTCAAGATATAAGGTACCACATGAGATAGGGTGGCAGAACTTGATGTAGGCAAGATGATACTCAAGCCTGAGTGACACAAAAATGCTGAGCTTGGCAAGGCCTGAGACTCCACGGCAGGGACCAGAGGGAAGGGTACTGCTCCAGCAGAAATAGGGCAAGGACTTTGTCCAAAGCCCACCAAGAACAGCAGGAATGTTTCATCCAGTTGCCATGGGCTTTAACCTCCAAAAGGTAACAATCAGGGACACTTAGTGAGATTTTTTTTTTAACGAGATTTGTAATTTCCTCCACTTCTTGCACCAATATAAGGCACCAATTCAGCACCTTCAATAAAGCCCATCAGACTAGTTGCAATGTGCATTAAGATGCATAACTAAATCTCCGCAGTAGTAAATGGCCAGAGGATCAATATTTTGCTTTATTTCAGTGTTTAGCCAACAGCGGGAGCCCCACATAAACAGTGATTTCAGGTTATTGCCTAAGTAAAGTTATTTCAAGCAACTTACAAGTCAGCCATAATACTTGCTTCTAAAGAAACAGACAGCAGTAAATCCAAAATATGAACAGGTAAAACTTAAAGAGACCAGAACAACTATATTAAGATTAAGGAAATGTTTCCATGTGCTGTTCAAGACAGAAAGACTTTAAGTCCTTATATAGGAAACTTTTTGCTTGGCAAGGAAAATGCATCCATGATCTTAGATTATAATAGAAGTAAAAAGACTATACAAGAGTTAAATTTATTCTAGAACAACAGTTTTCTTATTTTTTGTTTTATTTATTTTTATAAAACTCTATATACATACGGTGCTAAAGTACATACCCTTTCTTCTTGTAGTAAAGTCACCTATGGTTTGTGAATCAGTTCGCTCTAAACCATGTGGTTTAGGTCTTAAAATTTTAGGACTTTGACCTAATTGGTAAAAAGAAGACTCTCTTAATAATATTCTATTTGTAACTGGAAACCGGAATTTTTTAAGTAAACAGCATGACCCCCTGCAGAAAGATTAACGCCACAAGCAGAAGCAAGCTGCTGAAAGAGAGTTTTGCAGTCTCACTAGGTCTCTCGCTAAGGGCTTAAGCGCCAAACCAGAAACAAAGAAAACACTGCATGCAAGCGATTTGTCAGGGGCAAGCATAAAAGGTGTACAAAAAGGCTAAAAAGTGCATCAACAAATAGTGTGACTGATCATTAGTATTAACTGTTTTCAAGTTACATTACATGAAAAAAAATCCATATTTGAGGAATATCTATCATGATAGGAAAATAGTCACGCTTCAGATGCAAGCTAAGGTACTCTCAAAGAAATTAAATCTTTAATTCAATCTCTTAAATCACAGTATTACTTTGGCAACAGTGATACTCTTGGGGGGTCTCCTGTCCACCATGCATCTCCTGCTTGAGAAGCCTCAAGAATCTTTTTCCACACTGTATTTGTTAAACTTGCTCCCCAGAAGTCTATATCAGTCTGTATCAAAACCACCTCTCCCAGCTTGCAGAAGAAGCAGAGTGACTTTCTCCCCAAGCTCGCAGCCTGCGGACTGTTCCCCAGCAGAGCACAACCCAACCGCCACCACAAATGACCCTGCCAAAAAATTACATTCTCTCTTTTTTTTTTTTTTTAAATTGTATATACCTATCACTTTAGATGACTCTGGTAACAAGGGCAAGAGTACAAACTAAGTAAACGTATTGGAGTCAATAAGCTCCCTACAGGCAACAACGTAACTCCCCACTCAACCAGGAAGTTCTTGGCCACCCTGACCAAACTCTATGAGCTTTTCAAGTCACGTTGTCTATTTTAAATAAATATGAACAGTAAGACATAATAACCCTAACCTGTCACAAAAGTCTATCTGACAAAGTGTATAATATTAGAAAAGGCAAGTGCCTTCACGTGGTACACCAAGAAGCCATATGAAAGGTAAATCTTTACAACAAACCAAATGAAAAGTATAAGTCTGATTATGTTTGCAAGTTGCCCTACAGCACAAAATAGAAAAGGGCTGGCAGGGAGTCAGATGTGGGCTGGTACTACCAGCAATGAGTGAGAATGCTTGTAAAAAATAAACTTGGCAACAAATACCAGAAGCTTGCAAACCTGTACCCCAAGGGTTTTGCATATGAAGTGCCCTATTACTGTTATCACTGAAATATTGGAAATAATCAAGTAACAACAAGCAAGGTAAACAGAAAGGTTTTGTACTGTATCTTAACTTCTACACAGTGCTTCTGAGAGACTATGCAGGTAAGACACAAATTATTTAATAGTAGTGCTGCGTAGCAACTTCCTTAAAAAGAAAAGGACACAAAGTGATTTTCACACAGACAGTTCTTCTCTAATTTCAATATCAGATGCTCCCTTAAATGGCTCGAAGTGCTGATGAAAACACCGAACAGTTGGGCAATGCTGACCAAAGACCCAGACTGTAAAGTGGTACAAAAAGCATTTTTGCAAAGCGTGCTGCTGACTGGGGCCAAATCAAAAGCATGACCCAATACGCTGGCATAGTTCATTCTAAGCTGATTTGATATTCCAAAGTACCTTGCCTACCACTCTATGATAAAAGCTTATCTATATAAAAAGGCCAAGATCTTAAAATCAATTGAAGTTCAAATTCAAACGCCTTTTATTAAGAACAATTTGATGCTGAATATAATTACCTAATTGTATTATAAGACTGTGGAACACAAAGGTAATCTGATTTAAAAGAAATCTGGCCCAATGCAACTCAGTTCAAAATGCCAATCAACACGTTAAGATATGAGCATAGATCCTAAGTATGATGAGAAATCTAGCAGAGGTACCATGGCTAATGAAATTATTTAACCAGTGTGTACTTTATAACCTCTCTGCACTTACAGCCAAACATATAATACAGAAGACAAGTGCAAGGAACTCCGGGCTATGAGTCATTATTTCTACTGTTGTTAATGATGCTATGTGGTCTTGTGCAGCTAACCTTCCTGAACTATGAACATCCCCATTTGTAAAGTGGGGATATTATGCAATTGCCTGCCTCATACTTAGTTTAGCACTTATAAACCATCCTGAGACTTTCAGCAGAGCTATATAAATAAGTACAGGTCCCTTTAATATTTCTCTTCTGCACCGACAATAACATACAAAATGTTACAGCATAAAATAAACCTGCTGAGCTTTCACCTCTTGCTTCTGAAAGAGTGTTCAACCTAAATAAATTTGGTGGCTAAACAGCTTATTGCTACCAACCAGCCAGGATAATGCAATTCCTCTGGTTTAATGTGTCACAGAGAATTAAAATGTTTGCGCAGGGTTTGGGGTTTTTTTTTGCCTCCCGAAAAGGGCTAATCTATGTTGAGGAGATTATACTGTGCAACAGAAGAGACCAGAAACCAGACAATAGAAAGGGGAAGGGGGTCATAATCACAAAACTGAGGTTATTTATTTGTGTTTGTAGTGCAGAATTCCTCCATCCCATTTTTGCCCATTTAAGAAGATGAAGTAACATGAGCTAGGGCACAGAAAGCCCTCAATAGTATCCCTTACTCCTTTCAAAAGACATTTTTAATACATCCATCAGGAATCTTGAAAGTGCCAATCTTTATCTAAAAATTGGCTGTTCTGTCCCCAGCCAGACACATGAACAGAAACACATTTTTAGGACTTTATACCTAAAGTATCATGACTGGAATTCCTAGTGCTGCTCCCAAGTAATTTCACTAATTTTCTCCGACAGCATGTCCTAGTACTTCCAAGAAGAAATGAGCTGAATATAATTTGGAGAAAAAAGTGCCTCATACTTCTTTAGGCTCACATGTCCAAATTTATCTCATCTAATGTTTAGCCACTTGTATGAGACAATGTTTTTATCTTACACACCTATTCTGGGAAAGATAAAACTGGTTTAAAAAAAAAGATATAGTTCTTATATATATATAAACTGAAAATGAAATAAACTGTGTTACAACACACTATATAGAAACCCACGGGGAGGGTGGGGGGGGAAGTTAAGGCAAGTGAAACTAACCAAACAAGAAGTGAAAATCAGATGTTTTCATTGTTCAGTCATGTCACCACCTGTGAAATGCAAAGGGCTACAGCCAAGACAGAGAAGCTCAGCTTCTGCACGTCCTATCATCTGAATGCTGTGCAAGGGCACGCTGAGCTGAAAAATCACTAATGAAGTCTATTTTTCTAACAAATGGCTGCTTGTAAAAACTGCCAAGTAGAACAAGCGATTATGGATCTAGTACTCGAGTGCATTCAGACGGCACGAATTCTGCTCCTGGCATTTCAGTGTGTGTCAATGCTGCCTTTGTCTGAGAAGTCATCAGGAGAAGAGTCCATTTCACATGTCTGATTTTGTTTCAAATAATGGTTTAAACTGAAAACCCATTTGCTTTTTCCATCAGGTAATCCATTCTGTCTTCTTGTTTTCCATAAAACACTTGGAATATAACTTTTTCTGGGGGGGGGGAAAAAAAGAAAAAAAAAAAAGAGGTCCCACTGCAGCAAATTCCTGCAGAGTAGGTGGGTCCTAACATTTTTGGTTCTGGGGTTGTATGCCACTCATTGAAGAGCCTCATTTTGTTTGCAGGCCTGGAAGCACTAGTACTAAACCAGATTTCTGTTAAGAACTCTTATTTTCTGACTGCCTGCTCGCTCCATGGCTTGCTGGCAATGGATTTTACATCAGGAAATTGCAGACATCCTCACGAAAGAGGCCAATGCTCTATTTAAATACCAGCTACTCAGGGCTTAAAATTTTAAAGTAAACCTACTAACGTGACAAAGTTTAAGAAACGTGTGATCTGTTAATGTTGTTTCCTGGCCAACGGGACTAATCCTCACGAGACAAGGAGATCAGACGCAGGAATGCCAGAGCAGTGCTTTACTTGGAATAGGAGGGGGAGAGCAAGAGGCGAAAACAGCCACGTAAGTGCCCTGCATCGAAAAAAGTACTTTCAGAGAGATGTAACTAACAGCAGTATTCATTTAAAAAAAGGAGGAAAAAAAAAAAAGGCATCTTCCCCCCTTCTCTGTAGTTAGAGGAAACTGAAATTTGCATTGAGGTCCAAGAATTCCAGCACTCAGAACCGCTGTGGGTTTTTTTCCTTCAAAAACAAGGCTGAAGCTCACTGTCTTACTCCCACAGGCTTTATTATTTGGTTTTCAGTTCTGCTGAATAACCTTCCCCTTTCCTTCTCTTCCTCTTCCTCACCCCAGTGAACTCTGATTCCTGAGTACATGGTCTTCAGCACAGAGCCCTACAAATATCCTGAATTTGCTTTTTCATCTCTGTTTTTATTAAGACTATTTCCTGCCACGGTACTTCTAATTAGAAACATGTATTTAATTACACAACTTCTTATTCATTTCCATACTAGTACCC
This sequence comes from Caloenas nicobarica, assembly GCF_036013445.1. Classification (NCBI taxonomy): domain Eukaryota; kingdom Metazoa; phylum Chordata; class Aves; order Columbiformes; family Columbidae; genus Caloenas; species Caloenas nicobarica. The sequence goes on along the minus strand of NC_088248.1, from coordinate 20,959,018 downwards.
AGCAACAAACAGAGATATCAATAGCATGCTTAGTTCTGGTCAGTGATACCACATGGATGATGATAACTGCAGCCTCTTCAGGACAGTAAAAGGAAATTCAAATAAACTTATTCTTTCATTATTATGAATTCAAAAAGCAGTCATCTAAATATATGGTCTCTAGTTTTCTGAGACATCTTTAATTTTCTCAGAATAACTTCTCCCAGAGCACTGGTACTTTCAATGCTCCAGAAAATACGAATAAATTGGAAGAAATATCTGGGGGTTGGACTACATGAACTTTAAAGGTCCCTTCCAACCCAAACCATTCTAGGATTCTATGAAAATATCTGATTATAAAGAAGTCCAACTGCATCTGACAGCTAAGGTTCGCTGGTATTCATAAAATATTTGCCAAATGCCATAAAAACTATTCTGAGAATACCAAAGCTATTAATCATTCAAATGCTATTTGACTGCTCTAATTTGCAAGTAATGCTACATGTCTGTATTTAAAAATCCACCCAAGCATGATGAACTAACAGCACTCAATAACAAAGACAGTGGCTTAAGACAAAAGTACAGTGTTCTGATGTGTTTATTGATTAGCAGTTTAAAGCTGCACTAAAACTCATTAAGTCCATGCGATACTACTTGAGATCACTTTCACTTTTTGGTTTTTTTAAACAAACCAAAAAACTAAAGGAATTTAACTTGTTCACTGGAAAAATCAAGCCTAATATTAAATCTATAAAAAAGCCAATGGAGTAGCATGACAATATGTGTATCAAAAAGTATGCTTGCTTATAACAGCATTATAGAGGAAGAAGGAAGAAAAGAAAAATCACATGCAGGGAAGAATAAATAAGGTGTTATTACCCATGTCCTGCTCTCCATAGTATCTTTGGAGTTCAATACTATCATCTCTACCACTAGTATCAGAGCAAGTCTTGCAATTTGTCTTCAGAAAACTCCTATTTATTTTTTTTTTAAACCATGATGTCTAGTAAACCACAGTTCCATTTGCAGCTGTGACGCAGCCATCCGAACAAAATCTTTACTTGAAATTACTTGTTGTTTCAAAGTTTTGTAAGACCAACCACAGCTGCAAGTTAAGGATGGGTAGATTGTAGGAAGGAGATACATAAATTTCATTTAAAGCTATTAAGTAAAAACTAGCCTTGTAGAAGTAATTTAGTACAGCTCTGAAGGAAGCATAATTTTAAGCTAAATGGAAGTCTTTGAAGTTCGCAAGGGGAAAAAAAAAGAAAAAAAATCAATAAATTTTTATTCAGCCTGTGTTAGGAATTCTGAAGAAGCACCAAAATATCCTCAAAAATCTTATTTTTTGAATTCCTAAATGTAATGATCAGGAAGTGTATCTTCCAAGTGTAAGTGGAAGGATTAAATGCATGGATTTCTTAAAGAAAAAATGAACAGTACTACTGCTCTAAAAAGGCATCATGAAAATTACAGTTTCTTTTTCAATAGATCTTCAGTTCTTGCTGCTGATTAAAATAATCTTTCACAACTTTTCAATGCCTACTTGTCCTAAAGCCTGAGAAAATGAGTGATCCTTTATTTAAGAATATGCAAGAGAACCATGATAACATAGAATGCTGCAGCATTGCCAACTTCTGATTTAATAATTATTTTTAAAGAAATGCCAATTCCTGTTGTCGCAAATGGCTTAACTGTTTCTCTGAAGTTCTATTTCAGGGTGCTGATGTGGTGCTCCTGCTACACCAGGATGCGCAACATGTTCACGGTGTCCAACTCAGACACTCAAGCATGTAAATATTTCACAAGGAAACTGTTCACTAGGCTACTTACAACTAACTTTGTGATTAATAAGGGGTCTTAATTTCCTTAACAACTATCTAATTTGTTTGGTATTTTTACAGCATCATATCACACCACAACAACGGGTGATTTTGTTGGTCACCCAGGAGCACCACAGTGGGTCCCATGGGCACCGGAATGTGGCAGATGCTTCCTGCCATGTGAAAGCTCTGCACACAATTACTTCTTCAAAGAGGTCCTATGCTCTTAAATAAAGAATAAAGGAATTTTCTACAAAGTTAATCTGGATGAGAGATGCTTATAAGTAGTCATAGCAAGATACAGCCACATTTTTGATACAGAATCTGCATACTTGTGGTTTAACCACACAAATTACGTCTTGTAACATCGTAAATGAGAAAAATTTATAAGAAAGGCACCCAGATAAAAATTTTAACATTTACAAAACAATCAGAAGTCTCAACTCAATGAGAATTCTTTTTCCTCTCCCCTGGTTTCTTTTGGTTGTTTGTTGTCTTGTTTTCAAGGTGCATTTGGGTTTTTTGTTGGCATGAAAAGAAATGTGTGCATCACTAGCTGTCTCTAAATCCTAGTTTACCACTTGCTGGACTGAAAATTACCATGGCCAAGCAGCAGTCTCTTGAATGCGATCATATGGACTCAAGTTGCAGGAAACATCTCAGATGAAATGTTGACATTTTTGTTGAAAGATTAGACTTTTCTAAGAAAAAAAAAAAGTGAAAATGCACTATGCTTAGCTATTGGTTATTTTTGCCATCAGCAAACTAAGCTGTGCAATCCAACCCCAAACTAGGACTGAAAATCATCTTTAAAATAAGCTTGAGTGTAATTCAACTCTAACAATATTTGGACAAATGTAATGGCTACAAATGAAGCAAAGTCCAGTACCATGTTGTAGGCAATGAGGCGGGAATCCTGAGTTCTTTACTCCCTCTGTCAGGAATCTGCTTAGTGATCCTGAGTGCACCGTCCTATCTCAGCTCCCCACAACCCTGCACTGGGATCTGTGCTAAACCAAACTCTCAAAGGGTTTTTAAGTACTATGGATCAAAAACATTGCAAAAAAGGCAGTGCTACACTACATTCAAATGAATGAGGTTTAACTTCTGATTTCCATTCCATCATGGTCATGAATTGTTAATTCAGCCATATGCCCACTGCTCATACATTTCTTTTCAGAACCTTAAAAAAACAGCTTTGGCACAGAGACATGCTGCCCCTCAGAAAAGAGAAGTTACCAGTTACAGTAAGTCAGGCATCAAACCAAGACTTTGAAGAACTGAATTCTGCCATCTTCAATTCCTTCACTCACTCAACTGGTTGATTCGGATATTGAAAAACTACGTTTTGTCAGTCCAGGTGGCAAGCCTGTATTTCTTAAGAGCTTTGAACTTTACAGATGAGATGTATGCACACCCCCCCAAATGTTATGTAGCTGTAAGGAGTCCTTCTGAACATCTGCTAAACAAGTATTTTTTTAAAAAGAAAAACAAACAACTTCATTTGTAGATGTTTGGTCTTAAAGACTTGCTTTAAAATCACAGCCCTGACCCTCCTACCCCGGAAATAACTCACAGGGCAGGAGGGGCCATTATCAGGCCCAGAGGCCCACAGATTCCCTCCCACCTCTCAAATGCTACCTCCTGACCTATAAAAAAACAATTTACACCCCATCGCTTTTATTTTCGACCGTGCACTTTCCTTCATCTCTAACTTACGACACGGTTGTACTGAAGATTAAGATTGTCTGGATCACAGACCTCTGACAGGCCTTAAAACTTCCTTGTGGATGGCCAGACATTCCCTGCGGCCCAGCAAGGTCTCCATCCTGCCAGCAGGGTGGAGACCACAACCCTTCCTACATATTCTGAAGAGCCCCAGGGAAAGCAGGAGGTGGAGCAGAAGACAACCTGGTTGTTCTGTGCTGCCTTAGCTGCCTAGGGAGTCTCCACCTCACTGCACTTCAGCACCTTTAATTCTGCTGCTCCTTCCTAGATAAATGGTATTTTGAAGAAGGAACGTGTGACTGTCAAAACAAATGTCACAGAATCGCTCCGTGGCAGAACCAGTCACAGTCTTCTAACAACTCAGAGAATAAGACCTAATTGCATCGTAGGATGTGATATTTCTTCTGCTTGAAGCCTTTTGCTAGCGACAATGCTTCCAATTTAGCATCACAACTACATGCAACCATGGCAAGCTCAAGCAGCCAAAAAGCAGAAATACAAAATCAAATAAACCATAGTTCTTTATAATAAAATAAATAGCACCTCAAAAAAAAAAATACAAGAGAGATTATTTTTGTCATTCAGTTACAGGTAAACATGGAAAAGCACCTGGCCAAACGCTCTTCATTTTGTCCTAAGCAATATATCACTTACCTTTTGGTATGCTTCTCTAAAATAAAGCACTTGATTCAAGTAATTGAGACAGGAAACAAACACCATGTTTTTGTAATTACTTTCGAGACTTCCAGAAAGTACTGGAAGCTCCTCGCATCTACAGAAGTAGCTGTGAGCTAGAAAAATGAAGCTACATGAAAATGTAGTGTAATCGCAAGGCTACATATATTTTTTTATATATATATATAGTAAATTTCTTTTTAATTTACTGTTATTTTTTAACCCTTTTTCTAAAACAAAACTATTTTAGAAACTGGTGGAAAAAGACACAGGGCAGCTCATAGCTCACCCTGGCCCCTGGCTCAGGCTGCTCTGACGGGTGGGAAAACTGAAGAGCCTCAGGCTCTCATAGCCAGGGTGCACGAGTGCCCTCTCAGAAGAATGTTCACGTACTTGAAGTGAATTTTGGACCCATTTATTAGCTACATTTAGTTTATGCAAGCTACTGGTTTTCCTAACCCAGTCCTCTGTCATAGTCACTACTTCTATGTAACTGTACCTGTTCTTAAAAATCTGGAGAATTTTAAGAATTTAATAAGTTATCCAGAGCTTCAGGTGCTTATGTCAGACCTGTGAAGACATACACATTAGAGTCACTGCTGCTGATAGACAGATTGCCAGATCCTTGCTGCCCAACACATTGTTAGAATATTATTAGAAATTATTAGAATTATTAGAAATAGAAGAGATGCCAAGCATAAACATTTGACAAGAAAAAGCAGCACATTCTTCATGTGCTAGTCTCACCATGTTATTTATTTGTCAAATGCATTTTTAGCACTGAATGTAACAAACTTTCCTGGCCCACGCAGAAACTTTACTGAGGCAGAGCTAATGCTCACATGAAAGGTGATGGTGATATTTCTCAACAACACACACAGCTACCAAAAAGGAATTGCTACTTGGAGACAGTGCAAACACTATTTTTTTTGCAGCAATCCGTAACAAATGAAAAAAAAGATACAGCAGCTTCTTCAGACAGAACACTATATGGCCCTCGTATACTTGGAGGCCTTATCACCAACACACCTGATCTCTGCAGTAATACCATCTTTTGAGAAGCAGCAGTGGTCTCCAATAGAAATTCTTGAACAAATGGCATATTAAAAAAAAGTTTTAAAGGAGCACTATCCAGGTAACCATTTTATGTACTGTTTCCTCCCTTCTACATCTGCCCAAGTTTTAACGAACATATCAGCCAACTTGATATTTTCTGTGCACTAATTTGTAGCAGAAAACCATTGTAATGCATTTATATAAGCAGAAACAATCTGATAATAGAAGTTGCTACAAGAACTTGAAAGCTGGAAAAGCAACACAGTAGAATACAAGGCACAAACTTGTTTTAGTTAGGTAAGGGTCCACTGAAACAAGAGTTTTGTCCTGCTTAATTCAAAAGGAACTGCAGTTTTATTTTCCCAAAGCTACTTCTGAAAAAAGTTATCTGCATGGAGAACTCAACTCCTGAAATGGTAACGTATTACCATCCTGATGTGTCATCATATCTGCTCTTTACAACAATGAAAGACTCACAGTAGTACGCATGATAAAATTTGAGTGAGCCAGTGTGTGTATGTTACCGAGATAAAACCCTCAATGATAAATCAGAATCATTATCATTCCTGAGAGCCCAAGATCTACTACAGTTTTTTTCAGCCCCTAAGCATTTACTACAGAATATTTACTTTTGATAAGAGCTTTAAAGTTATTTTATTTTTCTAAATTATATTAAATAATCGTATTATTTTACAGGGATTATTTTAGCTTCTAAAATTCTACAGGAAAAAAGATACAGCCACTCTATACTAATTAAGAGGTACTTTAGTACATTTAAAAATCTGTTCCCTGATGTTAGCTAGGTCTTTCTAGCTGTAAAGCATGTGAGGATGGGAGCAAATGAGGAGCCTGGCATGTCGCTTTTAGAAAGCAAACCACTAATTCAGTTTCAACAAGAAAGATGCAGGAGCAGCGATGTCGCCCCAGATACCTGCGCGACTCCCTGGCATCGCCAACAGCAAAAGCGAGCAGCTTTTCAACACAGGAATTCACTACTTTTGAAGGGCAAACACCTTTATCAGTAAAACACACAAACTGGCCAGGTCAGGGAAACTATTTTAAAGCTGTTTAGTGTTTATTTTGAGAAATTTTCCAGTGTCAGGTTTCATCAACCTGTCACTGTCCAGTGTCTCTTAAGAACTAAAGAGAACTGCTGTCTGGTAACATGGAAACAATTAGACACAAGCACAGAGGTCTTGAAAAAGGCCATGCTGTATTCTCTGAAGATGTACAGCCAGAATTAGACGTGGTGTTTACCATTTCACACTGAGATCATCTCTATCATAATGGTATTATCTGCTTCACTTAATTACAGGCTGGTTTTGCTCAGTGGTAAAAATACTAATTTCAAGGTTTAGCTAGTGAATATTTCGGATCATCTGAATATTTGACGTGGACTTTTCCCCAAAATGAAGTCAGCCATTCTCAATGTAAATATTATTTTTTCAAGCACATGATTTTAAAAATAGGACTTACTTGAATACAAAATAGTACAGACATTTGATCTAATGATTTTTAGTTCCCATTTCTACAAAAAAATTAATTATCTTGTCTGAAAAAAAGAACTGTGTAGTAAGGAAATAAGTTCCTTAAGCATTTACCTGTATTTCTGATAGGTTGGCTGATAAAACATTTCAGATTAACTGGAAAGAGAATCTTTATACAAGTATGTCTTATAGACACATCGCAGCAGTATCTTCTTTGATTCCTAAGAACACTGGCCATCTTGTTTTAAGGAAAAGTAAACCCAGTACGCACCAGATTCAAGAGATTCATTTTTTTGGATAGCTTTGGTGGGGGCCTCTAAAATTTTTTTTTTTTTCCCCTCAATTTTGTCATTGAAGTTCTTGCAGCTTCCTCAGACTCATAAGAGTCATCTTCCACTCATTCAGCAGTTTAAAATATTTCCACATCAGGCTAGTTTTCTGTTTGCTTTATGATTTTGTTTAATCTACCACACTCCATAATGGCAAGGAATTTTTCACCTACTACAGTTTATACAAATTTCGGTATAAGCATGGCACCCAGCTTCTGTGATAAAGCAAACACACCCTAAGGGCTTGCTTGAATTAGCGGCTCCCTCTTCCCATTTGGATCCCAAGGAAAATATATACGGTAACCTCACAGCCCACACGTTAAACATCTTCCCATGACTGCACCATGTGGCCACTAACACTTAAGCACTAAGTAGCCCCAACGTCAAGTGATTTTCCTTGCTTTTAAGAGACTGAAATGAGGCCTTAACATCAAGCTACTTAGTAGCAATCACTTTCTTTAATCTCGTTTTTCCTTCACTTCACAACCTGTAATAATTATTCTACATAAGAATTTGTAAGACCACTGCATACTTTCAATAGGACTATAAAGCAGCATGATGTACAACTCATTCTTGTAACAATTAATTTCTAACAATGTTTACATCAAAAGCAAATACACAAAATATTGAAATAAATTATTCTTAATTTTTACTTCGTACAGTGAAAACCTGTACTGATCCTGTACCAAGCATTGTCATGGCTATAAATTTGTACTCTATCCAATACCTTGTGTGCCGTCTCCATCATAATGTGGCTAGCTGTCTTCTATGTATAAGGACTATAACTCACACTTCTGAGTGTTAGCAATTGCGTGTTATTTTTTCATCAGTATCTACAGCAATAAAATTTAAACCTATGCTTGTATTTGGCACTATTATTGTGATGTTTTAATATGGTGAAAAATAATCCTGGAATTCCTTTAAGTTATGGCTCTCTCATAGGATAAAAATTATTTCATTAGAATTTCTAAAAATACGATCTTTTCCACAAATCAGAAGATGGAAAAGCTATGTTATTTTCTTAGATGATAAAAATGGACTTCTATCATGCACTTTCCTCACCTTTTCTGTCTGGTTTGAGGTTCCGATCCACTGGCGGCGGCTCACACTCTGCAGCAGGTACTGACCGTCTAGGAGGGGTCTTTGGGCTGGACCTGAAACCCATGTGAGCGGGAGGAGGGACTTGCTTTCCAAACAACGGAAAATCAAACGTGCCTGGTGTCATTGGTACATAGTTCGTTTCCTGGATGGGTTCAGTGAAGCTGCTGGAATGCTGTCGTGGAGGAGAGTTGGGATTCATTGGGACATAATTTTCATCTAGATCTTCACTTGAAACACTTGCCACTGTCAACATGCTTCTGTTTTTCTAGAATTAACATATATTTCCTTTAACAAAATAAGTTATGCAATCAGCTGTGAATCATAAGAGTTTTTAACCTAATCTACTCAGATTAATATATTCTATTGAAACTGAAAAATAATAATAAAAAAAAAAAATAAAAAAAAATCACTAATACCATACAGCTTGCTTTTTTTACATGGGAACAAAGAACATTCAAGCACTGTCACTGCTGCCTCTCATCAGATCAAGTCATACTTACAAAGTGGTTATGGAAGCCCTCCAATGAATTAGATCTGTCATTCGGAAACGTTCGTGGAATATCATAACAGTCTTGAGAACTAATTTCTAAAGAAACAAGAAGAGAAAGCAGCTATTTATCATCCCTGTTCCTGTCACTTGGCACCAGGCACCCAGAGTCTGTTGTTATTTACTGTCTGCTTCTGAGAGCACACAAACACACCTCCTGAAGCTGCAGCCCATAGATTTTATCTATATACTTGAGAGGACCGTTTTCACAAACAAACTTTGCACTCATCAGTCACAACTTGAAGCTCTTAGAGTGGCATTTTTCCGCAGCAAGAAAATAAAAAGTAATTTTTGCTTTTAAAGAAACAGCAAAGCCTTAATTTCAAATAGGCAGACCTAAGAATGTATTGTAAGGGTGGATTTTGAGATACTGGGCCCTCAGGAAAAACCTATTCTAAAATAAACAAACAGCAGATGTAATTTATAGTCTTGCAGAGAGGTTTTCTGATGGACCACCCTTCCCTTGGAAAGGGCTGATTCGACAGCATTTAATCTGTTGTGGGAACAGACGACCTCCTGGTCTCAGCTACCCAGGGGCTTCCAGTTTGGGCAAACTGCTACAGAACCCAAGATCTCTCAGGTTTCACGGTCCTGGCTCTTAGCAGTTTGCAATAAGAAGGTCCTCAGCTTTGTGGCTGCTTCTCTGGTGGGCAAGGGTGTTCGTGAGACACCTGGCTCCCAGGTCCTGCTGACCCATGCGGGCGATGGGCTGCCCCGACCTGCAACAGGCACGCTCCTCCTCCTGGTGCCAAGACAGAAACTGTGGCCAAACTCCAGGTTTTATCCCCCTGCATCGCCCTGAAACAAAAGCTCCGAAGTTCTTTGGAGATTTCCACCTCAGAGGAAAAATAAACACCTCTGCTATTAAGCAACCAAATTACAACAGTATTTTCAGAAAGGCTACTTGTCCTGACACTGGCCATCCCAGCTTTAGCGAAGTACTCACTTCTAAACTTAGCAAAACAAGAGAAGGTAAGTGAAGTGAAACAAATGATGGTCTTCCAGGGTTTTACTTTGTCATTTCAAAAAACTAATGACCACCACTATTATTACACTTAGCCTACAAAATAAATGACGAACAGCATAACACTGGGTGCCTGTATGACCACATTCATCCTCTAAAAGCCCTGTCTCCGTCCCCTTCCTCGTTTCAGCCTCTCATCCTGTACCTAGCGCAACTCCAAGAATTCTCCTTTAAAATCCACTCAGACATTGACTAACCAGTTGAAAAATCTGACTTTTAAAATAACACTGTAACACTCACCTGCCTCAGGAACCTGAAAGAACTTAGTCCAAGAGCAGTTAACAAGACAAGACTAAAACAATTGCTCCCTGTAACAATAAATATCAGCTTCCCAATCTCTACCTCTCACTGCATTTCTCAAATTTAAATCTGAGAGAATAAGAACAGGGGAAACAAAAACAAAAAAAACCCACAACCAGACAGAAAAAAAACCACAAGGAACAACAAATTCTTTAAGTAGAAGTAGCTCCACTAGATTTGCTAGGACCTGAAATACACCTAGCTGATAAAGGAAAAAACAGTAAAAAAAAAAAAGGCACTAGCACATCTGGCACAGTACGTATAGCTATCACAAGGAGATAAATAAAGTTCCATGGCAATGATCACCAGATCAGGGTTGATCTCAAAGCTCTGGTTATACATCAAGTCCCCCTGACCTTCATGAAACACTTTTCAGCTTCTGCAGATTTCGACCACTATATGCTAACCTTAGTTTGGCTATTCTGAAAGACTGACAACAGATTGGACTCGGCTATATGAGCTTATTAGCTAAAACAAACAAAGATGATTAGTTATTAACTGCTGTTTTTCTAAAAACTCATAACTTCATAAATGTCTAGGTCTTCAAATATTTTTAGCTAAGACTGAATGCCACAGTGCAATATACATCCCTTACTGACGTCCTGTGCTTTGCTGTTCTAACGGTTTCCTTTAATAATCTTCTCTAATTCCTCTTTCTCACATAGTATTTTAAGCAGTGTGACCACAGATGGCCTTGTGAAGGGCTATACGCATGTTTTTAAAGGCCACGAATGCCCCTCATATCATTCAGTCCATTTGTATAATTTGTATCGCATCATTCATATCACAAGATTACATCATTTAACACAAAAATTCTGGAAGGGCAGGACAAAATACAGCATACTGACCTTTCCGAAAGATATTCAAATCTACAGTTGAAATGGTATTACTGCGGGAGGGTGGCATTCCTGCCGTAGGGATGCAGTAACTACTATCAGTATCCGAAGCAGTGCGACTAATGCTACATGTTTCCACAGGAGACCGATCTGCAGCGTGGTGAGGTTTTGGTGGGCGAGGTGGAGGAATATCTGGAATAGTCTCCAGTTTTGAAGTCTGAGACAACGTTCCCTCTGGAAAAGTTCGTGGAATCTGGTAAGTACCTCCAGGCGTGGGGGGAATGTCATAGCTAATGGAGATGTGTCTCATCTGTGCGTCTAACGAAGATGTTGCTGATGGGGTATTGAAAACATGTTGCTCTCCTTCTGCGTCAGTCCCAGACGGAGATGCCGCCTTCGGTAAAACATCCTGGGAGTAACTCCTGGGCAGGTTATAAAGGCCACAGTCTGTCAGTGTCAGTCCGGTACGAGAAGGTGGAGAGTCATAGACACCCTGCTGCTGAAAAAAGCCGTTCACAGCATGCTTGCTCGCTGACGGAGCGGGATTTTTGTGGGAGGGCACGTTATCATTGCAGTCTGTTTCGGAAGAGCTCGATTTTGCCGCGTCAGCGTGACATCTACAGGTGAGATTGAAATGTTGATGAACATACAAACAAACATTACAAATAATAAACACAACATTTAAAATGTAAACAACTAAAAAGCCTATCAGTCTTTTCCAATTTTTTTATTTAAATAAAATGCAGAAACTCAATTTTTATACAGACGGTAGTACTTAAGAAGCATCCTAAGTAATTACATACATACAAATCCATGCATGTGAAACAGATAACAACACAAGTGTGGAGCTTTAGCAGCAGCTAAACAATAAATTGATGTTTCATAAAGCAAGTGATTTCCAGGAAGCCAATTTGGAGCAAAGTTTGTTTGGGGGCTGGCAGATTTATCTTTTTTTTTTTTCTTTTAACCCATGCTGCAAACTAGCTGCACTTCAATGGCACTGTTAAAGGTAAAGATAATACACTCAGTCCTTGGGTTTACAGTACTTGCTAGCCCTAATCACTGTGAAAAAAAAACCCAAAACGATAAGAGGAAAAAACTGGACTGCTGGTAACACCCTGAAGTGCATGCCTAAAGTTATCTACTGACCATATAAAACTGGTTCAAAATACATAGAGGAGAGAGAAATAACAGATATGAACAGAAAAAGGAGGAAGATAGCGTGCTCTCTGGGGAAATTTTTTTTAAAAAATACCCATAGGATGTATATGCAAGAGTGCTTTTGTCCTGAATGTAAGTTATGGCAGTATTGTTAGAGAAAACTGCACAGTAGTTTGATTTCTTTGGAAATTCCATCTTTCATGAAAATAGCATTCATTAATACTGATACTAACCAGCACCAGTAAACTTACATGAAAGTAAACACATTGCAATCTTGCAATCTTTTTTTTTTTTTTTTTCTGTAAACCTCCCCAGTCACCTTGCTCCAGGCAGACAAATTCATTTATCAGTCTGACCCCTTGCTTAAATGAAAGTCAAGACAGTGGCAAAATACACAGGTGGAGTTAGTGCAGTCCATACACTTAGATCCATCATAGCATGATATTTCCTATTTTCACTACCACACTACCATACCATTGTGTTAATTTATACGTATGTGTGTAAATATTTCAGCATGCACTTGTATCAATTAATAGCTGCTATACTACTCTTCCTAAGCTTTATTAAGCAACTGGACCATGCAGTTTACAAAACTTTTGAGGAATAAAATACATTAAAGTCAAGAGCATGAGTATCACAAGAACCATTTTTTTCTCTTATTTTAAGAGACTCTCTGCCTCAAAGTGATCACAACTAGAATTTATTATTCAAATTTCAATTTGTTGATAAGATCACACAAAACTTTCTTTCTTAAGAGACAGCTGGATTTATCTCCCGGGGTTCTGGTAACTTGAGGAGAAAGGAATCCAGTTTAGCTATTTGTTTAGGTTTCCTCCACAGACACTAGAGAAACACAATCCGTTGTTCTTGGATATCCATCTAAACCCAGTGAATCACTCCCAAAGTGCCTCTCTGCCATCTATCAAGGGAACTGGCGTGATTAGCTTAGAGTGGACATCTGCAGTCAAGAAAAATATCATTCACCTAACCAACTGGTTTTTGTTCTGTTTAACAGCAGAGATACAACCTTCCATCAGCCCAAGTGGCTTATAAGAGTTCTTCTTCAGCTTTAATTATATCACCTTTTTTATTAGCTTGGGGTTTTTCTGTTTATTTGGGTTTTTTTTGTTTGGTTTGGGTTTTTTAATTAGAAAAAGCATGGTAATTTTGTTCTGGTTACAATTTTAAACATAGATTTAAGTTCTGTCTCACTGATAGGAATTGGTTTCTAGGTGACACTGAACATTCATCCGCATTTACTTTAATAGACACCCCCAAAGATTAATGTTCTCATTAACTATTTATCCTTGGCACAACCAAGAAAATGAAACTTCATATATTCCTTATGATGCTGACGATTAAAAATGTGCCTCTTGTTTGCTAACAGTTTGCTTCCTTTGCTTCAGAGCTTCAAAAATTCACTCATGAACCACGGGAAGTTTAACACAATTGCAAAAAATAGAGCACACAGGACTGAAGGAACTACATGAGGTTCCAGAGTGCACAGTAAGTTCTGATCATACTGGGTGACCAGTACCAGTCTGAGCTTAGCCCCGGCTGCAGCCCTTGCTCTTTACTTGAAGGATTCATGCAGAAGTTCCTCACTTTCTAGACATACTCTTCTAGTTCTGTGATAGGGATCTTTGGACCAAAGTCCCAGCAAAAGTCACGTGTGTTTTACAGAAGCAAGTATGCCAAGGATTGCGATCTGTGCTCTATATGCTATAAAAATAAAGTGGGCAGTCTAGAGAAGCTGGACACTGACAATCAATTGTAGAACCAAAATTATTAGTTCCAGTTCACTAGGATATACTTTAAAATGAAAAAAAAAAAATAAAAATCACAACTCCAAAAATAAGATGTAAACACTACCATTTACCTTACAAAACCAGAACAGAAATGCACATAATAAAAAAGCTACACTCAATGTTATTTTTCAATCCGCAGCTCATATATATGATCACTTTCATCCACTTAGCCATGCACCAGAACTCAAATGACTTTTAAACTATTTTTACACACAAAAGCAGAGCAAATGTCCTTAAAAAAAAAAATCTTCCCAGTTCTAGGCACCATGGTGTTTTTAAAGACATTAGGGCACATTATAATGATGCCATGTTATATTTGACTCTAAAGATGCACGACATGCAGGAGTACATCGTCAGCATCACATAACTGCAAATTACGCTAAGTGGCCAATCTATTCCCTCCTCAGTGCAAAGACTGGACACCGCTTTCCATGTGTGAAGAAGAGATACCTGCAGAGCCTGCTGTCTGTACAGGTAAGGACTGTAGGATAAGATGCATGGAGCACAGGTGCGGTCTTGGGGGCAGGACGAGCCCAACAAAAAATGCTGCCTCCACCTGCTAAAAACTACTTGTTGAGAGAGACCCAGCAAAAAAGTTTTTAAAGTGTTTTAGCCTGAGGAGTAATCATCCTATTTTTGAATATGCTGTATTCAGTCTGGCTTGACCTACTCATCCTTTCAAGCCGATTCTTTTCCCATCTGCAGGAATCGATGTGACCTATTAAACAGATCACTAGGAACAAAGTGGCAGCAAAACTGCTCTTGTGTGCCAGCAATCCAGGAAAGAAACAGCAAGCATAGTAAAAATGTGGACAGATAAATAAATGAAGCCAGCTCTATCTTGATTACAGCTATTTCCAGAAAATGGAAGGCCAGAGTCACATAGTTTTTCTATTAAAACTCACAGAACACCATGCAAGACATCTCAAGCAAAAAATACTTTCAGGCAAGTTAATGGCTCTGTGATTAATTGCTCACACGCGTTCCAAGAATGGCTACTGTTCACTCACTGCAGTGGAATCTTTTTACTTTCAAAATCTTCTAATAGCAGGTATTCCTGCCCTTCTTCCGAGAGAAAGGCTGACCCTTGGCTGGTTCACAAACACCGGAAAGATGAGGAAGACAGCATTTAGTATTTAAATACACCTCTCGAATGAGCCAGAACAATAAGAATTTTGGAGAAAGTCTTTGGCTGTATTTTCTTCTTCACGATCCAAATACAAACCTTAAAAATCTCACTAAATGCTGCAGTCGAACAATGCTGTTTCTCAAGTCAGCAGTGATTAGAGCATGAAACTATTTGAGACAAAATACAGCATGATTATTACAGCTGCGAGTGCTGCACCCAATATATTCTCAACAGTACACGGTGCATTGCACGACACCATAATGAAGCATTTCAACATTATTTGTTAGTTCTGAAACATCAGAATTCTCTAAAATTTCAAAGAGGCAGCTTGGATACTACTTCTTTCTCAGTTACCTGCCTCACCTGGAAAAGAACCCAAATGCCTTGAAATAAAGTTCAATGGTTCTAGGATTACCTATAAAGTAACATGCAAACTTAAACCAGAAAATGTTCCCTCTGCATATCAGCAACTTTGAAGTCTAAAAGGAAAACATCATAGAAATAAACCATCCAAGTAATAATACCTTCTTATTTAATTACATCTGTTCAGCTTTGCACTTTAAGGAAAAAAGGTTCTATACAACCTATTTTTTTTAAACATATATGTAACACAAACTGTTCCAAGTCTAGAAATTAATAGGAAAATGATGCAGTTATTTATTTTTCCTTCATCTGTAAGGATGTGCATTGAGGTAATGCACAGTGCCCTCTAACTGATCATCTTAGTAACATGCTATGCAGATACAAAGCTCCAATTCCATCAGAAAAGGTCTGTATCCTCTATATTCAGGCCCACATCCAGCAGAATACCTACTGTACCAGGCATGAAACATAAGCAGTTTTTTTAGGTGGAACTGAAACTCCAGCATACCTATTATTCTGAATTTTCATTATTACAGTCTTCTTAATAAAAGGACATAGCTATTTACTGAATTTAGTTAAATACAACAGACTAAGCCCATATAATTTCCAGGTAATCACAATGCCAGTGTTTTGCTGTCTTCAAATATTCCTGTAAAAACATCATTTATTTAAACAACCTCTACACTCCCAAATATTTTCTTCAGTTCTTTCTCACCCCCCTCACCATTTAATCTCCATTTGGACCTTCTGTCTTCGCCAACCCCCAAATACCTTCTCTCCTGTGTCACCGAAGTCTTCCTGTAGAAATTCCGCAGGCTATTCACAGAGTCTACACCCTACCCCATTTTGTGCAACCTTTTATGGTCTCCTCAGACTTTATTCCCTCTACTTAACCTACACATCACACAACTGCAGAAGTCGGATCAGAAAGTCAATTACACATCCTAACCTTGGTCATTCCTAAAAACCACACTTCACGTTGAGTTAGAAATCCACACCATGCCTATCCCTCGCTGGAGCGAGAGGGCACTCAGACACATTTCTGATGAGCCGGGGTACTTAAATGAAAAATCAAGATTTCTCTGCCAAGCTGTTCTGGAAACGATACCAAAGTTTTGGATAGTTTTTGGCAGGAACTCGGGCACCATCAGCTTCTAAACATCACTAAGCAGTGAAATCTTTAACACTGAGAACGCAGACACTGAGGGAACTCTTTTTTTAAGAAAGATTGTAAAGGGTGGATACTTTTCTACCATGTAATCATCTGTAAAGGGAGCAGGAAACTCCTCCGGCACAACAGAGCAAGATAAAAACGCCAAGGGAGCAGAGAGAACACGGCACAGGTAAAACTGGCAGGGCATCAAGGTGTTGATGAAGGCGGCACCACCACCAAAAGGTATGGCCCTAAGGGAGTATGTGAAATACTCATGAAAACGCTTTCAAAGGAAGCCTTCTTCAGCCTTCCGTGTATTTGTCTGCAATCACAAAAAGAATGTGTCATTTTATTTATTTTTCTGGAAATACTCCAGCAAATTTTATTTAAATTACTGCAGAAACGAAGCTTGCCAGAGAGATTTATAAGGTTCTCCCACAGAACACTCAAGGTTGGAAGCGACCTCCAGAGATTATCTGGTCCAGCTCTTCCAATACCTCTAAGCAATGCTAACTTCAAAGTCAGGTGAAGCTCCTCAGGAGCTTGTCTGGTCAAGTTCACTGATGTTTTTTGGTTTGATTTTTTTTTTTTTTTTAAGTCTTGGAGGACAGAAACTTGACCAAGTCCTCGGGCACCCTGCTCAAGGGGTGGCCTGGCCACCACAATCCATTCAGAAAAATCACAGTGCTGTTTCTCAGGTAGTTACCATAAATGTCATATCCTCCTATGCAGAGTTCCTGTATATCGATTTAAGTTGGAAGCAGCAGTCGGAAAAACAAGTTAGCATTTAATTCAGTAGAAGTTCTCAAATTCATTCCTTAAAATTTCCTGCTGTACACCTCTCTGGAGAACTGTGGGTATACAACTTATTCAGCAAGAAATATGGCTAATTTGAGCCTCGTTTTAGACACCTTTTGTTTGGAAAAAAAATAAAATTCAGGATACAGAAATTAAGTGGTTTAAGTTAAGCATTCTTAGTTATCGTAAAATAATTACCTTTTACTCTCACCTGAGAGTCTGAACCATGCTGCTAATAGCCAACTACTACCATTTGAGGATTGCTACATTCAGTGATGTGATAACCTGGCAGGTGTTAACGAACATAAGCACATTTTACTGAATCTCTTCCACGGAAGCTTTAACTGGTAAAACCAGAGCACCAAATACCAGAACGGAGAAAGGTTAAATTTCTCCAGCTTTTTCCAGTCTTAGACTGGACTAAACACACCAGATTGTGGCTAGAGAAAAGGCACCTCCCTGCTCTGTGCCATGCACTGCTCCAGGATGCGATGGATCACCATGCTTATCTAATACTTTGTATTGGCAATCACTGTCCTTGCTTTTGAAGAATGCAATATGGGTCTAGCACTGATCAAACAACTTATATTGCTGCAAGAAGTTCAAGCATGGAAAGAAAAGAAGCAAAAATTACAGGCAGCTTGACCCCTGCAGATTGCGTGCATCCAAATGTTCCATGACTCTCAATTTTTAAAAGTGCTTTTAGCACAAACATTCTTGGCCTGTAATACAAGTGTTATTAAGAAAAAAAAAAAAGTCACTTACCTTGTAGGTTCAGGTTTTTTACTCTGACAGTTTATTAGCAGTAGGTAGTCTTGAGGATCTTCTTGACCAGAGGAAGACTCCAGTGGGGGGATGTTAATAAGCTGATAAGGAGGAGGTAGGGAAGATTCTGCTTGCATGGAAGGTGGTGAAGTGTTGATGGGCAAGGGTAACTCGGCAGACGGTTGTAAAGAATTGACTGGTGGCTTCACAGCATCTACAAACATAGAGACATAACACAGCAATGAAGAAATGAAGGAAAAAAAAAATCATTAACACAGGATGAGAAAAGTCAGTTTTATTAATTCAAAATTGTAAAATCAGTGGACATAAGAACATCTGAACATTAACATTTTCTTTGGAGTCTTTAAATTTATATATAAATCTTTATAATCTCTTCATATTTTTTTGGACACTAATCAATTTCTTAAAGATGCCTTGGAAACAGAGGTTATGCCTTATTTAATTACTTATTTAACCGGTTCTCTGGTCACAGAAAGAACAAAGATGCTGACAGCTGCAGCAAGACAGCTAAGAACACAATTCTGTTGTTTTAATCTAGAGTAGACAAAGGCCCATAAGGTTATTACTTGACTATGGTAACCTGAGTCAGCACTTGCATGTATTTATTTGTTTTTGACCAAGGTCACTTGAGCATTTGAGATTAGTCACCAGTCAAGAACTGGCCTCCCTCAATACCCAAAAAGCAAGAGGAAAAACACAGTTTTTGCAATGGAAGATCACTTACAACTATAATAACACAGAGGTACAACAGGTATCCTGCTTCATTAAGCCCCTCTCATGACATACTCCAGCTTTTTATTTTAGTGAAATAAACAAGGTAGTTACAGTTTGTTGTTGTTCTTTGGTTTTGGTGGTTTGTTTTCTTTTGGTTTTGTTGGGGGGGGGGGGCTGTGTTTGTTTCGTTGCGGAGTTTAAAAACAAACAAACAAAAACCAAACACAAAACCCCCAAACTTATCTTTATTGTTCTTATCCACTTCCTATTCACCTATATTCTAGAGTAACCTCTTTTTTCCTCTAAATACATATATCCTGACTATTAAATTGTCTGTGAGACTGGAAAAATATTGATGCTGTGAAACATTAAAACATTGCAAAAGTGAAATGATTTTTTAATGATACTAAGAATAACATAATTAAGCAAATTGTTCCTCAATTATCAAGGCTCCCTTGTACTTTCAACTCATTGCACATTCCGATTTGCACATCCCAAGAATGGACGCTGATTATTAGCATTGTTTAAATGAACATTATTATTATCCAGAGCAGACTGCTCCTATTAGGTTTAGAGGCCAGCTACGCACTACAAAGTAACTTCATCCACCTTCTGCTTCCCAGCACTATCCTGGGAAGAACCAGATGAGCAAACCAGAAGACAGCCCTCCCGCTCCCAGCTCTGTGCACGCCAGGCACAAGCGATCTAAACGTGGAAATCGGAACAGCAGCGCTTGCTTTGAACTCCCATGGCACACCAGCTCAGAAATTAAATCCACCACACCCATGTGGGTGGAAGAAGTCTAGATGTATGAAAATTCCTCAACTCAACCTACCTGAAAAGGTAGGATCATCTAAAAAAAGGGTTTTATAAAAGGTTGTGCCTGACCCATCCATCCAACTAGTTAGCAGAACAAAGGCAAAACCAGACTGCACCCAGTGATCACGCATGCACAAGAGTAAAATGGTTTCTTTACCACATGCTAAAATATTAAAATATGAGCAATTTTAAGAGGATTTCAAGAGCTTGAAGGAGCACATTTAAGGCACCTAGTGATTTAATTCCTCTAATGTCAGGGTTTGATAGCAGGAACAGATGGGTGTTTGAACGGACCTACCAGGCACGTATCTCTTGCTCCTTCAAAAAAGCTGGTGGGAGAAAGGACAAGTAGCTCTCTGTCCTGTCCCCACCAGAACAGAGGAATGCAAGTACGTTTATGCACGAGTAAGAGTGGAGAATAAAGGTTTCCTGCCACTATCATTTTTTTGGCCACGCTTACAGACAAGATCCTTAAGGGCTTCGGTGTACCGCAGTCCCCACCCCTGTTCCTTGTCCTTGACTACACACGACCTTCACGTCATCAGATGTGCTTGGTGCCAAGTTCACACGAGGGGAGAGAAAGAAACCAAGCAGGACGTCCCTCTAGCTGCCGCGGGAGACGGGTGTGTCCATCAGACCGCAGGTAGTCAGGAGAGCTCAGCAGGTACGTAGTAAGATGTGTGCCTACGTGAGGCTGGTGCGTTTAAGCAAACCATGCACCAGCGTTCCCAGGAAGAAGAATAACAAGACACAAGGGTAACTTTCCAGGGGAAAATAAAATCAAGAAGCTTGAAAGAAGACCAATATATCCACTAAGTTTGGAAAAGGAAGGAGTTACTTTCGTGGGGCGGGGGGAGCAGGCGTGTGAGAAAAAGAATCGCAGAATCATTTCAGTTGGAAGAGACCCTCAGGATCATCAAGTCCAACCACAACCTAAGCTAACTCTAGTGCTAAACGATGTCCCTAAGAACCTCGTCTAAACGCCTTTTAAACACCTCCAGGGATGGTGACTCCACCACTTCCCTGGACAGCTTGTTCCAATGCCTGACAACCCTTTCTGCGAAGAATTTTTTCCTAATATCCAATCTAAACCTCCTTTGGCACAACTTGGGGCAATTTCCTGTTGTCCTATCACTTGGTACTTGGGAGAAGAGCCCAACACCCTCCATGCTACAACCTCCTTTCAGGTAGTTGTAGACAGCGATCAGGTCTCCCCTCAGCCTCCTTTTCTCCAGGCTAAACAGCCCCAGATCCCTCAACCCTTCCTCATCAGACTTGTGCTCCAGACCCCTCACCAGCTTCATCGCCCTCCTCTGCACTCTCTCTAGTACCTCAATGTCCTTCTTATGATGAGGGGCCCAAAACTGAACACAGGATTCAAGGTGCGGCCTCACTAGCGCCAAGTGCAGTGGCACGATCACTTCTCTAGTCCTGCTGGCCACACTATTCCTGATACAAGCCAGGGTGCTGTTGGCCTTTTTGGCCACCTGGGCACACTGCTGGCTCATGTTCAGCCGGCTGTCGATCAACACCCCCAGATCCCTAAGGAAAAAGAAGTTAAAGGCTGGCTATAACTTGTAGTTGTTGAAAGGCAACAAGGCAGTGAAGGCCATTGAGCTAAATATACCGGCTCAGCTCTAGTCTCTGAAGGCCAACATGCCACCTCTGCTGGTGGCCCGAGCAGAAGCAGCCAGACAAGCCTGCCGTCCTGCCTCCAGCTTCAGGGGCTCTACAGCTCCAGCTGCAACCACAGTCTGTGCTTACCAGACTCTGACAGACTTCTCTCTGAATTTATCCTACCCCTTTTGAGTAGGTTTCTATTTCTCACCTCTACTGCATCCTGTGGCAGTGGGTGGCAGGAAAAAAAACCAAACAAAACCCAAACAACTTCATTTTAAACCTGCTGCCTGATAGTTTCACTTGACTTCCTTCTGCTCCCATCTTGAGAGAAACAGTGAACAATCGTCTCCCACTCATAGCCCCCATTCCCAACTTTACACAACTTTGTCACAGCTTTACTGAGTTGGCACTGCTTAAGTTTTCTTGCTATCAAAGCCGTTTCATTGCAGAACTGGTCTCCCTTCACTCTCACCTTTCTTAGCTCTACTAATTTCTTCTTGAGAAGGGAAACCAGCTATTGCATAAAATGCACACAAGAAAACCCACCTGGGAAATACTTTTTGATTTACAAAGGCACAAGAGTAATTAATTCTGTTCCTATCCTAACCATTTACCTTTTGATTGTTACTATTAAAGGTGACACTGTCCAGAAGGTTCATGATCTCTTTTCTGAGCAAGTATTTTGAGCCTGTTAATGGTAACAGATTGTTAAGGATACTCTCCTTGTGACAATCTGCCTCATTTATTTTGACACAGATTCCATTTGAAAAAAATCCCCGAGTCTTCCTACAGATCTGTTGTGGGGTTTTTTTGGTTGATTTATATAAATATTTTAGTGGATAGAGCACTAAACTATTAAAATACTAACTTTCTGATCTGAAATTCATCCTCATACAGGCATTTTGTACATATTAAATAGTGTAGGCTAATGCCTGACTTGAAAAGCCACTGAACTCAGTCTAAAGCATTTCACTGCTGGGCTACTTCTTACCTGCTTTACTCATCCAAGTTATTTCAAAATTGACTATGAAGAAAACAGAAATGCTAACGACTTCCATCACTAAGCAAATGAATGCTGTTTGCCTATCTGTACCCTCTCAAACATTTTCTTTAGCCTGATATGAAGGAAAGCCTTTATCCCAGCAGCGTGCTGTGATTTCAAAGAGCGCAATCATCAGCTCGCTCCGTTTTGGACGGGCAGATTCGCAGGGAAGCGGTCATCTGCACACCAAAGAGCGCTCCAAGGCGCCCCGTTTGTTCCCAGAGCTCAGACACTCAGACTGCTTTGAAATAACTGGGAGCTGGAAAAACATCCAGAATATTTAACATGCAAATGAGCGTAACAAGAATCCCATTTTGTTTTTATAATTCCTGCACTCAGTATAGCCAGAACAAGCAGCTTTCTCAAAACAGAGCAAGAGTTTCATCTTTTCTTAGTTTGTTAAGGTCAGTTACAGGCATCACCTTTGCTAGAATTCATACTCTTTTCCTCATAACGATTTTTGTATTTGCCTCACTAATAATGCAATCACAAAATTGAGATAACGAGAACATTTTTTGAACAAGAATAATAAAAGGCTTCCCTGTCTTCCTTCTTAACTATATAAAGCTTCCTTATTCCACATGTTCCTGTATCTGTGCTTTATGAACAATCGAGATTTGAGTGTGGGAGTTTGCATTTAGGGTTGGTTGTGTTCTGAAGAGACTTTTTGTTGTTGCAGTTTGTTTGGTTTTTGTTTTGGGGTTTTTTTGTTTGGTTTTTTGTTTGTTTGTTTGAGAGCAAAAATTAAGTTGCTTTCCACATTATGATATGCAGTCTCAATATTCTAATTATGTAAATACTGGACATGTTCTCAAAGTGAACAAAATGCAGAAACCTCATTACAGCAAGCACTTCTTTCAATGTCAAAATTGCAATCAAAGTCAAGAAATGCATTTTTTGCAGATCATAGGTAGAAAGACTAAAATAGAAAGGGGATTTTTCTATTTTAACAGTGAATCAGCAACAGATAAGCAATCGTGTGATTCTACTATTTTTCCGAGATGCTTCATTCAATCCATTTACTATTATGCAGATGTTATCATTAAAACAACCAATGGCAAACAAAATATTAGAGTAATAATCTTGAACAAAAATTTATAGGTACAACAGTGGGAGCCATAATAAAAAAACCCTTTACTTTAATCCTTAAAAGGGCTTTTTTTTTTTCTCTTTTTTTAAAAAGTTAAGTAATTGTCTATGCTGCTTAATGTGATGAGATACCCCTGAAAGACACCGCTGGAGTTTCCTCTAGTGTCAGGTTCTACACAGTCTCAAATGAAAGACCCTGGAATCCTAAGGGACACACGTGTACATGTGCACGCACACAGCGCAAATGTGCATACGCTGATGGGCGCAGACAGACGAGCACCGGCTCTGTTCAAACACTTAACTCCAGAGATGCGAGCCAGATCCAGCCCAGAAGATGCACGGACATGTTAGTCCGGGTTTGTCAGCACAACAAGCTTTGCTAAGAGGTTTTCCACATAAATAATGAGCTGACAATCAATATGAAGCCCCTGCAGTGAGACTCAATCTGAATGTTTCGGCTATACCCAGAGAAAATCCTTTTAAATACTTTAATAACAAGCCCCTGTGCATTTTGTAAGTTTGAGATTATATTAAACTAAAAAACCGAAGCCTCTCTTCTCTCTTTTTCTGAGGATAAACATGATATGCTGTTAAAGAACACTAACGAAGCATTCAGTAGTTGCTCACTGTCTACTATGCTCAGAACAAGCTTGCCTCCTGCATCTGAACCAGAAACATGACTGACTGTTCTAAGTTCATGTCACATGCTGAAGTTTCCAGCTTTCAGAAATCACAGCTAAAATTTAGTACTTACTGTCTGCAGTTCATATATAATTCTAAGCTGAGCTTTTGGTTACCCATTTGAAATTCAAAAATACCAAAAGCATTTCCACTCAGAATTTCTTCCTCCACTCCACCTGCAATTTTCTTTTGAAGACTATTCATTCAAAACGGGGCGGGGGGGGGGAAAACACATGTAGCCTGTTCTCTGCATCTTCAGATGGTTCGCAGGCTGGGTGATGCAGGAAAAAAACCCAAAATTAAAAAAAAAAAAAAAAAAAATCAAGGAGCCTCTGCAGCTGCTTGTGAAGAGAAACAGTGCAATGCACCACATTAAAAAAGTTTGTTTTTTTTTTCTTCACTATTTTAGTGAAGCCCAGAGCTTTCCTCAGCACAGCCAGCTGCTATAGCCCCACAGAGAGTGTACCCAGCCAGGGCTGTGGCACAGCACGCTGTCTAGAACCACTGGCACCTCTGTTTTTAATGCTCCACGTCGTGCCCCGCAGCACCTCACTGCTTGATCACCAGCAATCTGCAGAACAGCTTTCCAACCCGCTCTCTTGCAATCCCTTTCTCCTGGCAACTCTTCAGGCAATGGTAAGGCCACAAAAGGTGTCCAGCAGGAACCTGAGTGAATATTAAGCTAATCACTGATGCATATTAAATTCAGTCTTTTCCTCAAGGAAAGAGTAGAATTACCTTCCATATGAATTTTTGTCACATGCAGCTGGCTGCTTGAGATAAAAACCCCAAACACAAAAAATTAAGATCCTGACTGCACTCCCGATAGTAAATTACACACTTCTAACACATGCCCTTTTTCCTTACGTATTTGTAAGGGAAGACGAACTGTTGCAGATTTTCTGCTCTACTCATCATCTCTTGTAGCCACCCATCCTTTAACCACATCATCGGAGGTCAAAGATATCTTAGTCTCTGCTGTCTTCTCTTTCTCCTTGACATAACAAGCAACAATTATCTCAGCTTTGCTTCCCTTTACTCTGCTCTTTAGGCAGCAGCTACCACCTCTACCAAACCTGCCATGCCTAGTCTTGGGTCCTTCCCTGGTCCTGCGTCTCCTAATTTTAATATTGCTCTGCAATTTTGCCAGATGAGATCTTTTAACTCTGACTCCTTCACCATCTATCCTCACCTTCCTCCTGGGGATACCACCCTCAAAGGAGAAAAAACAAAACCAAACAAAAATGAAAAACACACGCACATTCCACACATATGTACGTACATCTCAGTGGCCATTATTCTCTACCTTTACTTCCTCAAAGCAAGCAACCAGGAAAGCCCCCACAAAAAGAGATATCAAAAAAATCTCAGTTTGTAATTAAGTACATCATCTCTACCGTGCAGTCCTTCCTATTATCACATGCATTAAAACAAGCCAACCCTCTAGACCTAAATGTGTCTAAATGTAACTACTCCTACAGTTATAGAGTCCTAAAATTACATTTGGCCCTTTGAAGGCAATCGTGAGGCTGATGTGGCCCCCAGTGAAAATGACTTTGACACCCCTGAAATAGACTGTTTTCACTGCATGTCTAAATAAGGGCAACAAATTCCCATTTTACTATGCCATTCTTGCCTCACTCATACCCACTGAGAACTTTGTTGTAAAGACTTTTTTTTAAGCTTATTACTCTGTCATTGCACTTCTCTCTATGCTCCTTCAGAGCTCCCCTTCCTTCACCTAAAAGCTCAGGCTATTTCTCCTCACTTTTGAGACTTCTCGTGATTGAAGTCCCTAATATTCATCACAGGTTATTGAGATGGCGATTTTGATTTGCCAAGTGCACCAGCCTTTATCATCCACTTGTTAAAAGCTGTCAAAGGAGAACATTTTTGCTTTCTTACAGGCAGACCCTTCATGCAGGAAGGTCACAGTCCAACAGCTGAAGCTCTAAGACCACTTATCTGTCACAGTGGTCAAAACCACCTTATTTGCCTTCACTTCTTCCCATGCCTCCACTCCTATGCTGATGTCTCTTCCTACAGGTAGTAAGTTCTGAGTGGCAAAGCCTGTTTCCTGTTCCACCCCTGTGTTACAGGCAGCACAGACATATCCTGATCCGAAATGGAGATGCTCCCCGCGGCGTAGCAGCGGTGATGCCTGACCATCCGGTGTGAGAGAGAACACAAGGAGTCAGGATCAGAAGGTGGACTTACGTTCACCCTGCCAGTCATTGATACCGCACCCAAACTATCATCAATCTGCAGTGCATGTATTATCAGAACACGATTTTAAAAGTTATCTGAAAATAACTTCACTGTTCGAAATGCAGAGGGCACAAGAGGCATATACCAAATAGCATCTGCCTGAACAGAAATACCGCAAATTTTGAAAGTGTTGTGTGTAAAGTAAGCTATAGCTCTCACAAAGCACAGTCCTTACGATGACAGAAACTACCACGTTAATTATTTTTGTAAATGTAATTGTAGATTTCAGCGTCTTGTTCTTCCCTTTTCTTTTTGTCTTCTGCTTTAATTTGTTATTTCTTCTGGTTTACTTTGTTATTGCTATCTTTATTCAAATGAATACATGCGAGTTAAATGTTTGCATATAGTAAGATTATTTCCTCCTTCCCCTGCCCTACCAAGCATGCAATTCATTAAATTACAGAAACGTGTAGCTGGATCACGTATAAAATATTCATCACAGATGTCTACTGAATTCTAGGGAAGGGCTTTCACAGCCTATGCTTAAATATCCTTAGAAGGTTTTTCCTTAATAATTACATCCCTCACAGAAAAAATAAACAAACTACTTATCTCTTCTGATAACAACTGATCCATGTCCTGCTTATCACGGCTTTTTATACTTTGAAAGTCAGCTCTTCCCTCAATATTTTCTTTCTGCGAAAGGCGAATCTCTCAACCTTTTTCCTCATTGATCTCTTTTTTAAAAAAATCAATTTCCTCTGTTTTTACTGGTTTTTAAACATTTAGCCTCATCATTCTGGAAGCTCAGGCCGCAGTACTGCAGCTGAGGTCTCCACAGCAGCAGGCAGAGAACAGTCACCTCCCATGTCCATTTAGCTTCAGCATCCTAGAAAGCCTCACTGGAGTTCAAAGCACACAAAACACTGGCAATACCATTTTGCTTATAGTTACATTTTAACCTCTAAAGGACCTATTATATTATGACCTTACAGAGAAAATACAAATGTTAAAAGTGCAGTATGAAACTCGGTGGCAAACCTAAAACCCATGCTCATGTGCAGCTCCCCCAACCTTTGCACATGCATTTTAGAAAGATGCTACAGAAACAAACGTTCCACAGCTTCCATTTGAAAACACAAAACATTAGCTTACGAAACCATACAATGTACCGAGAAATTTCTTTACAGAGGTAGAAGGATTATTTAGCTTATTTTAAAAAATTATTTCCTTCACGCTTCTGTCTTCTAAGGCCAGACCTAAATCAGTTTAAGCCCCACCTTAAAACAAAGACCCTATAAAAAGCCATGTAATATAATTGTGATGTAATCATTACAGATAACACTATACTATGATGCAATCAGAAAGCAGGAGACTGAACAGCTTGTAAAAATAAGTAAGGAGCATGAATTTACCTACTCAGTCCAAATACAAATGTAACACTGCAGATGTCCAGAATAAACTGATTTCATGTGCATAAATCAGTTACTAATTGAAAGGTCACAATGAAGCATTAGATAGTTAGAAATTACTGCCAATACTAATTTTTAAGAAAAAGAGTGAAAGAAAACACAAACTTATCATCATAGGAATTTCTGAGTCTTCACAGAGTAC
Source organism: Caloenas nicobarica (assembly GCF_036013445.1). Classification (NCBI taxonomy): domain Eukaryota; kingdom Metazoa; phylum Chordata; class Aves; order Columbiformes; family Columbidae; genus Caloenas; species Caloenas nicobarica. The sequence goes on along the minus strand of NC_088248.1, from coordinate 20,931,148 downwards.
AGAAGAAGCAGCTCAGAGCTGGTCTGAAGGGACAATTTTTGGTCTCTTCACAGATATGACGAAACCTTTCTCCCTCATTCCTCCCAATCCCAAAATGAGAACTCCATATTCATTTTCTAATAGCACTAACCACAGAATCACAGAATGTTAGGGATTGGAAGGGACCTCAAAATATCATCTAGTCCAATCCCCCTGCCGGAGCAGGAACACCCAGATGAGGTTACACAGGAAGGCGTCCAGGCGGGTTTTGAATGTCTCCAGAGAAGGAGACTCCACAACCTCCCTGGGCAGCCTGTTCCAGTGTCTGTCACCCTCACTGAGAAGAAGTTTCTTCCCAAATTTAAGTGGAACCTCTTGTGTTCCAGTTTGAACCCATTACCCCTTGTCCTATCATTGGTTGTCACCGAGAAGAGCCTGGCTCCATCCTCGTGACACCCACCCTTTACATATTTATAAACATTAATGAGGTCACCCCTCAGTCTCCTCTTCTCCAAGGTAAAGAGACCCAGCTCCCTCAGCCTTTCCTCATACGGGAGATGCTCCACTCCCTCCATCTTCGTTGCCCAGCACTGGACTCTCTCCAGCAGTTCCCTGTCCTTCTGGAACTGAGGAGCCCAGAACTGGACACAATATTCCAGATGAGGTCTCACCAGGGCAGAGTAGAGGGGGAGGAGAACCTCTCTCAACCTACTAACCACCCCCCTTCTAATACACCCCAGGTTCCATTGGCCTTCCTGGCCACAAGGGCACAGCGCTGGCTCATGGTCATCCTGCTGTCCACCAGGAACCCCAGGTCCCTTTCCCCTACACTGCTCTCTAACAGGTCGCTCCCCAACTTACACTGGAGCTTGGGGTTGTTCCTGCCCAGATGCAAGACTCTACACTTGCCCTTGTTATATTTCATTAAATTTTTCCCCGTCCAACTCTCCAGCCTGTCCAGGTCTCTGGATGGCAGCACAGCCTTCTGGTGTGTCAGCCACTCCTCCCAGCTTGGTGTCATCAGCAAACTTGCTGATAGTGCACTCCAGTCCCTCATCCAAGTCATTGATGAATATATTGAATAATACTGGTCGCAGTACCGACCCTTGAGAGACTCCACTAGATACAGGCCTCCAACCAGACTCTGCCCCACTGACCACGACTTGCTGGCTTCTTTCCTTCAGCCAGTTCACAGACCACCTTGCTACCCAATGACTTCAACCTCTAGTGTTAGTTTTATCTGTCATGTATTTGAAGAAGCTTTTTCTGTTGTCCTTGACCCCTCTCACAAGGTTTAATTCTAAGGAGGCCTTAGCTTTCCTAGTTGCCTCCCTACATCCTCTGACAACAACCTTATATTCTTCCCAAGTGGCCAGCCCCTCCTTCCACGATCTGTAAATTCTCCTCTTCCACTTGAGCTTGCCCAGCAGTTCCCTGTTTAACCACGCAGGTCTCCTGGCTCCCTTCCTTGACTTCCTATGTGTCGGGATGCACTGATCTTGAGCTTGGTAGAAGCAGTCCCTGAATGTTAACCAACAATCTCGGGCCCCTTTACCTTCAAGTATCCTTGCTCACAGGATTTCCCCCAGCAATTGTTTGAAAGGCCAAAGTTTGCCCTACTGAAGTCCAGGGTTGCAATTCTGCTTGCTATTCTGCTCCCACCACATGAGATCCTGAACTCCACCATCTCATGGTTGCTGCAACCAAGGCAGCCCTCAACCTTCACTGCTTCAACCAGACCCTCCTTGTCAGTGAGGATGAGATCCAGCAGTGCTCCTCTCCTAGTTGGCTCATCCACCATTTGCACGAGGAAGTTATCGTCAATGCCCTGGAGGAACCTCCTAGACTGTGGCTGGCTGGCTGAGTAGTCCTTCTGGCAAACATCAGGGAAGTTAAAATCCCCCACGACAACCAAGGCCTGTGACTGTGGGGCTGCTCTCAGCTGCCCGTAGAAGGCCTCATCAACTTCCTCACCCTGATCTGGTGGCCTGTAATAGACTCCCACAACAGTGTCACCCCTGCCAGCCTGCCCCTTAATTCTCACCCACAGACTCTCAACTTGCTCCTCACCTGCCCCTGGGCAGTACTGAAAACACTGTAGTTGCTCTCTCATCACCATCTCATCATTTTTCTCTTTGTAAATCCAAGGAGGCAATTGCACTGGGCTTCCAAATGAAGAGCAGAAGGAGCCATAGGCAAGTGGTACCTCCAGTCCTTGGTGAAGTAAAGGGTGCCAATGACGAGCCTTCACATAACTAGAACAGTAACAGTCTGGCAAGAGACATTCTGTTCAGCTTCAAAGAGAACCATCTTCCATTTCCAAAGACTAAATGGAAGGTTGGTTATTCTCCATACAGTCTCTTTCTGTTCAGTTCCATATTACAGTAACAGTGCTTTTTATTGTTTGCAGTGCATTTCACCTATTCTTTACATTCTCAGAATAAACTGCAGGCTAACACCGACTTTATAAAGTACGTTTATGACTTGGTTTTCCATTATTATGAGGATTTATCTCATTAAAACAAGAACTTGGCAATACACAGACACTCAGCCACTGATTTTCCTTTTTTAATTCTTCCTCAATACATTGCAAGACACTACTAAACCCATAAAACAGGCAGTACGGTCAGCTCTCAGCTACGTAAAAGTGCTAGGGTAATTCAGACAAAGCTAAAATGCCAAAGACAGAAGATGCAATAAGAACACAATGGCGTTAAGTTACTGATACAACTAAGCGAAGCAAAAACCAGTTTTGGCCCGAACAGCCCATGAGGGCACAGTTAGTTGTCACTGCATTCATAGCACGTTTGGTCCTCAGCTCAACAAAAGATGCAACACCAACAGAAAAATAGGGACGAGTAACACAGCAGCTCTCAGCAAGGAAAGGTCTCATGGCCTCGGGGTGACCCTACCTCTCCGTTCCACGCAATGAACACGCACTCCTTTGCGCTCTCACGGACACAAGAGCTGCCAGGTAAACAGGTTTCCTCCTCACTCCCCAGATTCCTAGTTTGTCCCCAGAACCCCTGATTTCTGAACACCTCCTGCCCACCTGCCTCCCTCTCTCCTGTATGTACGGGGTGCCTGGCAGACACTGAATCACTGCTGAATCACACGGCAATTGCTCTTGAAAACGTGCTGTGGGTGGTCTCAGTTGTGTTCCAGATGTCACAAAAACATGCTGGAACTGTCAAAACAAGCACTCTTCACTGAATTTGCTATTAGGGTGGTAATTCGTAGACAGGTTTTTCATGACAAAATTTTAGTTCAAAACTGGAATAAGGAGAAAGAAAAGTGCCCCTTTGCAGGCAGCAACAATATTTTTCAGTCATTTTTGAAAATTTGGCTAGAGTAACCAAAGCAAGCCTTGTTTTCCCCACCTCTCTAAATCCACAATCATAAAAAAACCCAGGGATTTAATTCTAGCCCCTTCAGTCAGGCATGATTTATAACCCTCTTATTGCTGCTATTTAATCTTTTCTTGGGACTGTGCGCAGAGCTACAGCCAGTCACGCAACCCACTGATCTCCACAAGGAATGCAGGAATAATAAGTAAATAAATAAGGATGGATTCAGGAAAAGCAATGCCCACAAGGTATTTGTACAAATTAAACACACCACCCTGTTTCCTACGAGCTGCTTTCATACAACGCCTATTTTGGTAGGATTAGAGCTGGATAGTGGAGGCCTATGAGTTATTTTTTGTTTGTTCTGGCCGGTGGGGGGTTGATTTTTTTTTCCCAAGTTGCAAAGCAGACGGAGAAATGGTAATTCTAGAAACCTGACATTTTGTACTGATTCCTGCTTGCATAACCATACGTTTCTATACCAAATACGATTCCTTTGATGATTATGATGATCTTCTCTTTTGCATGATTTTACTTAAAAGATTTTTCCTAATACTCTCAAGACCTAACATCATGTCAAACATAAGAGCATCGTCTACGTTCTATAGCTCACTTAATTTGTAACAAATTCTTAGTATCTCCATCTGTTCTGCTTATTTTTTTTTGAGTAACAAGAAGTTTCACAACCAATGCATACAAGTTTTAAAACATATGCCAGCTAAAGATAGCCATCTGATCTTTGAAACATTCTTTGCATGTAGACATTGCACTTTCTCAGAAAAAACAGCAGAACTTACCCTCATCTGTAGGGTTGAACCCACAGATATCACAGATACATCGAACCCACTTATTCATCTCCTCCTCGCTGTCTGCTACCAAATAGAAAACTCTGTCTATAGTGTTGATATCAAAAATATAGCTGTTTTCAAACTCCTTTTTGTTGAACGTTAATCCAGCATCCACTTGTTGACACAAATTTAAGTCAATAATACGGATCGGCTTCTTGGCATGGTCATTTTTGTAGTATTCCAATACATCTGGATCCCCCGTTAAACGGCCGCTGCGAAGCACAAACCATCTCCTCTTCCACGCCTGAAAATTGGAGAGAGAAAAAAAGGAGAAAAATTAGAAGTAGGAAATCATACTTTAAGGCTGTTACCTTTTGTCTAAGGTTTCAACCTTGGTTGAACTCAGTAATAATAAGTAATTCAATTGTAATTCGAAGAGGTTACACACCAGTTACCTACATTTGACACAATCTATTTACGTATTGTTACAGCAATGGACTAGAGGATTAGTGAATTTGTATTTTAAAGTTTATTACTTCTGTATTTGAGCTTTGCTTTTAAGAAGGGACATATAATTAAGTCGCTGTTTACAAAATGAGAACAGACAAATGCAGCAAAGAAGAAAAGGAGTGGAGGGGACCAGGAGAGGGGGAAAAAAAAAGCACACACACACCCAAAAAAACTTCTGGAGGAAGCTGACATAGGCATAGGGAAGACAAAATAAAATATAACTAATAAACTCTCTATATAAACTACAATAAACTAATAAAATATAACTAATATAGTGTCTTGTTTCCAATATCTGCTGCTTTGGGCTCATGCACTTTAACTCTGACTTTTGCACTGATACTCATTGATAGCGGCCTGCATTTAAACGACAGACATTGTTCATACCATACGCTCACCCTGATGTTAGGGGAACTCTGCACTCAGAACCTTGTAATATTTCTACAACAGCACTCCTTACAGAAGAAGAGCTGCATTATTATTTTGGAAAACGTTAGAGAGAGGTAGAATGACTAAATGTTTTCGTTTTACTGCATGCAAACAGTCTCCGTGGAAGGCATACCCACAGAAGAAACAGATTTCCCAGCCGGACGCTGTGTTTGTTATACCAACCTTCCCGCTGCTGCAGACAGAAAGCTCGTCAGGGAGAAAAGCACAACCAAAATGCCTCATCTTCCAACTAATCCCCCACTGCCTTTCACTCCTGTGGGCCTCCACCACCTGGCGTAATTCCCTCCCAAGATGTTAACTCAAACCAAGAGGCTTGCATACAACTGCCCTGGTGTTACCAACAGCAACCTTACTGCCCCACTTGGCGGCGTTTTGGTTCCTCAGCTCTCGCAGCAATACAGCATCCTATGCTATAGGCTTCCTTATATGCACGAATGCCAGTATAGTGGGCACAGGAGAAATTAGCCGTTCTGCCACGGGCCACGAGAAGAGGTGCACTGTGTTCACAGTTAGAAAGTCTGGACGCAGTGGAGAGCCATCACTGTTTTGTTCATTTGAGGTTTTTTACACTTTTTAGCAAACTTGGAGATGAAGACAAATCAATGCAGTTGCCACTGCCTGTGACACCCCAGACTCACACCACGCCCCAAGGTGTCTTATTTAAAACTTCTGTAGGATATTCAAACAAAGTCATAAGCGAGTCCTTTGGAAGTCAAAAACCAGAAAAAAATAATAATTAAAAAAACACACCACCAAACCAAACAGGTGGATGAGCTCTTTTGGTCAGCTCTAGCTGCATGCTAACCAAATAGGAACAAAATCAGCAAGTATGGTCCCAGAAGAGCTCAAGACATGCGATGTCCTCCACACACTGGGACATAGCTTTGAAAACAAGAGTTTCTTGCTACATATTAGGAAAAGATTCAGATCCAGTTTCTTGAGGCACAACAAAGTTTCCATTTCATTTTTTCTGGAGCTGTTACCTACATACAAGCTAGCGAAGGGAAGACACAAAGGACAAAGAGCGAGAACTGCGCTGCCATCTCATCTTCCAGCTTCGAACAAGTACTGTCAGCTTTGCTCCAGAGCCTCACAAAACCCTCACTGTCCTGCGGCTCTGCCTTTCTTGGGTATCAGGCTTAGGAAGCTCTTATGAAAAGATAATGCAGAAAACAGGAGGAAGGGAAAAACACCAAACAGCTTAATTAAGGCTTGTGATCCATTTTCCAACTACCAAGCCTCTAAAAGTTATTTGATCTTAAGATAACTTTCATACTTTACAAAACAAGTATACTTATTGTAGTTGTGAATACAGCATCTCCCTTCAAATGCTGAACTGTGTGAACCAAGCCAAGGTCTCAAGCAATTATTTCCACAGTAGCAGTAAGTTTAACTGGGTGAACAGTAAAACACTGAAGACATAACAAATGAAACTCCATCAATTTAGATTTCAAATGTGATTGTCTGCTAGTAGCGCAGCTGATAAGCACTGTTTAACAGTGACCCAAAAACACCAGCAAAGTTTGTTTTGTTTCCTGTTTCCAAATCAAGTGACAAATTTGATGCTGGGATAACAGGAAACTTCAATATCAGAGGCTCCCTCTCCAGACAAGGTCAATCACAGATAACAGTTACCAACAGAACTGCCAAACCCCTGTTGACTCAGAAATCAGTTTTATCTTCTACCTCAGCCTTCAGATGAAACTTTCAAAGCCAAAATCAGGAGGAAAGAGATTAGAAGGAAAAGAGCTATTGAGAAGCAAGATGCATTTTGGCTCACGATTCACGTAACCAAAAAAAAAAAAAAAAAAAAAATCTGTACCAAGCCAAGCATGCGTTTTCTGGAAGTTTATTTCTAGGATTGTGTCAAGGAGCGAAAAATTCTTAGCAATGCTGACAATCTCTGTTGAGCATTAATAAGTAAATAGGATTCTTAAAAATTTGGAAAAATCAACCAGCTAAATAGAACATTCTTTCAGCCCTCCGGGCTACAAAATAGCAGCTATGAAGTACTGCAAACACTGAATTTAGCCTACCAGCACCTGCTACTATTTTTGAAGACTTTTCACATAGTGCATATGTGAATGTTTATTTCAGTCATATAATGAGTCACACTCACTGAAACTGGCACAGATTATATTCAAAAACAAAAGCAATTCCATAAACTACACACTAATAAGGCAGATACAAAGCTTCTCTGGATTACAGTACAAAGCACAATTTACCAGCAGAATAAAGCTTAAAGCTAGACAAGCGAACTGACATCAGCACCCTTGCTAATCATAGTACAAAAGAGCCTCTATATTTTGTCAAAGTGCAAAATGAGCCCACATAAATCACTCTTTGTTATTTGAAAATATCTGGGATTCTTAAAGCTTGATCTATTTTTAACATTTCAGTATTTGTCGTTGTAACGAAAGCTGTATACTGCCCCACTGAAGTACATAATACTGTGCTATGTGTGTAAAGAAAAAAGCTTCTTCAGTAATTGCTTTCCAAAAAGAAATCTCTAAAAGAGAGCGTGCACACGTGCAAATCCGTATTTATGCAAATGTGATTTTTTTTTTTTTTTTTTTTTACCCGTTTGGGCATTCTTGTTTGAAAATTTTTCATTTTCTTTCATAAAGCATGTTACAGACCATGCAACTATTTCTCACAATCACAAAAAAAATGCGACTGGTTTAAAGCAAAGGAACATTATAGGTACTAATTATCTGTCACGTTACTGTTGTTATCAGCCATACATTATCAAACACTGGTTTTCTGTGCCAAGAGTCAACTGCACTAAGTTTGAAAAGTCAAAACACACCAACCAGTACGTTATAGGATTTAAACATTTTGTTGCAATACCAATATAGTTTAATTCTGAAAAGATACTTTAGCAAAGAAAGAGAAGGTGGGGTTTTTAATGGAAGATTTTTTTTTTTAAGTTTTAAAAAATACTTTATAAATATACTAACACCTAGTTACAAAACACTGCATGCAGATCAAATACTTAATTCAGAAGTTCCTTTTAAAAGTGTAGCATGGCAAGCGTCATGGGACTTGAGTTCACCAAAAGCCTGTGCAGACTTCTAAAATAATCTATTATAAAACAAGGCTTAATGAGGTTTGCTGCTTTTGTTTCAGACTAAGAAAGGCCTTGTGTGCCCCTCAGCTTGTTTTGCCCTTTGAGCTGCAAAGCACATCAGCTGGTCTAACACAGGACATCACCACTCCTGCCAAACATTGTCCCATTTGGATCATGAGACCATCGTATCATGAGACCATCATAACTATAGAAACAAGCTTGTTTGCTTGTTTTTGAAGTAGTCTAAAATGTGACAAGCTGCTCACCCACAGAGCATCAAATGATCAAAGGAACAGTGGAAACCAGTATTTTTCACAGAGCATTTTGAGTAGGTTACAAAGCAAAACCAAGAAATTCCAACAATTCCTTCTTCCACTCACATATATGCAAACTGCTTATTGAAAGTGAGTGAATCAGCTAAGAAATTGGCAGAAAGCGTTATTTAGAAGTGTTTGGTCTTGGTTGTTTTATTTTTTGAAAGACTGTAGCTAAACCTGTAAGCAGTGAAGAGGATTTGCAAAATAATCTTACAAGAGGTATTATCTGTTGAAGAAGTTGTCAACCACACTTTAGCTATACCCCCCTTAATCTTTACGTTTATGGATTTTATTTTTTTCTTTTTCCCCTGTCACATATGTTTGAAAAGCACCTCATTCAGCTGCTGGCCATAGTTCAAAGATGTAGGAAATAGGGGATGTATGTGTAAATGGAGAGGGAAAGGAAGGAGGAAGGGGCAGGAAAGAGTTGATAACTTACATGTATGTTTTAAAAGGGATTTAACTTTTCATTTGGATCCCCTCAAGCTGTTGCTCAAGGGGCCAAAATAATTACATGAAATGTTTAAATAAAAGCTTACAAATGTTTAATCAGAGACAACTTTTTCTGAACAATTTTTTTACAGTATTTGCTATCATGTGGCGAAATAACTCTACTTAATGACAAACTGGTCAACTGTCCTTCTTTGGTTTCCTTATTATTATATATTTACTATTTACTTATTTTATACTATTTACTTATTATATATTTACTATTTACTCATTATATACTATTTATTTCCTTATTATTACGCATAATCCTTACGTCATTTAAAGCTGTTTTTCCTCTTCTAGCACGATTACCACCTTTTTTCTCTTGGGTAGCATCCACTCAAAAAAACCCCTCCAAAATTATTAAGCACTGGCTAAGCCGAAGAGGGTACCACGTCCCACTTCGGTAATATCACTAATACATCTTTCCCTCATATATAACCAGTAGACCCAGAAATAAAATCACAAATCTCAGACTTTCCTTCTCATCTCTCAAGTGTGCAGACATTCATGCTTAGGCTTTCATCTCTGTACTCCACAGATTACTTTAAAAGGGCAGTATTTGGCATCCTCCTTTCCTAGAGGAGTCAACTAAGCCTTGGAAGAAAGAAGTGACTTACCCAAGTAAACAGGGAAGGATCCAGAAGAATAGATGATGTTTTACAAATACACGACAAAACATTTCCTTGCTCTAAAAGAACTTACAAAGTACGAAGAAGAGACGCAGGCCGTGAACCAGAAAGAAGTAGGGGAAAAAGACAAATTACTTCAAAATGTTCTCCTGGACATTTTTTTAAAGTCCTGAACCTACTGCTGAGGTCTTTTCACTTGTCTGCTGGGAACAAGATTTAATTTTCTTTATGATTTTTGCTCCCATCTATTTCATCCATCCCTCTCCACTTACTTTTTTTCCCCAGTATGAAGGTTAAACAATAGTGAAATTGCTACATGTCTTTGACAAACATCATGAAGAAGCATCGCGAAGAGAAGTTGAGTATTTCTTCTCCTTTTTGCCTCCGCATTTCTAGTGCCCAGGCGTTCTATTCATCACCGGAGCATCTCTGGCAGTTTCACTAACTCATGTAGTAGACCTGTGCCCTGTATCCTATTGGAAGTTCAAATGAAATAAAACTAAGCGCTCCTTCACAGTGTGCTTCTTTATAAATCCTGTTTGCGGTGGGCATAGAGGAGGGACAGCTGTCACTGAGGAGCTCCATCACACAAAGCACGGATTTGGGAGAACTGCCAGCAAGCAGCTACAAGAGGTCACATTCAGTAATGGTACTTCAAGTAGAGAACTTTACTTTCTCCACCTGCTACTCTTCACTCTTGCAGAACTAACTCCAACTCGGTGAAATTTCAAAACTTCGGCTGACATTTTTCCCAATAAAGTAACACTTCCATATTTCTACATCGAAATAAATTAAGAGGTGGTTTTTAGACAGCATTTTTGGGAAATATTGTAATGGTTTTTTTGAAGGCCACATCATGAGCACCAGAACTGAAGGATATGTAATTACTAGTTACTACTGAAAAATCACACTCATAATACCTACTGGCAACTGCCATTCTCCTCTGTAAAAATGATGTTAAAAAAACAAAACAAAACAAAAGGCATAAGACAGAACAACCCAGCTGAATACAAAAAAGCATGTTTAGTATCTTAATTCTAACAGAAGAAATTACATTTCCAAGATTTGACAGCAGTCCAAACATTCTACTTTTAGTAGTGTTAAATACCAAGAAGTGTAAACAGATTGCTGCAAAATAAACAAATGTGATACAAGGAAAATACTGGATAAATTTTGACTTTCTTTAAATACTTAAGACTTGTTTTCCAGGAAGCACCATCTTTTCTCACTGAGCAAAATAAGGAAAAAACAGTCTCAGTGGAAGTTTCCACTCTCCTGGCCATCATCCTGATCATCTGTTCCGAATACACACAAGGCCAAAATTTCCTGTTTTCAAACTATTGTCACCATTTTCTAGCCTTGTGCTGCCGATTCTAACTTTAGCTTGTTAAACAAACAAAAGAAAACACTGAAAATACAGCAGAACAATCCTTCCGCGCAGATTTACTGTGAGCACTGCTTTGTAACTGACGGTCCAGCATGGAAACTAGTCTCCCAGCGTTACATCGCTAATTAAAGCATCAAAAATGGGGCAAAATACAATTCAGACAACGCAGCACTAACTGCTGGTTCATTTTGCCAATCTAAAACTGAGAATTTTCATAGTCCTTTCCATTTTACATGGGGGTTCTTGCTTCCCTCCCCTCACAAAGTCTTATGCCTATTCCCAGTGTAATTGTGCAGCCAGGTTTGTTATCATCTAATTCACATTAAACTGATCCTTATTATGACTGGTAGCACCAGTCACTTCAGTAAATCATAATTTTTCTGCAGTATGTCAGACATTTTCCAATGGCAAACACAAATCTCTGCCATATTCCTGCACACCAGAGAATTACCATCTTCCTTCACCAAGGAGAACCGATTCAGACAGATATACAGAGCAATAAGGCAGATCTGCAGCAGAGCCAGGACCCGAGCCCTCATTTCACCATCTCCAAACTAGGACCAGTGACCAGACCATCCCTCCATCTTTTAAATCATTGTATCCACTTCTCATACCTATAAATATTCTATCATTTCCGATGACTTGCGAACTTACCTTTTCAATTCTAGTTGTTCTGCTTCACACCCCCTACCCTGCGTGGCTAAGACATAACTCCAGTTTTGCCAGCAACACCAGATATTGGCTTTGACATCTCCTCTCACTGCTACATCAGCAATCAAAACATAGCACTTGTCATGGCCTAACACTTCTCACGCACAAGGGAAAGTCTATCTCTTGCAGGTCCCTTACCCACACATCTGCATGGTCTTTGGTTTGCTGCTTTGTTTCTCAGAACATTTCCAAAAAGCGACTTTTTCCCCTCTCATCGTAAGCATATTCTGATCATCCCCCTTATCTGGCCTTTCCCATATCCCTCCTGTTTAAAATAATACTGCCAGGACAATCTCTCTTCTCTCACATTCTGATCACATCATCTTCTATTTTGAAGTTCTCCATTTACTGACTTGCTTTATTGCAGTTTTGAGCCTCTTCTCCTATTTTTAGGCTTTTTCTTCTTAGGAAACTCAATGCACTTACTTGACTCCCTCCTTCTTGCAATTCACCCTCTATTGCTTTGCTCTACCACCAATATCACGTTTAGTGCATTTTTCTTTCTCTCTGGCATCTCTAATCCTTCTTCAGCTTCTGAAGGCTCCCCAAATCAGTAAGAAAGAGCAGGACATCTCCTTTCTTCAGGTTCCTCCTAAAGATCAGCCTCTGTCACAGTATTTACCACCACCCAACCAAACTACAATCTAGCTTTGCATCAGATGGATTTATTTTAAAAGTAATAGTTTTGTGTATTTATCAGACAAAGGTTTGTCTGTTGTTTTGTTTTGGGTTTTTTTTGAGTTGCTTCAGTCTTTTCATCAGTTCTTAATTAAAAGTCACTTCCCCTCCCTGCAAGTCTTAATCTAAGAAAGCAAAACCCTCAGGGAAGGTTCTGCCTTTTTTTAAAGTGTCTGAACATTACTTAGCACAAGGATTCCTGCAGTGCTGACAAGACCCCCTTAAGAAGACAAGCCAGAGAAGACACCAGCCGTGCTGTGTTTGACTTGAGTTCCACTGTCCTGAGCTCATGAGTGTATGTTGTGACAAGTCACATCAGAGCAATGCACAGAAAAATAAAAAAATTGAGGATTTATAAAGACACAATAAATCTAAAACTGAAAGGTCAAGCCTACACTCCATCGATATCAACAGTTGCTTTCTCGTTAATAGCCAGGGATGAAATATTTCAGCATATATTTTTGTCTATTCACTTCTCATTTCCTAGCAGGACAGCCATTTTGTAATAAGGTATGAAAAATCCCCATTCTTCCAGATCACAAGCCCAGTGCTTTTTGTAATATTTTGTACAGATTCAGTTTTCCTTTTTTTTTCCCCCCCTCCTTATATGCCTGTGTAGATATCTATCTTCAGCATCTATGAAAGGCTTATATACAAGGAAAAAGCAAAAGACTAGAAATATGTAAAAACATGCAATTTTGGATGCTATTTCAGGTCCTCTAAAGTACACTGCAGTTTCAACGAACACACAACACATGCCTCACGGCTTCATGTTTGGATCACTCGAGCATGCTCATGCTGCATACAAAATAGAGATTTCCACAGATGACAGAGGCCAGGCATTCTGCTTATCATCTCTTCAGCAAAATATTCTTAAATACCGTGTTTTGTACTCTCCACTAAAGAAAGGGGATTTGAGCTACAGAAGCAGCCATTTCTCCAACTTCAATAGGGAATGATGAATTAAGGGGGATTTAACAATGAGTTAAGGAGGGCAGTGCAAGGATACCCCATAATTTCTATTACCTGCAAACTAAATAGCCTACTAGTTGTATCCATAATGAAAGAAGCTCCTACACATCCATTAACACGCATGTAGAAATCTCTAAAGGAAATTCCAGGCAATGTTTCAAATAAATAATCCCTACAAATTAAACTTGGGACGTGTTGACACTCCATCCTTACCCATTCCTTGGGAGAGCAAGGCTGTACACTAGCTGAAATTTTTGCAAATCAAGTATCTGTAGACTAAGGCAGGAGCCTGAGCCTGTTTTGTAAATGAGCCAGCCACTATTACAGCAATGAAAGGACCAACACTTACTTAAGCCACTTTACTCAGGCATCACAAAGGGAAAGCTAAAGGAAATCTATTGTTCTGTCAAGGTATTACAGGGAGAATCAACACTGAACTTTTTAAATGTTGTGAGATATTGCAAGGAATTCCTTAGTCCACAGAAGGGGAAGAATTAGGAAGGGTATGTGCAGCATTAACATTTCGGAACCCAAATTATTAGCTTTTCTATTACAAATCATCAGATCTGCAATATGCATGAACAGGCATGCAGGCACAGCAGGAAGATTTGCTCGGACCAGTAAAAGCTATGGTAAAAGTCAGCATTGCGTCCAATATATACATTCTTACTTTCAATGACCAAGAATAATTAGCAATTAAGGTCAGCAGAGTTTTTTCTGAACAGAACTGACCTAAAGAACTCCAAAGAAAAATTAATTTCAAAATAAAGCAGCACACAGTCAAAATTATTTGCAAGACATTATGATATATAAATTGTTTTTACTATGGTAATTAAACTGAGCTTCTATTTTAACAGAAATATTGTTTTTCCAACACTGCAAACAATATACTTTCAGATTCAAATAACTCAATGGTAGTAACAAAACAGTTAAGAAATTTAAAAACCAGCTACATCACATGCCAATAGCAAATTTAACTTCATACCAGCATACTTGTTATTTAAAATTCTTCAGTATAATTACTTTGAGTAGCTTACAAAACACTCCTCTTGCTCTCATCAACTCACATAAAAAAAAGTTTTCTATTGTTTCCTGGACTGTAACAGTACTATTGTGTTACACGTTATTAGATCGACAGCTTCGTAGACTTTAACCATCACAACAAACTAATGTATTTTTTTTCTCCCCACCACAGAACCACCTCCTGAATCCACGTTTGTTCTGAAACCAAATCCTCCGAAGGGCTTTGCTGGAACCCGAGTGCCAGGGCCCCGGCCCCGCTCGGGGCTGCTCACAGCACCGCGCTCCCCGCTCACCAAACCCAAGTGCTCACACCAGGGCTTTGACAGCCAAGAAGTTACAGATGGTTCTTGAGTAACGATACAAATACTAAGATAAACTAAGTGTTTTACAGGGCCCTATTAACACACCCACGCATGCCCACATATGCCTGTATCGTACTAAAGCAATACATCACAGAGTTTCTATTTGCACTTTGCGGCATAATTTTCTCTTTTTTTTTTCTTTTTTTTTTCTTTTTTTTCTTGAGTTAGCAATACAACTGAACAAACAGGTACAGGTTTAGACTGGTGTTTCAGAAACAGAATTCACCCGGTCAACTTGTAAATCAAAACAAAAGCTACACCTCTTTTTGAATAAAAAACATCTGTCAAGCAAAAAGATAAACATTCTTTAAGGAAGCCTCTGTTTACTTACTCCAATTCATTCACCATACACCTAAGCTATAAAGCAGAAAAGTAAACAACATCAAGAACAGGGTTTTTTTTCTAGTTTACCTCTTCAAGTCTTCAGAAAATTTAAGCAATGTCCTGGCCATTTCTGTAGTTGTGTCTACCCCAAAATAAGCAAAGCTTTCTTTTTCCTGCCGGCTTCCCACCTCACTCTACACCACCCTATCCTCGTAACCTTTGACCAACAGGAAGCAGACACAATGGACTGAAAATAACAGCAATTGTAAGATTTCGAATGATTTAATACATGAGGGGTGGGCTTAAGATCTGAAAAACTTCCCTTGCTTTGGTTTTTCAACAGTGGCTTAAAAAGCATGTTATCGACACAGACTCAGAACGTTTCTTAGAGATACCAAATCAACGAGGGTAAACTGTGAAACACGCTATTAAGAGCACAGAGGTACAAATTCTTGCATATATTGAGAATCTGCATTTAAGTCAGTCACCAGGCTATTATATACAATGAACTTAATTTTCCAACAGTGTAAACAACAGCAGAAGTTACAGCATTGTCTTTTTTTTCAAATATTTTTATTACCTGAGCTTTTAGACCAATAATCGGTATGTATCCCACAGAATAATACGACAATCTGATAAGAAACGTAACCAGCAGTTCATTTAAACACTGCAGTTAAAGCTATAAACAGATGTAGTGATGGGACGTCACAGAACAACCTGCTAATATGAAAACAACCTTTGCTAATTCTAAGTAGCCAAGGTGCACTTTGTGGTGTAGAAAGAGGGATCTTTATTCCATCCTCATGTAACAGCCCAAGCAATGACCCCATAGATACCTTCATTACCAGTGAAAAATTCCTGTGCTTTAAATCGTACTAACATCTTGCCATGAACACTTGAGGGTTACACATTCCAAAGTCCAGATAGGCAATTAAAGCATTTCTTTTCATTAGTTTCAATGGGGTTTTTTTGGGGTGCACCCCAAGTACAAGCTGATTACTATTTTGCAAACCCACAATCACATCCTGTCTCTGTCATCCCTCCCCAAAGCCCTCAGGTTCCTCCTTTGCGGTTACCCCACATCACATACGGCTCACGGTGATAAAAGCAGAACGAACTAACTCGGACTCACCTCTTGTATAAGAGCTATACTCTTGTTTTCTAGAGATGAGAACGGGGGGCATACAAGTCAGTACCATTTTTACAGACTTGTCCACAGACTTTTACAGACTTGCCTGAACACAAGGCGACTAAATAAAAGGTTCTTCCACAATCACAGAAGTTGATAACATCCTCTGCCTTGTAAGCATCGAGCGGAATTTCAGGCTAGGAGTCCTGCAGTGGAATAGTTACAAGTATGCTGAAATGCAAGGTGGTAATAATGTTCCAACATAATTTTGAGTACGTTTGCTACCCTATGCACACACTTGATCAGCCATTCACTGCACCTCTATTGCACATTAAGCACTGCTTGGTTTTAGATGCATTTTAATCATGGAATTACACTAGAAATATACTTTTATTGGCAGCAGAAGCTCAGGCATTGTATTTCTCCAGTGTAAGACTGGGTCTAGACCATCAATGCTGTATTTCATTAAGGTCTGCAAATGCTCAAAGTAACTACAGAGAAGTCCCTCGTGATATGTATTTCACTACGGTATCCACAACGACTTCCAAATGCAAGACCTCCATATTGCACATGAGGAGGCTTCCGAGCATTTCAGCAGAAGCCACGACTGACATGTTAGAATGGCAGCTTGAAACAAACGGTTCAACAAGGAGAGTACAAACATGAGGTTCTCTGCAAAGCTGCATTTTAAGAGTCCCTTGAAACCACTTTGTTAATAGGATCCTCCTTTTCCCTTCCCCTGTTTTAAGACACAACCTGATGCCATCACACCAAGGAATAACAGAGAAAGGATATCCTGCCTAGATTTTCCATTATACAGATCAAATCATCAATCCAGAGAGGTCTTTGCTTACACATCAGATAAAAAGAAGATGCTTCCAACTGATAAACCCTGAGAGGAAGCAAGGTTGGCTCCATGACTATTTTTAAGTAGCTAGGATTCACACAATGGCCTAAAATTAATGGTCAACCCCAAGGGTCCGTGAATCCTTCATTTAAAAAAAAAAAAATTAAGGAGTTTGCATATTTAAGAGGGGAAAAAAGAAAACAAAGCAACTAGAGGGTGGCACATATAATCATGCTTCTTCCCAGACTCACCTTGAATTAAGTTTGCACACTTAGTTTAAGTAAGTGAAAAGATAGGAAGCTTTATGTCTTTTTGTTTATAAACGAAGCGATTATTTCAACAATTGCTGGGAGAAGTCTTATTTCACAGCTCTTGTCATTTGGACTAATAGTCTTTTGCCGCAAGCATCACATGACAAAAAGTAAGTAAACACAGAAAAAATAAGAATATCTTTATGTGGCTGTATCATGAACGAAGGAACTTGTTTCTCAGCCCTGATTTCCAAGGCCAGCTACCACAGCCGTGCCACAGCTCCCAGCTGAGCAGCCCCCTGCATCCCTGCACCACCTTACAGACAAAGGGCGTTTAGTTTACCAAATGGCCAGTGTTTCACATTTAGCTCAGTTAAAAGCATCCCACATCTAAGGCTTCATCTAAGCATGATAAAAGAAGTCATACTTTGTGCATCTGGACAGCTGAATACAAACGTCTTTAGTATCATCTAAGGATAAATAATTTGAGTGGCACCACTTCAACATTAAATGCACTGAAAATGCAATTCTCATGCCAGGCATTTAGTTGGATAAAGAACAAGATTAGGCCAAAGGCTCTTTAAGATCACCTTTGTAATCGAGGAATTAGTCAGAAACTCAAGACATTTTAAATATCACCATTCATATCCACCTTTTAGTGCTAAGAAGGATTTCTTTTTATAAGCATTTATCCTTTTGGAGAGGTTTGGGGTTTTTTTTGCTTGTTGCTCTTTGTAATAACAGGGTCCTTCCAATGAGTAACTGAGAGAATAATGGAAAATAAAAATTGCCTAGAATTTCTGACCTCATCACAAACTATTCTCTTCCTCCTCTGTGCACTAGATAAAAAAAGTGAACAATCAGCCCACTGTTTGCTCTGTACAGTGAGATTGGTCATTTCTTCATTTGTATCAGATCACATCACAGAATAGAGAAAACATTAAAAATAGATTAAACAACAACAAAAATCTATATTTAAACCACCAACACTGCTATGAGAACTTTAGCCTTATCAGATTTTTATTTATTTTGTAGTTTTGAGCAAATTCAAGTGTTACAGTCCCTTTGCCTTATCTGGCTCACAAAGTACTTCACGTTTTTAAGCTTTGCTCTTTGACATGAAAAGCAAGCACTGCATTATCCAACTGCTTTTTACACCTTTTTGTGAGAGTTTCATAACTAGTTTCACTTACTATAAAAATGTTTAATTTTTAACTTGCAGGCAGCAAAGGAACTCTAAAACTAGACGCCTGGTTACTTTATTTATGGGCTCTCTATACATCCAAACAGCATCTACTTTGTTTACTGACTGGAAGCTCTTACTACTGCCAGCACTTCAGGAACAATGTAACTGTGCAAAGGGGAAAACATGTTTTTCTACATTTTGTTTGTCACCTAACAGAATTACAAGGTACACATGTACCAGTTTGAAAATATTTTTGATAGCTGGTAATCTCAAAGGGACAAAACAACCTACCTCAGCAGGTACTTTGACTGAACTCGTAATTTAACCCTTTCATTCTGGAGCTACTTATCAGTAATAACGACTGCCAGATTTGCTGTAACACCAGTTATTTTTCAATATCTGTCTCATAATGACACTGAAAAAGTGTATTCTTTTTCTAAATATAACCATTTTTTAATCCTTGAAATATGAAGAACTTTGGTGCAACAGCAAGAGGCACGATATCAGAAAAAAGATTTAATATCTTGTACAAAATTTTCCAACTCTTAGATATCACAACACCACCTACATAACCCAGTAAGATACACAGCAGTGGTCCCGGTGCAGGAGGGGCCACTGTGCTCTGTTTCAAATAGGTGAGATTTGGTAGACGAGTGCAGTTTTGTTTTACATCCAACATCACGTCTCGCACGGGTTTCCTAAGCCTTCACTCTCGGTGCTGAACAGATGTGAGACACATATTGAGGTTTGCAAGTGGATGGCTCCCCAGCTTCCACAGCCAACCACCTACCCTTCCTCCCAGACCTGAAAGTCTAACAAAAACATAGGAAAAAGAAGTAAATAGCTACTTTAAGCAACACTAAGCTGACCTTCACGTTTGAACGCATTGCAGTTGCCTCTGCTGCAAGCCTCTTCCAGATACCTGCAGAGCTGGAGCGGCTTATTCACGATGCGAATTGTGACAGAAGAACGGGTAAGGCCAATTACAACAACGTCAAACCATAATTTTAGAAACTGCCGATGTAGTATGATTATATCATCACTGTCACCGACTGCAAAGTCAAGACACCTACTAATATCACATTATTTGTACTGCTGCAGCCAGCTCCCTATCAGACAGGTGCCACTTCACTGAAGCTACTACACGATTTGAGAGCACTCGTTTTTCTTGATAGGCTGGGAGGCCAAAGACTGAGTGATATGGAAATAAATACACTCTCACTTTTGATAACACGCTAACATGCCGGCGTGGCAGGAACATCCATTCTTACTCTCCATTATCAATTTTTTCATAGAAAATAAAATAGACTTCAGCACATTGGGCAAGCCAACTCAGATTTTACTAAAGCAAAATTATCACTGCACTGTCAAGATCAGAAGATTTCGAGGATGGGATGATAAAGTGAGAACATTTTAGTATCACTTTAGTTCAAAAACTTAATTGCCTTTTTTTTTTTTGCTTTTAGAAACTGTAATAAACTTTAAAACACGAGGCCCCATGGCACTTTAAGCGTCAAAATACTGCTAGAACAGCTCACATCAGCTTTTGATGGACACCATCCAAATTGTTTCAATCCAGAGGAAAGTTATTTTGGTGATCAAAGTCACTGACTCACAGTAACAAGAACACATACCAAAGTCTTAGCAGCTTAACCAAAATACAAACAAATCAATCAATTTGTTAGTCACTTCATAACCAATAAATAAGCAAACCAGTCTCAGTTGTGTGCTTTCCACCCCTCATAACTCTGCTCAGGTGCTGCAATAAAAGCACAGGCAAACAGTTTAACAGTTCAGTATACTACAAACACCCTCCCCACAGCAGCAGGGATAGATGGTTTTCTGCAATACCGTGTGCTTGAACTAGACATATAAACTAAACACCTTCTGCCTGAGCAAGGTGATGACAGCATGTGATGCTGCTTGGAGGACAAGTTACATCTGAACTTCTCTAAGCATTTAAGACAGCTATTGTGTCGCACCAACAGAATTGATAAAATTCCCGCAGAACATTAAGAGACTTCTCAGTAATTTTATCAGACACAACAGAAATGAGCTGACACCGTAAAGAAGCACATACAAACTACTGCTTTCTCTTTGAGTCACAATATTTAGGTTGTTATTTCCAGCTCAGGTTAAACAAATTGGTGTTATGATACTATTGTTAGGCTAGATGTATAAACACACTCCTGCACTTTTGGAGGCAGGCCAGCCAGCTCAGCAAACAGATCACAAAAGAAACAGTGAAGAGGTAGAACATGAGCTGCTGCTGGGGTTCACCCACCGGGCTGTTATGGAGAAGGAGCAGGGGGTGGGAAGGAAGAAAATGGCACAGAACAACAGTGGAGAAAAATATGTTGTAAATATGCTGTTTTAAGAAGTGTACATCTCTTAAAAATAAAATTTAAAAAGGCTCAAGAGTTGGCTCATACTCAGCAAATTAACTCCTGAACATTTCATACAAGGACAGCACCAAGCAATTTCAATCAGCATGCTTAACTCCAGGCAAAAGAAACACTGGATATATTATTACTAATAGATTTCTTACAGTGAAAGTAAAGGTAGTGCTCTAAGCACAAATCACCGGCAGCAAAATTTTACTCGGCATAGAAAATTGTCTTCATTATGAACAAAGAATAAAGACAAAACATACTTTCTGGGTTGTCCAGATCTCCCACTTTGTCTCTAATGATCACGGCTCAGCCTCACCCCCTCTCTCTTCTGCAACAGCTCAGGCACTTGCCAACAAGTCTCCCTTCTACCCAACATCTCTCTTAAAAATGACGTAATACTTTTTTTTTTTTTTTTCTTTTCCCCCCTAATTTCAACCAGAAGAGAGGTGTTTTGAGACTTTTTTTTTTCAGTTGTTTACCAGGGCACACAGTCTAAAGATACCGAGTTGAAGGAAGTATATATGAAGCAACATAGCTTATGGATTTTTCAGATATTACAACCAGCCTATGTAATCAGAAAAAAAGCTAACAACTTTTACATAAGAAAGGCAGAATAACAAATACAGTAATGGATTACTCTCCCTAGCTTACACTCTGTCTTTGTGAACCTGACATCACTTAACTGTTCCAACAGCCAAAAGGGCCAAGACATCATCCCTGCAAGTTCATTTTTTAAGTGGAGCTGACACACAGAAAGGAGAAAATTGCATTAAGTAGTAAAGGCAGTAACTCATTCCCTTTGAAAAGGGTCTTGTGAGAGTTCTCATTTATTATTTGCTCTTCTCCGTTCACAGCAGACTCTCTGGAAAGAGTAAGGTGGGTTGCAGACATACCAACAAAGGAGGTTTCTATTTTCATAATCAAAATACTTGCCTTGTTTCACTGGAAATACTCCATCATCTTAAATTCTATTCAGAGGACTAGGTCGTTTGCCAGCAACATCCAGCTGCGCACCAAGGCTTCGCTTTGCCCACCAAACAAAAAGTAACTGCAAAGAAGTGCTGTTAACTGAGCACCCCCAGACACCGCAGGCAACGTCAGGACTTGACCAAGGCCTCCAAATAGGAAATCCTGAGATACTTCAAGTCAGCCAGTACACCTGGAGGGCAAGTTAAAATTGAAATGGAAAACATTTCTGTCCCTATTCATAACATATTGTAATAGTCAAGCAAGTAATTTCAGTCTACTATACAGAAAGATATACTTAAAGACACAAAAATAATGCTTTGTGAACTGTTTAAAAGCAGAAAAAACACAAAAACCTAATCTGTAATACTCACCGGTTCATTTAGTTTCTTAAGCATTTAGTATTTGATGAAATTCAACTTGATTTTGCATATAAATTTTGGCCTGCCTCTTACTTGCATTTTACTGAAACCCAGTATAACCTTGATTTCTAAAAATCAGTCATACAAGGTAATGTCTCCTGTCATCAAGCTATGCCATTTTACTAAACTAAAAAATTAAACCTGAAAAATTGGTGTGTACTTGCTCTGCTCACCATATTTCACAGAATATTGTTGCCTATAACTCCTAGTAACTTCCACAAGTTCATATTTGTATTTTTTTGTCAAATAGATAAGAATATTCTCCTCACCGTGTGCATTATTTCCCCATTTTTTCACCCACTGGAACAGGTTGTTGAGGGGTTTGGGTTGTGGGGACTTTTGTTCTTTTTGTTTGGTTGGTTTTTTGTTGTTGTCCATTTGTTTCATTGTTGTTTTGGGTGTGGTTTGTTGTTGTTGGGGGGGGGGATTGGGGTGTTGTTGTTTTTCACACCAGATCCTAAATAGCTCTTAGACAAAGATCACTTCCTTGAAGAACTGCTGAATAAACAGACCACATTTGACAACAGAGTTCAGAAGAAATTACACTGCTGGGGTTCCCTTGCCAAAACAAGAGAGTATCTGTGTTTTTGTCTCACTGGTTATGTGTATGTGCTTATTAATGCCACGCAGTACTTTGCCTAAGGAACAAAAACGGACCAACCACTCACACCATGCAATGTAAGTTAGGAGTGTTTCTTCTGTTCGTTCCCTCCCGACAAAGACATTAACTCTGCTATTCTTTAATACAGAAAAATGTGATGACTATACAGAGACAGTAATTACTGCCAGTCTCAGAAAAGTAGCCTTGACCTTCCAAAATTCTGTTCTAGTAACCCCTGCATTATAAATATTGTAGCACTGGGGTCCCAGACTTAAAAACATTTGGTTTTCATTTTAGCTTGCTAGGAAAAACAGAGCTGAAGTATACAACTAGTCAAGTATAGTACTTGTCATTTGAAATTCAGTGTTTTCCAATGAGCTCTTAAAACAAGTAGCATATGCCCAAGTGAAATAGGATTTCTGCATACCACCAGTACCGGTACCAGCATGAGCACCTGCCATACTATTTGCAAATAGGGCAGACAAGATGATAAGCAGTGCCACTTATGTTACACCTCATCCTAGGTCAAGACAAAGCCAACCTTCGGAGAAAACATGGTTCATAAAAACAGAAGTGTGTATGCGCTGATATTCTCTACTGCTGTAGGGACATGGGAAGTGACATAAAAACAGAAACATATCATTTTAACACTGATACTACAGAATTTCATGAAGAACAGAGAAGCATGATAAACCAAAACTAGCACAAGCCTGACACTGACTTTAAAAGAAAATAACACCATCATCTGGTATCTTACTTTAAAACACAGGAAGATGCAACATCCCTCCTCAGCCTCCAGCTGCCGTGACTTTTATCCAGGAGAAAACCCCAGGAAGATCTCCACTTCAGCATCACTCCGAGGAGAGCACTACACTTCTTTAGCATCAGTTCCCAACAGCAATACAACTGAAAGCTCTGCACTCTGGTAGACTCAATGAAGGTTTTAATCATCTAATGAGATTACCTCATCCCTGTGCGGTTTCACAATGCAGTCTCAACGGCAGCCCATTACACCAGTCCCCTGACACGCGGTATCAATCACACTAATCGGCTTATCCCGCTATCACTCCTACAGCTGGGTGACTGCTACGCACAGAAACCAAAACCATCAAGAGTTTCTACCTCACAGGATAAATTTAAAAAAAAAAAAAAAAAAAAATTGTGGACTAAGTACTGCCACACTACAGAAAACATTGATAGCTCCAGACCTAAAATTAACATCACTTGTGTCCAACAGGTACATAATAAAGTACAACAGCTCCCTTATAGAGAACATGAAGTTTACTTACAACAATTTAAATGTTTGCAGTTAATAAATTTCACATTGGAAAATCATAAAGCTTCACAGAACATCAGTAGCTGCCTTTTCTGAAACACAAGCTTCCTCAGTTACCATCAAATGGAGCTCACAAAACACAGCACACTGGCTGTTTTATTGCTACCAATATAAAAATGTTAGAGTAATTAATGCTACTCATTTACCAAAGCAAGAAGCATCCAACCTCAAAGTAACATAACGCATGTACAAATAAAACTTATTCTATTTGACAGATGAGGCTAATGAGAAAATCTAAATATTAAAACTATTCTTGGCCCATATTTTGCTCTTTGGTTGCAAGTAAAAAAATAGCCCCGAGTTCTGATATCTTTCTAGGTAACACAGGGATCCAGTTGTTGTACACACCATTAAAAAACAGCTGGCCAGACTACACAGCTCGCAAGAAAAACAAAAAAAGCCCCTCTAGTGTCAGCATCTTACACAAGAGAGATCAAGCAGCTTGCCCAAAGAAGCACAATATTCATGGGGAAAAATCTAAGACATACTTGCTAAATTAGCACTACCTTATCACACTAGCTGTACCCCCTTTTTTTTTTTCCCAAAGCACTTGAAAATATTAGTGCTACCAGAATTTCAACACATTTTCATTCAATGCAAGAAAAAACACACCTGCATAAGCACAAATATTAGCACATAGTTAACAATATGATTTTTTAAAAAGGCTACACATATATCTAGACTTGACAGGGACTCTTAAACAGGTCTTCCTAATGCAAAATACCTTCTCTAGTGCATCCTTTTACCATTAGCTGCTTTCAATAACTTGAAGGAAAGTGAAGGGAAATTAAATAAAGGAGACCAGATTAGTGTATAAGGCTATAACCTTGTAATATTTAGGTCAGAAATACACAGAACCACTTAAAACTTGACACAACCTGTAAAAAGCAAGAATCTCAAGACAGAAAACCCAACCAAAAAGACCAAAAACCAAAACCAAAACGTACAACTAACATGAAGCAGCCTTACAATGCCCTCAGAAACATGGTGTGACTTTTGGGGTTGTCCTGTGCAGGGACAGGAGTTGGACTTGATGATCCTCGTGAGTCCCTTCCAACTCAGGACATTCTATGCTGATTATCTGCCCATTTTGGAGAGCCAAGCATCCCCAAATGCTTCTGCAAGCATCTCGACCCACTGTCAGGCTGCTCGTTTGAAATGGGAACGTAAAAAGGGAAAACCAGCATGGCAGTATCAGGGAAAAAAGTATTTTGATCTTCTCATCCAAAATGAACTGCCTCATAAGCCACTGACTCAGCTGACACCAAAATCTGACCTGGGACTCTTGCCTTGCTGAGCAATCCTTTTTTTAGGGAACCGATACTGAAAAGCAACCTTGTGGCACTTGACATTCCAGATAAAACACATCATATTGTGAAAATATCGCCTACATTTTCTCCTCTGATTTCTCACATGCATACTCAATCCAAGCAGTTCAATAGCTTCACATTTTTATAGGATATCATCTTTGCACATCGCAAGTGAAGGCAAATAGCTCTCCATTTCGAACAGAGACTCACAAATAACTTACCCTGCTACCCAAATGGATACTAACCCCTGCCCAGAATAAAATATAAAACTGGGCGATGCTGGTTCTCTCACCCAGACTGGATTACTTTTACACTGAGTGAACATTTTTGATTTCTCAAGCTTCCAAACAAATGAAGGACAAGACTATGATGGAGAGTAGTCACCACGGATTTATGAAAGGAAAACCATGCCTGACCAATCAGGTAAAGTTACTGGTTGAGGGGATTATGGGCAAGCAGTGAAATTTATTTATCTTGATTTCAGCAAAGCTTTCAGCAACATCTCCCATGGCATCGTCCTAGACAAAGCCAGTAAAATATGCGCTAGACAAGTAGACAGAAGAGCGGCTGAACTTCCAGCCTCAGGGGCTTGCCATCAGCAGCATGAAGTCCATGCCGAGGTGGTGTACCTTGGGCATCAATACTGGGGCCAGTACTGTTGAGTATCTTCATCAGTGACAAGACAGGATGTACCCTCAGCAAGTCTGCAGGTGACACAAAACCGAGAGGTGCAATTGATAGACCAGATGGTCGTGCTGACATTCAGAGGGACCTCAGCAGGCTGGGAAAATGGGCCAATGAGAATTTAGTGAAGTTCAACAAAGGGAAATACAAAGTCCTACACCTGGGAGGAACAACACCAGACATCAGCACAGGCTGGAGACGGCCAGCTGGACAGCAGCTTTGCAGGGAAGGCCACAGTAGAGAAGACAACCATAAGCCAGCAATGGGCCCCCACGACCAACAGCTTCCTGGGCTGAACTAGACAAGCATTGCCAGCACGTCAACAGAGATGATCCTTCCTCTCTACTCAGTCTGGTGAGACACATTGGGAAGAGCTATGGGTCTAGTTCTGGACTCTACAAGAGAGACATGGACATGCTGGACAAGGTCCAGGGAAAGGGTGGATAGATAATCAAGGGCCTGGAGCATCATTCGTATGAGGAGAGGCTGAGAGAGTTGGGATTGTTTAGAGGAGGATCTTATCCATGGGTATAAATACCTGGTGGAACTAAAGACAACAGAGTCTGACTCTTCTCAGTTGTGCCCAGTAAAAGGACAAGAGGCAATGGGCACAAACTGAAATACAAAACATTCCATTTCAACCTAAGAGAAGTTCCATTTAGACATAAGAAAAGCCTTTTTATTGAGAGGATGACTGAGGCACTGGAACAGCTTGCCCAGGGAGGTGTCCATTCCTGGAGGGGCTCAAAACCCAACTGGACATGGCTCTGAGCAACCTGCTGTTGCTCTGAGCAAGGTAGCTGGAGCGCATCTCCAGGGGTCCCTTCCAATCTTAGTAATTCTTTGAATATATAAATAAACAAGAAACTGTCAAACATTGTATTTGTTGACTGTTTTGAAGTTTTCTTTTTACCACAAATGCACAAGCTGAAGGACAGTCTGCATAAACAGAGGTCTTTGAATCCTTTGCCATTTGAAACACCATCTACTGAGCAAGAGCCTTCTGGAAACATAAAATCACTTAAGTGTTTACAAAGGAATTTTGAACAGTCTGTGAGACGTCCCAAACAGGGAATACAATTGAAACAGCAAAACAGGTAGACAAACTACAACACAACCCGATCTCTCCACATTTAGAGATTAAACTGCTAATACAGTTTAAAAACAGGCGTAAAATCACAACTATAGCTACAAACCAGCACTGCTTATTCCACTATTCTGTCAAAATAACCGCACTGATAAAAAGACGACAAGACAGAGGAGAGGAGGAAAGATGCATTTGACTTAGCTTCAAAAACAAATAAGAGGTGGAAAAAATATAAATCTCTAATAACGTTTTACTCCATCTCGAGTATCAAATATTGACACCAAAGGCAGCATTATTATTCTGAATAGCACTGAAAACTACCTAGAAGGAGCAACGTAGTCTCTGAAATCATGGAACACCAGCAATGCACAAGTGTCTGTTTTTAACTTCTGGACCTTCAATAGACGTAAATGTTTAATTCTGTCCCACCCAGCAACTTAATACTGTTTCCAAATTTGAACAATATTCCAAAAGGCTGCTAACAGCTTTCTAAAACCAAGATGTTCTTTTCTACCCCCCAATAAAAAATTCCCATTGAAAAAGTACTGAAATGCCTCTCAGAGTCTCTCAGCCTTGCTACTGAAAGAATTTAATGGGGGCTTGCGAGATGGGGTGTGTAGAGAGAAAAGGGAAGGCCATCTTCCTTAAACAAACCAATAATTACCTCATTTTCACTCTGTTTCTCACACACAGTCAACTTATGACAGATATTCAGGACAAGAAGTCATTAGCACAACCAGTTAAAACATGATTTAACTAAGACAATACTATAATGGGATGTGTTAGGCAACCTAGAAGTATGAAATTCATTGGTTGGTCTATCTGTAATAAGATTCCTGATGTTATTATGTAAGTTTCCATAGGGATTCAAAATGCCAATTAAATGAAAAGCCAAAAAAAGTACGAGTTGCATTCTTGGTGTAGAAAAAAAAATACCAAAAAGATCAACTTTGTATGAATTTTGTTTTACCATACATCCCAAGATTGCTTAATGTCTCTGTTTAACCTAAATGACAATTTTATGGAACATCAAAGTAATTCTAAACTCAGGGCAGGAGAGTCACGTAAAGCGTCGGGAAGCACAGCTGCATTAGGATGCAAGAATTCATTTCTAATAGTAGAGTGCAGACTTTACTGGGTTTCTGTAACTCATTTATCAGTGGTACCATTATTTTCCCACAAGTTTTGTTGTTATTCCCAGCAGAAAGGCTCACACTCTCAAACAAGCACACTACATTGCTGACTAAACCCAGCCTGAGCATCATACAGAAATTCAAGTACTTATTCATAATGGTAAAGCACCAGTGAATCACCAAGAGTGCTCAGAGGATAAAAAGGGAAAAGAAAAATATGTCACCCTGAAAAAAGTTTATTGAGCATATCAAGTTCAGGGGTGTGGATTTTTCCTATTATTTATTAGAAAGTTGCCACTTTCTATAAAAATGCAAAATTTAGACTGTGCCTTTGAATTCTTCCTATTTGTTTACATTTACACAGATATTGTTAAAAACTAGAAAAAGATTGTTGAATTCAAGTGAGGAGTCATTATTCACCTTTCTGTTAATTTTTCTTGAGGATCTGAAATGAGGCTCAGGAGGAAGAGCAGTAGGTAAGAATTCACTCATGCAGGTGACCTGTCATTCGGAATAGACTAAGAATAAACTAAGAAATATTTGTCTTTTTGACAGACATGAAGCAACAGATTCATGTGATTCCTAAATTTGTTTATTTTTCTTGATCTCCTAGTTCCTAAAATACATTTCCCAGTGCAAGGTATTCTATAAGCGTGTTAACATTGCACAAACATGTAAGCAACCAGTGAATGGAAAAGAGCAAATGACAGGAAGAAACTGATTTGCAGCACCTGAGCACCAGGAAACAGGGATTTGTAAACTGCAGTTTTAAAAGTAATTCAAAAGAATCTTCCAATTACTGCTGTTATCTATTCCCTAACACTGCACAAGAAGTATCACAAGCTTGGCATATAAGACCACAACAATGTTTCAGGTCTGACAAGTCATTTTGGGTCAGAAAAACATGCCATTTCTGACACATTTCTGTTGGTCAGAACATACAGATTGCTCCACACTCTTAACCAAGGCATTGCAATAGGCACGAATGTTGAAAGAAGGTTTTAAGAAATATCTTCCCACCTCACAGTAATTTCTTTCTGACTCCATTATGATGAAGCAGAGTGTGAAGCTGTACTGGAATTTACACCCACAGAAAACTTTAAAGATGAGAAAATGCTTCTGGAGATGGACATTTGACCACATTACGTATGGGATTGGGGTTGTTTGGGTGTTTTTGTAATTTTGCATATTTAAAAGAGTCTGTCCTGGGAAAGTGCAGGTGCTCCTTAGGCCAGCATGCTTTCAAACCTCACCTACAGGATTTACAATGGATTTAGTTCAGAACCACAAACCTCAACATATACGCTGCACGGCACCGCCAAGACCACGTCTGTGAAAAGGCGTATCTCAGCCTGCCCTTGCAGTTCCTGTCTAGTATTCAGAAAAACCTAAACGAACAGCACTAGACAAGATACACAAACAGATATATATAGGCTGATAAACGCGCTGTATAGGAACAGCTCAGAGCAAGGAAGCCTCATCATTTCTAGTGATACTATTCCCTGGCCGACCCAGACAGGTGAGCAGTGAACAATCATTAGCAGGGGACAGACCATCCAAAGAGTAACAAGCTCCAGGGCGTTGTCTTACTAATATTCAAAATAAAAAGCTGGCCTAGACAAGTCTTCAGAGGCAGCAGAGCTCTAGCAGAATGAACCCGAGACCTGAGATGTTGCTAACAAGAGATCTGTGATATCTTCTGATCTC
The DNA here is from genome assembly GCF_036013445.1 of Caloenas nicobarica. NCBI lineage: Eukaryota > Metazoa > Chordata > Aves > Columbiformes > Columbidae > Caloenas > Caloenas nicobarica. Next base: position 20,901,060 of record NC_088248.1, on the reverse strand, counting down.
TGCAGTGTGGATTCAGGTCTGAAAATAAAGGATAACATCTTTTTTTGGGCTCTGCCTCCTGCCCCTAATTTCTGTTATACATTATTACATTGAGATATGGTACGCATACATCAGAAACAACATGATTTTACAATTGTAAATTACCGACATTTGGTAAGACAGCAATTTCAACCATTGTTCCAAGACTACCAAGTAGTCATTTGTTAACATATGAATTGAAATTACACAAGATTTTACAGCATACATTTATAGTCAAAAAGCCAAACAGAACAGCCTTACTGATTTCACTTGATTAAAAGCGTGCTTGAAATATTTCACAAAGTACAGCGGGCTTTGTGGAAGAGGGGGAAGTGAATGCATAAACTGATGTGAATGCATGAAACGAGAGACCAGACATATGTATTGGTAAGCTGATCCAGGTGCAAAGCACCATGGAAGAAGCAGACCTGCAAGAAGAGAAAAAACCAATTAATCGGCCCCAAGAAAGACCTGATGAAATAACTAAGCATTAGCAAACAGTAACACACTATGTGCATTTGTGCAAAGCCCTGCCTACCCAGGACCAGCTTTGTGCACTCTCCCGCTCTGGAGGGAGACGTGCTGCAGCAGACACCTTACCAGCTACTTGACATCCTTCTGGGGTGCAGTTTTTTGGCTGTATCTTTGATACTCCATCTTCATGATTCTGTCTTAAAAGGGAAATCCAACTGTATTTCTTTTGCTGTCATTTATACCTGATCAGAGGCGCCTCTAAAGATCAGAAAGAAAATAATTTTTGCTCGCCGTTCAAGACTCCCCCGACAGCTGTGCCTGGGTGCACACACGCTTGCAAACATGTATTTGAAAGGAGAGGGAGAACAATTGATTTCCTGGAAGTGTCACGTCCTGTTGTTTTTCCGAGGTGGCCTAGAGAATTATCACAATCCCAGATGTTTATAAGGGGAAGGAGAAACCGTAATGGCTTTGCAGAGGATGAGACAGTTGACTGCCTAAGCGCATTACTCTAAACACAAATTCAAAGCTTCACTACTTTTTTTTCTATAGGGGCCCTCTGTTCCAAGTCCTGGAGTTGCAAGCTGTAGGACATTAATGAGCATACATTTGAATTTCCAGCCCCTTCAAGTGTGCATGAGGCAACGAACTTATACGAAGTATTTTTAGACTTCCTGCAATCAACTGTCCTCTCGGCGTTGCTCAATGACGCACAGTTGTCTGAATTATGCAGTTGTGCTAGCATGTGCTCTATTTCTAAAATTTCATTTCTATGTTTTCCATAAAATAAGTACTGTCAAATTTGCTCATGCAAGAAGTTGAATCACAAGTGATTAAGGGTCATCTAAGCTAAACCATATTGTGTAAATGCTTATTAAATTATACTTATAAGAAGTAATTTGTTTTATCTACATAATTGTGTAAACTGAACAAAACACTAGTAATGCTTGGGTGTGTGTAGAAAGAGAGCTGGCTAAATTCTGTACAGTAAAGTTTTGCCATTACATAGTCACGCAAGCCCAAGGTTAGTCTTGCTTGGAGACAATATACATTTTCCGTAAAGGAAAATAAAGAAAAAAAACCGTTGCCTTAACTTTACAGATCCTGTAAGACAGAACAGCTGAACTTGTTGGGAATTGTCCTATTTTCTGGCGTGGTTCTGAAAAATATTCACCAGTTGAATTGTTTCAAGGAAGAGGAGGAGTTGGGAAGCAGAGCGATGGTTTGTCTCATCTAGGCATCTCATGTGCCTAAGAAAGGATCAAGTTATAGCTACATTAGTGGCACGTATGGGAAGCCAGACAGAAGTATTTCAATACAAGATTTTCTTGCAAGAAATAACCATGGATGAGGTGATTACTGGAACACCCTAATTATTCCAGTAGAATTGAGTAACAAATCATTATTTGATGCAGCTCCAGACTATACGCTATTATAATAAATGCTGTCATTAACCATGATTATGTATTATCTCTAATGAAGAAGCTTGCAAATTAGCTGCATCCAATACCTCAGAGCTTACAAAGGCATTCTAGATGTCTTCTGCTATCAATATGCAAAAAATGGGAGACTAAGATTGGTCCAATAATATCCTGATGACACTTCTTCCATTAAGAAAACAAAAGATGCCATGAAGATGAAACACTGTGATTTTAAAGTGCTACTGATGTGTTTCTTCTGGACTATGACTGCTCTTGGTGTACTTCAGCACTGTGACTCTCATTTACAGAAGAAACCAACTGTTAGTTTTGGCAACTGCCTCAATTCATCATCCCCTCATTATGACCATTATTATTAGAACACTAAGTCATAGGGAGAGAAGAGGAAAAAAAAAAAAAAAAAATCATTGATCACACTGTCCCGACTATTCAGAAAAAATGAGAGTAAGTTTCGCAGACTAAAGCTAATGTAGACTGAACTGTCTTTGATTCAATGCCCAGCTGAGACTGCAATGCAAAAAAGTACTTTGTTTTAAAAAGTTTCCACAGTAGTGTCCTCTTAGAAAGAAATTTGAATTCTTTCTGAAGAATGAAATAAAAATAATCTCAGTTTTATGTTAACAAGGATGACTGTTCTCCTCAGACTAAATGATAACAGGCAAAGAATTTAAACGAAGGAAAGAGTCTCTTGGGGGTGTCTTCTAAAAATGATGAAGAACTAATCAAAACAATCGGAATTACACTGATTGATTCAACACTGCTGAGGCTTACTACAGTGTGTTCCTTTTTTCCAGTTACCATCTCGGTCTGGACAAAACCAAGAATAGTTCAAGGAGTTAAAAATTAAGCCACATATAAAGTTAAGGATCCTCTTTTTACTAAGCACACAAAACATTTCTTGTTGTGACACACAGTTAATCCAACCCCTTTTAAAGTAAAAAGAAAAAAAAAAAAAGCATTTTTGCTATTTGAGTTTTTAGAACCCCTCTCCCCTTCTGCACTGCATAACCAGCAGCTCCACAAATGGATTATCCAAGTAGAAGCTTTGCTGATTTGAACAAGTTTTGTACATGTGGTAAAGTGTAGATGGCTCCTCATTGGGCAACACACATGCAAAAACATTCAAGCAACTGTTTTACACGCTGCTTTTTCCCTTTTGCGTCACATGAAAGGAATTTTCCTGAAATATCCCCTGAACGTGAGACTATTCTTGCTATCACCTGCAGGCCCAAAAGTAGCATGGCAGTTTCAAAGAGATCTTGCCCATACCCGTGAATTCTAATAGTTTGGCTACAGGCTACTGCTTTTACTATGAACCTGATCCGTTTTTAGACATTCAGCAGCTCAGTAGAACCAGCAGTAGCTACAAGAACAATCTAAGCGCTGAGATTTTCAGAGATGGAAAAAAAAAGTAAAAAGAAAAAAAAAAAATCACCAGGCAAAACTCCAACTACCATATTGGCTTTGGGTTTGCAAATGTGGAATATCCATAGTCACGACAAAAGGTCACACGCAGTTTAAACTCCAACTCTTGCATTTGGATAGATACTCCTCAGCTGTCAGGGTATTTACCAATTGACTCACTTCAATCACTCAGAAACACACATCTACCTTATTTACTAGGGGTGCATTAGGAAAGACAGAAACCATTTTGTGCTGTAATGCTGTTCATGTGGAATAAAACCCAGTTTGTACATCAAACAATTCAAAGGAGTCAATATGAGCAGAAAGCATTCGTTCCTGAGCAGAAAGCACCAACTCCTGTCATGCATCATTTTTCCTTTGTCTTTATATCATGAAAGAATGAGAATAAATACTTCAATAGGAATTATGTAAATGTTTGCTTAACAGGAAATTATGATCTGAGAGCTAAAAATAATTTACCTTAAAACTATGGATAAGAGCAGAGCATAAACAGAAATTTTTGTTGATGGCAAATCTAAAGTGGGGTGATGCAATTAGGTTGGTATTTATGCCAAGAGTACATAGACTATTTGTAATAATGCACAAGGGATACTCCTGGTACTCCTAAGAACTACTATCAAAAACATATAGACAAGGAGAAGGATGCACACAGAAAATATTTAAAACCACAAGAGAGCTCAAACACTCAGTTTTATGCTATCTGGTTTGAAAGACTAAGAGGGTGAAATGCTTTGCCATCTCCCCAGTCCCAGACAGAAAGTCTAAGTCACATTGAAATAAGTGACAGGAAACTATTTCACTTCTCTCTACAGATATTCCCATTTCATACTACTGTGAGATCCTGACACCTGCATAAGAAAGCCTCATTATATTTCATATGGGCCATTATAGAAACCTGCTACTCAGAATGTACTTTTCAAATTACTCTCCTATGCTTTTAACTGGATAGTTAAACGCAACCAAAGAAAGTGTCCAAGCTTTATAAGAAAAAAGGCAGTTACAGGTTAAAACTGCATGTATAAGATACAGAAATTTATACAAATCAAGTAGTATCTCAGGCCCCAGTCTTACAAGCACACATCCAAAAGTTTACAATCAAAAAACAAGAAGAAGAAAAAAACACATAAAACAAACCCCCACACGACCTTTTGCAGGGGTGTTACTGCTATGTAATTTGTTGGCTGAATTAGAAGGCATAGTCAGAGGAAAGTTCCTCAAAGCAAAGCCAATACGATTACTTCTAAAAGCAGAAACAGAGCAATAGTTAAGTTTATTTTCAGTATCAGAATACCCATATCTGGAACGTGACAGCAGCCAAGGTTAGTTTTACCTTTCCTCACCTGAGGACTGAACACCAGGTATCTCTGGACAATACATTATCTGACAGTGGTTTCTTTAACATAGGTACTACCTGAGGAAAGAAGTCTGTTCTTCACAGAGAGGGAAAGACAAAGCATGTAGGACATCTCCAAAACACACTTTGCTTCCTCTCATCTCTTTGCCTATCACAGGGTTTTTCTTAAAAGCAGGGAGTGAGTGACTCGCTTGCCAGATACATCTACCTAATGCACTAGGAAGAAACAAGATGTTTTGCAAGTCTTTGTAAACTAGTAGTCACAGATTTAAACACAAACCAAACCACTGCAGCATCACAGAAGTTTAAAAAAGTTACTTTAATAGCAAAGACACTATTTAAATTTGGTTTTAGGTTTTTTCAGATAGTTTTGAGAATCTAGATGGTTAGTGATCCCCCAACAGGATTTTTTTCCCTCCAAGCTAAATGTTCTAAGGAAGCATAACCCACTGGAGTTCTAATTAGCTTTTGTGGCATGTTTTCAAACATTCTCCCTTTTATTATTATAGTTCTTGAGGAGAGCTCATAAAAAGATTAGGAGCAACTGCTTTCTCTAAAAGCTGACCAACACTGTTTAAAGGAAAAGCATATTAAACACCATCATAAATCCAGCTAGTGCTTCACCACGCATTTAAATCTCTTTACACCCAAGTAAAAAGTCACTGAGATTAGAAACAAATAGAAATACCAAGATCCAGGCTTGTGAAACAGGTTTATCGAATTATGACACAAAATTCCCGTCGAGATGACTTCAGTTTTCACACAATGTTTTCAGCACACTTCAGAAGCCCCTACAATATTTTAGGCAAAAAAAACTTGATGGCAAAAGTTGGAAATTTTCCAAAAGAAAAGAAGGTAAATACAGAAACTTTCGAGATGAACTGAAGTGGTGCTTCTATTTATTGTAGCAGTAGTTATGATGTGCAATGGAGCTCCTGCTATGACTTTAAAAAATGTGGTGTGCATGACACGCTTAGAGCTGCACACCTGCAGTTACACGCAGAGATAGCGCGCTGCCCTTAAACACCGAGTCTGTCAAACGAGACTTTCACCAACGAAACGCGGTTGCTTAATGACTTAATGGAGACAGACCATTAGCTCACAAAGCAGCGTCGGTTTGTCTAACCAGAAAGATTTAAAATTATCCCAGTGGGATGGAAAGGGAGGCTAGTGAGGAGAAGAAAGGAAAACGCCGAGCGCATAAGCAGGATTTGGAAACGCTGAAGAGGGCAGGACAGAAAGACAAGACCTACCTCTGCTCGGCGCTGCCTCTGTCTCTGCCTCACATCACCGCCGCCGCACATCAGCGCGGTCTTTGCGGCACACGCAGCACAAGCTGGCCCGCGGCCAACTCGGTGACTTCAACTGCTCCATATTAATACGGCCACAGAAGCGACAGGCAGGGGACGGCGAGAGAAAATGGAGGGGGCTGGACCCCGCGCTCAGCTCCCCCCTGCCCCAGCTGCCAGGAGGCAGCCGAGCAAGAAACCGGCTCGCTCGGGTGGGACCGGCGCACCTGCTGTGCCACCTAATGCAGCCCGCGATTTGGTTCAAAACAAGCAAACACGCACACAAAAAACCCCGCACATGCACATGCCAAGACAGATACACATCCCCCCCCGCTTCGCTGGGTAGCTGTCATTGTTCAAACACCAATCTGTTTATTAAACAAGGCAAGCAGACCCGGCCTCGCCACGGCACGCACGGCAAAGCGCACCAGCCGCGCGATCGAGCACCTTGCACGGACACTTGACAAGCGGGACTTCTGCACAGTAAAAGGTAAGGTTAAAGAGAGGGATTTTTTTTAAAAAAAAAGGCCTTGAAAGTTTCAAAGAGTGATAAAATGCACTAAATTCCTGCAATAAATTATCTTGCACATGCTCAACTATTTCCTGATACATGAGCTGCTCAGTCAAAAACTTAAAGGTCAAATTTGCATTGATAGCCTCGCCAAGAAATTTTCTACAGAGAAAAGAGGGGAGGAGGAAAGCCCAGAGAAGCAGACAAGGCAATAAAAACCCAATATCTATATTTTATGCAAGATAAAAGTCACACGCAGTGCAGAATCAGCCTGAAGAGGTGAATTATTATTCCTGTTTTAACCAATACTCTTTTAAGTCTTTCTAATTATATTTATTCTTTTTTGCAGTGTTACTTCGAAAGCCTTCTTTCCTTAAAAAGAGAGGAGGGGGATCACTGTCTCAGTTTTAATCTTTCCTCATACTCCCACACAGAGAACTTTTTTCCTTAAGGACAGTTCACAAGCACTTCATTATGTCAGAATATTTTTTCCCCAGTATACACAAACCAGCTACTCGCCATTTTTAACTCATTCAAGTTGCAGTCAAGCATCTTTCTACAGAAGTTTAGAACTAGGCACATTACTGTTAAGAGAAAGATCTCTGAATGCTTAAGTTATACTACCATGTTTAAGCAAGTAAACACAAGAAAATGCCAAATATAATTTCATACCTAAGTCGCTTGACAATTTCTAATGAGCTCACATGCGTTTTTTTTTACACTTCCTTCTAATGAAGGAGAAGTGGAAGCACCTGTATCTACTAGGACCAGCACATACCAATAAGAAAATGGAAAATCTTAACTACTCAAACTTGTCTCCTTCATAACTAATCAAGAATGCATTACATTAAAGGTCCCAAATCCAACCAGCTGCTATTTTAGTGAGATCATATTCATATTAAAGCTGATATGCTACTATACGCAGATAGGGAAGGAAAAAAAAAAGCACAGCCACATGCATGCCTTATTTTCACACCTCATACTGTCAATAAAGCCTTTCAAGAACAAAACACTGGAAAAGGAAAACCCTGTCTCTTAATGCAACCTGGCACTGATTTGCAAAGTAAACAGAACAGCATTTAAAGCTGCTACAGGCTTAGTACTAGTTTTGCAGTGATCAAACCAAAATGAGCCATGCACAACTAATATCCACAGAAGACAACTTGTCAGCAGCACAGTTTCCAGGCTGCCACTCCATCCCCTTCAGTTTCTTCACCTGGGAAAAGCTGAAAGGTCCATACCCAGCGTTGCTGACACCTTTCATACACCAGTGCAGCTGTGCCGCCCGGTACACAAGGCACAAAGAGCCTTAACTCCATCCAGCCTATTCCTCCCCACCGCAGAAGCAGGGGAGACCAAGAACCCAGCACATTTTCCACAACTTGCTTCAGCTTTCCCCCCCTGTAAGGTCATCATTCAACCCAGGGACACAGATATAGCCCTGAAAAAAAAGCCCTGTTACCACCAGGTGCTGTGATCCACCAAGGAAGTGTTACTGAAATTCTCCAAGAGAACAGATTCAGCCCAGCTGCCAGTGACTGCAGGTCTAAATGACATATTAAAGAGCAATCAAGCTGATTACATTATGCATGAAAACATGGTTAAGTGGTACAGTTTTGCTGCAAAGAACATCTGATCTTCCCCAGAAGAAATAAGGTTTAATTGTCAAGATATAGGCAAGAAAAAAAAAATAAAAACAGCAATGGAAGAAAGTTTTTCTTCAGTCGTTTCTGGATTATAAGGCTTCCTGTATCACATGAAAGCTTTATAGAAGCCAAGGGTGAATTTAGTGACCTTGCCTTAGGCAGATGGAAGAGACCGTAACATTACAAAGTTCTCCTATTCCTTTTGGAGGCTTTTTGTTTGTTTTCTTAGGTACTAGTTATTCACACCACTCCCTTCTCACCAGGTGTAGGTTCACTTCTAAAGCTCCCAGTAAACCATCTCTCCTCTCAAGCACAGCCTTTCTGCTGTTGCAGGCCAGCTACTCTCCAAGTTTCTGCACACACATATGAAAATTTAAAAAAAAAAAGTAAAATCTTCTGTCTGAAGGAGAAACATTAATCAAATCAAGAGAGAAGGAACCCAGCACAGATAAGCAACAGCAGAAAAAGAAGTCTGTCTACAAAGAGACAGCATATCTTGTTCTACAAAACCATTTTTCTTAAAATGTCGTTCACCAGAACAGCAAAGAGCTCCATTGTGGATGTGCTACACTTTTGCTGCAGACAAAAAATACACACGCATTCCTCCATAGCAACCACAAACGTCGGGTGGTGACCGCTTTGCTCCAGAAAAGGGAGGAGAAGCTTATGAAGAAAGGACACTGCCAGAACTTCACCTGCCTTTCCAAAAGCAAAGGCTGCACTAGACCCAAATAACAAGTTTTTGAGAGAAGCATGTGCAGGAGAAGTCAGCCAGCCACCAAGATCTCATTAATTCCTCAGCAGCAGTGACAAAATCCACAACATGCTGCAGAGACCTTATATAGGTCTTGCTTAGCTAATTTGACAATATAGCTTAGTGATTTCAAACAGGAGCTCTCCTGTTACTTGAATTGAAGACTTTTCCACCTCAAGTTTCCTCCAAGTTTTGGATGCTTGACTAAGGGAGACAGTGTTAGTTTAAGTCCAAACAGCTGCAAAGAGAGAAAGACACGTTACAAGTTTGTACATACTTCTACATACCTTTGCATTAGTACTTTTAACTTGGTATGGCTTTTTCTTTGAAGGCCTAGGGAATCTTACAGAGTAATATCACGTGCTGGTTTGACTGAAAATGAGTTAATTTTCTTCATACAGTTAGAAACCTTTCCTTTTCATAGCTAGCAAAGTCATTGTTTGAATTCAGTTTGAGAACAAGAGAAAAATACCGGGACAGAGTTAATGTTCTTAATTGCTCTGGTCTGAGGGCCAAGGACACTCTGAGTGCTCTGCCCAAAGGTGTGAGGCATCGAGGAACTGGGGCATGGATGGGGCAGAGCTTGACTGACATCCAGACCGAGCAATAAGAGTATTCCATCCCATTAGTGTCACGCTAATTATTTACGGAGAGTATTGCAGTTACCAAAACGCCGAATTTCATCAGCAGCCAAGAAAATACAACAGGAATGAAACGGAACAATTAACACAAGACTTTTCTTCCCAACATACTATTATCAGTCTATGGGTCCTATACACAGCCTTGCACCACATATGTGGAATAAAAAGCAAAAAAAAAGCATAGTTTTCCAAGGAAAAAAAGCTTATGCCCCACAAAGCTCTCTGCACACAGCAGAGGAGTGGACATCTCCTCTTCCTACACAGCAAGAAAGAGGCTACCAAAGCAGCAGTTAAGCCAACCAGCATGCCAACAGGAAAGGTTTCACATTTCAGCATGGCAAAAAAACCCAAACAAACCCAACAAAAAAGGAAATTCTGCTTCCATGCATCAGTCCTGAGAAGGAACATCCGCTAACGAAGGCTTCTGAGTCAAGTAATAACTTCAACAGAAAAGTTCTTCCAAGTTAGTTTTTGAGTTATTCAGTTAAAAGTCTTTGCATTTTATATCATGGTCCAACTAATGAAATTCCTTCCAAAACCCCACCCTTCCCTCCATGCCAAAAGTTCACAAATTTGAAATTCTAGCCCCATCCCGGATTAACAATTCACTGTGCTGTCACCAAGTCATATTTCGCAACCAGCCTTTCATGTACTCGTAGCAAGAACATCTATAAAATCCTAAGCTGCCAAGACCTGCTCTGGTGCCACCAACTCCACTTGCTCCCACCCTCGTTGGAGGCTCCGGCGCAGCCTGAAGGCAGAGACGCAGGAAAGGGCATCTCTGCCAGGAGCCCGGGTCTGTTTCAGCTACGGCTACTCAGGTATCTATCGATTTAAATGGAAAGATTCATAACATGTCAGTAACTCTGAAGTGAAATCAATGAAGTTATTTGTTTCATTTCATTCTTCCCTCATGAATTAAGGGAAAGGAACAATTGCTTTCAACTATTAATCAGACATCGGTCCACCAGTGTTCTACTGCAAGATGCTGCCGATCACATAGCATTTGGTGTATACGTTGACGATAATAATTGGAGAAATCTTCCAGAACATACCATTCTCGGTTACAAAAAACCACACAGTTTGTTCTGTAAGTGTGCTAGTGTCTATATATTCTTAAATACTTTAAGTTTTATTACTGCAGACAGTTATTGCTGAGAAAGCTTGTCAATAGCAAAATAGATTTCTGAACATGAGGAGAGAAAGCTGTAGACAATCTGAAATGTAAGGACTAATAAGGAGCATTTGGTTTTAGGACTACTAATAATTTTTAATAGGACAGTATGAAAGTCAAAGATGAAAAATTTTAAATGGCAAAGCTATCTGGAAGCAAAGCTCTTAGGAAACAACATGACAAAGGAAGTATATTTATAGGTCTGCAAGCAGGAGGGGGGAAATCACTGAAGCAGCTGCATGGTTCTTGCACAGTAGACAAGAAAACCCCCACACCACCACCACAACTATCAAAAAAGGAGGAAAAGGCAAACAGGGAAGAAAGTAGTTTAAAACAAATGCTGCAGAACTTAACTTATTCCTGGCTCACGTTATTGTGAAAGTGGGTGGTTTTTTGTTGTTGTTTGGGTGGGGTTTTGTTTGTTTTCTTTGTTTTGTTTTTTAACTTGAAAACTAGTGCTTTTTTTTTCCCCCCTACCTGATCCACTTTTCTTAAGTGCCTTTCCCAGTTTTCATAATTAAACCCATTAAATAAATAATTATGCAGCTATGACGCATGTTGCTATGGCGAGGATTGCGATAGCAAAGATTCAAGCTTTTATGACTTCACTACAAGGTCACACAGAAGACTGCGAACAAGAAAAATACGTGGCGAAAAAGGTTTACTTCCATTAACATCAACTGCAAGGAGAGACGCTCAGATGAAGTACGTGTCCGCACTCCGGAGAGTGGTCTGAAGCACGAGTGTTTCATTTTTCACTCCAGCCTCTGCAACAAGTCACAGGAGGAAGGGAATGTGACTATCTCATCCTTCTGGTTTCGTCTGACAGGCCCGTCAGCGCTACCCTCAAACAGCGCACGAGGCCCCAGGGCCACGTACATTTGTTTGCCCACTAACCCAGCTGAACGCTCTTTTGCCTTTCAAAGCATCCATATAAAATACGACAAGGCTGTGATCTTTAAAGAGCGTGCATTCCTCGCCGGCTGCCTTTCAAGTGGCATTCGAGGAAGATAAAACACCGAAGCCTGCCTTCCTGGAGGAACATCGGCATCTTCCGCGCCCGCCGTTCCCACCAGCAAAGCAGCACGAGTCCAGCGCAGGTGAGGGACACGCACCAAGGTGCACAAGTCGATGGCCTTGCCAGCGCAAAGCGGGCGGGCAGGAGCAGCCGGGGCGCTCTGGACAGTCGGCTGCAGTTGGTAGCTGTGCGGTGGCCTCTTCACAAGGTGGCACCCAGCGTGAGACAGGGCCCCACGGAGCCCTTAGCCAGGGACAGAGGGAGAGGGGAGCAGCCTTCGGCCCTACACCGCCCAGGGTTTAGGGAAAGGAAAGCCTGCCCTCAGATTTCCAACAAAACGTGCTCCCAAAAAAGTCGAAAACCCCTGCAAATCACGGTAGCTGGGGGCTGGCCAGCAGCTATTGGGAGCGCGTTGCTGTTGGCCCGACATCAAGCGCTGGCGGGACATGCGGCACCGCACCTCATAGAGACCCACAAACCCCGGTTCTGAAGAAAAAGCATCGCTAAGATAAAGCAAAGTGCCTCAAACCTGTTACTATTTTTAACACTAAATTCTTGCCCTAAAAAAATATTTGCGTGGGGGGAGAAGGAAGACAGGAGGATTTAGTGGGGTGTCAACTAAAAACTTCTAATCAAACACATACATGTTTTTGAAGGCAAATAAACCACTTTGATGCTGCTCCATGGTAAAGCCTACAATTTAACATAGAGGACGTGGCAAACAGACTTTCACATTAAGAGAAGAGATGGGAGATTCAAAATTAGAGATGAAGAAAGCACACACTTGTACTGAACTTTCAAAACAAGTTATTCCAGTTTAACATTTTTCCTCCTGAACTGACGTAGCATAAATAAGAACCAATGAACTAATGAAATGCAAAGCTTATCCTGAAGCATGAAAGTATTATAATTGTGCTGTGCTTTGCTAATTTTAGAAGACCAAGAGGAATGACTATACTATAATAAGTGAAATGTAAATATACAAGGCCATCCAATCACCCATAGTGCACGCGGTCCACACTATTCAATTCTTCTCTGCATTGTCTCAACTTAAGGCAGTAAGAGCAGCAAGGAATCCCTGTGCCACTTCCAGTTTGTCAGGTAAACAAATCTATTCTACTCCAGAGAAAAGTTTACCAGTCACAAAATCTCCTTTACTTCAAGACTGAAGTTCTGCCTGAAGCTTTTGCTGCCCGAGACACACTGAAATGTCGGACAGTGCAATAAAAAAGTGTGAAGTCCACTGGGCTAACATCAGTGTGGTCTGGAGACTGTGGTTTCTTATGTGACACTCAAAACAACCGGACTGAAAATGGAAATTTAAAAAAAAAAAAAAAAAAAAGCCAACACCACACACACCAAAAACCACACCACTACTGGGAGGTTCCAAACAAGGGAACATCTTCCCTTCTAGCCACTATTTCCAGATAAAAATCACTACAGGTCACGGCCTCTCCTGTTATAAAAGCCAGCGTTTTGCACAAACTTTTCTTCCAGTAACACAGATTAAGAAGGTCAGATAACTACATGGAAAAAAATTGAGATAGAAGCCACAAGGTAGCTATACATGAGTACATGGTTAGTACCTCTACTTTAAGCTGCCCTGAAAAAAACTGGACAATCTACCCTAACCAAACCGTGACATGCACATTAGGAAGGCTATCAAAATAGAAAAAATAGGAAACCCCAAGATGATGAAGCTGCATTTCCTTCCACCCTTTTGGAAGAGTGGGGACAGTAGAAGGGAAAAAAAATAACCTGGAAATGTACTGGAACCTGGAAATGTACCTGGAAATGTCAGTGGAGCTGTACTTTCAGTCTTATGAAAATGTTTTTACTATTGTTTCATGTTAAAATATTTGGGCTTTTACTATGACAGAAATAACAGTAAAATACCAAAATATACAGTTTTCTACAAAAGTCCTTAAATCAACAGGTTATAATGAAATATTTCAGTTCACCTAGATAGCATTTTTGATAGGACTCTGTTGTTGGAAACTATAACTTTCTCTCTCCTTTGAGAAACTTGAGGTTCTTACAGATGTGCAGACGTTACACGCTAATATCCAAAAGGGACAACAAAAACTAATTCTAAGCATAAAAAGAACTTTTACAACAGACAAGATTCTACAGCTGATGCAGTTCTCATGAGAAAAACTGGCAAAAAAAAATTTATTAACTGCAGAACTTTGTTCAAAACCAAACTTATTTCATGTTATTCTGTTTAATAGAACACTGATCAGCTTACAGGAGCCCTGAGTAACTGGTTTACTTGAAAAATTCTTTACTAAGTTTTGCTTAGTATTAACTCATTAAGCTTAGTCCAAGAAAAAAAGATTGTTAGCATTGAAAGTGTTATGCTGAATGACTATTACATTCTTTTCACACTAGATCTTCTCAGTAAAAGAAGTTATTCATAGTAGCTATATTATATGAAATACCAAAAATATTGCTATGACGAACACCAAAAGCTCACCAAAAGACCAAGAAGGCAGAGAGCTTGGGAAGTCACAGGGTGGGAGGATGTGCATCAAAAAAAACCCGCCTCACCTGATACAAATATCCATCAATACAAACATTCTCCATTCATTTCAGAACAAGTCCAAAGACCATTAATAAGAAAACCTTGAACTTCCATTCACCTTCCTTAGGAACTCAGGTCCCTGCCCCCCATCTTTGATTTATTTTTAAAATACATAAGGATGCTTACAATATGTCTTGAGCATGTCTGATTTCCCACAATCTGAAAAAAAAAAAAAAAAAAAAGTGATATCATCATTATGAGGTGTGTCTCAAAAGCCTAGAGATTTCATATGCCATTAATGTGTCATACCACAGCGGCATATTTTGTCAATGCTATTACAGCACCTTCACTTAGCTCTGCAGACTTTAACAACACTCACCCAACAAGACAGGCGAGTTTGGCTTATACAATACGTAAACAAGCCTTAGGACAAACACACAGCAGAACAAGTTGAAACATTGGTTACATTAGTTAAACCTCATTACACCTGAGTAGCCTCTTCATTTCCAGTTATTCCCATTAGGAACACTGCAGGTTAGCAAGATCAGAAAATAACAAGCCACCACCTTCTCTATCCCCTCCGTTCCAGGAATACCTTGCGCAGAGAGATGTGGCAGAACAGTTGTGAGAGCTCACAGACAGCTCTGGATCCCTTCCGGGTTCCTTCCACCTCCATACGCAGACAGCTCTACCTTTTTCCCCCCAAGCACGGTCACGGCAAAACTCAAACATCCAGGCTGATGAGTTTTCACGCCATCAGGAGCAGCCTTGGTACCGTGAACTACGTGCAGGAGCCTGGTGAGGTGGCTCACGCAATGACCTCCTCTTCCATCCCAACAGGCTCGGGTCACAGTATGGCATTTGGGATAGAGGTTGCCTCCTGTGCAGAGTAATTAACTCTGTTTTTCCACACATCGTTGTCAGAACATTTTTAAAACCAGAAAGCAGTAGCCCCAGCAGTCATATCACCGCTGTGAAGGTATCTCCCAGCTCCAAGTTCCTTCAGAGTTGCCTGACACAGGCTGGGAGAAGAGGACCAGCCAGGGGCTTGGTCCTGGGAAGATAAGGCTGATGCTGAAGGAAGCACTTGAAGACTGCAAGGCTTTTTACTCCCCTCAGATGAGGGAACACACATGAGCAGATTCTGCTGGCTTCAGGGTTTGGGGTTCTGTTGGTTTTGTTTGTTTGTTGTTGTTAGAGTTGTTTTTACATATTGATTTTATTATCAGAGTAGTGAGATCATCAAACCAAAGAAAAATTTGCTTTGTAGTTAAAGTTGCTTTCTTTCAGGAGCTGGCTTTCATATTTGTGTTTGCTTTTCTATCTCAGTGGAATTTGAATCATGTACGCTATTTGGGGCTTTACTGAAGGATGACCACAAAGAAACTCTGCAGCTGATACAGAAGACAGCAGCTTATCTTGGCAGCACTCCTAACAGAACACAGATAATTCTCATGCTCTCCAGTCTGTATTCTGTCAGTTGTTCCTATGCACAAATTCAAGCCATTTCAGCCTTATGGACCTCCATATAGGCAAAGTTCTAGCTACAAAAGAATCTCTCGCTCTACCCAGATTAGACTTTAAAAAAAGTGTAATTGCGTTTAAAGCCCGCTACATGCTTTCCAAGCAGAGAGATGGACAGTTTTTCATGGTCAGCTGTCCTGAAGACATCATCCACAGCGCCTTCCCTCAGTAACCTACAATCTCAGAAAGACAGAAGAAGAAAAATCGGGAAAACAGTTATTTCTGTTATTTTGCTCTACAAGGTGTTCACGTCCTTTAGCATCTTGGTGGGGGAAAAGTTACAACTGTCATTTTTAAACTTGACAAATAATAACATGCCAAAAAATAACATGCCTAGAGAAACAAGTATATTCAATGCAAACATTCTCCTTGGCTAAAATCAAACCTTACCTTTCTAGACATAGGAGCATTCCACAAAAATACACAAGTGAACAGAATAACCTACAAATCCTTTGTACATGTAATGAAGAAATTAGCCTTAATTAAGAACTGCATGAAAAAAATACTCAAGTTCTAATGGTTCAGAAAATAATTTAATCAGTTCACCCCAAGCTTAGCACAGAGTTTAAAAACAAAGAGAGAAATCCATTAGAGCAGACAGGGAAAATAACGAGATTTAAGTCTCCATAAAGATACAGTGCAGTTATGAAAAGCTTTAAATACAAACTTCAAGTAGTCCAAAAATCACAAATTATTATGAAAATAATTAAAATAGTTGTTGCATTTAGAGATATGGAATATGGTCAGCAAGCCTGACGAAAATAAATCAAAAAACAAGAGCACCAACTATACTTTTTTCTCTCTGGAAAACGTCTCCATGCCCACCCAACCACAAACACGGGCCATGTCACCTACAGGGTCCTGGAACTGGCAACTCTAGGGCTCAAGAGACTTAATCATTAGGAAAATGTGGGTATATTTTAAAGGAATAGAGAATGTGAACTGCAAAGGTAGCTTCCAAGAAAAGGTAAGATACACTTTATTTGGCAGGGAAACATTAAAGATAGCAGCATACAGAAGGCAATTCAGAGGACAAGATGCAGCATTTAGGAGCAGAGCGACTGGAGGACGTGCTATCGATGTAAAGCTTACATAAAAAGAACATGGGAAGTCATCCTTGGACAAGTCAATGGCAAGAAAGAGAAACAAAGAAATTCCCAAGGGAAAGCGAGACCCAAAAAAATAAGAGAAGCAAAAGACTGATACCTTTTAGTAGAGACATTAATAAAGTTACCGGAGTAACAGGATATAGTGTCATGAGGCTAAATACAAGAGCTGAAGCAAGGAGTTATCAATTGTTTCTAAAGTGAATAAAGATGAAAGGGGAAAAATCCGAAGAAAGAATGAACTATTGACACAAGTATTGGCTTGGAAAAGGTCCCCTGATCTCGGCAGGCATCCGCAAGAGTCATGAGGAAAGACAGAACCAGGCAGAAGCCAAGGCTTCCCAAACAGGGAAACGTACCAGGAGACAGTTTTGTGGTAAGGATGTTGGCTCTGAATTTTGCTCCCGCCTCTCCCTTGCAGATGACTTCCTGGGCATACTGCAAGGCTTATTTATTTACCAAGGTTTTGCCTGAAGGATACAGGGATGGGGTGTGAAGATTTTTCCTACTACGAAGGCAAAGAGATTATCTTTTGTTGGCACATCACTAATTTCTAAGATGTTTAAATTGTTTTAACTAATATACACACTCCAAAAGCTTATGGTAAAAGCTGAAAAATATACATTGTGCTTTATTATATTTAGGATATATACTTATTTGGACACTGAGATGAAGTTTTACTGTACTCAGTGGAAGTTCAACATGTTCCTTCAAATTATTTCATTAACAATACTTAATTTTGAACTTGCTTCAGTTCTGGATTAAAAGGACTTTCTCATTTTGTTTCTCTACGTTAAGATAATACATGACCAACACAGCTAGGGTTCAAGGAATGTGTCCTTGTTATCACATACGATAATCGCCCAAAACAAAGTTTCTGATTTATGCTACTGAAACCTTAAAGACAGGTCATATTGAGAAGATCAGGCAGAACCCAGCCATAGGCAAACCTGTGAAGTTATCCTTGTACATCAAAAGCTACAATCCTGCAATTGCACCTGCATCTGGGGACCTTTTTCCACGGGTAAGTAAGAAGATGTCTGAATGGTACTTGGGAACAACTCCAGTTCACAGAAACTACATTCAATGGCCTCAACCAATTTGCTTCCAATCAGTTTATTTTTACCTAAACAGACAGTAGTTTAGGGATCTTTAAAAAATAATTTAAAAAACATTAATCAGTGTGTGATGCTGCACTTTTTCATGAAAAGCCAAGATTAACACATTGAGTCAACAACTTCTA
Organism: Caloenas nicobarica; assembly: GCF_036013445.1. Lineage (NCBI taxonomy): Eukaryota > Metazoa > Chordata > Aves > Columbiformes > Columbidae > Caloenas > Caloenas nicobarica. Next base: position 20,882,920 of record NC_088248.1, on the reverse strand, counting down.
TTTTGAAAGGGTTCAATTCTCCAAGGACATAACTGCTTTCCCCAAATGATGCAGACGTGTCTGCCGCTGTCTGGGTCAATTCAGAGGCTTGTTATTCACTGCTCGGTTGATTTCAAAATCAGACTACGCTTTCAAAAAGTTGCAGAGACTATGACATCACATTTATGATAATTTATTGCACAATTATGGTGGCTACATCCTTGGATTTTATTTCATGGGAAAGCATGTTTCTACTACAGTCTCAACCATTTTCTTGGCTTACACCTGCTCTCAGACTTACAAGTTTTGGTATAAAGTCCAGCGTGATTTTTTCATACCACTGTGAAGGTGTTTTATAGCAACTTCAGGACGTGCAGTTCAATTGCCTAAAGAAATATTTGCATTTTAAATTGAGACTTACAGGAATTTCACAAGCAACTCACAGAGGCACTGCTTAACTACTTGCAAAAAGTCACACAACCCTCCACCAGATTTGACTTCAACACTACTTGTGTCTTCTTAAAGAAACAAAAAGCCCAACATTCTTTGAGCAGGCAAGATTGTCATCTCCTTAGATGAATTACAGTAATGCAATCACTGAAATTCAGTGTAAGAGAATAATTTAATCACTTCAAGTTCAAGTGAAAAGATATGCACACCAATGTGAAATTTATTGACTAGAACTGATAAAAAAATATTCCCGTGGAACATTAAAAGACAACTTAAAGTAATGCAAAGGATTGAAAAAGTTGGTTTCATTATACTTTGGTCAGCGTTATCTTCATTCCAGCCAGAAATATTTTATATTACAAGCTTAAATTAAAAGGCTTGTAATACTATAATTACAGGACCCAACCCTTACATTTTTGCTTCTGATTCAGCAAAATTTTTACCATACAATGTACAAAGGACATAAAAGTATTTTCTACATTATTCAACATGGCATTTGTTTGAGTATGTACTAATCAGTTTCAAGAATTCCAAAATGCATGTAACAAACAAATAAAACAAAAATATTTTCATATAGTTGTTTCCACATTCAGTTCCCACATGGTATAGTGTTCTCAAGAAATAAGTTGCCATCATTTTAGACTAGAATTATAAACAAAATACCATCATCCATCACACTTCTTTCTTCCCAATTCCCTAGCATCGTTCATTACCCAAATCGCACCCCCAAGGAAATTACTTTCATACCCCAAATACAGAAAACTCATTTCAACCCCAGCCATCATTGTGGAAAGAAATTGTTTCATTACATGTAAGGAAACTGTGTAGGTGGGCAATGACGGTAGAATGGGTGTCCAACTCATTGACACCTTTTAAGATGAGCTATCAGGTCAAAAAATCTCTCAAACTTATCTTTCTGAGAAACTCCATCCTTTACTGACCAGATGAAAAACTGCACAAGGGAAAACCCTGTGACCTTGTGCATGTGCAACCTCAAACAGGAGAAACTGGAACGTGAAGCATTCCTATGGCATGTAACAGCAGGGCTCTTTTGCTTCAACGGTCCTTTCTGAAATGGGTAATAAGTTAGGCTAGAGTAATATTCTATTGCCTCACTTTATCAGCACAACCTGCCAAAGGTTTTTTTTAAAAAAATAAAGTGTAAAAAAAAAAATTTTTTTTTAAAAATACCAATCACTGGCATGGAGAATATGCTTCTCATGCTATATGAAATGCAGTCAAAAATCAAGGTGAGTTGTAACTGCTGAGAAGAAGGCTCTCTTTTTCAAGAAAGGACAATTAAGAAGTCAGTGTAACATTCAGGGTGTTCTTACTTCATCTAGTCTGTCCTAAACAAATTTGACTTATTTTCACCCCCTTCCCAACTTAGCAGGAATCAGAGAGAGAAGTGAGGATGCACAGCTGGGCAGGAAGGTACAAATGCAAAGTCACCAGAACTAAGACTGGACCTTTCCTCTGCTGTCTCCCTTTACCAAGTTACACACATTTAACAGTTCCACATGTAGCTGCAGAGTAGGAGCTGTAGTGTTCAACACACTGTGACACTGGCCTATCATGATTCAGGATGAATTTTCCTCACTCCAGAGAGTGTGCATCAGGAGAGATGGGGGTCCTTGTGGATGTTAGCTTGTGTCTTCTCTGCATCGCTCTGGAGTCACAGTCAATTTAAAAAAAAAAACAAAAAACAACCAACAAACACCACACACACACACAGAGGATTTTCAAAGCTTAGAAATAATAGTAATAACAGGAAAAATGAGGGTGACACTCTCATTATTTTGCATCTTTTACAAATACGGCCTAAGAGGTCCAGCAGGCTGATAGAGGCAGACCACGTGTCCCAAAGTGCCCTGCGTTATCTTCTTGCCTTGTGGTGGAAGAATCAAAACAATGAGCAAAGCCTCAGCGTTAGACCAGACAGTGCTCATCAGAAGTGACTGATTAAATGGCAGAGCCTGTGTATCTCAGCAGCATCCATACACGCAGTGTACGAGACACAGGAGAGAAGAGGCAACACCACCAGCAGGAAGACTTGAGGCAACCTGGCTGCTACTGTTATTAACCCCAGAAGCTCATCACTCACTGTTTATACTGTTTTTATCATCCACTACCATTCACCTGCTTGTTCTGATCGGCCGAGCAGCTACATCAGTTTAGAAGATTGGAACGACAAGGAACTCCGCTGGCCGCAGAAGCGTGCAGTGAGCAGCTTATTCCACCCCTACACAAGTGAATTAGCTTCCCAAGCACATTGCCAGAGGGACCCCCCCACCTTCATTAACAGAGTTTCAACTTTGGAGAGGTGCCACGAGTAAAATGTTTGTTTACTGCAGGCAGGAAGAGCTACCTATGATTCAGATATTAGGAAGTGACAGGAAGGACTAAATTATGTGATTTAAAAGTAGGAAAATAAACAACAAAAAAAAATGGTTGCAACGAGAGGAAGGAGGAGGAGGAAAGGACACGAGACAGAAGTTTTGGATCTTCTCTCTCACTTGTGCAGGGCTGAAGCCATCATAGCAGCAGGAGGCCCCCATAGGATTTCTTCACCTTTTAACCCTCATCCTAGAGCCCCAGGCCAGGGACTTTCCTTCTTCGCACTGAGTAAGAAACATCTGTCCAGTTCAGTCTCCCAGTTGGAAAAAGACAAATCACAGTCTTCCTTACTTCCTATCTTGTTTAAGCAGACGGAGATTTCAGAGAGGAGCGCTCCATCCGCCCTCCCTTCAAGCAACAGCTACCAGAAGCAAAGGATCCCAAGGCAGACAGAAAAGTGGCTCATTTTCCAGCCAGCTAAGGGAGGCAGGAACACACTCCAGCTCCGTCGGACAGAGCTGGTTGCAGAGACCGAGAGGAAAACCTCTTCCCGTAAGCAGCAAGCAGGAGAAGCACCCCGATGGGAATAGCGCTGCCTTCCCAGCAGTTGCTGGAAGCAAATCGGGCATCTCAGCTGTGTTGCTTGCGATGTTGCACCTCCTCTACACCGTTTGTTCGGTCGACTCTCAGCAGCACGTATCTAGTAACAATTTTAAGTTGTAATTATGCAGACTTTTACTGCGATTTGACCACATGCCCATTCCAAGACTAAAACAGTAAAATGAAAGGTTTCAGTCACAGGCAGTTATGCCTGCACTGTAACAAAATGTCACCAGAGAACAATATCAAATTTATGTAATTATGATGATGGTGCCTCACTTATATAATCAGTAAAGATGTTCCTGACACTCTCTTTGTAAATCAGACAATAAATTCCTACTCTTTTTTCCCCCTCCCCCATCCCTGACCTGGAGCTGCAGAGATGCACAGATAAACAGCTGTCAGGTCAAGGAAAAAGGCACAGGAGTGTGAATTAACTTAGCACTGAAGTACATACACACTATAGCAGAAAACTTTGTAGTTACTTGTCCTGGGACAAATTTACCCTGGGATGAAAACAGGGTTAAGTTTCCCAATTTACACTAATGAGACATTTGAATGCTACTCTTTACTTCATATCTTCCCCCTGCCTCATTTCTTCCTTCACCTCCCTAAAACTCCAAAAAAGAGAGAACAGGTTTTAATTTAGTAACGACTGACCCCTGAGTCCATGTAAGTGTTCTGTCTGCTGACAGACCTTCAGTAGTGAAGAGTAACTTGTTATTTTTCACAGTGCTGACAAGCTTATGCAATTTGACTTGATTTGTGCACACAGACAACTGTATTGGATAGGTCACTACTAAGAGCGTGGCATGACCTCAGCTTTGAGCTTTAAGGGCATTATTTCACACTGAGTAACAAGTCATTAGACTGCAAAAGTTATTCGCATAGCGTGACGCAAATCATTTCAGCAATAATTGTGTAGAAACAGTAAATGGGAATGCATTAGAACATGCAAGATTCAGGAAGATGCACTTATTGTTATACCTTATACCTATTCTTACACTTCTTAACGTTATCTACCTTAGCAACAGGAAAGGGTTTTTTAAACAAAAAGTTTATCTAATGCCACCATGAGAGCATCACCTAGTGTAACATCTAATTGAAAGGAAGAAACATTTATTTAATGAAGAGCACTACAAGATATCAGGGAATTATATAACAAGTTATATACTCAAAAGGGATAAGTTTTTGTCAGTTTGTAGCTTACATCTCAAATCAAGTTCATACAGATCACTGCATTCCAGAAAAGCAGAACTGTCAACAGCCTGGCCCTGACACTTCCAGCATTTCAGCACAACTAGGAAAAGACCATATTGCAGAGGTCCAACCAAAGAACTGGTTACAACACGACGTTTTCACAGAATGTTCACAGAATGTTAGGGATTGGAAGGGACCTCGAAAGATCATCTAGTCCAATCCCCCTTTTTTTTAAAAAAAAGTTTTAAAAGTCTCTTCTTGTTACACTCCGGATCCCCAAGTGCCCACACTTGCAGCTGGGGGATTTACTAGAGAGAGTGCAGAGGAGGGTGATGAAGCTGGTGAGGGGTCTGGAGCACAGGTCTGATGAGGAGCAGCTGAGGGAACTGGGGCTGTTTAGCCTGGAGAAAAGGAGGCTGAGGGGAGACCTTATCGCTTCTACAACTACCTGAAAGGAGGTTGTAGCATGGAGGGTGTTGGTCTCTTCTCCCAAGTAGCAAGTGATAGGACAAGAGGAAATGGCCTCAAGTTGTGCCAGGGGAGCTTTAGATTGGATATCAGGAAAAAACTCTTCACAGAAAGGGTTGTCAGGCATTGGAACAGGCTGCCCAGGGATGTGGTGGAGTCACCATCCCTGGAGGAGTTTAAAAGGCGTTTAGATGAAGTTCTTCGGTACATGGTTTAGTGCTAGAGTTAGGTTAGGTTATGGTCAGACTTGATGATCCTGAGGCTCTCCTCCAACCGAAATGATTCTATGATTCTCTCCAAGCCCCTGGAATCTCCCACATCCCTGATGGGGGAACTACACAGCAGAGCACTCCACTGCCTCATCTGTCCTGGAATAAGCAAGCCTCTTCTGCTTCAAACTGGACTCCATACCCTCCCCTCGCCCTGCTTTTTTTAATTAAACTATGCAAGAACAAATTGCCAATTCACCTCAAGTCCATGAGTTACTCTGACATCCTCTCTCTTAGTTGTTTGTTGATAAAAAGAACACAATACCAATTCTCAAAATATCCATCACATAAATTACCCCCACCACCTCTTTCCTAATACGCTCCTTACTTCTCAGTATTTGCTGGGAAGGGGCAGACTTGCTATGAGCATTCCAAACATGTTTTTAAGGATCACAAATATCAATATGCTTTTTTTTTTTAAATCATCATAACTGTTTGCTGAATTCTGTATATGGACTTTGGACTTCATCTTGCCATGCACTATTCCCACAAAAAAACAGGTGCGGCTTCTCTACTACATCTGATCCTGCTTGGGAATCTACACAGAAACACAAATCTCAGAAAGCTGTAAAAGAAACATGTATCAAGTGCGAATGGATACATTTGTCTAGCACCTTACATGACTCAGTGCAGTTATTCTTCATACAAAGGGAAAAATGAAAAACTCGACACACTATTTTCAGAATTGCTTCTTTTTTTATAAATGGCTAACATCCCATTTGAAAACTTAAAATTCAAAATCCATTTTTCCTCTGATCTCATACATATATTTACCCAAACAGACTGTAATTCTTGTGCGTTGATTGAATCAAAGGTCCATTTGAAGGCAAGGGTATTAACTGTGTTTGAACAGCTTCCTGTATTCTTATTCCATACCCCAAAACTAATCCCATGAACTCCTACTGTCAGCAATAAACACCTACAGAAGGTTTATTTTGTTTTTCATTCCCAAGCCCCAGACAACGCAGAAAAAACACAAACCAAAGTCTCTCTATTTTTGTGGCATTTTTCTTTTTTAACTCTTCTTCTGAGGCAGAAATACCGAAGCGCCTGGCGGTTGCTGTAACCCGGGCAAGAGGGAGGAACGTGCCGGCCTGCACCGAAACCCATGGCGTTCCTGGTGGGGTGGGGACAGACTTACCCCGGAGGAAGGCAGATCTGCCATCGCCCTGCCCCAGGGCTGGCTGCGCTGCAAAGCGGGTGGGGAAGCAGATCCGAGCTTGTGACAGCCACCATCGAGCTTGTGACAGCCGCCATCGCCACCGCGGGGTTACCTGCCCTTGTTTCCACTTATCAAGCGGCAGCACAACCAACACGTGAACTACCGGCCGGTTGGAAAACCCTCACGCGGAAAAGGGGCAAAAAGACGAGGCTGCTCTTCTGCTGGGGAAGGTCACCCCTGGGCCCTGCCACCCTCCCCTGCGGCCAGGCCGTGGGCACGGCTACTGGCCTTGCCTGCTAGTGGCCCCGCATCGAGGTTCCTCACCCGAGCTAGCCACAGTGTGGCACAGGACAAAAATCACCTCCTTTTTACAAGTAGAGAAGGAAAAGCTTTCTTCTGCCTTCCTAGAAATTCTCAGAGAAAAGCAGCAGCACAGCTCCTGAAAAAGAACTCGGGTCTTTTGTGTGTTTTTTGTTTGGTTTGTGTTTTCCGTTGTTGTCGTTTCGTTTTATATTTTTTAATCATTCCGCAAATAAGTCACTGTATAAAATAAGAATGAGCAAACGCTTTTTCACTTAATTCAGTTCTAGGTGCGGGGCCTAAACTCAGCTGCCCAGCAGTAGCAACTTGGCACCGTCTCCTAGCAGAAGTGTCACCTCTTTTTCAAGGTATGTTTTTACACGTAATTATTTGTATTAGTACATACAGATATTATGTATAATAATACACAAGCCATATGGATGTAACTGCCTGAACATTTTTTTAATTACAAGTTATTATATCACCAGTTCCAAGAGAGACAACTATCAGGCTGTCATTTATCCCAAATAACTGCCATTTACCTGAAAAAAAAAAAGGGGGGGAAAAAAAAGTGTCACCAGTCACCATAACCTCAGGGAGTTTAATCCTAAATGTGTAATTTTGGTGCATAAAATGCAATTAAATATATTCCTTCTCCTCAGTTAAAAAAAAAAAAAAAGAATGGTTAGAGAGTTCAACAGTTAACCCAGTCTCTTTCATCTTGGGGAAAGTTACTTATAAACATTTCCCTACTGGATACTGCTAAGGAGACAGATACTACGTAAGATTTTTTTTTTTTTCTTCTTTTTTAAACTAAAAGCAAGGTGGCATGTTCCAAAAGGCCTCAAAAGTTAATCATGAGAAACACAACTTTTATCAACAGCTGGAAACAAGACCAAACACAAGTACAAAAAGCAGACTACATAACCTTTTATGGGAAGCCAGGTTGGTTTTCATTTTTCTTTAAAAAAAAAAAAAAAAAAATCAAAAATACAACTAGCATATTGCACCAAACAATATTTACAAAGCTAACACTATTTGTACAACTATGAACATTTTTCCTAAAGTAAACAAGCCAGAGAGTTCATAGAAGTGGAACAAGGATAGCCTAATCAGGAATTGATAAAGCAGGAATAGAGAATAAACGATGCTTTATTTCTGTTCTGGAGATGGCAGAAACCCGCCTCCATCCTCCCCCCTCCAAAAAAAGAAAATGTAGTACTGCCTTAGAAATACTTTTTTGTATAATGAAAAGCTGAATTCACATTAGAGTCCCTAGACCAGCAGATTATATTGGACTAACAATATTCACCTGCACACAACACATACCTGCCTTGACAAGATCATCCCTTTCTGCCTGATCTTCCTACCTGCCTTGCTCAAGTAATTTGAATGACATAAGTTCTGTCCCTCCTAACGAAATACTGCAATTAAATTACAACAGTTAAAATTGCTTCTATTGGCAATAAAATGATAAGTCATTGAAGCATGGAAAATTTTAAGGTCAATTTGAAAAAGTCTCAAGAAGACTATGACCTCAACACTACAAAAGAAGTTGGGATGAAAAAAAATAAGGAGGTGTATCTCTGCTTTATGTTTATTTGCTCTATATTGAAACAGAACCTGCACCTCAAATGTACTCTCCTTGATTTATGAAAATATTCCACCCAGAATAGTTTGGTGACATCTATTTTTGGACTAGAAAAAGGTGACAGCAAGACTAAACAAGTATGAGATACCCACACCAAAGCCATCTACAATACACAAAGTTACCTTCTCCCTTAAAATTACATTTTGAACCACTGATGTTCCTTTCACATTTTGCCAAGACTTTTGTCAAAGCCATGAGCCAAATTTAATGAGAAATAAATGTGTTCTAAATGTCTGAAAGAGATTACAGTTGATTCTAATCATTTGATCCAAAAGTTATGTCAAAAAAAAGCTAAAGAAAACCGAAAAAATCCATGTCTCAGAAGCGTCCAAACCATCATTCCAAGATTTTTAAAATTAAAGGAGAGAGAAAAGGATGCTGGAAACATTCCTCTTCTCAATACATCCAACTCACATTTACTTCACACAGCTACCTTCCCTAGCACTTGTGTGTACGATTCACCAAAACACAAACAAAACAATGTCATCTGCATACAACTGGAAGTTAAATTAATTTTATTTCATTATTTCCTCTGGTTAGTATATTTGTTGCTTATACTGACTAGTCAATGTTGCAGGACTTCATGCATACATGAAAGAGCAGCTACTATGCAGCATCAAGAAAGCTGGAGGCATTGATTTGTTTTTCCACTTCCTCCCCCCTGCTCCCTCTTAGTTCTTCATAGAACTGTAATCCCCTGTGAGTACCTGCACCAAATCTTACCAACACACCTACCAAAACATGAAAGCACTATGCTGCTGTAAATCCAACTGAGAATAAACTTCAGCATTACTAAAGTCAGAGTTTGACTATTTCCTCATCTATTACAGTCCCTATTTCCTCATCTATTATGGTCCCAAATTAAGCGGTACTATTAAATAGCTGTTAAGAAAAGTTGTTCACATCAAGAAACATCTTTAGAATATCTGGCTTACTTCCAATGTCGAGCAGTTCACTTGCACTTCAAGAATGGGACAATTTCTGTTACTTAAATCTCCAGCTTTCCTACGTACACCAAGAAAAGCAGCATTCAAGCAGTTCAGGTGCTGTCTGACCATCCAAGCTCAGAAACATTTAAATTAACAATGGAAATCAGTGTGGTACACTGCATGAAGATCAGAGTAACTAGCGGAAGAGACTTATCTTACTTAGCGTATGTATTTGGACTTCTCCATCTGTTTTACATACTGTCACCTGCTCTTACCCTCTGAAATGATCCCCTGGTAATTAACTCAGAGCATAGACCATAGCTCAAGCACTGACAGTGCTGAAGCGCTGGCCACAAAGTCAACACCAGCTGCTAATGTCCTGTCAAAGACAAACACTCATACAATGAGTTCCGTGCTCCGCAAGCGAGACGTACACCCAAAGAGCAAGCTGAGTAGACAGGCACATCCCCAATGTCACACCCGAGATCGTTTCAGCATCTTCAGTTGGCACACAAAGCAACATCAGTTCCTTCTATAATCAACAAAAGCATTATGTTTACTCGTGCTTTCAAATTAATGGTTTAGAGTTTACTAATGCGTGTTTAAAAATATCAAAAGTCAAAATACTGGTTCCTGCACAGTGCACAGCAGCAGGGAAGGGACAGGCTTCCTTCCAGAAGGAAAGGTTTCTGCATGAACACTGATTACTGCAAGGTCTTCAGCAGCTCCTGGAGGAACACAAGCAAGTTCACAATATTAAGTTGTCACATAACGTTACTTTATTACACTCGTCTGTCTTGAGTTAACTCGAGTTAACCTGACCCAGCTCTACAGGGACAGCACTGAATGTCAACCAAGCTCACCTCATTGTTTGTTTTTTTCTGTAAATCAACTAGTTTCTTAAATTTGCTCACTATGCTGATGCAAGATCACAGAAAGCTTTAATGCAAACAGGTACCTTCCAGAAAAAAGGCTTTTGTCAGGCATCTCAGCTTTTACCATTCTGCTGAATAAAACATTTCTTAACACCATTACATATCTTAGCACATTTAAGTATTACTCAAGACAGAAGAAGCACCTACGTGATTACTGCCAAACAAAACCACAGTAAAACATTCTACTTTATTCCTTTTGTACCTATGCCGTCTTAGCCTACAGTTCAAACATCAACAACTGGCTTAATAGGTTGGCACTTTTTTTAGTCACCATCTACAATGGAGAACATTAGAATAAGAGGATGCTTTGTGTAGCCTTGTCTGAATTATTATTTAAACTCTAAATAAATGTACAATCAATAGGAACAGTCAAATAAAGTGTTCTTTCCCAATATAGTTTACATGAGATGTTTTTATTAAGCTTTACCTTTTATAAAATAAAATATATTTTACTCTAAGTAGGACACGTTAGAATACTGAGAATTATTATATTCTCACTTAAAAATGTAAGCTGCTACAACAAAGTTTAGCTTCAATTACACCAAACGATTTAAAAACTACAGAAATGCCAATCTGCTCTTCATATTAGTCGACTGTCTACAAACCAGTTGCATAAACTGATCGATGCCAAAAATCCTGATCTTAGGCACATCCAGTTGTCATACCCAGCCCTAGCCACTACCCAGACACAAGTGCAGTAGTTTTAGGAGAGAATTCAGAACACTATTCCCATTCCCTCAAGCTTTTCTCCCTAGCTTTACTAAGGACAGCTGTGTTTAAATATCTGGTGGTTCCTTAGCATAATGGCAGTAAAAAGTCCTCTATGCTGCTACCACAAAGAATCAGCTATTTTAACTGGCACGTGCACTGCAGAACTGCAGTGTAGCAGAAAACCACAAAGCCAGGGTTTACTATCACTTTTTAAAGGACAGAGGGGGAGAAATGGACTTCAAAAATAAGGGGACCTGAGCAGAAAAAGTACAGTAGTGGAAGGTGAGAGCAAAACAGCTTGCAACAGAAAAAGTGTGGAAAAAAAAAAAATACAGCAGGTATCAGAAGCTGTGAAATTTAGTAGTTCTCCATCCCTATGCACAAACAAGTTCTTTCATGTACTCACATAACCACCGTGCAAGATTTAGCCCCAGCTCCCTTCCTCCTCTTCTCTACTAAATCCACATCCTCAACTCGGACCCCCCAGCCAACACCAAAAGTTACTCGTATTCTCCCTAGAAATCTGCTGCTGGAAACAACCAGTCTATTCCAGCAAACAACCTGTTCCGAACACCAGCTCCAAGGGAACCAACAACAGGTGCCAATGGTTATCAGAAAGTTACGTCCATACCAAAAATGCATGAACGAGACATGAAAACAGGACTCTTTTTAAGGGGGCGGGGGGGAAGACATCCATGGCATTAAAACATATATCCAAGGAAATCTGATTTTTCCACCTGCAGCACAGGGTTGGTTAGGTTTTTATTTTCTTTCCTTCTTTTTACCCTCAAAATGATTGCAAGCTAGCTTTAATACCCCGTCCAACTGTTTCAGACTAGAAATTGAAGTCTCTGTGAAACACATGTCTATGTACTAGCTTCAAAGCGCTCCTTTTCATCCACCCTAAGAACTGACACCAGATTTAACTGCAATTTCAGACTTTTTATCTCCCTTTCCAGATGGTAACCTGGATTTGCCCCAACACTTGCTTGCAAAAACTAACAGGGCGTGAAGCTACAATTTTCCATATATATATGTGAAAAGCACGCATTACAGAAAAGCAGCTTCCTACTGAAATCACTTTCCCATCTTTTTGTCTGGTGCAGCCCCTTGAAATGTCACCAGAATAAAATAGGGCTTTAAAAACACAGCTCTTCTGTGCCTTTGCGTAAGCACAGAATTACAGAGCGCATAAGCCAACACTTCAGTCGCTGCACTCAGTTAAGTTCATGGTCTCAAGTGCATCAACTTCTTGTTCGCTTGAAGATGCTGATCGTGATGTCTTCTTTGTCTTCGAAGAGAGCGTGAGCCTTTAGCCTACAACTGATCAGGCACCACAGACAAGCACGAGGAATTTTAAGGAATTTTACTTTGTATTTCTTTTATAAAAGCAGAAAGCGTGCAAGATTTAAACTTATGACCTCGTGTCTACAGTGCACACAGATGCTAACCCAAGTCATGCTCGTATCACCTTGCCACGCTATCACCCTGATACTCTACCTCCTCAAAGAGCAGAACTCACTTTCAAGTGAAAGAAAAATGATTTTTTTTTTTTTTTAAATGGGGAATGACCTGAGCAAAGCTGTAGCCAGAGTTTTCCACTCTAAGGTTCTGATGTTATTCCAGTATGGAAGCAGAGCTATAAATATACTGAAAGGCCAGTTACACAGAAAAAAGCTAGCGTATTTAGGGACTGATTTATGGTTTTGATTGAGGAGAGCAAACTCTTGCTTACAACTCCGTCCAGTATAACTGTGCATGATTTAGAGTTTGAGCAGGAAATTTACTCAAACTTTAAAAACATTGATTCTGCTCTTAATTCCTACGCACTGGTAAAGTGACATCCTCTGAATATATGCATACAGACAGTGGATCAGCCAAAAACACTGCCCGTGTCCAAGACAGCAGGGAAGCACAGCCCTGCCATGACCCACCAGGACATTCTCTCTGCAAGCCTGATCCTGTGTCCTTCACAAGAACAGGATTTTTGGCACCGGGAACCAAAGAATGGGCTATTCCAAATATTTTTTTTAATTTAAAAAGAGTCCCATATCACCAGCTTCCTGGCATTTAAAAAAACTGACCATAGCAACGACAGTTGTTTGAGAAGCGATTTTTAATGAAAAATGAAAATAACACAGTCACATTAAGACACACATCCACAGGTTCTCAAACTAATCTGAAGGTTTAGCTGCTTTAAAAAAATAACTGATAACTGCAAAGGCCATTTCTATTTAAATACCATCTAAGTGTTTTGGGTGGGGTTTTTTTGCTGTTGCATTTTTTTTTTAAAAGGCCCAACGTGCTGTACCCGTTGCACAGACCCCATGAAGCGACCCGGGTGCCAACGGCAAGGGACTCCGCAGAGACGAGTCCTGGCATCACCCATCGCTCCTACGTGACTTGACAGCGTCCCAGCCAGCACCGAGGAGCCCTGCGCCCAACAGCACCGCTGCTGCCCTGTCCCGAAATCTGCCCTCTCAGCAAACACGCTCCATTTTCCTGCGAACTCAGTGTCAGCTCCGCTACAGCCTCTGCTAAAACACTTACTCCTGAGCAACGGCAGGCTGGGGTTTAAGTAGAAAAAGGCACTTTTCTGGTAACTCCCTCCACCACCCCTCCCTCTTCCCCGATGCAGAGGGCTCCAGTCCCAAGGGCAAAGGCCCCCCCGGCCGCAGCGGGGAGGGCTCCCGGGACATCCCCGGCTCCCGCCGCTCCCCCGCCAGCAGCGGCTTTCGGGCCGCCGCACCGAGCGGAGTTACGGGGCGCCCCCCCCCCCAACACCCCTTCCTTCCATCAGGCACCAGCACCGGGACGGCAAGTGTTTACGTTTGAAAATACATGTATACCGAGCCCCGGATCCAAAGGGAAGACGGAAAAACTCCGCCCCCCCTCCCTCTCCCGACTCCCTCGGAACGGCGATAAAAGGCAGGGCAGAGACATCTGACCGCTCGGCGCCCCTTTTTTGAGGGAAAAAAAAATAATAAAGAAATTTTTTTTTTAAAGGGAAAAAAAAAAAAAAAAATGAAAAGAAGGGGTAGCGGATCCCCGCGGGACGCACCGGGCAGCAGTCCCGGCCGAAACCGGGAGGCGGCCGAGAGGGCGGCTCGTCCGCGGCCGCGGAGCCGCCGCTGGGCCCGGCCGAGAGGGACCGCGCGGGGAGGCCGGGCCGGGCGGGAGCGGGAAGCCTCGCCGAGGGAGAAGCGGGGAAGGGAGGGAGGGGGAGCGCGGACCGCGGCAGGGAGAGGGCACTCACGTAGCGTTTCAACTTCTTCTCCGGTGGGGACTTTCGGAGCCAGCCCGAGCAGACCACCTCCCCGCCGCTCATGGCTGGGCCGCCTGCCCGCCGGGGCAGCCCTTCTCCTCCTCCGGCGGCAGCAGCGGCGCCCGGCCGGGCCGAGAGAGCCCCGAGACGCGGCGGCAGCACCGCGCCCGCTCCGGCCTCCCGGGGCTGCGGGGCGAGGGAAGGGGAGGGACCGGGGGAGCGCTGTGTGTGTGTCTGTCTCTCACGCACAACAACCGGCCGGAGCAGCCAGCGGGGCTGAGGCGGGAGGTTCCCCCTTTCCTCCTCCTCCTCCTCCTCCTCGCCGCCGCCGAGTCACACGAACATCGGGAGAGACCACAGGGGCGGCCGCCGCCCCGCCGCAACTTCAGCTCCGGCGTCCCAGGGCACGATCAGGATCAGGATCCAGCCGCCGCCCCGCGTCAGTGGCGCCGCCCCCCGCGCCACCAGGACCCTCCCGCCGGGGAAGGGCCGCGGGGGGCTTCCCCTCCCCTCGCCCCGCCGCCGGGCCGAGCTCAGAGCCGGCCGCCACGGCTGCCCGGGCCCGCTCCTTGCCCTTCCTCCTCCCCCTGCGCCGGGAGGAGGGGATCGGCCAGCGCTCCTGCCTCCCTCGCCTTCCCCTCCGCGGGGAGAGGCGGGGCGGGGAGCGGCCAAGGCCGGGGCTCGCCGCGGAGCTGGGGCCGGGTCCTCTCCTTCACGACCAGCGTGGGAGGGCTTTACCCCGGGATTCACGGCGTCCCCTTCGCCGCCCCCCTCCCCGACCACTTTCCTCCACGGCGGCGGCGGCAGCAGCTCCGCGCCCCGTCCCGCCTGCGGAGGAACCGCGGCGGCTCCCCCCGAAACTCTCCGCCGGAGCCTTTTCAAACAACAAGGGCCGGGAAGAGAGGGAGGGGACGGTGCCTCCCAGAGGGATCCTGGGAGCTGTAGTCGGCGGCCGGCGGGCCGCGGGGACTGCGGCGGCGCGGCCGTGAGGGGGACGCGGGGGGACGGGCCCGGCGGTGGCCGGCGGAAGAGAAGAGGGGGTGAGGGACGGGCCCCGACCCCCCGCCCCGAGTCCGCACGGCGCCGGGTTTGCCGTTTGGTGTCGGTTCCGAAGGACGGGGCTGCGGAGCGCGTGGCGGTTTGAATAACAAATATTAAAATCACGGCTGTAAACGGTGGTTCTTTGAAAGGCACGGCAAAATTGTTGAGGTGGAGAAAAAAAAAAAAAACAACACAAAACAACACAGCCCTGTAAAAACTGTGTTAAAACAACCGGGCAAAAGTAAACTCCTCTTAGCGGGTCTAAAAACTGCCTTCGGAAAAAAAAAGAAGCTAAAAGGTAGGGGTACCAGCGCAGAAAGGCGAAACGCCGAGTGCGATGGTCCCCCGGGACCGGGGGGTGGTGGCGTTTCCCTGGCAAGAAGCTGTAATTAGGGGCCGGCCCGTGACAGCCGTGATGGATTCATTAAGGTGGGAGCATCAGAAGGATTTTAAGTCTTCCCCGCAGTCACCGGCGCCCACCCGCGCGGGTGCACCCCCCATGCAGACCCCCCCCCACCCCGAGCTCCACAGCACCGCTCCCTACCGAAACCCCTAAAAAAAAAAAAAAAAAAAAAAATCCAGTTTCGACTGTTATTGATCTGCGCTACTTATGATATGACCATTTTTAAGCGGCGGCTCCGTGGGCTGTGAGGATGGTCCCATCTGGCTTCCCCGGGCAAGAGCCGCAGCCCCCGGTGCCGGGGCGGTAGCGCGGTGGCCCCCGAGCGGGCCCCACCGGCGGCGGCGGCACCTCCCCGGGGCGAGGCGGGCGCCGCCTCGGCTCCTGCTGCCGGGAGGCGGCGGGGATCGCCCCGGCCGGCACCTGGGGCCAGCGCGGCTCCCGATGCCTTTTCTCTCCCTGTTCCCTTTCCCTCCTGGCTGAGGGCCGGGCCGTGAGCCCCTCGGGGCAGGGCTTACCGATCTATCTGCGGACGGAGAAACACACACCGAAAAAGAAGAAAGAAAAAGAAAGAGAAAAAGAAAAGAAAAAAGAAAAGAAAAAAGAAAAGTAAAGAAAAGAAAAAAGAAAAGAAAAGAAAAGAAAAGAAAAGAAAAGAAAAGAAAAAGAAAAGAAGAAAGAGGAGAGCGATTTGCAGGGCAACCCTAAACACTATTCAATTACAAAGGAAAGACAGAAGTTATTCTGCTGTTGGTTCTTTCTGTTTCTCACACTCGCCCAAAAAAGATCTCCAAATTTTATATATATATATATTTTTACAGATTATTTAACTGCAGGCTTCTGGCATGGGACCACTGTGGTGGTTGTGAGCACTGGTGCTCTTCCACTGCAGAGATATAGTCCCCCTAGTGTGCCGTTGTTGAAGGGAGGGCTGCAATACTTGCTGTGATTCACCAAGGTATGTTGCATTAAAAAGTTATAAAGCAGCGACTGTAGCGTCTTAACACGGGTATTTGCAGAAATAACAGGAAAATTAAAGGTGAAAGCCTGGAGGCATTAAAATTAGTGCATCAATTTCACCATAAATCTTTTCAAAATAATCTTCATTCTTAATGTATTACGGCAGGTAAAGCACTACAAAATATTAAAAGAAAGATCATGAAAGAACAAAATATTTTACCACAAACATCTGAAAAAAGAAAAGTGGTGAGTGTTGGGTTTTATCAATGTCAAAAGTGCACAGATCTAGCATCCAAACCATCCTCACACACATTTCTGTACATCATCATTTCAGCTGCCTCAGTGGGGCTACTAGGAAGAGTAAAAAAGTTATTTGATATGCGCAGTTGGTAAGCATGAACTCACCTTGTACTGTTAGGTTTAGATTTCAAGCTTGGTTTCAGTATAGCTCTTTTGTTTAAACCACTAATGCCATTGTTTAAGAATCTCAACATTTGAGATTATTTCCAAGTATCAGATAAAACCACAAAATTTTCAAGCTTCCTTTAGAATCCTGGAGACAATTTAGTATCATCAGAGCAAGAACATGTGGAATCAGAGTGAACTTACTAAAAATGCCATTGGCATTAGGATGTTGTAGCATGATCCAATGGTTTGTTTAAATCCCATTAATTAACTTGTGTCTTGAGAGGGCTAATCAAAGAAACTCAGAGTCTTTTGACTTAAGCAGACTCCATGGAGGCACCAACCAAACGAGTTATCTGGTCCAAAGACAAAAAATTGTTCCTGAGTTCAGATTTCGAAACATTACATTTGTGTTTTGAAACACTGAAAACAGCATTAGCCTGGAGTCTAGCATTAGTTTGTCATATATTTGCCATATATTAGTTTGTCAATTCACTTTCTTGAAAATAGCTATCCGGAGACAAATTTTGTTTGTGGGTTTCATCCCTGCCGTATGACGATAAATCATAGGTTAGGGAAAAGGCATTAATGTCAAAAATAGCAATAAATAATAAAACCTGCCTTTTAGACCGTACCTTTTTGTTGAGTCCAATGACAACCCCAAACACTGGACATAAAAATGATTTATTGGATTGTTGAATTGGAGAAAATACAATATAGCAAAGAGAGATTTCCAAGTGACTAGTTAAGATGATGTTTGATGGACTGCTCCCTTTCTAGTCATGACGATGAATTTCCCTTCCTGCTCTCAGCCATTTGAGTTACCCATTTACAGTTTCACAAGGGCTCTCACTAATCACCTCGACAGAGGGCTGCACATAGCTCTACCTCTCTTCCCAAGTAAGTGAACAGCTAGAAAACCCAAGAATATTAATACATTGGGTTTCTGTGCATAACCAGCAATGCTCCACAGTTCATAATTCAGACATCCTGTACCAGCGTAAACCAAAGCAATTAAGAACACTAATGAAACGCATAAACAGCACAATATTTAGGTCTGACCCTTAACATCTGCATATTTACAGATGTAAAACTGTCTGTGAAGAGAGGTGGGCACAACTGAAATAATTACACCAGCCAGTTTCTCCATGTAGAAAAGATCCTTATACTCAGCTAAATTAGGCTAGGCCAGAATTTCCTGAAATTAGGATGAAATTCACAAAGACCTCTGTCAAGAATGAATGTTTCAGCTAGTTTTCCTGCTACACTTTTGTTCTGAAAGTTTAAAAGAGGTTAAGAATGGTCCATTCTGAAAGTCGTCTGAAACATGGCTTGTACTTGGAAGTACCCAATACCCCCGGGCTGAGTCTCTGGCTTGAGGGACGTCAGGACATGACCACCCTTTCCCCTCTCTCTGTCCCTGCCAGTGTACAAGTGTGCTGTTACTCAGGAAACCCAGAGGATAAAGGTCCTTTGAGCTCAATTAATTGCGCTATGGAGATCTTTTGTGTTTCTGCACAAGGCCAGTGTTTCTGCACAAGCTGCCTGTGGCCAAGAAGAGGATGTGCCCAGCAGAGCAGCTGGAGAGGGGAGCTCAGAGGGCATCCTCACCGCCTACAATGCCAAAACCTCTTCAGGCCCAGCGACAGCACGGCTACACGTATCGCGATTTCTGAACCCCGCATAGCTGTTGCCATTCGAACCAGTACCCTCGTGATCGGATACTGTGGTGAAAAAAACACGCTGACAAGCCTGGAGAAGAGGAGGCTCCGGGGAGACCGAATTGCAGCCTTTCAGTACTTAAAAGAGGCCTGTAAGAAAGATGGGGACAGACTTTTTAGCATGGCCTGTTACAACAGGACAAGAGGTGATGATTTTAAACTAGAAGAGGTGAGATTCAGGTTAGAAATGAGGAGAAGAAATTTTTTGCATTGTGCGTGGTAAAATACTGGCCCAGGTTGCCCACAGAGGTGGTAGATGCCCCATCCCTGGAAACATTCAAGGCCAGGCTGGATGGGGCTCTGAACAACCTGATCTGGTTGCATATGTCCCTGCTCATTGTAGAGGGGTTGGACTAGATGACCTTTGAAGGTCCCTTCCAACCCAAGCTACTCTATGATTCTATAATTCTAAAACGCACTTTGACTGGCAAGGTGACGCCGTGCCCTGCTATGTGACAACTACACACGGTGTCACAGCGCTTGTGCCACCTTCCAGCTCATTGCGCTGGATTTCAGGCTCCTCTGACAGGGGTTCCATCTCAGCTGCCACCTTCCTTCCACGAGCACGTGCAAGATGCCTTGATTCCTCTGTTGACTTTGTCTTCTTTCATGAGTGCGTTTCAAAGCGTTTTAAATGGGTTCTACAAAATTGCAGAGTAGACTATTTATACATCTCACCACATAAAGTAGGTCATGTGGAAATCCATTTGCCTGTGGTTCGTCTGCCAAGCCCTCTTGACAAAGGAAACAGGAGCTGATAGAAGAGGAGATTAAATTCATATGCATTTGTTTTTAAAAATATAAGTGACGCTAATTTCTCATGCAAATAGCTTAGAAATTCTGGACTCACATAATAAGACGCTGCTCACTACATCTCCTGACTTTGTATTACACTTCTAATATGAAAACCTATGCATTCCTCTTTAGTTTTGCATTGCAATCACAGTCAGCTGTGGCTCTGGATAGTGATCCCTAAAATCTTCTGTGCCCTCTGCTTACATTTGAAAACAAAATTTGTGCTTCATTATGACACAAGACTTAACACTATAATTAAAAAACCTAATAAAATAATAAAAAAATAATTTAATAAAAAAATAGAGCATGTCAAACTATATCCCAAAACACGTTCAAGGTGTTTATGCAACAATGTATCAGTGCAAAAAGACAGATAACTTTAAAGCTTGAAAAAACCACGCTTTTAGACATTTGTTTTCGTGGCAGATATTTCTCTTTTGATTTCAGAAATATTCCCAGGTAAATTTAATCTACAGAGCTCTCTTGGTCAGTTTGTGGGTGATGATATCTACAGTTTCTTTCAGATTATAGTTATTTAGATTACTTGGCAAAGAGACTCAGGAAAGTAATACAAAACAGACATAATTAAATAAGATGACTGTATGTCGGCACACTTTAGGGTTGTTTACTGGTTCTTAAGCTACCTCTTGTCTTTTTTCTATTATTCATTTTAATACAGACGTAGGCAAACAAAGGCAAGAGTATACCTGCAAAACTCATATTAAAAAGAACTAGTTTTCAGTTCTGCATTGGTGTAATACCTAGAGATTTCCTTTGTGATTTTTGTAGGAAACTCTCCTTCCTACTTCTGGAATGGAAATTCACTGGTAAATGTTTGCCCTCTGTTTTTTTTGCCAGGGGATCAGTTGACTACCTTAGTTCCCGCAAGGGAATTTCCCTTTTATTTCTAGACTAGGCAAGGAAGAAGGAGCAGGCTGGCTAGTTGGCCAGTCATGCAGAAACTTCACCAGGTCTATGCTTTTCAAAAATTAATCAGTAAGATTTTCCCTCCATAAGGACAATACCTTTGCACCTGTCCGTGTGTACTGAAAATGAGTGGACTTTTTCTATCATAGGAAGCATTTTACAAGGACGGTACAATGGAAACTGAATAGTTCAGACACGTTTGGTTTCGTCTTCTAATAGAAGTAAGAATCACTGTAGAGATTACCATGTTTTCACAAAAATTAATGCACGGTCATGTAAGAGACCAATACTCCAATGCTATGCATAGTCAAGAAAGCATCACACAAGCTGTTTGGTTGAGCATGGTTTGTCTTCCAAAAACACAAGGTGGAAGATGTATTGAACACCTCCCAAAAGATAAATTTATTGCAATGTGGAGTACCTGGGGAGTAGGTAAAGGCAGCAAATATGCAGACATTGCATCGTTTCTGTTACAGCACAAAAAAAAGCAAGCTTGTATCACAGAATATTTTGGTTAGTCTTTTCATACAATACAACAATTTGAATAATTGAGCTTACAATGCAAGTATAATAATAAGTTATAATCAACTAGATATTCTGCTTTTTCTTACCTTTCTTTGTTAGAATCGCCATGCTTAAGCAGTTCCTTGCAACTGGTATTTTAAAAATAAAACAGGGAGATAAAAATATTACCTACAAGTATTTGAAGAAAGAAGGAAAATATCTGATGGCTAGATCAGATGTGTTTAGCTGAAGCTCCTGTCTTCCCCAATAGATTAATCCAAGAGCTATGCTCCAGTGCTCCCAGTAAGTCATTTTAATCAAAAATTAAAGTCACCAAATGTCTTGGAATATTTTTGATACCCAGTGGGAATATACAGTCAAAACCAGGGAAATTAGGCAGTAAAAAAAAGATGCCGGTGAGGAGATGTCCGTCTAACAAATGGCTTTGAAGATTGCAACAAAAGAACCTACCAAGATGGAGAGGTCAGCAAGAAGGTGCCTTTCTAACATGTTCTTAGACTACAGGGTGACACATTAGGGCCCAAACTACATTAAGCCAACCAACGGTGCAAGTCATCTAGTCTGGGATTCATCTCACTATAGTCGCCTGCCGCGTGGTGGTTTGCATATTCCTTTATAGTCAGTGGTGAGACATAGACAACTAGGACACATTTTATCTCTTCCAAAAGCAGATGTGTAAATTGATTAGGTGAATTGCATTCTTGAAGTGCTTGTTTATCTTTATTGATTATGAAAAAGAGTCTAAACAATTAGCTTAGAGGTAGACAGCCACGCCTGTGACATGTAAAGTTAGGTAAGACGAAACCTTAGCATGTGAGTGAGAAAAGCAACCATGGTCTCAGAATTGAACACCAGTCCTGAATGGGGATCAGTCGTTTGATCGATCTATCTCTCTCTCTCTCTTTATCTCTCTCTATCTCTCTATTTCACTTTAGTGTTTTTGACAATTTTGAAAATCCTTGGCCTGTATCAATAAGAGGTCTAATGAATTTACAAATGGGATTAAAAGATCTGAGAGCCAGAGTCAAACACGTTGTACTGAAGCCAGGACAGTCTTGTATGGGCAGAGCAAATAGGAGAGACTAATCTTTCTGTAGTTATTTATAAAACCTTTAGTGCTTTGGCTTGAAACTTCAGCCTGAAGCTAAGGAGATTTAAATGTGTTTCTACCATTATTATTATTATCATTATTATTATTATTATTATTATTTTATCAATCTCTACCACAGTGTCTAAGATAACTACAGCATTTAAAATCCCCAGGTATGAAGCAGGAAGGTGTACTTCTTTTCTGCCTTTGCAAACAGGGAAACATAGCTTATTTTTTTTTCTTTGCAAGATTTTCATTCTTTTATTTCGTTTCATTTTGAGAGTTTTCAGACTGGACTCTGGCTCCATCAGAAGAATCTTTTTGATAGATCTGAACTCTTTCAGGCTCAGTCTGATGTTTTCTGGCAAGAATCATTGTCTTGTCAGGAGTGCACTGTAGTGGAGTAAAGCAGACTGTCTCAGCTGAGTGGAACATACCGTGTTGCCTGAGCTTCAATTACATCTTCCAGATGTTTCTGTACTCCTCAAACCAGAAAGAAAAAATCAGATGTGAGAGATGGCAGGCTACAGACCTTGCTTCTTCTGGGCACAAACAAATATTTTAATTAAAAAAAAAAATCAAAGGATGTGAACAACTATTTCTAAATTACAGGTGATCAGATATACTGTTCCACTTGTATTTAAAGGCAAAAATTTAAGTTTTCTAAAAATCATTATACATTCTCTCCTATCTCTATCCCTCCACCTGCCACTGTCTCCTTGAGGGTAACAATATCCCAGTTCACTGATTAGGCCATCACCTTGTCTACAAGGTCATCTAAGGTGCTTACTTGATCAGTTGCTTACTTGATCAGCCACACAACTCCAATATTGATATGTGAACAGTCACTGTGAAAAATTCACTAGCAGGCCCCAGTCTGCAAAAAACATGAATTAAACTGTTCACAGGAAACTTATGATCAGGTGGAAGAGCTATGTTTGACCCCAAAATAAATATTTTCCGCTTATTGATTTGTCTACCTCTACTGGAGACTATTACATCATATTTTAAAGGATTTAATGTCACCATTTTTTCTAGACTATAAATCTTGTGCTCATCTGTAAGCTGTCCATATTTACTGTGGGCTTTCACAGACCGCTCTGTGGTTTTTGAGATGTAAGCCTTTAGTAAAGGATTTGGTACTTCAGGAATCGAATATTTATTTTTATAGATTCATTTTTATGGTTTAACTATTATGGCATAATCTTGAATTGGTCACTTCATTTGCTGAATGCTGAAATCTGTTCCAGAATAATAACCGCTCCAGGCAGGCAGGTGCAGGCATTCCTGCCATTCAGTATCTATTACACAAATACTACAGGAAAACAGCACTCCACTGAGGTTCATCCTAGGGCCATTGGTGTGGGCCTCAGGTATCATTAAGGTCTTTTGTCACATGCATTGAATATTTCACAAAGTGTTCCAGTGGTGGGTTTTTTTTCTTCAGGAAAAATTAAACTTGTAGAGTTTGGATGTTAATGAGCAATTCAAATCATAATTTTGCTAGGTAGTGATTAATGATTTTTTTTTAAAGGGTAGCACCAACTAGAATTCTCATTAAAAATGTTAATGTTCATTTTTTTAATGCTGCTGCTTCCCAGTGCTTTTAGATGGCTTGAAAGCTTCCTCTGGGTATTCCTGTTCCTCTGGAAGCCGGATAGCTGGCAGTGTTTCCTTCATATGTGGAAGAAATCAGTGATCCAAACAAAATCCTCGTGGAAAATGGGGAGAAGGTTGCACCCAGAAAAATACGGGGTAACCTGTGGGTAACTCACCTCCTCAGAGCATGGGCAGACGTAGGGAACTGGGAGGCTGCTGTGACTTGGCCAAAACGGTGCAAAGCGGCAGCTCAAGGCTGGCCTGCAGAGAGACAGCGTTTTCAGCCAGACTCACAGCAAGTGAACCCTTCCCGTGCCAGGTTCTACACCCCTAGCGGAGACGGCCAACAAATAAAAACAGATAATGTGGCTGGACATTATTGAATTACTTCTTTGGTTTAATCATGACATTTCCTCCAATGTGCTGCTGCTCGACGTTTTAGGAAGAAGGAGAGAAGGAAGAAATAGCTCTTTTTGAGACATTAGCTCCCCCCAAAAGGAGAGGATTATCCATACAGGAAAACAGCTCACCCACAACCCCATATGCAGTATGTTGTCCTGAACATAAAGATTTAAGATCAGTATTGCACTCTACCCACTGAGTAACTTCACAGACACTGTATGTGTTTGCCTGGCAAAGCACGGACTTTTTTTCTTCAGAGAGTGCGTTGCTGAAGAAAATTCACTGTTATGCTTGTTGCTGCTTAATATTTCTAATGTGTTAATTTCCTAATTTACTTCTTAATTTGTCTAATATGTGAATCTTCTATATAGAGGCAGCAAAAGGCTTTTCAGAAAGGTAGGCAAACTGAAATTTTGCCTTCCTGCAGAGAAGGACAAAAATTACTTAGGCTATCTTCCATGTGTCTCGCACATTAAATCCTTTAAAATATGATGCAGTAGAGGTAGACAAATAAATAAGCAGAAAATATTTATTTTGAGGTTAAATGTAGCTCTTCCACCTGATCGTAACTGCATGCCCAGCACCAAGAAACATTACTGTGGATGTGAAGGGACGCTGTCTCTCTCCCCTGGCTAAGACCTTTTCCCGTCTCATTGGAAGGACAGAAACCCAAGGCAGAGGTTGAGGGAGAAAAGAAAAACCCCAGTTTACTGCTTAGGCCATCACCTTGTCCATGAAGCCTAGGTCATCCGACATGGTAAGAAATAAAACTGTTGGTGACTCGATCAGCCACACGATTCCAGCATTGAGTGCTGGAGAGGGTGCGTGACGGGGCGCTCGTGACCCCGTCAAGAGGCTGTGCCCTGCCGGGGCGTGAAGCGAGCGCGGCGCCTCAGCTCGCCCCCAGGTGACCCATCTACCGCCATCCTGTTGTCCCAAGCAACTGTGCATGCACAGTCGGCTTTTTCCCTGAGAACACCGCAGTCATACAGCAGGGAGATCTCAGTCTGCAGCAATAATTTCTGTGCTAATCCTTATTAGAAATAACCAAGCTTTTTGACTTCTTTCTGCAAACAGCTTGAGCAGTGAGAGAGGACAGGTAACACCAAATAACTTTTGGACAGCTATGGACTTCAAGACAATATGAGAACTCTCCTTCTTTCCCCACCCGCCCCCATCTTTTTTATTTTTTTTGGCGGTAGGCCCACAACTTTTGCTCCCCTGTACCAAGACACTTCCAGGAAAGGAGCTGCCCTGGTGTGCCATTCCCAGTGCTTGCAGTGTCCCTCCCCAATGTGCCAGGGAATGAAGGCAATGGTATATTTTCTCTTTTCCTGGCACAGCTGTAGGTGAGTTTACCACAGTAAAAAAATGAAGGGTTTAATCCCATTTCAAAAGTGCCCAACACACCTAATTGAGCAAAGCCAGATACAGTAATAGGAATAATAAGCTAAACTCTTAATCTCTTACACGCATGTGCAGGCTTGATAAAGACCTATCTAGGATCTAACCAAAGGTTAAAAGTGACTTGAAATCAATTCATATAATAGGGTGAGAAGTATCATAACCTCAGCTGTATTTTATGACCTTGATCATTTTTACGTCTGCCAGTGACTATACATCTCCATTTATGTGGAAGAATCAGGCTCTTTACTGCAAAACAGCAAAATTTGCACCACCACATTTTGTTCAATAAAGGTCTCGCTTGCAAGAAGAGGTTGTTCTGTTCTGGTTAAACAGTTAATCTCTTTCAGTGTAACTCAGTATTTTGGTTCAATACAGCACATGATATACTCTTCTTCCTCTTGAAAATGATCTAGCTTCTACACTAAAATTTTCTGGATGAAAACTGAAAAGCATACAAATTGTATGTAGTTCATATTTTCTTATGAACAGATAATTACAGGCTCCCATAAAACAAGTTTATGAAATGTCAACTCTTCCTCACTAGTAATGTCAAAGTTGTTGCAATGGCTTATTTCCATTAGTTGCAACATCCTGTAATCTTAATAAGAACACAGCAACTTACATATCTAATAAAAACAGAGCAGGAAAGCACGAAAGAATCTGATTTAAGAATCTATCGATATTAATGAGCAACAGTGATTTTGCTTTAATTTTATTCTGTAGCAATCTAGCTACAGCATTCACAAAACCACATTGCAGGCAATCAAGGAAGGTGTATTTACTATAGGACAAGTGTTGATGTTATTAGTCAAGCAAAGACAAAGATGAAATAAAAATCAGAAATGAAAACTAAAGATGGGGGAAAGTATATAGAGCTGTAAGCTAAAGGAGAGTGCAGTGCTTTTATTGCCCTTGGGGTTTTTTTGGTCTCAGATTGTAAATTCTTTGAGGCAGGGAGTGTCTTTCTGCCTGCGTTAAGATCTAACTCCAGGACTTCTCAGGCGTTAAAGCCAGTTTCATTCCTCCCAGAGGAACAGGAGGAATGAAGAGCCATGGGGCAGAGTTTTGGGAGCTCATACTCACTGCACCTCTCAGCAGATGCAGGATTGGGGGACAGCGTTGGAGGCTCTTCTGCTTCAACCCCTTTCTAACTCACGTCAGGAATTTAGTATGACAGCGGTGCTCATTATGGAGATCTGGTAAAGAGAAAATATGCACTAAAACTGTGTCTGTTTTACGTCCAGATCGGCCTCTTGCCGTAAGCAACTGCCAAGTTTTCCCATGACTGCTGCCACACCACTTGTGTTTCTCCAGCTCAGTAAAAAGTTGGTCCTTGTTGCTGCAAGCATGCAAACAACAATCAATAACAATGTGGCCTCTGATTTGGAAACGCTTAGAATAGTAAGGTTTCTGGAAAAACCTCAGCCAATATGTAAAAATAAGATGCGGTGCTACAGGTCGGCTTTGTTGACTTTAAGAGTGTTCTTGAATCTTGTATTTGACCTTTCCAAACCTAATTAAAGACTTATTTTAGCGCGCAGATACACACTGCTCTGTCACACTTCTCCAGATGGGCAGACTTCGGCTGGTATAAGCTGAGCTATTTTGGGGGAGCACACTGTGCCTTGCAGGACTGGGGTGCTGAATATGTGCGTAACAAACAGCATGCACCCAGGCCCATTTGTACCAGCAGCAGATGTTAACTTGTGCCAGCTTCATATTTGCGTAAGTTTGCAAGTATATGTATTTTATTCTACATAACATACTTTGAAAAACCCAGATGCAAGGAGACATTATGATTATGTATGGTTATATATTTAAAATACTAAAAAGTTCATGTGCAACTATAAATCTGCTCTTGCATGACCATACTTTTGTACTGCTGTTTCCACAAAGCTCCTGCCAAAATCTCAGGGGAAAAAAAAACCCAAAAGTCCTGCAAGTGGCTGAAGGCAGCGGGAATTTAAATAATTTTGCACTGTACTAAACCGAGGGCGGAAAGTGCGTGACATGTTCTTCAAAGCTGCATAAAAATTTAAATAAGAGACCATATCATGGTGCAAAGTTTGTATGTGCTCTAAACAAGATGTAACTCGGCATTTAAAAAAATGCAATTTCCTAATTTTCTTTAAGCGAAAACAGCAAGAAGAGAAACGTGTCGCAGTTGCTGTTTTCTAGTCAAAGTGCCTAGACAGCACTAGTGATGGGGAAGTGAAATTGCTTGGGGTAGGTGGATTACACATTAAAAATATTATAGAATGTGGTTGAAATGTCTCAGATTGCAGTCATCTATTTAGACTCCCGATTACTGCGTGCTCTACCTGAGTCTATTTTGGGGATTTAGACAGGCTGCATGTGAGGCACAGGCTTCATCCCAGTGCTTTTTATGGGGATGCTTTTCATCCTCATTGCATAACTGCCAACAGCTGCAGTCCATAATAAATGTCGTATATGACAGTTGTTAAATGGACCTTTCTCGTTTGCTGCGATGTAACTGTATGGAAAAGGTGCAAAGCACAGGCACTGGGAAGCAGCAAGCAAAGATGTAATGCTTCAGTCGCTGCACAGACCTTTTCTATGTGAGGGGAGAATGTTTTTCAGTTCCAGGCAGCATAGATACACTGACAGGAATTCAGTTTAAACATGAGATGCCATTGGTAAGAGGCCACAGGCACAAACACTGGCTCATACCACGTTGTGATCCAGCTTTTTGGAATTCGTGACCTTCAGCTCCAGAAACAAGGGCTTGGTAAGATAAGAAGAGCAGCTCTCCTAGCTTACCCGTAGATAGGGAACTGATAAACACTTAAGTAGTGTGGCATTCCTTTCTGCAGAGTGCAGGGCTATGCACACGTACGATACAATTACAGCTCAATTTCTTACGCTGGTAGTTTTCATACACCATCATCAACCCAGGCAGACCTCCCACAGCAGGAAAGCCCATATGTCACGGGAATCAGCAAAATAACTTTGGTAAAACAACACGGTTTAGAATGTCAGCAGCTTTCCAAGTGATCTAGTAAATGTCAGCAGATTCTTTAAGTGATCGAGTAAAGTGAATATCCCTTTGATATATGTCTTCCCATTGTAAGGAACACCACCAAGGTGCATGCGTGAGTATATCTGTAACTATATTCCTGTAAGCTTCCAGTGCATTACCGAGGGAGATTTGCCCTATGTAACCTCCTGGGCTTAAAAGCATTTTCAGTATCCACAGATATAATGAGCTTAGAAGACTGAAATAATCAATACTCTTTATTTATGTTTTTCTCATACACTGAAACAATTAATAAAGGTTTGCAAAGCCTTTGTGGGCATATTGTTACAGGCACCAAGACCTGCTACTGCTGATGCAGCAGTGCAACTTGTGGAAGGCGAGGTATTTATCCCTATAATAGTATTTCCTTGGTGGGGGAAATATACCATAAGGTAATCAAAATTGTAAGTGTACATGATACCAAATGATACTGAAACAATTAAGTACTAGTACTATTGCAATATGTCGGTACTAACAGTAGTAGCTTTATGCATTGTTCTGCATTGCTTTCTATCATTTATAGATCCTTCTGTACAGAAGTAAGGCAGTGGTAACCACACGGCCTCTCTGCTCATGTAGAGGCCTTTGCATCCAAATTTCAGGGCTCCTCCCCCTGTCCCGCTGGATGCCCTGGGGTCTGCTGTGGCACACAGGACCTAGGAAGTGATTTGATGAAAGGAGAGGTTGGGCTGGGACACAGAGCGCTCTTCTGCAGAGGCTGTGGGGAGCTGCAGGTGCTCCGGGGCAGCTTTGTGCTGCAGCTGTCGCCCCAAGGTGACGTTTCCTAGGATGGACCCAACAAACCCAATGAGAAGAGGAAGCAAAGGAAGACAGTCCCTCACACAGCCTTTGAATCCCACTGATCCCCTGTCATGCCAGTTGTACCATGAGCCTTAGCAATACCATAATAGCTTTTGATTTAGTCTCGTGACAGATTCAGATAGCTGGCAGCACTAACCTTCCCAAACACTAAGCCAAGCCTAAGAAGTGCTGCTAAAGATTATCTCATTAGCTCTAATCTTTCTCTAAAGCCAGCAGTAAGCTGTATCACATGTCATGTAATAAGTCATGGTATGTTATAGAGCGCTTCTTGACTGAAGCTCATATTGACTTCGACTTGCATCAACTCTTCATTTTCTTTCCAAGAAAGAATATCTTTGCTTTGTATGAATGAATAACATATCGGCAGAGTGGGTGATAACACTCTCTAGCTCTTTCCATATAAAAAATTAACCCTGTATCAGACACTGTTTCACCAGCAGAAGACTTGAAAATGAAAACCCTTATTACACTAATTGTGCAGATGTTGGTGTGCACAGTGGCAATGCATTTGCACACAGTGGAAACACCCGTTGATGGAAGGCTTCACGAGTGAAGGCTCAAATTTGGGGAAAGTGCCAGAGGAGAAACGTCTTTTTGAGGAATCAGCCAGTTATAGGAAGCTGTAAATCTGTCCTCTGAGAGCTCTGGAGTGAAGAAAAAAACCCAAACAAACGTGCAGGAGAAGTGGAAATACACAGCGGTCAAGATTTCCAGGGCAAAAGGAAGATGGAGTTGTACCTTCCCTTAGCTCTAGCTACTCCCTTCACTTGCAACAGGGAAGGAGCAGGGGTGGGAGCAGCCATCTGACCCAGCTTCCACTAAAGGGGCTGCTTCCTCCCACAGGCAAAATTTTACCTTGTTTTATGCTGATGCAGGGGCAGTGAAGTCATTTTGGACTCACTGTCTAGGCTCAATACTTAGACCACGGTGATTCATCATTTGAACTGCAGGTAGCTCAGCGATGCCCTAGTGAGGGATGTGACAAGGCTTCTTGGTGTAGGAATAATGCAAACAGCAATAACACCTGCTGGACTAAAGTAGTATTTGGTTCTCACTGTGAAAATTTCATATATTGCATCTTTTAGCCCCACGTTTAGCAATACACTGTATATTAAGATCCAAGCTACTTTGGCCAGACACGTCATCTCTTGATATTTGTACCGGTCAAGGCAGGGACAGATGAGGCCTCAATAACAAACAAGACCACAGCAGTAAATAAAAACACCATAGTTGCATTTGGCTTGCTAATAGTGCACAGATTGCCTGTGTAGGCAGTGGTTTCCAGCTCCTATTGCACAGCTCGATGGCGTCCCAAGCCTGTGTGAGGACAAGACTATGTTGTGCACTCAGGGGAATCCACCTGAGCTGCACAGGAGCCACATCACGCTCCGACGGGTCCCCTGGATGGAAGACCAGTGATGGGACATACCTATAAGTGCACCTGCCTTGAACACAGACAAAGCACTAAGTGCTGTATCCACAAAATGGATGTACTGCTCTCTGCTAATATGGACTGGCTCTTTTTTTTTTTTTCCCCTCATTCAAGCCATCAGTTCTTTTATGTGAAAGAAATCAGGATTGGGCTTTTTGTAATTTACTTAAAATAGCAAAATTCCAACCTAATATGAATTCTCCAATGACAATCACTTCACGTCATTAATGAATAAGTACTTCTATACCATTTTGGAGAACTGCCACCACTAGGAAGTCTGCTTTCTTCAGAAGGAAGACTATTTACTAGGAAAGGAAAGGTCAACGGCAATTATTTTGTCTAAACAATCATGACTATGTTTTTTGATGAGCACTATAACAATCCCTGGCATGATCCTTAAACTGAATGAAAACGTAGCTTGAGTAGCCTGGTCATTGAATGTTTTGAGTGTAGTTTTCTATCCTGAGGTTTTATTTTAGACCAGTCCTGGAAATGAAAAAATAATGCTGTCTTGTTTCTCCCTGAAATGTACCAGGCAGTATCTCAGGGCTTCCCACTTCCTTTCTTCCCCTATTACACTCTGCAGAAGGCTTTGGAAGAGCTTGCCTACTGAGAGGGACAGAGGCTTTTTCAGGCACTTCTAACAAAAAATTCCTGCTTAGTTCAAACAATGCAAGGTAATTAGCAAGTATTCCTGATGGAAGATCATTAGAGAGTATACCAGACCACCTGTACTAGAGACCTTACTACCAGCAATGCATTTAGGAATTTAGTTAATTGTATGTATTTAAAACACACAATTGATGAAGTAGCAATCCCTTCTAAAGCCCTACCTGACATTTCTCTGCTGCTCACGTTGCCTGCTTCTCACTTCAAAAATTGCACAGTAGTAAGCTCTGTATGAGGTTTTTAGGTATATTCTCCCCACGTCAATTTACTGAAACACAATGGATCGTCTCCCCATTTAACCTGGGGAACAGGAACCCCTCTTTCCCCCATTTTTGCAGGGTGGCCCGGGGCTTGCCCTGTGCATCACTGCCCTCTCGCGTGTCCCAGCGAGCAACAAAGGGTGTAGGAGATCACAGAGAAATAGAATGTGTTGCGCCCTTGACTCTTCTGTGTGTGAGAGCAAGTGATGGCAGCGACAAGCAGTATTGCTGCAAAGAAAATGTCAGCAAAAAAATGCTTTAATAATAATAGTATTTTACAGTCAAACAACCTGAGATTCTGCAGAGTGGTCATAAAACTGTGCCAGCTGCAGTCTTCTTTTCTCAAAGTTTTCCTGTTTCTCTAGTCAGCTGTTTGTACATGAATGCTTTGCTATAAGAAGCCATAGGGCTTGTTCAATGACTTGTATGTTAGATAAAACCCAGAGCAGTAGCTACCAACAATGCATCACGTGTGACATCTCCTTTGGGGTATGATAAACTTTTTGACTCCTATTTCTTGATAAGAGCTGGAAAGGGGCAGCGCAGACTCTGCTGTAGGAGGAGTTGCAAAGCGACCAACTACTTTGCCACCCACTTCCCACCCCCCTCCTCCTGCTCAGCATCCCCCTTCCCTGCCAAGGGAGAGGTGGGCTCCACGGGCATGGGATGGGCAGGAACAGTAAAGCTGTCAGCCACCAAGGGACATTTCAGCCCTTTTTCTCTGTTTAGAGGTCTGGGTAGCCTACAGGTTTGAAGTACGTTTAGTTCCGTCTCAGTGATAGATTTCTTAAGACTATTAAATCCTCATCAGATGTGCCTAACAACAACAGTAATAATAATAACAACAATAAATAGGAACTCTTGTCAAACACACAATCCTGTGAAATTATATAAAGCAAGCCAAAACTTTATAGGACAGAACAAAACCAAGAATGGAATAAAAAGCAGATGGGAATGTGGTTAACAGAGACTAATATATTTTTGATATGGGAAGGCAGCCTTGATAAATTTTTGACCAAACATAACTGCACTTTCAATAGAAACCAAAGTTAGGCTGCAGCCCCTGAGGCAATGTGTTCTTACACAAACATATTTTGCTTAGGTAGTTCTCAAAGGCTAAGTATGCTGACCATTGATAATCCTTTGCAGTTGCTTCTGCACCTCTAATGTTATTGCCTGTAAGAAATGTTTGTAATAACATATTTGATAGTTTTAATTTCCATTAAGGAAACAATAAATCATGTCATAGGCTTCTGAATTCACATGCATAGGGAAGGGATGACTTTTCTGGGACAGGATTACTTTCTGTTACTTCCCCTGCACATGCAAGAAGTCTGGCCGGTTCCAGTAATTAGTGTGGAGCTGAAAAACAATGTTTGTTGCCTAATCCCATACTTCTGTGTTCTTATACAGCCCATGCTTCCAGAGACATATCAACATGGGGACATTCGAAAGTCCCAACTCCCACTCTTCTCTAAAAAGCTCTGAGGTTTCCTGGTTGTAGACAAAAGTTTGGAAAGATGAATGCAAAGTCCCATATTATACAATTATCATTCAATCAGTCTCATGATTTTGGAATACCTCGATTTAGCAAAACTATTTCCCAACCCATTTCTTTGCCTCCTTTTTCACAATATAGAGAAAGGCAAAGACTAAAATTTTATTTTACTTCTGTGTGAGCCGCGCGAGGGGAAAGGCAGGTTACTTAGTCTCCTTCCCTGACACACGTAAGGACCAGGCACACTTTGGCTCCTAAGGCAGAACCAGTCATGGTAACAATTTACTGAAAAACATGATGAAATAAGATCCTCAAAGCTGACAGTCCCCGACGTTTGAAATTAATTAAAATATGTTTTAATTCATGCAATAGCATGAACTAGACTGCTCTCCCTTCTTCAAAAATACAAAAATAACAGGAGGCTGCTTCCCGTCAGCCAGAGCAAAAGACACTTTATGCCTTTGGACCTCAGTTCCAGGCACCAGCACATTCCAGATTCAGCTTTTTTTCTGGCCCACTTTACATGGACTCTTTATTGCTTGAGTTAATCTACTGGCTGGACTAAATTCTTGTTTTTAAATCTGAGAGCAAAATGGACAAAAGAGAAATCCAAGAAGAAACTGAGCAAAACATGACACGGAGGTGAAATCCTGTTTTCCACATGGAGGGCCAAATGTGAAGTCAGTGGAGTGACTTTGAATTTACAGTGGTGGAGCTGAGAGCAGGATTTGGCCTTTGAAGCAGTGGATTACTAGGTTTGGAAGAGAACATTGGTCGTTCCATTTCAGTTTGGCTCTGACAAAATATGACTTCTGGACGTAGTCCCAACAAGACGGGAATTATTTCAAACAATAACCGTTTTGTTTGCACAGCATAGGATTTCACTCAGTAATAAATACATCTTTTAAATTAAATTTCCCTTGAAAAACAATGATTTAAGGAACAAAGTGGTTAATTAAATTCAGGGAATTCTCGGTGAAATCTAGAACTTGGGGTGGGGACTATTGGAAGCCTAAACCACTTAGTTTTTGCCATGACCACAAGAATAGGATGTTCAATCACAAGCAGGGAGTAAGTTGGCCTCATGGTTTTGTCTTTCCTGTAACAAGACAAAAAAATTCACAGGCAGCAATGGCACAGATTTTTTTTTCTTTCTCTCTCCTCTCACCTCGCTCAATGAGGAGAGGCAAACTGTGGCTTTCAAAACATTTCTTCTGTGGACCACCCACAGTCTGAGGTTAACGCTATTATTGCTCCTTTGTCAGGCCTTTTTTGTCTGCTCTGCCAAACAAATTGCTTGTTTCTTTATTAAATAGGATTCTTTTCCAGTAGCTGTCTCCCTTAACCTCAAAATAAACCCCTTCTCTAGAAAAGAAAGATAGCTGTGTACTGCTGTCCCCTTGGTGAAATGGCTGAGACAACGTTTCACCAAGGGAAGTTACGGAGGGCTTCCTGAACCTCTCACAGAAAAGGCAAAGCACGCGAAACCTAAACATATTTTCCCCCTCACTTGGGAGCTGAAGAGTAAGTATATGGTAGCCAGGTTGAACGCTGATTACTCCAATTTCTTCAGCTCATTTCAAAGACAACTGACCCTTCAGAAAGTTAAACTCAAAATAAGACTCTCTTACAAAATATCTCTGAGATACAAAAAAGTCTACTGAGAAAGCCTTTCTGCTTTCCAAGATTTTTCAAGGAATGAGCAGGGCGGTTATCTAAAAGGAAGATTTCTGTCTATGTGTTTGGAATATCTATCACTTAATGCATCTTTGGGCATTATCAGCATTTCAAAGACTTCAGAAGGTTGCCTAAAATATCTACAAGACTATCATTATCTTCCTCTCGGTCTTCAGTTATCTACTCTTATATTCATACGGACTCTCCTCATTTTCCCAGGGTTATGAGAAGAAGTCCTGCATCCAAGGGTCCAACTTTCTCTTTTTATTCTCTGGACAGTAGATTTCCTTCTGGCACAGCCTCTTCCCCCTTTGTCTTTGTCTTCATCTTTCCTCTCACCAGTTTTGCGTATTAACCCCTTGCTTGTTCATCTGCCGCATTACGTATTTTATTTCATCTTCACTCTCTGCCGTTTGCCTTCGTGATCAGCCTGACTTTCTGCCTCCACATCGCACATCGTTCCTGGCTGTGCCGTTGGCTTGGAGAGTCATGTTTGCTCTCAGGCTGGGAGAAGAGCACACTCCGGAACGGTGCGGTACGGCTCGCTGTGAACCCCAAGGTTAATGGCCCCCAGGTATCACCTTCTCTGTCTTGGTGCTTAGTAGCTCTGCCCAGAAGGACTGGGTTAATAAATGCACAGTCTTGATCTAACCAAGCCAAGATCTGATTTCTTCTTTGGTTGACTAGCAGGCGACAGTTAAATTTTTCAGTCTCACTTCATAGATGTGGGAAATATTTTGATTTCTACCATCTGGGATTTGTCCAAAACAAAATACATCATTCCCTGTTTTTCAGAGAGTATGCTGTCTGCAAGTGTGGTGTATTCCAAAGAAAGGTTATTTTTGCAGGGGTATTCCCCCCAGAAAGGACAACCAACATGCCCAATGTGGTTGGAAACCCTCTGATCAAATCCAAACTACGTAACTTTCTTTACTTATTCTGGTTAACTGTGCTGTGCTTTGAAGTCTGTTCTGTTCAGGGCAGAGGGGAAACATGGGCAGCTGTGAAGCAAACCTGCTGGCTTTACAGCCACAGGTAGGGCCACCTCCACTGGTCCATGCTCTTCTTACTCCCCTACTGCTTGTGTCATCTGTGTTCCTCACAGAATGGGAGCATTTCTTGGCTGCATTGATTTGGGGGTAGAGAGACTCAGCGCAACTCCTGCCAGGATAGAGAGAGGCACAGAGAGCCTCCCAGGCTGACCCACGAAGGAATGGCAGGGGAACTTCACATCTCTGCTTCTCCTCTGGAGCAAGCAGATGTACACAGGGCCTACAGAGACAGAAAAACGTTGCTTGGCACACCTTAAACTGAGGTCAGTCAGCACCTTCTACTAGAAACCCCATGAACTTAGCCAAAGAGACAGATTTCCGATAACTTTGAGTAACAGTCAGCATTTGAGACATACATCACAGAAGGGACCTCTGGAGATCATCTAGTCTGACCCACCTGCTGAAGCAGGGTCACCAGAGCAGATTGCACAGGAAGGCGTCCAGGTGGGTTTTGAATGTCTCCAGAGAAGGAGGTGCCACTACCCCTCTGGGCAGCCTGTTCCAGGGCCCTGGAACACTCAAAGTAAAGAAGTTTTTCCCCATATTCAGCTAGAACCTCCTGTGCTTCTGTCTGTGCCTGTTGCCCCTCACCCTATTGTTGGGGACCACCGAAGACAGTCTGGTCCCATATCTTGACACCCATACTTGAGATATTTATATTTATAAGGTCCATTCTCAGCCTTCTCTTCTCCAGGCTGAACAGACCAAGCTCTCTGTCTTTCCTCATACGAAAGATGCTCCAGACCCCTAATTATCTTTGTAGCTCTTCGCTGGACTCTCTCCAGTAATTCCTTTGAATATATGATTCAAAGTATTCATCATTCCAGATGAGATCTGTGTTTAAATAGTAAATCCCAGTATAATGCATATGGGCTAAAGCTGTTAGAAGCTGGCATCTATGTTTTGCACTGGTGTGTGACACCGCACTATTTTAAAATCAATTTTCCAGAGAAAAAATGAGCAGGAAAATGTGGGTTTGTACTGTTAAAGCTTCCCCAGAGAGTAGTCAAATCAGTTGGCTATGACGTTGAAAGGATGAGACTACCTCAAGTAGCATCCAGCAGAAGAGTACCTAAAAGAATCGTCCCTTCTCTCCATAGATGGAGTACATATTGCTGAAGGAAATATGACTCACACAGTGGCATCCACGAACTGTCTTTTTTTTTCCTTCCCTACTATGACAAAATAAACCAAAGCAAACTCAATAAAATTAAAAAAAAAAATCTATATGTGTCACTGGGTGATAAGACTTGCCCTCTGCAAGACACATGGCAAACTATACTGGGGAAGGCACACAGGAAAGCTGCTGGCTGTGTCAAGACAGTGCTGAACCAAACATGTGGGGAAGGAAAACATACTGACATCTGCACCAAAATATGGACTGTTCTGAACTTGTGCAAACACATAATTAATGTCATAATATGCAAAATGAAGTTTCTGTGTGAGGGAAGCTTACTTCTGTGACCAAAAATTTTACAAAATGTTCCATGTATAGATGTAGAACAGAAGAGCCATATGGAATAGTGGGAGTTTCTTCTTTTCAATTCGTAGATATGCAGAGGACCACGACAAGAACAACAGGAAAAAAAAAAAAAGAGCTTGTTTTTATCACACTCAACTGGAAATCATAGTATATAACCAATAAGAACCCAGTTGGTGTTGAAATCCTATTGGAGATACTGCAGAGATGTCATTTTGGCCACCTCAGCACACCTGTTTGTCGTATAGGAGGTCAGAGAAGAACATATGGATCTGATGGCCAGACACCTGCTTCTTGCAGGAGGAAGGAAGCGTGGGGGTTGCAAGCCTGCCATCAGCATTGCCTGATGCCAGCTGCACGTTGCGGAACACACGGGCAGCTTGGAGCTGCTCGCTCCCCAGCAGGAACGCGGCTGGACCTGCCCCGTGAGCCACCAAACCGACCAGAGGAAGCAGGAGCTCTCTTCTGAAAAGGGAGCCTGGGAAAGAAAACACCAGGCAGAGAGGATATGCCAGAAGGCTTGTTGTGAAAAGCAACTGGCAAACCAAAATATTGATCTCTCCTGGTCCTGTATAGCTGGCTGTGTAGGGGTTTGTGTTGTAGTTTAACCCGAGCTAGCAATACAACCACAATAGCCGCTCACTCACCCCCCTCCCTAACCAACCCCCCAAATAGGGGAGAGAATCGAAAGGGAAGGGAGAAACTTAGATTGAGATAAACACAGTTTAGTAAAATAACAACATACTAATACACAACTAGTAAATATATATATAAAATAGAAATAGAATATAAAATAAAAGATACTCAATGCAATTCCTCACGAACCCTGTCCACACCGAGCAGCCAGTCCCAGGAAGCTGCACCTGGTCCCAAACAGCTGATCCTGAAGAGACGAAAAAGGAAAAAAAGGCAGAAAGGCTCAGAGGCCTCTGCAAGATGGCAAAAGGCCAAACGAAATGTCCCGAACAGAACTCCCCCAGCTCCGACAAAAAGAGCGAAGAAGAACACCCGTGCATGAGAGCAGAAGATCCCAACTCTCCTTAAATCTGAAGCATGACACCAATGGGATGGAATACTCTTACTGATCAGTCTGGACGTCAGTCAAGCTCTGCCCCATCCATGTCCCCCTTCCTTGATGCAGAGGGCAGAGCCCTCAGAGTGTCCTTGGCTCTCAGACCAGAGCAATTAAAAACATTAACTCTGTGCTGGGGTGTTATCTATTGTTCTTAAACTAAGTCCAAATAATGGCCATGCTAGCTATGAAAAATAAAGGTTTCTAACTGCATGAAGAAAATTAACTCATTTTCAGTCATACCAGCACAGTCTGGGAACTGGCTAACGGGCTGGATGAAAGGAGTTGTTCTCCCTGAGGAGATACGAGGAGTTGTAATAACTGTATGATTTCCTTGATACTGCATGCAAATAGTTTCTGCTCAGCAGAGAGAATTGCACGCAGGGTATAGTGAACAACACAACCAAACCTGTCACCCCTAGGCATGATCAAGTTGCCTGCTATGAAATCAGAAATGTTCACTGTGTTACCAAAAAGTGCAGGGAGCGCTTTTGATGGGACCTTTCCCTAATGGGTCTGAAATCAGCTGTGGTCAGTATTGTCCATGGAAATCACTGGCAGGCACAATTTCAGTGTCTCTCTGAGCTCACTGCAAACCTTCACTATCAGCAGCTGACCACGGTGTGTACAACAACTGGTGACAGCAAGGGGGAAAGCCATGAAATCAAAATAGCATGCTCTTCTTTTTGGCAGTCACAACGCAACAAATGCACAATACAACAAATACTGGAGTCAGTAACATCAGATAGCGAGGAGCCATCACCAAATGCGGTAAAAACAAAATTCAGATGAGTTATTCTAAATAAAAGCAGAAGGTGAGCAAAAAGTCACTATGAAGTGCAGATTCAGCTAGCTTGGAACCACATACAGCCAGCCAAGAAGGACATTCCAAAGAAACTGGGGAAAAACTGGGAACAGCATGTTCAGCTAAATTCCCTGACAAAAATTAGAGTTAAAATAAAAACATGACATCTCAAAATGTCTGACAAAAGGCTTGCTTTTCCCACAGGGCCTTGTGGATGTGAATTACAAGAAGTTAATGTTGTGGAAAGGAAGAAAATTGGACAATCTGAAATGTGGTGCTGGCAAATATCCCTCTGTGCCTCCTGGTCAGAAAAAAAGAAAAGCACTAATGTTAGCAACACTACTAGAAAAAGGTAGACTCTGTTTCCAGCCCCAAGCAGCCATGGACATACACTTTGATTGTATCAGACATAGCAATGGATAGAACTATAAAAAGGTTATCATAGCAAGGTCGGGGAAGTGAAAGCAATTCATTTGATAAAGGTTATCATCAGAAATTTTTGTGCAGCTCACATAGCAAAGTACTATGGAAGGAGCATAAAGAAAGTCTGAGGGATAAAAAGGAAAAACAATCCCTTATGAAAAATATATCTAAATATGAACATAAAGAATACAATGAATTTCCAGTTATTAGAAAGATGTTATATTACCACAATATTTTATCAGCAGACTCATCTCAGGTTGACACGTAAGCAAGGGTCATGCCAGAAAGAGAAGCACATCAGAGTAAGGGCTGCCAAATTCACATCAAGTGTGTTAAATTAATTTTTATTATTTTTGAAAGATTTTTTGTCCCTTCAATAGGCAGTTAATCTAACAAAGTTTGCTTAACAATATGTTAGCTTCCATTTGTATGGACGGTCTTTCAGGATCTGAGGGATCAGCTTAGCAGTATTTTGTGTAACTATCATTCTGCAGTCCAGTAACTGCTGGCGATCTCAAAGTGTGTAGGTCTGTGTGAGGAAACTGAATATACATATGTATGTATATTCTTAGTGGATAAAAGTTCTTGGCAACCATTGAGTAAAAGGAAATGTACTGGCTTTAAAAATTGATGAGGTTCACATTTTTTAATTTCTCACTTCTACGAGATCTTTTCCAAAGGACTAAGTACATCTTTCCCAAGCAGTGGAATGCAGCTGAAAATGCAGTGTTGCAATAAGTGTCTGTCTAGTCCAGTAGAACAGGTTATGTTTTTAGACATATTAGCAAAAACTGCATTAACCCATTTAAAAAAATTGTTGAGCCTCCTGCATGAACCACAGAATCACACAGAATTTTAGGGATTGGAAGGGACCTCAAAAGATCATCTAGTCCAATCCCCCTGCCAGAGCAGGAACACCCAGATGAGGTCACACAGGAAGGCGTCCAGGCAGGTTTTGAATGTCTCCAGAGAAGGAGACTCCACAACCTCCCTGGGCAGCCTGTTCCAGTGTCTGTCACCCTCACTGAGAAGAAGTTTCTTCTCAAATTTAAGTGGAACCTCTTGTGTTCCAGTTTGAACCCATTACCCCTTGTCTTACTGTTGGTTGTCACTGAGAAGAGCCTGGCTCCATCCTCGTGACACTCGCCTTTTACATATTTATAAACATTAATGAGGTCACCCCTCAGTCTCCTCTTCTCCAAGCTAAAGAGACCCAGCTCCCTCAGCCTTTCCTCACAAGGGAGATGCTCCACTCCCTTCAGCATCTTCGTGGCCCTGCGCTGGACTCTCTCCAGCAGTTCCCTGTCCTTCTGGAACTGAGGGGCCCAGAACTGGACACAATATTCCAGATGAGGTCTCACCAGGGCAGAGTAGAGGGGCAGGAGAACCTCTCTCGACCTACTGACCACCCCCCTTCTAATACACCCCAGGATGCCATTGGCCTTCCTGGCCACAAGGGCACAGTGCTGGCTCATGGTCATCCTGCTGTCCACCAGGACCCCCAGGTCCCTTTCCCCTACACTGCTCTCTAATAGGTCATTCCCCAACCTATACTGGAACCTGTGGTTGTTCCTACCCAAATTTCATTAAATTTTTCCCTGCCCAACTCTCCAGTCTGTCCAGGTCTCTGGATGGCAGCACAGCCTTCTGGCATGTCAGCCACCCCTCCCAGCTTGGTGTAATCAGCAAACTTGCTGACGGTACACTCAGTTCCCTCATCCAAGTCATTGATGAATATATTGAATAGTACTGGTCTCAGTACCGACCCTAGAGGCCTGTATCTAGTGGAGTGCCTCAAGGGTCAGTACTGGGTTCTCCTTCCCCTCTACTCTGCCCTGGTAAGACCGCATCTGGAATATTGTGTCCAGTTCTGGGCTCCTCAGTTCAAGAAGGACAGGGAACTGCTGGAGAGAGTCCAGCACAGAGCCACAAAGATGATTAAGGGAGTGGAGCATCTCCCTTATGAGGAAAGGCTGAGGGAGCTGGGTCTCTTGAACTTGGAGGAGACTGAGGGGTGACCTCATTAATGTTTATAAATATGTAAAGGGTGAGTGTCAAGAGGATGGAGCCAGGCTCTTCTCAGTGACAACCAATGATAGGACAAGGGGCAATGGGTACAAACCGGAACACAGGAGGTTCCACTTAAATATGAGAAGAAACTTCTTCTCAGTGAGGGTGACAGACACTGGAACAGGCTGCCCAGGGAGGTTGTGGAGTCTCCTTCTCTGGAGACATTCAAAACCCGCCTGGACGCCTTTCTGTGTAACCTCATCTGGGTGTTCCTGCTCTGGCGGGGGGAATGGACTAGATGATCTTTTGAGGTCTCTTCTAATCCCTAACATCCTGTGATTCTGTGTGAGTCCACTAGATACAGGCCTCCAACCAGACTCTGCCCCATTGACCACGACTCTCTGGCTTCTTTCCTTCAGCCAGTTCACAGTCCACCTCACTACCCGATCGTCCAGTCCACACTTCCTCAGTTTAGCCATGAGGATGCTGTGGGAGACTGTGTCAAATGCTTTACTGAAGTCAAGGTAGACCATATCCACCGCTCTGCCATCGTCTATCCACGTCGTTATGCCTTCATAAAAGGCTATGGGGCTGCCCAAGCACGGCTT
Organism: Caloenas nicobarica; assembly: GCF_036013445.1. Taxonomy (NCBI): domain Eukaryota; kingdom Metazoa; phylum Chordata; class Aves; order Columbiformes; family Columbidae; genus Caloenas; species Caloenas nicobarica. The sequence continues at coordinate 20,840,547 of NC_088248.1, read as the reverse complement.
CCCCTTGGTGAAGCCATGAATGAGATGAACAAATTTAAAATATAAGGCCTATGAATACCTAACATATTTTCTGAAGTCCTGACTAGTAAAGGGAGCTGAATTTTACCTTAAAACACATTAAAACAGATACTGATGCATGAAAAAATATTGTTCTGTCTCCAGTCATAGCTGGCATTGTTTCATCAGTGCGGAACTGTAATTTTTCTGAGAATACTGTGACACAAATCCCAAAATGTAGTAATTTCTGTATCCCATGGGTTTTTTAATCTGAAAGACAAAACAAATAAGCCAAGATACAAGGAATGATTAATTCAGAAAATCCCAAGTTTGTTTGTGTTTCTCCCTCCTCCCTTTTCTTTGGCTTGATGGTGGTCTGCAATCCTCTCAACCCCTATCTCCTACTGATGCGAATGCAATGGTGATTGACTCCTGTGCCAACAGCAAATCAAACTCAAAGGGCTTCCAGTTTGCACCTTGTAGAACTGGCTTTATCACCATGAAAAGACAAGTTTACTGGAAGGCAAAATCCTAAATTAAATAAAAACTAATGTTTGTGATTAAGAAATCTTGGCATAACTTTTGCAGTGCAGCAGCAGCATCAGTGTATGAACCACATCTGAAAGGTGCTTCGGCATATTCAGGAGGAGACACTGGAATGTGAATGTGGGCTAGGTTGGGCCATTATAAACTTGAAGAATGTAGGTCAGGCACACAACAAATCTGTTATCACATATTTTTTTTTTCCAGAAACAAGATGAGAACATTTGAAAAATAAAAGCCGAACAAATAATTAGGGTCAATTACTGATCAAAGTCCATCATTTACAGTGATTGATCTTTTAGTCATGTAGTTAGATGTTGATCAGTATTTCACTTTTGATGTCTTACCAGCAGTTTCTTATTTTCCTTAATCCTCATTCTTCTGCACTGCGTATCACCAGAAAAAATCATCTTCTAAAAAAATCTGCTGTTTTCTCTGGATGCAACGCAGGTTGGAAGTAGAGAAACGGTGGACAATCCCGATTGCTGATGCTGTGACAATGTCTAAAAATGGAGGCTCTTAGGTGAAAACTCATAATGGTCTTTCCATAGATTACTGCTATTTTTCACAAGTTTGTCTCAGTGATTCCATGAGCAGGACCCTTCTCTCTGGCCCTTTTTGCAGTCAGGTACACTTCCAGCAGATGTGAAGTTAAAGTTTTTTCTTTCCCAGGGCATAGATGGTAATTTTCCTCCCAGACCCTATCTCTGAAGTTGTTAGGCAGATGGGAAGTGACAATTTAGATATGTTTTGATAATTAGAATCATAGAAGCATAGAAGAGTTTGGGTTGGAAGGGACCTTCAAAGGTCATCTAGTCCAACCCCCCCTGCAATGAGCAGGGACATCTTCAACTAGATCAGGTTGCTCAGAGCCCCGTTCAGCCTGGCCTGGAACAGTTCCAAGGATGGGGCATCTACCACCTCTCTGGGCAACCTGTGCCAGTGTTTCACCGCCCTCATTGTAAAAAATTTCTTCCTCATGTCTAGCCTGAATCTCCTCTCCTTTAGTTTAAAACCACCACACCTTGTCCTGTCACAACAGGCCCTTCTAAACAGTCTGTCCCCAACTTTCCTACAGGCCCCTTTTAAGTACTGAAAGGCTGCTATCAGGTCTCCCTGGAGCATCTTCTTCTCCAGGCTGAACAACCCAACTCTCTCAGCCTGTCCTTACAGGAGAGGTGTTCTAACCCTCTGATCATCTTGATGGCCCTCGTCTGGACTCTCTCCAACAGGTCCACGTCCATGTTACAGTTATATCATCCTAGCCTGTTTTCTGCTCTCAGTGGTATGCCAAGGAGCCAAGAAGCTGAAGGCCTTCCATTCACAGTTTCTGGTGCTGCTTCACAGGTCCCTCATCCCAACCTTGTCAAGCTTGGCCATTCCCTTCAGTATTGCCTCTCTCAGAGCAGAAGTCCTAAGACTGACAGGACCGGTTCTTCTCCAGCATCTAAGAATGGTATGAGTGACAACAGCCACTGAGAGACGTTGATTCTCCAGAACATTTATTTGCAGATTTGTGAGGCCCAAATCGCCAGGGCATTTTGCAGATTAAAGGAACCAGTTTCTCCCTAAGCACCAACCAGTTAACACAAAGTCTTCTGAACCAAGAGACTGTGTACCCCCAAGTTTCTGTGGGCTCCAGAATCACAGGAATTATAGACGTGTGAGTCTGATTCCTCGGGTTCGCTATTAAAAGCTTGATTTTCTTATTGTGCATAAATGGATAATGAGGTATAATTTTGTGTGCTGATGGCTTTTGTCCTGTATTTTTCCTTTCTCCCAGATGGTAAACATTGCAGTAATAATTCTAGCTGTACAGTGGATATTGCTCTTGTCTGCAAAGCGTTTAAGTACTGAAAAAGTATACCTGAGACATCAGGAAGTAAAAGAGGGTGTAGGCTATTTTAAAAGGCAGTTATCCAGTTCCAGGTGGTTGGAGGGCAAGATCAGAGCATTCATTCGTGATGTGGGTGGTCTGGACTGAGAGCTGAACTCTGTGCAAGGGAGTGGACTGCACAGTGGGAGGGAGAAAGAAAGGCTGAATTTATTACTTTCTTACTTCATTCTGTTAAGTAGAAGTTATTAATGGAATATCCATAAAGGCAAAGCTGTTGGTAGAGCTGGCAATACTTAGTTTTAATTTACTAAAGATATTTAAGACGACCTTGGGGAAAAAAATAATATTCAGATTAAAAGTGGATGTGGGGTAGGTGCTCAGCTCTCAAAACAACTCTGAATTTTGGAAAATCTGGTTCCAAATCTCTTGGGCAAGGGAAATATCTATTTCTTTTTAAAAAAAAAATCTTTGTCTTCTATCCCCAGGGGTCTCCCTGTGCTCATTTCATTTATAGACCAGAAGGGCCATTTTAGGAGGGGTAGGGTAGGTGCCTTCCTCTGGTGATGGCATAACAGGATCCTCCCCATAAAGGGGGTTTTGGAAGCACTACAGTAGTGTAAATTAGCAAAATCAACTTGCTGGCCAATAGGTATGGACTCCAATCCATTACTCACAGGCAAAATACTCCATAATCATATTACCAGTTTTACAAACAAAGCCTTTTCAACCACATGCCAGTCTGGTAGCCATTTATCTGTCAAAGGGAGAAAATGCCTTTTTTTGTTGTTTTAATTAAAAACCAAAATGTACTCCATGGAACATTTACACCCAAGTTTGTGATGCACTGAAGATGGGAGCAGGTGCACGACTTCTGCAGCACTGCTGGGAAACACCGGATCACTGAAAGAAGACCTATTATTAGTGGCTCCAATCCCATGTATGACAGCATAGAGTTTGGCCCGTCATACTTTCGAGGTCACTAAAGTGAGGTCACTAAAGCAAGGTCACTAAAGATAGCGCATAGAGAAAATGAAAAAAAATATATTCTAGAGCAGTTCGATTGGAGCGAGTGAATAAGGAAGCAACTTTACCATTCATTTTGTATGTAATACACCCTTTCAAAGTCAGCTACAATTGGTCTAAAAGGTTTAACCTATTTGATGCAAGTTTAAGGTTGGAATTTTGATTAGAAAAATAGAAATTTATGCTTCCTAAATTCCTGGAAAAACGATATGTTTGAGCGCGTCCTATTTAGCATTTGTTATGAGCTATTCCCAAGTAAGATTGTAGAGGGACCAGCGAGGATGTGGCATCTCCATTCCTGGAGATATCAAACCCCATGGGCACAGACCTGGGCAACCTGCCCTGGCTCACCCTGCTTTGACCAGGGGTTGGAGAAGACCACCTCCAGAGGTGACTGCCAGCCTCGGCAGTTCTGTGATCCTGGGACTGCATCTTGTCCTGTTTTAAACAACTTCTGGAGGACATTGCTTCCTGGGACTCGAGTGGTTTAGAATAGCACCCAGCCAGGAGTTTAACGCTGTTACACTTTTGCTGTGGATTAACCCCAGTAGGCAGCTAAGCCCCACACAGCCCCTCGCTCACTATGGTTACTTTACATTGTCAGCAAACCTAGTATTTTTATAGACTCTGTAGCTGTCCCAGCATTTTTCCTTTGTTTAAACAACAATTCCTACAAGCTAGTTCCGCAATTAAAAAAAAAAAAATCTTTTACTGCATCAGATGTATTCAGCGACTCTGTAGTTGTAAAAGTCTTTGCCAAAAGGAACCCCGTAGCTGACTGGCGTCACACCTCACAGCTCCAGCAAGAGGAGCTCTCAGCTCTTAGCTGCTGGCTCATGTCCAGTCTGCTTTGCATCCTTATAAATCAGGAGTCAGTTATGTCAGACTCAAAGGGTGTAAGTGGGAACTGAAACTGGCTTTAGGCTTCCCTGCTTTGCGCTGGTGTCAGACGCTGTGCTGTGGGCAGCCACGAGCTACCAGATGTCCCAAAGCCACATAATCTGCAGCTTTCTAAAGCCCTTGTAGCTTACGAACTCACCCAGAGGGAGGAGATCAGTGTCGCACACATTTTTTACTTGTTATGCTAACTAGACGAGGTATTGATTAAAAACAAAAAGAAAATTAGAAGGCAGTCAGTGGAGAACAGAGAAAAGGCAACTGGGACAGACTCGGCAATGGACTGAAGGAGAAAACCAAACATTAACACTATTAACTATTGCATGCAGCAGAGGCAGGCTGTTGGATGGCTGAAAGCAAGCAGAATAGCCCAAAGAGAAAAATCTAGTGATTGCCAGCCTCCTCCTGTGGTTTATTGTCTGGTATATAATGTTCTGAATACATTAGATACTACAGGCTCATTCATCACAAACACGCTTTAATGGAACCAGAGGTCAGGGGCAAAATTAATGCTGGGGAGAAGGAATGGCATAAGTGTGTGTGGAAGGGAGGAGACGGTTATTTCTATTTTAGCTTGTGTTAAAAGATTGCTGTATGTTTGTGTATGCAAAGCTTTTCACTAATAGCTACTGAAAGGCCACAGAAACAGGCAAAGACTATAGTATTGCTGGGCTTATGAGCATACAAATGACAGCTATTATAAAGCTCAATTTAAAAATCCCAGATATACTAGATGTTTTTAAACTAACTTAAAAGATGGTTTTAAACTAAACAAAAAATGAAGATGCAAAAAGGTGCAATCCATGCTTTTTGTGAGAATCCTGTAACACTTATCCACAGAAAGGGGACTTCAGCATGCAATAAGAGCTTTGTCCCAAGCTATTTCATTTTGCTTTGCCAATTTAATCCAGATTTTTAATGTAGCTTTATGACAATCTTGAGAAAATTGTACGTAGAAGACTTAGCAAGAGACTGTCTTGCAACTGGGACTTTATGAGATGTCAGAGAAACAAATGTGGCAAAGACTTCAGAGATTACTGGGGTCTCCAGCTGAGTCACAGAAGAAACTGTAAGCAAATACTATGGGAAGCACTAAGTCCCACTAGGAGCTGCATGTACATTTCTAACTTGCTCTGCATGCAAAAGCAGCTCAGAAAAAAAATCCATACTTATGAAATCTGAGTTCACTTCAGAATACTTTAATAACAATAATAACTTGATTAAGATCTAAGTGAAAATACAACGCTCTAGAATGAGTTAGTTTAATAATACATAATTTTCCCTTTTGAATCTTTGCCTCAAAAGGGGTTAATCCTCATGGACTAAAGAACACAATACACACAGGAAAAAGCTTTTGAGTGGTTGTTCATTTCTGTAATGTTAATGAGACATAAACAATTGCGCAGGCCCCACCCATGCAATTAAGATGACAAAATCAAGCTCTCTTAAAACCAGGTATTGCCCAAACTTAAATTTCCTATACAATTGCTGTTCAGCCCCCTTCCACACGAGCACTGCGATAACATCACTAGTTTTATGAGTAAAAACTTTTTTTTTTTGCACCAGAGCCTGCCTTTAAGAAGTGAATTGAGTGTTCGAAGAGCTCATTAGCTATGAGATATTTAGTCTTCACAATTCAGCTAGTGACCTACTTATTACCTACCATCTGAAGCCTACGCAGCATCTTTCATTTCTGCATGTGAAGGGAAGCCACAGGAAAGATAATGATGAGATCATGCCATTGAAAAAGGTACCATAATGCACACAACACAAGAGGACTAAATTAGAGACACTCACAACAACCTCAAGAGTTGCATTTTCAAGCATTTCAGTACTTCCTAAATATATTTCATCTAATTATCTGATTTCTGAATGTACAGACCACAACATTTTGTTTAGCCTCCTATAGCGCAAAGCTGAGCTCTGCAAAGCCTTAAGATGCTCAGTTTCCACAAGGGTTGAGGCACCTTGCTGAACGGGTGACACTGTATTGATGTCACAAACTCAGTCAACACTGCCTGTGACATCAATAGATAATATCACTTCAGGAAGTACTGTCTTCTGAAATAACGAGTTACAGCTCATGGTTTCTGAGAGATTTCTATGTCCCCAACTCTGACTGTGAAAAGGATTAGTAGGTCTTTCAATGTTATCGCTCAGGTGTATAAACACACATTTACATCTTCGGATTTCAGGCAATGACTTGTGCAAGACATGGTATTATCTCCTCACTGGTGTCACATAAGCTTGCAGTTATAGGGGTTTATTTCTTGGCCATCTCAGGAGGAAATGATCTAATTACAGACTAATATAGTAGGATCAGTGTTATGTTAGCTGCCCAAGTCTTCTCATTGTGAGACCCGTTTTTTGCATTGTCTGTAGTTTTGCAGTTTTAACTTTTTGACCTGATTTCTTTCATCCCATGAGGCTTCTTCAGCCTTTTTAAAAACAAAAATTTTCTGCCAAAACCCATAGCAATTTCCAAGAATGCAGCTGAGAAGAGAGGTGCAGTTTTCCTGATGCTAAATCTTTCATCTGAAAACTCTAGCCTACATGTAGCTTTGAGCAGGGATCAGAAACTCAGGGGATGGGAGTTATGGGATTGTCCTTTGAAAATCAAATGCAATTTAGTGATGCAGTAAACGTCTGGAAAAACTGCAGTTTGAACACGTTCAGTAGCGACTTTCCAGAACTTTGTAATGTAACTCTTCAGAGATGCAGTCTGCAACGAGCACACTGGACTTCAGAAGACTTTTCTGTGGCAGGAAGGTTTATATCCTAATACCACTAACAATTGCTCCTTCAGATCAAGTTGCAGGTCTGTGCAGCAGATTTAAAGTTTCTAGTCTGCTGATAAATCCTGTTATTTTCAGTACAATTACACAATTGAGTTTTCCTTGTTTGCATCTTTCATAAGCTTAAGAAATTTAGCATAAAAACTCTCCTTTAAAAAAATACAGTATAAAAACCACACAGAGAATTATTGCCATTATATAGATTTGCATTCTGAGATACGTGAAGTTTAAAGCCAAATGTATCCGTTGATTTTTGGGTATCCAGCCAAGAAGTAAAATTGGAGTTTTCTGAGCACATGGCTTGGCACAGCTGTAGCTGCACATTCTCAAACTCCCGCAAATCCATCTCAGGCCTCAGTCAGGCACTCCCAGAATGAGGAACGTACAAAATAAAGCCTACCTGTGAAAAACACGGCAAAAAAAAAAAAAGGGATCTCACACAGCTCATATCTGAACTTGTATTATGTGGGGGAGTACCGCTAAGATTGGAAAGGGACTTCCTGACCAAGGACTGACTTACAGTAATATTCTTTTAACATGGTATTTCTATAAAGTTAGCCACTGAGATTAAAGTTTATATGGTGTAAACAGGCATATTCATTTCCCAAAAAGTATTTGGTCAGACCGCTTTCAATATCAGCTGAGTCTTTCTGTGGGTTTTCTCTCTTGATCTTTTCTATAAATAAAAATAGCATGAAATTATGACTATATTTTATCTTGAAAAAGTGTAACCACTCTTTGCACAATAACTACAGCAAATGTTTGTATAGTAAAGATGTTATGTTGATAGAAAGATAACGATTCCAAGATAAGATTAAACTTTTCATTCTCATGTATTATACAGCAATACTTTTTATTTCAGGTAAACTAAGTCTAGCTACAGTCATCACTCTTATACTGTGAACTCGGGCACTGGAAAAAGTTGATGACAACTAGACATAATGTTAGTCACACGGTATTAAAAAATAAGCAGAGGAAATAAAATACATAATATTTTCTTGAAAACTGTTGAACCATTCTAACAAACACAGAGAGCCACTTGTAATGAAGATAAACACAACATCCTCTTAGCACTGCTGTGCTTACAGCTCTCTCAAATAGCACACATGGTTTGTGCTTTTATCAATGTGCTTAGACCCTTTACTCCTAAGGAACGATTGTCTGTGTTGTAGTTGGGAAGCAAAACAAGACCAAGTTAAATACACTCTGGCTGCCTTAAGTCAGAATTTCCTTGTTTTTATACATTTATATGAAATCCCTAAGGTTATTTAAAAATTGTTTTCAGTGTTATTTTATCATTAATCTTATTATCATCCAAAAAAACTGGCGGTAAATGATTGCTTTGAGGATTGGCAAACACATTTGTACAGCTTGAAACAATTTACTGAAAACATGTTGCTTACACAAGAGAACACGCTGTCTTTAAATTCTGCTTGTAAGAAATGATCATTTCTTGAATTTCCATTCTATTTATGGACTCTGAAAACAGGAGAAATACAATTCAAAGTGCACCTATAGGTTGCATACCTTTTTATGATCACCTTGTTTTAACCTCAAGAGCAGGGGTATTTATTGCCCAGCCGTGACTTTGCAACGGGTTCCTCAGCGGTGGCGTACAGCAGCACACAAGCCAAGGTAACATGCCTTTTTCAAAATATTTGATTTTTTCTCCAAAGGAGAAACCTGTAACCAGCCATCTTGTAAACTAGTGAACATTAGCTTAAAAATGAGAAGGATTAGTTTCAGTTCAACAGAACAATCACTTTAAGCCAAACGTATTTCTGTGGGCATAGCAGTTACACTAAAGATTGACGCATGGTCATGCATTTCCCTACATTTTTTGCCCTGTATATTTCCCATCTCTATAATATTTCGGTCATTTGTACATTCCCATAACTCTCTGAGATGAAATACAATTATCTTCACTATTTTATAGCTGGTGAAAATGAGGCACAGCCGGAGTTACACAGAGCGTACCTAGAAGGGCCAAGTGTGACCCCCCCGAATGGTGAGTCCCAGTTCAGACAAGACTAAATTTCCTCTTTCATATGAGACAGAAACTCCAGGGGCCAGACCAGCTCCCTGACAACTATCAGCACGTGAGATGTGTGTCCATCTCCCCTTTCTGGGGCGCGCAGGGGACATCGCGGCAGATGGATCTGGGGGGACGGTCTAGGACTTGCCCTGATCACCAGCTAAGGCAGCAAAACAACAAACCTCTCTGTCCATTCTAGGGATTTTAAAAAATAATCTCCCCTTTCCAGAAAATAACTCATTTCAGATGCAAATCTTAACTGATACCTGATTCTTAATAATTTATATTGCCCTTTATGAAAGTTTTGAGACAGTTATGTGATTTTCTTCTGCAGTTCTACGTCTTGTTACTTCTGCTGTCAAAAAGCAGCAAATATATGGGGTTTTTTTCCCCCTCTTTCTGCTTTCCTAGTCTTTCATCTGCTTTTCCTAAGGACACAGAGCGTTTCAGCACAAATGGTTTCTTACACTTTTATTATCTTGGGAAGGGGAAAAAAGAAAGAGGAGCAAACTCTGGAGTTTGCAATGTGTGCAAGTACTACAAAACCCCAAAGCTTTTAACAAAAGTTTGGCCCTCAGAGGATCTTCCAGAGGGACAAAATAAATCTCTTGACTTTCAACAGTAAAATATTGCTACAACGCCTCTAGGTCAAGATTAAAAAAAAAAACCTCTCACTTTCTGTAAATCCATCTACCTGGTTAGATTTAAAGATCTACCTGCATATCTATCTACACTTAAATTTCATACGGGAACAAACGAAAGGAAGGAAAAAGAGCTGGCTGTCTCAGAAACTGAGCTGGAATCCCACATTTCCAGCTTGCTTCCCCATGTGGTCACTTGTTTCGAGTTCACAAAGGCTGGACCCAAAAGCCCAGCAGTCCAACTTGGCTCTCCTGTATTATTTTTTTTCATATCCAATTTTGAATGAGAGTGACATCTGTGCTTAGGCATTCAGAATAGTTTCCTTTTAAAATTAAACATAGCTGTCTTTTAAAAATATCGAACTTTGAAAACATGCTAGATAGAAAGATTCCTCCGGCCACAAGTATGCATAACTTATAATCACAGTCAGACTTCAAAGATCCCGCCTTTACACCCACACTGGGCTTCTTTTTATTGCAATTCTTTTCTAAATAACTAATTGCCTGCTAAGCCTTATATAAGCAATTTACACTTTCCCTTTTATTTTTCATGGGGCAGTTGACGTAATGCTGAGAGCACAACTACCAGCTTAACTGACAGCAACACAATTTTGGTCAGGTCACTCGATCCTGCTTTCCCAGGGACATGAGGTGTGTATAACGACTTCTCTCCTGTTTCGTCGTGCTGTGAAGGTCAGTTGAGTAACTTTTACCATGTTCTACTTAAGGTCTGATTTAGCAGCTCCTGCCAAGCAACTATTCCTCGCTAAGGTTGACCACGGAGAGTTTAGTAATGTTTTTATTGGTGCTCTGACTCCAGAAACCTGAGATTTTGCACAGAAACTGCATGACCACTGGCAAAAATTCTGCAGCTTGACTTGCACATTTCGCTTCTGTGTCACTTCTGGGGCCCTGGTGAGACACAAGTGCCTGTATGTTTGTCTACCTGAGCGCCTTAAAACAAAAGTCAGCTTTTTGGAGCGGTATTTGCACTCAGCTGGAGCCTCCTTTCTTCTCGTCCTGAGCAGCAGGTCTCTCTCCAGAGCTGCAGCCAAGGGAGGGGACTGGGTGGTCCCAGCCACCTCTTGTCACCATGCTCTGAAACGATGCCGAGTTAAAGGTTACGGGCACCACATCGTAGAAAACAGATTGATCCAAACAGATAAGAGATTTCTGAAAGACAACACTGGACTTGTGTTTCTGGCACTTTCCCCCACCCAGACTCTTCTGCTGAACTTCTCACTTAGGCAAAAAAAAAAAAAATCCAAAAACCCACCACAGAAACCTTGAGCCATTTGTTATTAAGTCACGCATCTAAAAGACAATAAGAGACAGATTATGATAACAAGATCATAAAAAAGTGAATATTTACTGGCACTCTCAGTAGGTCATGCTTATCTTGAGATAATCCAAAAGCATTTTCTTGTATAGTGAGTAAATTTTTTTAAGATCAGCATTCAGGTTTTCACAGACTGTAAGATGTTACTTCTGGATCAATGGCTCGCTTTAGACACAACTGGCATTGCAGCATATTTCTGTTTGGCAATATATAAACTAGTCACACAAAACCAACCGATCCAAATCACTACCAGGTAAGTAGGGTTTACTTTCTAATCACCTCGTTAAGTCGGCATTGCTCACTGACATATAATTACATTGATACAGGCACTAAAAATAGTTCACCTAGATTCTTCTTTAAGGTCAACCCTAGAAACTTATTGTAGCTGTTTCGGTTTCTATGAGCTTTAGATCTCCCTGGAAAGCCACCAGCCCGTGCCTCCCTCCTGCCGCTGGCTGCAGAGGAAGCCTGGGCAATCTGACCTCCTCTCTCGGTGGCCTAAATTAGGCAAAATTAGTACTTTTATTCTCTTCACATTCCCAATTTCTGTTTTACAGTTACAGTAACTTAAAACTCCTCTACAAAGCCTATCTGTTGGTATAACCACACAAAATCAACAGAGCCAGTTATGTCCTGTTGACCGAAGGTTATTTGAATCCACATTAACCACTCCCCAGGCTGTTTTATAAAGTGTTATAAAATAGGCATATTTTCTAAGTTTTATAAATTCACCTTATTTTAAGACATTAGGGTTCTGTTGTTTACTTTTAATTCTTCCTGACTCCCGTACATATATACAGGTGTGTATGATTATCATGGGCAACTTTCCCAAAGTGTTATGCAAAGTGATTTGGGATTCTGCTCCAGGAGCTTCATCCATCTATCCATCTAAATATCCATCTATCCATCTTCCTTCTCAACAGTTTATTCCTTACTCCCCCTATCTGATCCATGCCAAGTCCTCTTTCTCCTTTCTGTGGGAGCCCATGTTAACTCAACCCCCAAGCCAAATTTGCAATATAAGGACCCATCTCTGTTAGCTTTACTCCTCTCATGGTTAGTTGTCTTGCGTTGTTTTTATACTTCATATGCATTTTATGCATCATACAGAGATGTTTATTCTCACCTTCTCCCACAACAGTCAAACAGAAGGAAATGACAACTCCAGAAAGAAATCATTCTCAGCACAGTGTTTCTAAAAATGCTCCTAGCGAGGGACTGAGCACCAAAACGAAATAGCCAGGCTTTCCTGGGCTGGATGTAGTAAAGCATTTCAATCCAACCACGAGCAAGCAATCTGAGCATTTGTACTACCTAGATAGCTGACAGCCAGGGAGACTGAAGTGGCTAAGGAAGGGAAGCACTCTAAATAGGCTGAAATGCTCAAGGATTTTTGCTGATTAATAAGTACTGCCTGGAGGACACTGTCCTTACTAGCAGCTCTGGCTTGTTCTTGGTTACCATATAAAGAATCCCCCAGGGCTCAGTATGGTTTCAGGAACTCCCATGAAATACAAATGTGCAGTCTCCTTCCCTGAAGCCACGTCACCAGGCACTAGAGATGAGCAGCCCAAAAATAATATTTTGGAAAGAGCGCTGCCAATCCACCCTTCGTGTGAACAGTTTTCTCACTGGCTCGCCTTCAGGTATTAAAAGTTAGGATACGACAGCCCTCTAGACAGCCTTTCCCTCTGGGTATTGTTAGCTCAGATGTTTGCTAATTTGGGTCTGCTGTGATGTCCTCTGTCACTTACCAGGCAGCGTTTTGGTTTCAATTAGTACATTTAGCTAGCTTGTTCCTGAGCTATAGCTTTTTCTAAATCTGCACTTTGCTTTGTGCACCCATTCAGAAGAGGCTATTCTATTTCTTCTACTTGCTTTTCTCCCCATAAAAGATATGTTTGGGGCAAAAAGTATTTCCCTTCTCTGTGTCAATCATTTCTAACTGGGTACTTCCTCTTTTAAAAGTTTGTGTCCATGAGGTACGGTCCAGAGAAGAAAAGCTGCTTCCCATTTGCAGAAGAAACCCCAACAAAACACACCCCAAAGCCACCATTTGTCCTCCCTCCCCTCACGCCCTGCGAGCCAGACCACGAGGCTGTTTTCCATTCCTCTGCTGACAACCATGCAAAATGCTTCCTTGTGCATTCGGCAGCAGGTAGCACTCATGCTTCTACTCCAGAGGCAAATCCTGCACCAGGGGTGGGGACCCTCGTGCAGCAGCTTCTGCACACCGGCGGAGGAAGGCTGGGAGCTGAGGGCACTAGTGGAGGCCTTACAGTACTTTTTTGCAAAGGAAGAGTAAAACCATCATCACATCTATGCTTGTAACACATGCCCTGAGAAAGACATTAGTGTTAGACCTGGTTGGGTAGGTGGAAGTACTGAAGGTCAAGGCTGCAGCTCCAGGCAGACATCCTGGCGCAGGTATGCGGAGGAAGGGACATGCGTTACCCGTGAGCTGAAATAACCCTCAACTCCAAGGGCAAAGCTAGACAACAGAGTAACTTGAAAGGGACAAGTTTTCATCTGTAAGCCTGCAGCATTCCCTTACTCTGAAAAGATTGAGAAAAACCTTAGTCCACCATCGTTTGGAACAGTGAGACCCAAGCAATCCAGGATGCCGAGCTTTCCCAGAGCACTCAGACTGCCAGCACGCAGCCTTTTAACAGCATGCGAGCATCACAAACTAATGGCCTTTCAAGCTAACACTACTGGCAGTGCAAGTCTGGTACACCCTTAATCTTAAAAAAAAAAAAAAAAAATCAAAATACAGTAATAGAAGAAGGAAGAAAGACCTTTATTACATGTGAACACAGATCAAAACCATTTTCTATGCCTATAGGGGTTTGAGAAAAAATGCAGCAAAACATAACTTTCAATTTGATGTAACTGATGAATGATTTACGGGCTATTTGTGTAGCAGTACTAAGCATAATAAAGTCTCATCTTGATAAATCAGCTCAAATTCCACTAGTGACATTAACAAATCAAGAGCAGGTCAGCTCCATTCTTAATGTTATTATCATGGTGCCTTCTGTCTGCTAATGCAAGTTTTAACATCTTCACACATTACTATGAGACAAAGACACATGTATTTCCTTAGTGAATTAATTAGATAGCAGGATCTTGCATCCTTCATTTAAAAGGCAGGAGATCTCCCCAATTTCTTCCACACTCTGGCTTTCTGAAAGGATGTCTGTAATAAATGGAAGGACAAGTACAAACACTGTGATAAAACTGAGCCAATTTAACATGCCGGCACTTCTAGAAATGGAAGGCTTCCCTCTCCCCTTCTGCAGTTCCCTCTTCTCAACCCCTTCCTTTCACTGCCCAGCTGTGCAGGTCACCCCCTCCCTTGCACTGACCCCAGTACTTGCCCAACTGCAAAGTAGCTTGATGCAATTTACTATCCCAGCAGAACTTTAAAAATCCCAACACCCCACTCCACACTGTTTTGAAAACAAGCCAGAATACCTGTGGGATCATTCAGCAGAATAGGAAGGCATTTAAGTGCTTTAAATTGATTGAAATGCAGCCACGAACACCGAAGCCAGCTCAAGGTAAGAGGAGAGGATCGGATGATGTTTCTCCCTTCTGATAGCTGCAAGTTGCTTGTTTGGCTAATCCACCTATGAAACTTTATCTTAAGATTCTACAAAACATTTGTGGGCTTAAGAATCACTAAAACCATCAATTGGTCTAATTTCTAATTTGAGTTAGTCTCATTAGTTCCTACACACAAGTAATTCTCCACATGTGTTCAGCGTGCTGGTCAACACTCATCTGCAGAAAGGGTTGGGCATTGTATTATATTTAATATCTATTACACATATTAAAAACTTCAAAATTCTACTTGTAACATCAAGCATCTCTAAGAGGACACAAGAATTAAATTTTTTTCGTAACGTGTTGATGAGCTTATGTTTTCTGAAGCAGGTGGGGGTTCTGGTCAGCGTGCAACCCCCACTCCTTACAGCTTATTTCTAAGGACGTGTAACTGATAGGGAGACAGGGTACAGATAAAGGCCGAGGAGAAACATCTTCTACAGCCTTTTAGAGATCATATGGAAGAGAAGGGGGACTGAGGAACGTACAGAAATATACACTGTGGAATTTAGAAATCTTAACACAAGTTCTAGCATGCTAGTCTGAGTGGCTTTTTCTCTGCTTTTAAAACAAACAAACAAAACCAACAGGGTAGTTTCAACACCAACAACAACAATTTCGACAAGGCTACGGACTACTGTTTAGCCAATAACACAACTTTATGCACAGAAAATTAAGAGCTAAAAACTGTGCATAAAGCTGTATTGGTCAGACACTGCCATACACACGTTCCCTGCTCTGAAGAGTTTACAAAGAGCTCCATCAGGCACTCCCCCAAAAATCAAACTACTTTCTATGTAAACGGCATATTTCAGCCCCAAATTTAAAAGTGCTTATTAAGCTGAACATTCACCAACTTCTTATCTCCGCATTAATCAAATATTAAGTAGACTGAGGAATTAGATGACGTAGCACGAAGCTTTATTCCCACATGTTTCATCTTCTCAGAGAATTCACAAATGGTTGAGGCATGAGCAAGATTTGCAGGTGTTTATAGGCTTAGGTTCTCACTTGGCAGCCACAGCCTCCGAGCACCTTGAGAGCTAAAAACACCACCATCAATCACCTCTCCTTCCTTCTTTCCTTCCGGTAGGCATGAATTACCTGACTTGGGTGACGAGGGAAACAGAAGCAGGGCAACCAAGGAAAGCTCACTGGAGGAGCTGAATGCTTCATGCCAAACAGTCAGAGCCTGTGGTCATTCTCGTGCCTCTTTTGACACACAGCTCCAAAGCCAAGGTCCAGCTCACACATCAATTCTGGCTCCTATATACAAATCTTCTATATTTACTGCACACATCTGTGGCCACAGCAAAACACGGCTGCTGCAGAAAGCCATACACGCACAAGCAGAACCATCCCAGACTGCCGGGGCTAATCCAGCAAAAGACTCGGAACAGCAAGACGGCCAATGTATGGAAGAAGATCCCATCAACATATGCGACATCAGTGCGATGATCTTACAATGACCTGTGTTGCTCAGCAGGCAATCTACAGCAGGTTTGGACCAGATGGGGCTTTTTCAGGGTGTGATCTTGGTTCCTGCTAATGGAAACAATCATGCCTGGCTGTCTCAAGTGCACAGATCACTGTGGAGGAGAGGATGAGACACAAACTCCTAACCAGAAGCAGATGGAAACGTTTATTATTGTGGCTCTTCTGCACTCACAGAGCCATGGGGGTCTAAAGGGTCTGAATGCCAGAGGCTGACAACATCCCTCTGCAGTGGGGGATGCTACGGAGCAGGCGAGTTATCTCAAGCACACACTTCTTTTCCAGCAAGAAATCGAGCTCAGCTTTTGTCCACTGCTGTTGTATCAGGAGTTCCCACTTAAACAGCACTAATACTTAAACAGTTTTTGTCACATACTGGTCTTCCTTGGGAAGACAGCAGAAAAAGGGATATTATCATATTCTGACTGCTTTATTTCCTTATCTTATTGCTCGTAAAAATTGTTTATGCACACAAACTCCTGTACAGCTTAGTCTTGTGACTACATATACATTTTAGTAATTATCCTCTGGCAGCCTTCCTCCCTCATTTACTGCTCCTCCCCAAAAGAGATTCAAAACAGGAAGGATCTCATTTTATATCTGAACATGGAATAAAATGCTCACCAACTGTTTTCAGTAAAGAGAAAAAGATAAAAATCATGAGATTACTTTATCATATAGGCTACACATTCTTTGGTGGCTGTGGAAATCACTTAACACTTCTTTACTCGACTATAAGGAGTGTTAATCTCTTTCACCCTTGCAAAGATTTCTGTTATTATTGAATGGAAGCTATCAGTAAAAACAATGCAGTGGGAAAATACCAGGCTCAGTAGGAGTTGGCGAGCACTAGACATAACTGTGGGAGCAACTCCCACAGTGGGCTCTGGCTAAGGTATGCCAGTTATGTGTTTTTATTTTATCTTCATTGTAAACTGGATTTTTGACAAACAACCTCCCCCCATAAAAGGTTACTGAACTAATGAAGCGCACAAGGTGTCCTGCAACTGAAAAAAAGATTGGCAAGGGAGGTTTTTCTTACGGTTCTTTTAAACTAATTGGCAAGACCTAATCATATTTTGTATATTTAGACCAATGCTTATCCTGGGAAAGGGGAACTCGAGTGCTTTACAAAGGCACGCTCCCTCCCCACGGGTGCCTTGGTGGTGACCCCACTTGAGGGAGAAGTGATGATCTGGAGAAGAAGAGCACCACGCCAGTGCACTGGAAGCCCAGTGCACCCACGTGCCCCAACAGCAGAAGTAATAAATCTGTCAGTTTATAGCTGCATTGTTAAAATTCAGCATGATGTTTCTGACTCAACAGAAACTGTAATCGCTGCAAGCATCCCACGTGAGCAGCATCACACCTGAGACCTATCTGGCCTCACTTTTTCACTTGCTATAGGAGAGACCCATTGAAATGAACAAGTTTAACTCCCCAACATCTGCTCAGCAAATGCTCTCATAAATCAGAATGCAGAATATAGTATATTTGTCACACCCTGACTAGCAATTGTCATGCAAGACGAAGAGCAGGATGAAATCCTGAAGTCCATGGCAAGACTCCCATTAATCTCAGGCAGGCCCATATTTTAATGCAGATTGTTACCAGATGGTAGATTTTAGGACCAAGCGACAAACACAACTAAAACAAAAACAAAAAAACCTGATGTGATAGCTGTGTTAATTAATTGCATGCATTTCATAAAAAAAAATACACAATATTCATGTATCTCCCAGCAACAACTATTATTGCCCTCTTAAAAGTACTCATTTTCACTTAGAAAAACCTCAAATTCTTCTAACCAATAAACAGATTCTCCCTCAAGCAAGCAGCTTTTTCCATATCAATTCAATTTTAAACATAAAGATGTGATTTTTTAGTTATGTAAGTCACATAGTTTATTTAAATAACCAATTATTGGTTGAAACAGTGTACTGGAATGGCACTTGCTAGCTGATCACTGCCTGACAAGAATACCAGTTGTAGCTAGGAATAGTTTATTATTAGCCAAGCATGTTAAATGAATTAGGATCTTTGTAAGCATGTATTTTTCCCAACTGAGCAATGAAATATGTCAGCTCTGACTTACAGAATATACTATCTTACTTGTGCTTAGAACTTTTCCCCACATGTTGGATATAGTATTTTCTATTAGAAGTAACAAGGCTAAAAACTGGGAGTTTATTCCGAGATAATACTGTAGTATCATAAACTGAATTCCTCCCCCTCTACTCTGCCCTGGTGAGACCTCATCTGGAATATTGTGTCCAGTTCTGGGCTCCTCAGTTCCAGAAGGACAGGGAACTGCTGGAGCAAGTCCAGCACAGGGCAACAAAGATGATTAAGGGAGTGGAGCATCTCCCTTATGAGGAAAGGCTGAGGGAGCTGGGGGTCTTGAGCTTGAAGGAGACTGAGGGGTGACCTCATTAATGTTTATAAATATATAGAGAGTGAGTGTCAGGAGGATGGAGCCAGGCTCTTCTCGGTGACAACCAATGATAGGACAAGGGGTAATGGGTTCAAACTGGAACACAAGAGGTTCCACTTAAATTTGAGAAGAAACTTCTTCTCAGTGAGGGTAGCAGAGCACTGGAACAGGCTGCCCAGGGAGGTTGTGGAGTCTCCTTCTCTGGAGACATTCAAAACCCGCCTGGACACCTTCCTGTGTAACCTCATCTGGGTGTTCCTGCTCCGGCAGGGGGATTGGACTGGATGAGCTTTTGAGGTCCCTTCCAATCCCTGACATTCTGTGATCAACTAATATCATAATCCTAGAGGGAATACTACAAGTTCATCCTCAGGTTCAGTGTGGCTGTTGCTTTTCTTCTTTAAGCCCTTACCTTTATTACATTGTTTGTATTGTCTCCAGACAGTTATTCTTGAATTCATCCAAGACTGAGATGAATTAGTATAACTTATGCTTTTCTCAGGGTGATTGTTTCACATTGCCTGTATATTTCAGAAGATTAATTTACACTGGTCACATTATTAAAATTCTTCTGTGACCCTAAGGGACAATTCGAACACCTTTTTCTCCTTCAAGCAGCACCTTCGCACTTCAGAGGTAAGGTTAGCAGTTCACTGAGCTATTATGAGAAAACTCAGATTGCTGGGCAGCCTGGTGAGAGACATTTTACCCAGGACACAAATTTGAGATACTCTCCCAAAGTTATTTGGAAACTGGTTTTATGGGTCTGTTTAGATGGAGCCAATAAGAAAATATAGTTTTCTAACATAGTAAATGGATTGTTATTTTTAAACTGCTGGCAACAAACTATTTCACATCTTAAAGACAAGTGAGTCTGTCTCACTCATGCTACACCATCTGTGAGAATACAATTTCAGCTTCATAAACTATCTCATTGTCTTGGCTCTGAAGCAAAGGCAGACACTGAAAGATTATTAGTAAAAACGCTTTTTCAGTCACTGCTGATAGGATTTCACCTACAAACAAAGAGCCAAGAACTACCTTGATTATACCATTGACCTTTAAGATACTTGTAGCACCAGCAGCAAGCCATTTGTCCCAACAGTCCTGCAGTAGCTGAGCAACTTGCACATTAAAGGCCTTCACTTGGCTATTTAATGCAAAGGAGAGACTGGACTATGGCTGCGACTCCGAACTGTAGGTCAATGTTAGTTTAGTATTTCCTGCAGACTCCTGCTTCATATTTTTTTCCTCCAAACTACTTCTAGCTGAGCTTCAGCCATGCGCTGAGTTAGAGGGAACCCTACAGTCCCAACCCAGCCCTCCATCGCACAGCTTCCCAAGACAACACTGAATAATTCGATGGGAATGTCGAATAAAAGATAGCAGTGTCATTAGTGCTCTCTACTGGATAAACACATAATTACTCCAAAATTAACAGTGGGGACCTCATTAACAAAGCGGTGTAAACCCACTTGTTTTTAAATTATAACACTTGGACTATATTTATAAAAGCTTATGCTACTCAAAGCAAGTTAAAACCTTAGAGGTGCAAAGGATGTACAGAAGTCCTCAAAACCAAAACACAGCTGAAGCTGCAAATCTGGTATCTGAAGGTCAATTAGATATAAACCAGGCAAGACCGTACAAGAATATTTGAGTCACGGTAGTTTTAATCAGAAATATTCCTTCCTATTCTTCACGTAATACATCAATATGCACAAATGAATTTACAGCTAACTACTGAGAAGTTCAATTTCAGAAGTTCTTCTGCCTTCAAAAGCAATAATGCATTTGGAAATCACAAAACTTTCTTCGTCACTTTTTCAAACCCTACAAATACAGGGCAAACTTCTACTTGGCAGTCTGAGTGGTGTCACTTAAGTTTGCTGTGACTTCCAGGTGAAAAAAAATGAAAGTCAACATTTCTGCAATGCAGCCCCCTCCCCATGGCTCCATCTGAATGAGAAGAGCCATAATTTGCCATTCCCTCCAGCCAACACTGACTCACCCAGCCCCACCACCAGCAGAATGGTTGTGCTGCCCTGTGGTTCAGCATTACTCAGAGCCAAACACAGAACATCTGATTTGGCACTGAAGCCTTGACAGTTCAAGCACCTGCACCACAAGCCTTTGAATATAAATGAGTAGTGATTGGCCTTTGTGAGAACCTCTTAGTAATGCAGTTACCTACAAATACATAAAGCACACCTACCACTATGCTACTTCCTTCTACCAGTGGGCATACTGATTTCTTATCAGGAGTTCTCAAAGGGTTGAAGAAAAATTTTTTTCAGTGTAACTGCTATTAGCCTGAATTTTTACATGCAAATCAGAGGCTTTACAGAAAGTCATGTCAGGTTATGTAGATGCGATAGTTCATTTAAAGTTTTTTAATTGCATTTTTGTTGTTTCATGTTTCAGATACATTTAGAAAATAAGTTTATTACAGTAGCATTTAAAAGGTAACCAAGAAAGAAACACCATTATGTACAACCCTGTACCAACAACCATGCAGTGCATTAAATAGCCTGTGTACTGGAGAGTTTAGTGTCTGAGTCAATAAGGCAGCTGCAAGGGGCATGAGGAGGGGGAACGGGGATGGGAAGAGGAAAAACACAACACTGACGAAGCCATAGCAGGAAATATTTCATAAGTATCACGATAATTTATTCCACAATCTGTTTAGGGAGGAACAAGATAAAAGGAAGAGTTGTCAGATGGGCAGGGCACAACTGGTGAAAACCACTACTAAATGCAGACCTGCGGAGAAAGTTGTCAAAATTACAGTTTTCCCTGCCTTGTGATTCTGCAGTTTCCCTTACCCAGTGAGTCTCTGGCTGCATCTTCTCAGTTTTTAAATGAAGGCACTTAAAGTAGGAAGGGAGTAAGGAGAAGAATCTTGCTGGGTCCCAGTGACCTGAAGGAGAACGTCTAACCTAAAAAATTGTGAGGTTTAGGAGATATGAGGGATGAGGCTAGCGATGACTACTATATGCACACTTTTTTTATATCAGAGGGTATGTGTTGTCCTTTAAAAAAAATGGGAGAATATTCAAGCAGAAAAGTTATTTGGAAAAAATTAAGGAGCTATCTCCAAAGACGATTAAGTTAAAAAGACAAAACATCAAATATTTGCTTTTGTCCAAATAAATTTGCTTGAATATAGTGCAGATGGATAGGAGGCTAAGGCATTAGCTTAGGTCATATAATAAAACACAAATAGGTCACAACTATCATGACCAAATTATTGCTATAGTTTTTCCTACATGGTTTTTCTTTATGTATACATGACAGGTGAAGTTGGTAAGGTTTTCTTTAAACATCATCTCCTTGGTCTGAAAAAGAGCAGGAAATTCACAACTTTGCAGACGCACACACTCTGAAGCTCTTGCTCACATTTCCTTCCAGCTTCTCTTTCCCCTTTTTAAAAACCCTCTGGTTGTTTTCCTTTCACCAAATCCTCTCCAAAGCTGAGCATTCATGCTCATTCCCAGAATGTGGGCTAGGGAATGTGAAAGAGCTGCTGCTCTACAGTTCACCCTGGTCTCTCCCGCTCAGCACATCCTTAGTGCAAAAAGGGAGCAAGATAAATATGAACTGACTCTGAGTTTCAAAGCAGAGTTGTCAAGTAAGCGTGAAGTTTCTCCCAGTTTGTGGCTTTACATGATGCATTCACAACTGAAATATTGATCACAACGCACAAGCGTCATATTAGATTTGTACCCAGGAAAATGAAAAGTTCCAGAAAGAAATACCCTGCTCTTCCATATCAGCGACTAAAGGAAATGTTCTTCATCTGACTACACCCAACTCTGTGGTGTATGAACAGAGGGTCCATTTCAGGCCTAGGCTACTAATAAAAATTTTAGTCTTTCCGTATTTGCCTTCCACCCTAACACGGCCCAGGAAAGGACGGGAGCAGCAGCGCTCTTGTAGGCTGCCACGCAAGATCACAGACACAGCACCTGGGATCCCACGCCAGGAACTGATCCTCCTTCCGCAGAAACATCAGTAACCGCTTTTAAGAAAGCTACTTGAGGCCTGTTTGCTTCCTATTCCACATCCTGAGATTTATATTGCTTATTATTCTCACACGTGTTTTCATTCTCTTCAATCTCTCAATGCAAAATGTAGCAGACAAGCCCAGATAATGAAATAATCCATCTAGTTGCTGTTTATACTGCAGCCAATTCCTTTCCCCAATGAATTCTGCATAGCTACTGTTTTCATGGTCTCATCAATAGGAGACACCTCTTGCAGCCCTAGGATTTTGCAACATAGCCAAGAACTAGCGGCTCCTACTGAAATCAAAGCTTTAAAAAAAAAAAAAAAAAATTACTATTAGGTCCTTCGTTATGTTAAAGCTTGACCTGTCCTCTACCTTGGCAGTTAGGAGGTTCAAGTTACTCAAAGAAAGACTGAAAGAGCTCAGGTAAGGAACAGTTCTTCAGTTAGTCTGAATAAGGTTCTGGATGAAGCAGAGGTTCCCATGAGTTTATCCTCACACACAGCACCAAGCTTAATCCCAAAACCACATAAAGGCAGCAGAGGGAGGTGTAGGCACCCAACTACAGGAGACAACTTCAAACCACACATTTTAAGGGCAGCTCAAACTTTTCCTTTCCCTCCCACACAATTCACCACCCAGGAGTATTTTACCAATTATAACCAGCCTGCTAATTGCCTGAGTTTCCTAGGTATTCTTGCAGTCAAGAAAAACAACCAAATCCTCAAAACCTCCTTTCAACTTGCAGTCCGGGGAATCTTGAAGAGAAATACACAAAAAGTTGAAAACAGCCTCAGAGAACCTTGTCTATATTTACAGGAGGCCTGAATGTTTCTGTGCAGTAACTTCCATTTTCATTGATAACTCCTGCATTTTAACCAATGATTATGTTCTTCAGTGATTGCACAAGTTGGAGGTATTTCATCTTTGCAGATTTAAGTAATGTTCTTGACCCAAACAAACAACTCTGGCAGAGATACCTAACCAAAACCCCAGAAACCACAACACCCTCCTCCCAAGCTTACAGATTTTTCTTCATCTCCACTAAGAATACAAAAAAGAAAATCAGTGTACTCTACAGTTCATTCTCAGTTGGAGTTCAGCTACAAGTGATGCTGTTTCGATCTGAATTTGACAAACATTTAACAAGAGTGGTTTGGGTTACGCTTTGATTCCACTTGACACATTTCAATGAGGATTGCCCTCTCCCCTAAAGAGGACTAGTAAATTTTGCTAACATCAGCTAAGACGACAACTCATATGAAACATCGTCATATCACTGTAACTGCAATACAGATGAAATTCAGCTACTGCCAACACTTGGTTCTCTACATCTATTTGGCTCATTAAGAGTTCTCTGCTTGGACTTATTTTCCACATTTTTGTGTGTGATCCTTCAAGCTGAGATTTACAGAAGTCATTTACAACTCCAAAAAACCCCCACTACTATATTCTACTTGAACATCTATCTTCCAACTCAAGTCAAACACATAAAAACGTAGGTACTTCCAGACACCTTCTGAGGCATTTAAAAATTGTATTTTGACTCCTTTATGCAGTCCGACATGTGTACAGTAAAACAGTCATTTGCCCCAGCCATTTTTAAAAACTGATATGAAATGCTATTAAATATTTATGCCAGTTTACAACAAGATTTAAGAACCAGCATATCACAAAAATGACTTCGAGATTTTGTAGTCTGTAGTTCAGCAAAACAAACACCATGAAAGATACAGCAAAAAAATTAAACAACATTCTTTTAAGAAGTTGAGCACTAAATATTATAATTCTTTAGAGAACACTTGAGAAGGGGCAAGTCAGTTGAAAGATGGTACCAACCTTTAAAGCCAAGTACTAACACACTCCTGTGTTTGGCAAGGGATATACCCTTCCCTCAGAATCTCTGCAAACCACTTAAGGCTGATGCCTCTTTTTACATCATTTAACACACACTGTAGGAAAACAAATGGTGAAACAGTTCACAGCCCTCGCAACAAATTTTGTAAGAGCTCAGAATGAACACGGATCAAAAATTGGTCATGCAGCATAAAGTAATAATAACAGTCTATATTTACTGAGTAAAATAAAGCATTACTATGAATAGGTCAATTTTGATAGCTTTCCCATCAAGTTAAAACACTTTTTTCAAGACTACAGCCTGGAGAAAAGGTCTCCAAAGCGAGGTGCGTGCAACCCAGTGGGTGTGCAAGACAATCCATTTGGGTGCAGGATGAACGTATTTTTTGTGCTATTAATAAACAAAATCTTAAATAATTTTAAAATAGTGGTTACTTCACCTCATACTTTTTCAGAAAATTTCTACTCTTATGTACATAATATATTAGGTCAGTAGCACAAATATAATTTATAAATAAATATACATATATTGAGTGCACACACTTAAAAGACTTTATTGATGGGGTGTGCAATCAAAAAAAGTGTGGAGACCACTGGCCTCAAGGATGCTGTATGATCCTACAGCTGCTAGCCATGATCAGATATCCTGTTGCTGAATCAAATTTTTGATGTCGATCTGAAATATTCTCCTCAGCAGCATATTTCCCATTTGCGCATTGAGAGGTTTGGTTTTTTTTCTTTCCCACGCACCAACTCCGTGTGCAACCGCCCGAGCTCTGCGTGCTGCCGGCCACAGGTGCCCGTCTCTGTCGGTGCTAGCCCAGTTACGCACTCTGGGCGCAGAGGTGTCACTGAGGGGGCTGGGGACTGTGCCCCACTTGAGCCAGCACCTGAACAGTGGGGCTGGACGTTACACCTCAGACTTCTCCTGCAGCCCCCGCTGCAGAGGCAGGAGCTGACGCAGCACCCCAGGGTGGCTGCCTCTGGCCACCCACCGATGCAGATGAAGGTCCCAAATGGCCACCCAGCAAGGCACAGGTCACAGGCTACAGCTGCTCTTCCCCTTAGTGTCCAAGGAAACCAGCCAGCAAGTAACCGGGCGTTTCAGTGCATGTGGTACGATGCTGTTTGACAAAGTAGCAGTGGCAGGTTGTGCATTTTGACATGCCTATCCCAGCACTTTTACAACTGATGCCTAAAAATTTTACCTGCACTGGAAAAAAAAAGGAACAAGAAGTGTGTATCCTGAATCCACACACTTGCCTAGAATCCAGCATACCTAGAAAAAAATACTTCTGTTTCTAAATAAGAAGGCAGCATATCGTATCTTAAAATGTTCACCTCTGCTTCACTCTGGTTAGTTTTTTGTTTTCCCTTGCATCTGGATACCTTAATTCAAGCAAAAGCAAGACTCACAGTGAACGGAGGGATGCATGTGCATTTAGAAAACCAAAAGGCATGTGTGGCAATCCAGTGCTACACCACACTGATCACAGGCCAAGTCTCCTTCACCCGCTTGTTGAAAGAGGGATACTCGCTAGTTCTGAAGTCCATGCAGAAGGTAGGACTTGTGTAGGTACACAAAGACTTGTGTAGGTACACAAGCCAAACAGTGCCACACAATTTTTGGTTCTCAGCTGTTACATTTGACCTGACACCTATGTAATTTGAGAGTATATTACTCCTAGCTATGATTTCAGATTAAGCTAGACCTATAATGACTGGCTGCAGGGAACATGAAAGTTTTTAAGATAATCTATTCCGACATCTTGTTTAGATCACAGGTAATTTGCTTACCCACTGAAAAACTCCAATGATTTACACTTAATTACAGCCTACTGAGGATTTCAAGTATTACAACCCACTACATCTCATAGCAGGTTGTTATCAGGGTAATCACTCTCATGTTAGAAATTGAGCACATTTCTTTGGCTCACAGGTCTTCCTAGCTTCCACTTTCTATAACTTAATCATTTTTATGCCTCTCCCCACTAAATCAGAGACCAACAACACCCAAAATTGAGCAGTCAACCTTTGTCGTCGTTACATCCTAGTTTAGTATTCCCTTCATCTACCTGTTAAATCTTTGAGCCTTAAAACAAAAAAATGGCAACGTGTCAAGATGGGAAGCCCAACACAAGAGCCTAGCTCTTGGAAGGGACTAGACCTGACCTCTGGTTTATCAAGTCTTGTTGCCTACTATTCAGACTCCACTTCGCATTTAATTTCTTTCACAGATAAACTTGGCTCTTCCTGCAAAGCAGATCTCTGCCTGGAAGGCTGTTTCAGAATTAGTTCTAGTAACTAGGAACTTTGTTTCTCATCTAAATCTTCATTTACAGAACCTTTATACCCACTTGCTGTTGTTCTACCACTCCTTTAGCTCACAGTCGTTCTGCCCTTCACCTGTCATTCATACAAAAAAAAAAAAAGAGTAGTATTCTGACTCCATAAAAAAACTTACTGCTACAGAGTGTAAAAAAGAAAAGAAAAAAAAAAAAAGGCTTACCCACAAAACTAAACTTCCAGAGCATACAGAAGGTAAAACATTACTTAGCTTTCTAGATCAGGGAACAAGGACAAAAAAGAAATGAAGAAAAAAAGAGCGAGTCAGAATTTGTGACTTGTTTAGTTATCCAAAGAAGCCCTTTCTCTCCTGATCGTAGATAAACAGCCTTGTAGACATTGTAATCACTTGTTACAAGGGTGACATTCACAGCAATCCACTGTAACACTCCACATGAAAAAACTGTACAAAATGAACCGTATGGAAGAACATTAACACAACTCCACCGAACATTAAAACAAATACCAAAAGACAATCTCTTGTTAAAAGGAAATATTTTAAAGACATACCAACCTTGATTTTGGCACAATAGTGTATCCTTCATGAAAGGAAACAACAAAAAACCTGAGCTTCAGAAACAGCATTACATATTTTGTATCTTTGTACTGATTCAATTTAGAGGGAAAACAAATTAAGAATGGAGCCAAAAACATCAATAAGCAAACCAACCAGTATTCATTCACAGGCAACAGAAATCCAAGTACCATATATACACTGTTCTCTCACACTGTGTCCAGAAGATAGAAGCATGCAACACCACTACTGTAAAAAATGACAAAAGGTGTACATTTTAGTGTGAAATACTTCTCCACTTTCACTAGTCTTATTGAAACCTTCCATGTTAGGCATGAATCAGCCTACGACAGTTGTCAGGTCAGCAAGCAGGCTTGCAAGTAGGTATTCTGAACTTTAAAATCTAGTTGTAAAACCCAAAGTAACTGTGTCAACAGTTGGGGATTGGACTAGATGATCTTTCGAGGTCCCTTCCAATACCTAACATTCTGTGATTCTGTGAACAGAAGTCAACAAGTGGAAAGAAAGAACAAGTTATTTTCAGTTTGAGACACACCATCATTTTATACCTAAGGAGATCCAACCCTATTGGCATTACTCGCATATAAAATAGCCATATTTAACACCTAATTTGGATCAGGCAAACAAGGGTGTACAAAGCCTTCTAAGAGACCATGAAATAAATTTAGTACAATAGGTATACAACACTCATACTGTTTGTTATTTTTAGGTAGGCTACATAATTTGTATTTTCACTATGAGAACATAAAAACAAAACCGACCTTTACAAAATTATTATTTCATATAGAGCAAAAACACTTGCCCCTGCTTCTACTTACTAGTGTTTTAAAATGAACAGTGAATTAATACAGAGAGACGAAATACTCCCATTGTAAAGCAAACAGTAGACAACTCATAATTTGGGAAAATCAAATTAACCTATCATACAAAACATTTTTAAACCAGAGCTAATTGGCAGAGAAGCCTAAAAGGCAATAAAAATATCCCTCTTAGACAGGAAGTTATAGAATTTCAAGGCAAAGTGAGCTTTCAAGAAAACCTCATCCAAGCCCAATGAAATGAGAACAGTCCTCACGCCACTCTCATCACATTCCACATTTCCCCAGCTGAACCCCCAGCTCAAGAGACCTACAACTGAGACAGCAATGAAAGCAGAGCTCCAAGCCGAGGTACCAAACAAAGCTTGGAAACTAGTAAAGAAATCAAAGTCAGCTCTCTAGCTTTCTTGAGCAGTAATGTGTGAATCTGTAGCAGAGTAAGTAACATTGTTCTACTGATAATATAAAAATAGTTTGCAAGCTAAGTTACCTTTCAGACTAAACTCCATATATTTTATATCATATGAACAAGGTTAAACTCTTCTCAACTTATTTTATGCTTTTTAAAGGCATTTTAAGAAATTTGTTTATTTTGTACAGTTAAGCTAACACCTGCCAGGTTTGCATGCTTTTTGAGGATGCACTTTGTCACGTAGTAGAATATAAAAACACAGCAAAATAGTGCAGAAATTTGTAAAAATACTTTAAATAAAAATTTACACTTCACTATAAGATTATTCAAGTTAAGAATTAATCACCAGATTCATCAGTGCGACTCCTTTAGTTCTGTTATCCTCATTGCACAGAGTTGCTATTTCTGCCAAGACTGAAAGAGTAGCTCCTCAACCTCTGCTGGCCTAAAAAGCAAACACTGCCCCATAAACAGCATCATTTTGGTCTTCTGCAAAGTGAAAACCTGAACTCACCAGAAATTTCTCACTACAAGCAAAATGAGAAGGCAAAATTTCAAAGGTCTCCTAGAAGCACAGATCCTCTGGCAAGGATCAGTACAGGCAGCCTCTCTGTGATTTCGCAAGCATAGCTCAGTATTTATGACCGGCTTTTTTCTTCACAATGCAGGCCACGAAAGTTAGAGATCACTAGGTATATTTTTTTTGAGTCAAAAATAATGGACAAACTTACTGCATTTCAAGCTACCACATTTTTACTTCTGGAAACCTAATAGCTTTCTATAAATGTGTTGATTTCTAATACTGATTAAAAAACCCTAATATTTTTTCCCCTTTTCTGCAGCCTCAGAAAGTTCATTTTAAATTACAGTACTGCAAGGCACATACAGAATCTCTTCCTTTCCAATATATAGCAGATATATTCCCTGAAATTTTAAAATCCTCAAAACAATTAGAAATGCTACAAAGTTAGTAATTTCTATTTAAAAACATTGTTCCTACAGAACATGCACTCTTTTGGAAAACAACTTAGCAAGTATTTATAAATTATTTTTACTTCTTTACATTTATACTGGAAATACATTGAATAACTTCTAATCTGAAAAGCACTGTATCATGTCACATTTAAATTATTGCCTTCATTATAAATTGCATCATCTCTAGAAATCCATAAAGGTACCGGATTTGTAAATAAGGTGAGGGTGAGAGATGATGTATGCAGGTTAGACCATCTGATTTCCACATAAAGCAACACCAGAGTAAAAAATGAACTTTCTTCATTCCGTGGATGAGGACAATAGAAACAGATGTAAGTGCGTCTGTTCAGTTGAATGCAGTGTCATTAGCAACTACTTAAAAATCTCTATTTTCTGTCTTTTGGGCAAGCATCTCTTACTATAAACGCAACTGAATTTTTAAGAGGTAGTTTTTTTCCATTATGCGCTTATTTATTTCAAATAAAACAGAACCAAAAGAAACACCCCAACGTTAGCTTTTGAACAAGGATCAAGTCTCGAAACTTGGTACAATATCTGACAAAGTTCAATATTTTAGTTGTCCTCAGCAGTAACGGGCTGCTTTGGAACCAGTGTATTCCAGGTTGTCTTCATAGTCAAAAGACTAATCTACCAACTGTACTGAACCCACCCCCTCCTCCTCCACCTGTTGGTCCACAACTTCCCGGAGGGTCGTTGTCATCAAATCCATTGGGTCGGAAAGAGCACGAGGCTGAGGCAGCTTGAAGTGCTTGTGTCCGAGCACTAAGCTCCTGCTCCTGAAATGAAAGAATAAAAACAATATACAAAAAAAAATGAACAAACAAAACAACACAACAAAAAACCCCCAACAACCTCAAGTCCTAGAAGCACCTTATTTCTAGTAAACCTTTTTAAACAGCTTTTAAAGCAACATCACTAACTTCTGGACTGCTAAGTCTAAACGGCTATTTTGTTGAACTTCAAGTTGAACACCCACAGCCAGTCCGAGATGGACAATTCCAATAAATGTCAGTAAGCCTACATGAATCATAATTAAATCCATTAAGTTTATGCTAGAATTTTCTAGCAGCATGTGATGTTACTGAAGAATTAGACTGCTGATCAAAGCTTTTGATATACATTTCACATGAATTTCCATCCTAGCAATTTAAACAGGCCCTTGTTCTTAGTTGCCAAATGGAAAGGTAAGACCATTAAATGAATATTAATTATTTAAAAGCAACTTTTTTGTTCCACTCAGACAACTGTGTAGAGTAACTAAATACTCAGATGAAAAGCCAAAAAGATGGAGAAGCTATTTAGTTTCCATTCAGTGCAGCTTTTTAACTTCCAAATGTTATTGCTTTTACTAATGATAAAATTGAGTTAGCGGTCTCAAACACTCTATAAAATCAGGCTCAGCTGCTGGAAAAAGTACCTGCACAAGTAGCAGAAGGAAGCAAGCATTGCCTCCTGCCAGCTGCTTTTTTCAGCTGAACACCTTCTCTAGACATCTAAGAAGGGGATGATCAGAGGCTTTTCCCTCATTAGATATATCATATATTTTGCCTCTGGCCAACTAGTATTGCAAGCCTTGCAGCAATTTATTGTCTTTAGTATCCCTTTCTCAAACTGGCCACGCACTTCAGAAATTGGAAGGCAGGTGTTAGGCTCTGGAAGACTGATGAGAAAAAGACAGCAGATCTGTACAAGCTTTCTTTAGGAAACAAAGTGGAAGTATTCAGGTGCTAAATCTCATACTGACAGCCTCCTTCATGCGACAGTCACTACACACCTCCCTAAAGGTAACAGGAGCAAATTTTAATGGGGTTTTAGTAATTACACACGTTACCTTGAGTTGTTCCTTCTCTTCTCCACCTCCTGGTGAAAGCAAGGAACACAGCCAAGAGCCTGGAAGACTGTTTATATTACACTACCCTGAAAGCACTAAACTTAGCCTCATCCAGGTACTTTCACAGGTGCTAAAAATAGTACTTGTGGGTTTAAATTGCTCTGCCCTCTTAGTAAAAACAGCCTTAGTTTTAAACTTAGGCTATAAAACTAAACTTTTACACTAAGGCCTGAAATGCATACCCATTTCCAAAATTATATAAAAGATATTTGGAGGATATTGCCTGCACAGATATGCTGGCCACATTCCTGAAAGACAGTATTATGCTATCTCCAGCAATACGTTGGTTCTTATGTATCTGCTAACTACAAGATACATCAAAAACTAAGTAAATTTACTAGGAATAACAAGGTAATATGAAGAACTCACTTCCAGTACCAGAAATCAATGGAAAAATTGATTAATAGCAGGCCTTGTAGGAATAGCTTGAGTTGAAAAACTACACTGCAAAACTGTTTAGAACAGAATTTCTTCTTAAAAAAAAATAAAAATCAAACAGTGGGAGACTCATCACTGTGTATTTTTGTAAAAATATTTTTGAGAATGTTTGGTTTAATGCATCACAGAACCAAACCAAAAATAGGAGTTTTTCCACACTCCCTCTTCCCCTTACATCCCCCCAGAGAACCATTTTCTGGCAACTTCTTATCTTTTGAATCCCAGTAGTTGAGTTTTACCTAAGAAACTACTATGAAAGAATATAAGCATCAACAATATGTTTGCAGATGATGCTATATTAAATAAAAATCTTAAAATTGTAGGCAAAAGGAACACTAGAGTCTTATGCCTAATTTTTTTTTGCCGGATGTAGATAAAAGCATGATCTATTTTAGTTTGCCTTACTGCAGTTATTGAATAGCACGAGGTTTTGGCATAGCTATGCACCTAAACTATTTAATGTATGTTTTATATCACATACCTTACAGAATATCAATTAGCTACAGCATGATTGTTCTGTCACTAGGCTTCCTTCGAGGGAGGGGACAATTCAAGAGGGAAAGCACAATTACAAAGAGCAATACCATGTGAGTGATGTGCAAGTGATGACTCTCACAGCTCAGGAGCCGTGCATCAGCACATCACATTTGTACAGAGCGTAAATGACTTGCAGGCATAGCTTTTATCAACCACTTAAAAATACTGTTCAGAAGCAGCCAGAATGCACCGAGAACAGGATAAACCTCATCCGTGATCTCAGCTTCATTGCTATCGTGTACAAAATGTTCTCCATAATGGACGGAGAGTATCTCTATGTACACACACGCTCATGAGAAGTGTGGAGTAGTGATCAAATTACCAATTATGAAAGTTTCTTGACAAAGTATTAGTATTAAAAACCACACACTTACTTGTGTCTTCAATGCTAAAAGTGAAATTATTTGGCAGTTTAAGATCTTTCATGCTCTACTCCTGTTCAGTAGGTTGAGCTAAACGAGTGCATTTCTTTCTTCTCTCAAGGTATGTACTGATTTGATCAATATTAATCCACATTAAATAGTTCTAGTATAGCATACAGCACTGGCATTTTTTCAAGAAAAATCCTTGTTTCTAAAAAAATGTCAAGTGTTTTATCCCAACAAATACTAAAATCAGGTATGTAGAACTCAGTAGTCAATATGGTTCTCTGGACTAAGAAAAATCCAGAGCATTCCCCCTGCTTTCCACTTGTTCCCAGAATAAGACTTTTAATTTGTTTTAACTGGAGCAAGAGCTACCCATATTGCATGTTTTGTTATTTAAAATGGAAACATTTTCGTTTACCATGTGGTAAACTGGTATGCAATATTAAAACAAAAGTAATAAGCTAGAGATTTTTT
This sequence comes from Caloenas nicobarica, assembly GCF_036013445.1. Classification (NCBI taxonomy): domain Eukaryota; kingdom Metazoa; phylum Chordata; class Aves; order Columbiformes; family Columbidae; genus Caloenas; species Caloenas nicobarica. The sequence continues at coordinate 20,807,222 of NC_088248.1, read as the reverse complement.
GGAACATTTCTTCTAAAAAGTAAAGGCTTTCTCAGGACAGAAAAGTATTCTTAACTTAACAGGAAAATACTAGTTTAGAACTCTGAACAACAATAAAATGCAACATCTCAAAAATACGACAACGTAATCTAGTGAATCACAATATTGGTACTAATTTGAGAAAAGCAATAACTGAGCATTTCTAATCAGCCTCATTTAAATTGAGAATAGAACAAGATCTCAACAACTCTGAGATGGGCAGAGCACTACAAAGGCCAATACCGAAGAATCCAAAATTGAAAGGCAGCTAAAAGATCATAAATTAAAAAAATAAAACGAGCAAAAATACCCCACAAAAACACTAACACTCAAACAAAAATTAAATAATTGGATTGGTTTTTTTATTTGGAAGAGACTATATTTCTTTTTTCCCCTTTTTAATTCTGAATGAAAGGTTTTCAAGAAACTATTAACTTGGCTTTCACTTTTAAGTTATAAGAGAAAATGACTGTGTGCTTTACATAACTTCAGGTACAGGTTCTGTAGAGAAAGCTTTAGTCTGCAAGATTATCAGAAAGCAATTTGTGTATACAAACTAAGTGACTCTGTTTATAAAAATCATATTGATTTTTCACTGGTTCTAGGTGTACAGCAGCATTCAAAAAGCTTTAAGTAATAATTTCTTACCATATTCCAGAAATTTCATCAAAATGGTCTTTAAAATATTAATGCAGAATAACATGTTTAAGAATAACTTCATTATTGAACAAATTATTTTCTTAATACCTTGAGAATGTTGCTTGTTCCATATGGCTAAAGCATCTCTTCAGATTTGGAAAAAAGCCTCAGTTATGCATACCCTGATAATCACCTATTCCACTGATAACACTGAAATATGTGACTGCAAGAACTGAATTCAACAGGAAAAATATGCAAATAAGAATCGTTACTAGGATTTGTATCCCATGTGGATGACACTGTTCCTCCTTTAAACGTTTGGCTTTATTTAAAAAAAGGTTATAGTATCACTGTAGTTGTTGTACTACTTTTCTGCAGGTTGTGTCCTTAAAGCAGGGGTTTTTTTCCCATTACTCAGTTACCTAGATGCTGCTGTAATTATATACCTACAATAAAAAAAAATAATCTGGCTTCAAGTTCTAAGTTTCAGTTAAAGCATTCATGCATCAATGGAAGTCACAGCAACTGAGTGAAAACATGATGTCAGCTGAGATTACTGCTAAAGAAACCAGTTTTGTTCTACCCTGTCCAGTCAGGAGAAGAGGCTGTTTGGGACACAAATGCTTTAACCACACAGTCTGAAAATAGCACAGTTGCAATTTAAACTCTCTGTTCTCTTGTTTATGTTTGTAAAACACAGCTGTTACAACAGATTTTCCACAGTGAGACTTAGCTGTTCTTTTCTAATTTGAATTTACCTCGTTTTTCTAATTTGAGTAGTTCTGTAACTCTTACAGAACAGCTTAACTGAAAGAGCGCACAGTAAAATACACCTTTAATGTTCCACCATCCAGATTGTGCAGTGATGTTCAAAGCAAACTACATTTATGTGTGGGGAGCAGTGATTTTTTTGTAACAGCAACTGAAGAGAGACTACAGTTAGGTGAATTTCTCGGAGCACAGGGGGTGTGTGGCTGGCAGTGCAGGTCCCACGGAGGGAGGCAAACAGGCAGAGAAAGGAAGGCGGAACCTGGGTACGAGCATCTGCTCTTCATTTCAGTGGTTCTAGCATTTGGATAAGCCCAGTCGTATTAAAAAAAATGCACTCCAAAAGAAAATGTGCTAATAAGAACACTGCTAAGAAGTTTCGAAGTACGCTTTAGCTACTCTGGTAATTTATTAATGGCAATGAAAATTAGAACTGTATGAAAATCCTCTCCCGTATAGAATTACAAGTGGTTAAACAACCTAGGCAAGCATCTCCACTGAAAATCTAAACTGAAAACAAGTTTAGGCCATTTTCCTTTACTCTTCCCATCTAATGGTGACAACCTTACTGTGATGTCTGTCTAGCAACATCAAGATGGAAGCCAGATTGGTGATATACAAGGTTAATATTCTAGAATACTTAAACAATAAATTTTTCTTTCCTTTAGACTGTCTCTTGTGAGTTTTAAGGAGACCACTTTCTACATACGATTTCCGTCTTACCTGCAAGTACAGTTTGTTATCTTTTGTAATTGCATCCATGAGGTCTTTTTGCAGGGGAGGGTCTCCATTTACCCAGAGTCCATTTGCCGAATTGTTGTTAAAGCCACTGGTGCTATTCTGTTTTTTGTAAAACAGAACATAAGCAGTGTCCTTTGGAAATCTACTGGTAATTTTCTGGACTGACTGAAATGAGGTAAATGTCACTCTGCTGTCATTGAACAGAAACCATTCTCTCAGCATTTCAGGGTCCAACTCATTTTCTAAAACAGTACAAGGACTCTCCTCTGTCAGCAACTTAGCCTGAGGAGAAACTAAAGAAAGAGCTGTAGACTGGTGGCAGAGTCTTGATGGCCCTGACCCCGTAACATTTCTAGCATATGAATAATAATGTCCACTTTCGGAGGATACACCAGAATGCACCACCACAGAGCTTAACGTGTAGGGCACCAGTTGTGGGCAGGTCACTTCATCAGCACCTGATGGCTTCAGTTTTTTAGCAAGATTTTCTCCAATATCAGAAATCTCAACACCAACAGACCAACCTCCGGAAACTACAGCCAGAGGGGATGTTGCTTTTTTGACTGGCAGTTCCAAAACCAGTGGCAGAGACACATTGTCCAGGATTTTGCGCCTTATATGACACTTAGGATCATATGAAAATCTCAAAAGAGTGAGAATGAGGTATTCAGGTTCCTCAATGATTTGCATAGTTTTCTCAGCATTCTGTAGAGAGGCACACTTTTCACAATAATACTTATTGTCTCCACTGAGGATCTCAGGTGCCAGAAAATAATTCAGTAAGTCTGTAACTGATGGAGTGTTTTTACCTACTAGCCTCTGAGACATATCCCCATTATCTTGAACTTTGTTGAGTTCTGAATTTGTGGTATTCTCAGAGTTTGGCTCAGTAGAAAAATCTTTTATCGTTCCTTCATTCATTACTGTGTCATGTCCACCATTTGCTTCCAAATTATCAAGAGGTGTTTCTCCAGCAGGACTAGTTGCTGTAGTATTAGCTTGCACCATGTAGTCGTCTTTCACTTCAGAACGTTCCACACATTTTGGGTCAACGTTCTCCAAGGAAGTTGGAGGACAGAAAGCCAGAGAGAGATCTGTAAAAGCTTCTTCCTTTTGAGATGTACTTTTGCAGTTCAAACAGCATATAGTAGTCTTCAGTTTTCCTCCAAACATCTTCTCTATCAGAGTTCTTTCTTCACTTCCCATACAAGGTGCTTCTGCAAATACCTGTGCTTTATGGACAGCTTCTTGTGTCTGGCACTCTTCATCTGTTGTACCTTCAGAAGTCTTTGTTGAACACAACGCTTTCAAGGTTCTCTCTTCTTCATGCAGCCTGAATACAAAGAAAAAGAAATCCAAGTAGCTGTGCTATTTTCCAAACAAATACTGCTGCACCACTTCAGAATTTTTTTCCAGTTATGTTGAAAAATACAGATGGTAAAGTGGCTAGAAATGTCTCATGTTAAAAAAAGCTATTTGCTATTTTTTATATAAACGAGCTGAACCATACAGGTCAGTACTACCCAGAAGACAGTATAAAAAAAGTACAAATGCATGTAATATGGGTCTCGATATGTGTAAGTCAAAGCAATGGATATACTGAGAGAACTAACAAGTATTAAAAAAAACCTGACAAACAATGTTTTTATTATTTATCATTAGATTGTCTTAATAAATCAGTTCTCCAACTGACTGGTTCTGTATGTCAGATTTTGTAAGAGAACAAGTAGCTATTTATATAGTGCCAGACTATTTCCAAAGAAAGGAAAAGGTCATGATTTTGCAGCCAAGAAAGTCAAGAAACTACAGCAAGAAAAATCAAACCAGAAAAGACAGACACAATTTACACAATTTCACTACTGAGATAAACTTCTCCAGAAGTGGAATGGGTCATAAAGCAATATTGCTTAAGCAACGTCTCAGCAAAATTCTCAACAAGCCAAAATTAAAGAGGGCTACTAATAAATTTTGGTTTGTTTGTTTTATCTGTGCCACAGTTAATTTACTTGCTTATTAAACTGGTTATAAATGCCAGTACATCTCTTCATGACTTATCTGACTCCACCAACAGGAAATTCCAGATGCACAACTAAACTGCTTTAAGCAACCACGTTAATTTTCAAAACGGGACCGTGACTAATATAACACCCAAGTTTAGATTTGTCAAAATGGAACATTACTACCACTATAACCTGCTTTAAATGATGTGGAGACAAGATGGCATCCAGATTTTACCACAGATTAAACCTATGAAGAAGTGTTTCATAGACCATGCAGAAAACCAGAGACAGTCAGGAATGAGGCCCAAAATTCCTGGTCCCCACTCATGCAGTAGAACTGTTACATGACTGTTCCTAAGAGATCAACATTATGTGGTAAGACTGTAGATTCATTTCCATTAATGGCACAATAACTGTACCTGTCTAGCAGGAATCTGAGATATTCCGAGCAATCCTGCTGGGATCGAGGGGTGAACCATGGTGGTCTGGAAGCCTCAAAGAAAATTCTAGGAGCATATGCTTCCCTCTGTTAGCATAAGAGAGGGACAGATAAGGTTACATAAGAATTTCTTAAGAAAATTGGTTGTAGTATTTGGATATTGACCACTGCATTTTGGATTACATTATTCTAGAGGAGCTGTATTAAACATATGGTACATGCAAACATTTAAACCACTTAATCATAGGAGGAGACCCCAGTTAATTTTGTGGTAATCACCTCTAGTACAAAGATATAAGTATTGGATCCTGCAGGCAAATATTAAATGTGTAGTGAGTGTAAACCAGAGATGTTATAACAGCAGTCACTGTGTTCTTGCTGACAAGCTTAAAAAGACAAATGTTCCTTCTTCAGAAGAACACCAGTATTTCATATGCACAGATTTATTTCTAAAGTGATTCAGCCTCATCCCCTTCCCAACAAGTTTATTGTTATTAATCAAAGAGAACAAAAGTGAATTATGTATTTCTAGCACTAGCAGAATATTCTCAACATTTAATAAAGTTCACTTTAGAATCTGAACAAAAATAAAATTTAGTTTAAAAATCACTGCAGAAAGTTGCAGTTTATCCTAGAAAGTTGCATAAAGTCAGCTTGTATATCAGGGTCTTATCTGGATTTTTAAAATTTTGACTTCTCAAAGAAAAGCTGTTACTGCCCATTTATAAAACCAATAAAGTGTCACAATGTTGTTCTTATGAAAAACAGATTTCTCTAAATCCATCCACACCATCTGAACGTTTGGACTCACTCCCCTACAAATCTATCATATTTATATCTTTAACATATTCAACAGGACTCACATGGCATCATGTTTGTTCCTAAATTTCGGTATACAGATCTAGACTTAAAAACAGCAGATGAAATAAACTGACATACCTGGGTATGGGCCAAAAATGCAAAAAGATGCTGTAATTTTCTCATTAGTGAATTACACCCATTTAGATTTAGAGATAAAACATGTCTTCTGAAACTGAAAAAGCAAGATAGCCATTAGTTTCCTTGCTAGATTTCTAACAACGCAGTTATCATTCCAGCTCAGATAATTACTTCAATTTGAAAGAAAGCAAAACATGTAACACTACCCTTCAATACTTGGATTCCACTCTAGTATAGTAGTTTTTCCATCAGCACAGTAGGAACTAACTCTGCAAAAACCTATTTCTCTAAACATTTAAATGCGTAAGAGAATGGGCTACAGACAAGCAACAAAAGCATCACCATAAAAATTTTTACAATACTGAAGGGAGCAAGGACAGCGAGGAAAAAGGGACTAAAGGACTTGTCTAGGATACAGGAGTGAGAGATATTATTCCCACTAATGGAGTTGGTACTAAAAGGCTACTATTAGTTCAATGCATATACCTTTTGGTACTGGACAGAAGGATCAGGATTTTTTAATGGCTAAAACTGCAGTTCCACAGAGCTGGACTTCAACAAAGCAATCAGTAACTGCATGCAAAGAAACCCACTCAGCTCTAGGAAGCTGACAGACCTCAAGACACGTTAATACTCTGTGAAAAGCAAGAACGCAACAACTGCAATAGTGAATTTGCAATGAAAAGTGCTGTTAAAAAGGACTTACTCTGTAGCCATAAAAAGTGCCTGAATAACACTGTTCATGTAGCAAGTATTTCCTAGATTAATCAGACCTGTCTTCCCCGTTTCAGACTTCCCAGAAAGTCTAGATAGACAAGATGGCAAAGAACTGGATTGAGAAGTCCAGGCACTCTGACTGAGAATCAACTTAATTTTCTCTTCACTGGGTTTGGGCATATCCTGCAAGAGAAACATTTAACACGCTTAAATAAAGTCTTGTATTTGCTTTTATAATAGGTCCTGCCATTCAGCAGTCTTGAATCTTCACTTGCTCCCGTATTCTCCTTCAGGGTCTTGCTGTCCCTGATAGCCTAGAAGATACAACCCCTCCCAGGCCCTCTTCTACGCTTTCTTTACTCAACTCTCAAATTGCAGGAATAAGGAGGCTGGTGGTCACCTTTGACCCACATATTCACAGAATTCTACCACCAAAAACTACCTCTCAAACTTCAAGCTTTAACCAACCCCTAAATCATCCTTTATTCTGCTGAAAATACATTCCTGCTCTGTCAAATCACAATCTAAGAAGGAAAGACTAAAGTCCAAAATACTTGAAATTAAATTGATAGGGGATTTTTAAGCTCAAAAACATTTAACTACAATACTACCGCTATCAAATCAGTCAGTAATACCCAAGTGTTTGTTTGGTTTTTTTAGGGTTTATTTTATATATATATATAATTTCATTTGCCATCTATGGGATTATAGCTTTCATAACTGGAAAAAAAACCAAAAAAACCCACCCCAACAAACACAAACAACCAAAACATTCCACCGCCTTAGTATTTCTAATATACCTTAATAGCTTCCAGAATGGGTTCATAGAGCTCTGGAAATCCAGAATAATGATACATCATACAGTGTATCAACTCGGTCAGCTGCATCAAGAAGGCTGTACTGGAAGGTAAGCCATCTCTTTTGAAGGACTGAACCAAACTAACCACATGTGGGACAATCTGAATGGGAAAGAAAAAAAAGAAGTGTTAAACAGCAATTGCATTTTTCGAGTTTTTTTGTTCTACAAACAACTTCACTGTTTTACACATGTCAAATGACAGAGGACCTTTCGTTCTTAAGTAAGACATGCTTGAGAAACGACAACTAGAAAAACAAGCACTGTTCCTTACCCATGACAATTTTCAAACAGCACAATTAATTTTTGAACGCTCTCTTTAGTTCACATATCAAGTTTTACAACTTTATGAACCTAGAAAATGCACGTTAAGATTTTAAACAGTCAAGTGTCCAAAGTATTCATCTTATTAAGTACCTTAACAGCAAACGTGTTGCTTTTGTGCCACCACTAACAGTGGAGTATCCCGTTCTAATTTCACAGATACAGTTTTTAAAACAGAATCTCTCAATTTTTCTTCAACAGAATCTAATGCTTGGGATCTGAAGCCAACGAATGTATTCATCCTATTTCAGTTTACAAGATGGAAACTGGCTCACAGCTCCACCTAGTGAGAGAGCTAGGCTCAATAAACCAAGACATTAATGTACTACGACCTAAAAAAGTTTTCCACAGATATGGTAATCTATTTGAGGATTAGCTCAGATTCATTATTATTTTAAATTGGGTATAAATCAGAAATGTTTACTCCACCTCCTTCAGTGCAGCTCTGTCTGTATTTTTAAACGCATAAGACTTTTATGTTAGTCTTAGAATATCAAGTAGGAAGTTATTTCAATGCAGTCCTAAAGAGTAGGGACTTCTCACTGTGAACCAATATATTTCTGGATACTTCTGTCAGTTTTCAAGTGATTAAAATGCACTAACTGTGAAAGAAACTGATGTAACCATTTTTCACCCCAAATTAGTTTACAAATTGTTCGGCAGTAAAGACATGAGATAAAGAACAGCAATTATAAGAATATCATGATTTTAGGAATGTGTACCAATCACAAGAACTAATATACTTCAAAACACCAAAGTAAAAGGGCTGAGGTGCAAAATACTCATTTGCTACTTTTTCCATATATCAGCTGTTCTGTAAGTGTAAGGAATATTTTTACATCTTGGAGAAAGAAACCCTACTCTTTCAGTAAGGAAGATATCCACTGTTTAAAAATACCAAGATAAAGCATTATGTCCTACAAAATCAATAGTGGAAGCTGCAATTTAAAAAATTCCCTCATTCACTTTATAAATGTGGGCACATGGCAATGAGAAAGAAATTGTTCAGCTCCAAGCATGAGATTTGTACAAAGCAAATCTGAGATACGATAATTTTGCACCGACAAAGCACATGGGAAGACTAGAAAAAGTACAAGGTCTCAGCTCTCTCAAACTGAGAGCCAAACTCTTTCTTACAGCATGCTGCATAATACAGACAGTTACACTTTGAATACATACAGAATTATAACTTTTGGCTTGAGGTTGAATTAAAATTTCATATGTCGGTAGGTTTTTAGAATTCCGTAGTACACATCATGTTAAGTTCTACACCACAAGTGCGAGGCAGTGTTTTCCTTCTATAAAAAACCCAAGTCATCTATGCAAAGAATGCTCAAGCATACAGAAGGGGAATGTTAACTCAGATGCACTGCAAAACGAATTAATTTATATTTATCAAATGTGCATTTAACCATTTTTCGTTCAGACCATTTATTATAAAAAAGTAGTTTAAGTGCAGGAAAATTTTATAGGATACTAAATGACAGCAGTAGCTCAAAAAAATGACAGTGAAGAAGGCTGGGAAAATGAAGTCCTGAAGGCAGCTGTTTACGCAATACTGCATGCAGCCTATGTTAGGAGTTTTCCTTATTAAAGGAAATGCCTTTTTCTAGAAGAAGTCTTCTCATATTTTACATTTTTCTTGTGGATGTTTTGTCTCTCTCAGGGACAAAGAAAAAAACCAAGACAGTAAATATATAAAATGTTTATGTTTTGAGCATATTCAAGGCTACTTGGCTGTTTCACTTGCAACTCAATTTTCTATCCTAGGCCAAGACTAAGGCAGCAGAGGGAAGAGAGAAACTTCAGACTTCTATCATTATGAAAGTGCACCAGGCATAAAGCAACTACTCTGACCCTACTCAAAGGGTTTGTGATCCCTCAGGCCTAAGAGCCTTGAGGACAGCTTAGAGAAACAGTGCGCCAGGCTGTTACTATCGTTAAGTCTGAAAGACCCATATTTCACTTAAACTTTAAGCTAAACACTGAGTATAAGAACAGGGAAAGCACTATACATCTTGCTGTACTAATACGAACAGTCGTCGTCATATCCCAATATCTACCACTTTAGCTGGTGAACTGTATTTTGAAGAGCAGCCATTAAAAATAGTATCCTTCAGTTTGCCCATGTATACATTGAAACACAGATGTGCAGCTTTCTTAAAGTGACATACTACTTCTCATGCACCTATGCAGGTTATATATAGCAGATAATTGGTTCTCTAAAGAACAACTATTTAGGGAAAACAAAGGCTACTTGCAGCCCAGCTTTCTCAGTCAACTTCACAAAACGAAATGGATTTCTAGAAGTATATGGTCAAAGACAGAATGCAGTCCCCACATACTACTGCCAAAAATATGTAAATACCAGAAAGAACAATGCTTTTTTCCACTTACAGATTAAGTGGTTGAACCTGGAAGTTAGAAAGTCTAGTGGTCTGATTCTGTAACCTTGAAACAAAGAAGAAATCCAAGTGCATCAATTCTGTTACTCTTCAGGTACACCCACTTCAGAAATAACAAGTGAATGACATTTCAAAGAACTGAAAACCATATATACAGTTACTTACCAAATGAAAAGCTTCTGGAGAATGCTGAAAACTAAGCAACATGTGAGAAAGGACAGCAAGGGCACCAGGCCTCACTAGAGGAAACCAAAGTCGATTAAAGACCTAAAAAAACCACATTTAGTTCAGTAAATCCAGAAAGTGAAATTTCCATAAAAATGTAAACAGATTCCCAAATGCACAACCATTTGAAAGAGTCATCAAATGCAACTGAAAGTTACAGATACATTTACATCTTCTTTGCAGAACACTACGAGAATATATGCTGCAATACAGAAGATGCTATGCCATTGCATAGCTGTAACAAATTCCTTTCTCTCTCCTTCAATTTTGAATGCTCTTTTCCAACCTACCAATTCAATCTTAAGCAGAGTGACATCAATAAGGATGGTAAACTTCTGGACTGCGGCCAGTCCCTTCAGCAGTGCAATCACCCATGTTTCCACGTGCTGAGCCAGAGGCCAGGACAACCAGTCTATCATTCTGAAAAATTAATGAAAAAAACACAATCCAAAACAAAGAAAAAAAACCCCACAACAATATGCCACTTATTTTAACCTCAACAAAAAGATTCTATATATTACCCTGATAGTTGCACACTTACACAGAGACTCACATGTAGTAATGCAAGTATGTTAGCAAGTAGTAAAATAATTTTGATTATATTTCAAGTCATTTAACTCTATAATAGTAATCTAGTTAAAACATTCAGCATAAATATAAAAAAACCTGAAATACATAAGCATATAAAATTAAATGTTATGTACTCTTGTTATTTAAGAATATGAAACCTGGTTTTATAGACATGAACATTTTTGAGTGAAAAACTTACTGCTGAAGGTGAAAAAGTGCTTATACCCGAGAACCTCCCATTCTATACCTTTTACCCCAAACCAGACCAAAACTGACTATTAAGTTTAAATTTGAAAAGGAAGCCTCTTGAACTTAGAACTACATTCCTGGAAGCCAATTCAAATACTCTCGGTTAAAGGGGTAAAATCTAGTAATTTTAAATACATTGCAGCAGGTGTTATAAGGCTCTCAAAATAGCCAAAAGCAGCCTGTGGTCTACCTGTGCCCCAAAACGAAGAATTTAACTACAGTTAAGAAAAAGTGAAAGGACTTGATCTGTGCCTACAAAATACAGTGAAATATCAGCAACAGAAAATAGAGGCCCTTCTATCCTTTTAAATTAATAGACAATTTACAGCAATACTTAAGGCAGACAGGTAGATTAGTTGAAACAATTCTAAGACATAGATGATTTCATAAAGCAGTACCAACTAAACCATGAAATTTAGGCTTTGTTTTTCTGATATTTTACTTAACAATATTTCGGATTTTCTTAAATTGTTCACTAGATCCCCTTCTTCAAATCAGAGGAGGCATCACTAATTACTTGGAAAGAAAAAATTTTCACCATGAGGGTGGCCAGACAATGAAACAGTAAGGCTGTGGCACCTCCAGCCTTGCAGAAAACTCAATTGCACAAGGTCCTATGCAACAAAGTCTGACTTCGAAGCTGGCCCTGCTCCAAGCAGGGCTGGACCAGATGACCTCCAAAGGCTCCTCTAAATCTATGTAATGCTACAATTTTATTCTATAATTCAATGAAAACAAGATGTTAGAAGTATATTACTCCTCTTCTGAAAAAGCTCCTCATATAGATTATTTTTTAAGATGTTAAACTCTAGCACAGAGCTGAACAGGTTACAAGTATCCAGTCTAATACACATCACTATCACTACAAATAGGCATGGTCTGTGATTATCAATCTGAAGCAGAACTATCAGTCCCCATGTTCTTCCTGGAGATAAAAAGGAGCTCCAAAGAGACCAAAATCAGGGTTTCAGGCCTCAGATATCAAACTGAAAAGAAAATCATCATCTTTAGCAACACCAGACATGTATTCTGGGCATGTCGTATTACCATAAACAACCTAAAATTTACTAACAGTTTCTAACACCAAAAGGATTCTCTGAAACAAGCAATCATTAGGACTGCCTTTTTAACAATTAAACACAGATATTACTGGGTTTCTTCCATGTTACTACGAAGAAAGATTTGGGAAAAAAAAACCAACCACAGTGACATCATAATAACTGCCTGAAATTTACACAGAACTCTCACTTGCTCAGGTTGTTAAATTTAAATTGTTTATTCTGATCACCCTTTCCATTTACTTTCTAAAATGGGAAATCAAGAAGTAGGTAAAAACTGTTTTGTTTTTCTGCAAAGAATTAACCTACAACTAGGCCCCAAACCTTACAGTCCCATGGCCTTCAAACCTTCCCCTCCTCTCCACCCCACCATCCTAGACTTGATACTTTTCAGCTGTGGCCCAAATACCTGCACAGGTAATTTAAGCCTAATGAAAATATACTTGGTTTTCTTAATTAATCTTTCAGACAAGTAGGTTATCCCATGGATCCCTACATTAGAATCACTGTCCTAAAATATCTGATTATCATCTTTATACTATATGCACTTTCACCCACACTGACTCACAAACTCCAAATGGCAAGAGCTGGGGCTCCCTGTGTTCTATCCCATCATTCTGGATATGTGATGAGCCATCCTGTGCCACCACTAGTCAGGATAATTAACTACTAAACTATTCAACATTGTTACTAATAGGACAATGGCTATCATTTACATATGATTAACCTTGTAAGGAGAAGCCTTATTATCTGTATAACAGATACAGACAGAATTCAGCATCCTTAAAATCTGTTCCTGCTCTTAAACGCAGAGTCAATGCTCTTAAAGGCAGAAACAAAAGCTAGAAGAAGAAACAGAGCTAAACTTGCAGAGATGCTTGAGACTGTTCTAAAAAGCATCAAATCTTTTTGATACTCTCATGATCCCCCAGCTTGGCACAGAATATACCTTGTTGGTCAGTTTGGGTCACCTGTTCTGTCTGCCCTTCACTGCAAGTATGACCCTTTTACAACCACTCACTTGTGGGATATAAGAGGTCTAACAGAAACCTTGGCTGCTATAGCAATAAACTATAAATATGGGCCTTTTCTGCATACAATTCCTACCCTTAGCTCAGTAAAACTGTAAACGGCAGGTGTTACCAGCTCTGGAGCTGATTCTGTCTGAAAAACGTACATCCAACTTCAGAAAAATGTAGTTACTTATAAGAACCTAGCTAAAAGGAAAAAAAACACCACACACTAGAAGAGACTTGGTCTTGTCTTAACCAAAACCAGGACATCAGTAAAGACTAGAGATTTTGTTACTAAAACCTCTCTGCATTGCATTTACTCAGCTCCTGCTCTGCTGCAATCAATAACTGCATTTTAATACAAAGGCAGATATTAATACGGCATGTGATGCTCACAAATAAAAACAGAGGAAGCTTTTTGTGTTTGACCAGATTAAGAGAACCTTAAAGGCCTCAAGAGGACCTTCTGCCTCATATCATCCTAAAACAAGCAGGTCTGCTATCCACATGTGTGCAAACAAGCACAGTATTTCCAATATGCCTGGATAGAATAAATTTTATCTGTGCAACATCAGATAGTAGCTTCTTTCTCAAAAATATCTTCTTAGCCACATCAGACGAAGAATCTGGCAACATAGGTACAAATCCCTCATGTTAGGAAAAACTAACCAAACAAAACGAACCAACCAACAAACACAAAGAATCCTCAGGCTACCAGGCACCTCCCCCCAAAATTAACATATTTTACAATATTTTACATTTTTACCAACAGGGTAAAGGGCCTGGTCATGTCTAGAGATTTTCTTCACAAAATTTTCAGTTTCTCTTGCAAAGGATCCTCTGGTTAAAGTGCAAACGAGCATTATATGTGGCATGAGACTGAGCATAAGCCATCAACCTCCTCTGAGACCTCTGAAGCAGAGCCTTAAAGCAGTCATATATGCCAGAAGAGATTTAACAATTTTCTGCTTTTTTTTTCCACTGATGCTTCAGGTAAGGTTTCATGAGACAGCTGAGCCAATTAAGAACAGCTCAATGATGCCAAAAAGCAAGCACCTTTTCTTACACAAACCTGAGCCTAATATAAGCCCCACTGAACAGATGCAATTTATTAGTCTTCTAACTACAGATTATTTACTTATTTGTGTTCAACTTCAGGCAGACTCTGCAGTGTCATGAAAGTTATCCTTAGTAAGCGAGCAACAAGGCCTCTAATTTGCGGTTGCCAAAGCTCTGCTCTCATCAGGAGACCTTGTTGTGCCTGGAGTTCTGCACCTCCTGGGAATGATGCAAGCCTGATGACAACACTGTCATGCGGTGCTCCAGACATTCCAGCTGCATTATCCACTTTGCAATTACTCCTCTCAGCCAGAAGAAAGTAATTACTGCAGAGGGTTGACAGAGGTAGAAAAAGAAACTGGATACAGTGTTGACACAAGGGTATCTCCAAACAAAAATAACAAGGGGTACCTAAAAAGTTAATTCCATGGAACAGAACTAGATGTTCTTAAAACCAAGTATTACTTCAAAGAATGAACAAGGCAAGTAAGACTGTACTGCCCTCTTAAAAACAAGAGGAAAACACCTACCACACAGCTAGTATTATGAAAGAGCACTTATCTGAGAATAACAGCTCCTATTACACCCAAAGCTCAGCACTACTTCCCTAAGCAGAGGCACACAGAGATGGCATTCTAAAGCTACAATTATACAATCACATTATGTTGAAGCAGGTAATATAAATGTTAAAGTTACACTAACAGGAAAATTAATCACCAGTATGTCACTGGCAAGTTATTAAGATGCACAAATCCTTCTGAATTTTCCAGCTTTGAATTTCGGACTGGGCAAGCAACTTTGTTGAAATCTGTTCAGTCAAGCAGATTCTTTTCAAGTCCCAAATTAAAATATTAATGCTGCTTCTTCTCATTAATGTTCTCAAATGAAATATAGCTTCTCAATTTAATGTAAATGAGGAACGTTTTCAGTGTGAAAACTCTGTATTTCACCAAGATACGTAAGTGCAACACCATATAAATGTGCAAGTATTACACTACACTGACATGGATGTAGTTCAAAAATAATAGAGCAGACATTAAAAAAAAAGTCTGTTAAAGAATTTAAGTTTTTTTTAAACACCACACAGTTTTGACAGCCTGTTTAACTGTGTTACTCAGTTTTCTACCCTTCAGTGCTCAAAAAGAGCTTCTTCCATAGGCTTTAAAAAACACTTTCAAAGAATTTCAAGAAGGCCTTCATCTGTCTGCCATTGTCATCTTTCTGTATCAGTATTGTTCACATTTCTGAAGATACCAACCAAGAGTACAATCTGAATCACAGTCCATTAACTGTGCCACTAATCTCAATGTTTACTCATGTTTAGATGAATGACAAGAAGCACAACATGCAATTGTTTTTACATCATTCCGACTCTTCTATTATTCAAAAAAACTTCTGAAGGTTTGAGCGAAGATGGAAATAGAGGCTGTCCCCTGTGAATCCTCCTAAAAATACTTTCTTTCCCTTTATAATGAAATACAGTACCTGCACAGAGCTTGGGTCATACTTGCATCTTTCACATTTGGATCTGTAGTAAGGCTCCTGATGAGTACTGTAATCATCTGTAATGGGATATGCTGCACAAGACTTGCCAGTGCAACAGAAGGTTCGAAGGAAGTATCTGTAAAAATGGAACATGGCATAATATAACAAACTAAAAAAAGAAAACCCCACAGAAAAAATATGCTTTGTTTTCTATCCTACAACTCCACTATTGCTGTAAAGTTTTCAGACAGTGAGTCAACGCTACATTTAACATTCTGTCATCACTAACCAGAACAAAATAAAAAAATTTCAGTGGTTTCAATACAATGAGTAGCACTGAATTACAAACTCCTTTTATTCTTACAATATCCATGTGAGAAAGTGACAATCAGCCAACTTCCTCCTCCACCCTCAATGGGAGCATTTTTGTTCTAAAAAGAAGTATCAATTATTTATCATACTTGATATTAAACCTAGTGATCCAACACAGACAATATTCTCCATAACCTATCTCAGCAACTGCCTGCTAACCATACCAGTTATGGCGAAATACGTTACAGTGTTAAGGCACTCTCCAAAGTGAGCTAATATGGTACTGCATAGATTTCTGAGGTCAGAAAGGACCTATTTACAATTGTGTCAACATTACTCAGGCAGTGAACCCTTCCTACAATAACTACATTTTATATATTTCCTACACACCCCCCAGTTTTGTAGATTACACAGTTCCAAGACCTAAGGTATCTCCTGGAGGAAGAGTAGCTTCTGATACTGAGAGTTTTAGTTTTTCATAGCGGGACACCCAAAACTCTATTCTTGTGTACCATTTAAAGCATTATAGCGGGAGTTTTTCCAAAGTCCATGCACAGCAAGTGCTAAACAAATCACCATTTCCCCTCTACCATTTTTTCGGGAAACAGAAAGGATGGCTTTGAACTCTTGACGACCAGAAAGCTGCATTTTAGTATGTGGGTAAGGAAGCAACGGTTCCAAGGCAACATCTGCAAAGCTACCGATGCTCAGTGGTCGGGGTTTTCCTTCCTGCCGGCAAACCCACCGCTCCCGTTATCCCACACCCGTCCCGCGTCCTCCCCCTGGCCGTGCTCCCCGGCGGTCGGCGCTCACCGGCGGCGGAGATAACAGCAAAGAGCTCTTGCAGGGAGGGCAGCAGCGTGTCGGGCTCGGCCTTCCAGACGCTCCGCAGCAGCCCGCTGACCTGGGTCACCTGCGAGACGTAGAGGCGCAGCTCGGCCTCCCGGCTGCCCTGGCTCTGGAAGTGGGCGATGCTGCGGACCAGCTGCTGGCAGAAGGCGAGGGAGAGCTTCCTGCCGCGGGGCAGGCACTGCGGGAAGTCGCCCAGCAGCTGGCACAGGCGGGCGCAGAGCGGCGGCGCCGGCCGCTCGCACACCAGCCGCAGGGCCTCCACCTGCAGCAGCTCGAAGAGCTCCAGCACCGAGGGGCAGCTCATGATGAGGCGCAGCCCCGCCTGGATGTAGTCGAGGATGGCGGGGTCGCGGCTGCTCAGCTCGCCGTAGCCGCGCTGCAGGAGGCCGAGGACGAGCCCGCGGTTGAAGAAGGCCTCGAACTCGTCGCGGTGGTAGCGGCCGTAGGCCTCCAGCACCTGCCGGCCCACCTGCCGCTGGAAGGGGTCGGGGCCCTGCAGCACCAGCCGGGTGCTGAGGGCGAACATGGCGCGGCACTGCGCCTGGCTCAGCGGCGTCTCCGCCGACTCCACCACCCGCCGCACGATCACCCGCTTCAGCGGCAGCGGGTGGGACGAGCTCACCAGCCCCTCCAGGATCTTGTCCATGGCGGGCGCTCCGGGCGCATCGGCCCAGCGGCGGCGGCGGCGGACCGACCCAGGCCTGGCGGGAGGAGGCCGCCGCCGCCGCCTCCCCGCGGCCTTCCCCTCGCCCCGCCGCGCTATGCCGCCCCGGCGGCGGCGGCGGCCGCCGCTCCCGCGGCCCTCCCGCCCGCCCCTCGCCCGGGCGGCGGCCCCGCTCCCCCGGCCCCGGCTCGGGCAGCACCGCGGCCCCAACTGCCACCGCCGAACGCTCCCCCGCCGACCCGGAAGCGCAGCGGCACAAACAGGAAGCCGGGCCGGGCGGCCACCACGCGTGCGCCAGCCGCCTGCGGACGCTGCTCCGCACTGCCACGCCAGCCAATGGGGAGCGAGGGCGGGGCGGCGGGTGTGGCGGTTGGTGACGGTTGGCGGCGGCTCGTGCCCCCCGGTGGCGGGCAGCGGGACCCGGCCTGAGGGGCGGGCCGGTGGCCGGGGCCCAGCCAGCGTGGGGGGGCTCGGAGGGGCCGAGCTGTTCCAAGCCAGCGTGTGTCGTACAGCTTTTGGTTGGTCCTCCGTGCGCACAAGGTCCCACCGGGCTCCTGGTCCCCCAGTCTCGGGGATACCCCGCTGTGCTGAGGTGATGGCCAGGCCTATCCCTCCTTTAAGCGGCTCGCACAGCTGGTCTTCACCTCCCGGGGCGAGTATTTATTGCTTTATCGCTCCTTCTGCCTGTAAGAGTACTTTTAACCAGCAGTGCTTTCTTAGAGAAGCCTTTGCTCTTCAGCAGCGGTTTAACGAGTAGCGGTTACTGTCAATGTACGTGTGCACATTGTGAAGGTGTTCCCTGCTTATTCTTCATTTTGACCCAGTTTACCTCCAGTTTCCTACACTCAAATTTTGTTAGTGTACCTTGCATTTTACTAGAGTATGCTTCCAGCAGAAGAAAGAGTCCCACAAGTTACAAGAACTGTGAAAATTATCTCTTGAGAACCAGGTAACAACAAAGGTCACAAAATTGTATTAAACCCGTCATTGGCAGTAGGCATATCAGAAGCCAAACTCCACCTTAGTCAAATATAATCTTTTAGGTCAGCTCCCTGGGTGTGCTGGCAAAGCCCTCTCCTTGGTTCTCTGTTTCTCAGTGCAAACACCTTCATGCAATGTGATTGACTAATACCTGTAATTCGGCATCAGGGAAGTATGGAAAATGAGCCTAATTAATCCCCGGTGATAGTTGTTGTGTAACAGGTGCAGAATCTGAGCTGGACTTTAGGTTGTCAATAGATACAGTTGAGGGTAACAAACAATACCCAGAAGCCCTACATGGACAGCTGTATTATACTACAGCTGTCAAAAACCAAAACATGAAACCAAGAAGTTTACAGTTACTTGAAAACTGACCCCATTGTTTATAAAATATTCCAAATGTTTAGTTTAAAGTGTGTAAATAACCCTAACTTTGCTCCTCTGTGCTCCAGGTTTCTGTTTACTCTTCACAGATGTAAAGTTTAGTTCTAGAAATCACTGTGCACAAAAAAGTTGCAATTACTGAATCATTGTGTTTCAGTATAAATTGTGTTGACTAAGGGCTTTTTCTGAGAACTTTACAAACATCAGAGACTATTGCCACCAATACCTTAATTATCTGAACTATCTTTGTAAAGTGTACTGTATTGGAATGATATCTAAATATCTAAATAAACTTCTTTTTTCTTTTTTCATTTTTTTCCCCCAAAAGGACACTGTAGTTAATACCCATTAAAAACTTAACCTTGAGGAAGGTGCTGGATTACATAGTTTGTATACCTGTGGAGAATAATGCTTTGCTTTTCATAATCTGTATCAGGAATTTTTTTATTTTACTTAAGTTGATGAGTACAATTTCTCTTTTTTTTTTCTTTTTCTTTTCCCATAGTGCTATTAATGGTATCTTCTGAAGCCAGAATGGGAGAGGAGTCTGGTCAGGAGTCCAACCAGAACTCTGAAAGTAAGAAAGAACTGAAATCAAGATGCCATGTTTGGGGAAGGGTAAAGTGAGCCCTTAATGTGGAGGGAGTTTCATGTGGAGAATGGAAGGGGAAAGAAAGTTTGGAGATGTCAGAAACTCCAAAGGTGCTCAGGTGTGTCAGGGTGTACGAGAAAGAGATGAAAGGAGGAGAAGTGGAAAAAGATGGGTGGTATAGCAGGCTTGTGGGACATACAATGAAGTACGAAAAACAGAGGGATGACAAGAGGAGCTATTGCCATGAACAGCAGAGAAACAAACGCAAAAGAACTGGAATGGTCATTTGAAAAACTGGAGACATACTTACAGCTTGCAGGCACATGGAAATACGGGTAATGCAGAAAGCTTGAGCAGCTGCAGATTAGCAGCATCAGAGGCTTTTGTGAACTCAAAGATCAAAGGTTTTTGGTGCTTTGTTTGTGTAGGGTTGTAGATGGGAGGGGAGGCAGTGCCCACTGCTTGGGCTGAGGGATCGGTCTTCCCAACAGTCCAGGAGCATTCTACCTGGCAGCCTGATCACAACGATCGCTGCATAGATAAGGCAGTTTCTCCAAAAAAGCCACAGAAAGGTCTGGAAAACTGCAGATCTATCTAAATTTGATAGTTGGAACTATATAGTTGGAGGGAGAGTAAGGTACCTCTAGCATAGGAGCTTGGAAATAGTATTCTTATTTGCATCCAGATTTCCAAGTATGCGTAATCCTTATTTAATGAACTTATTTCAAGTAATAGAACTAGCAATGAAAACCAAGTGATTAAGAGTTATGATGGTTGAGTCACTGAGTATGTTTATGACCTCAGAGCTAAGGATTACCTGAGCTGTGGGGATGATCCTAATTACAACCTTACTATTAGATAGGCAATTATCAATATATAATTATGAGAGAAATTTTGGAACACAGACTGTTCCTCTGTTTTCAGTGAAAACTAACTCCTATATATAAATATATTAGTGAGTTGTGAAAAATGAAAAATCAATGAAGTATTCAGTGAATAAAATATGTCTTAAAAAGTTTTCCCTGAAAAAGAAAAAAACCGAGTCATGTTTCATCAAAAACAAATGCTATTGACAAATCACTCTTATTGTGAAAGAGCACAAATGGCAGCAGAAGGTTAACCATAGTGGTGTTTCCTTCGTGACCCAAAAATCTTAAAGACAGTAGGGCAGAAAGGAAACTTTTTACTAAGAATCCTGGATTAAATGTATCCTGTCAGCCTACAGACGTTTTATATCTTGTGCACGAGATGACTGCTTTCTAGTAAAACATTTTGTAGGTAAGGGGGCCATCCTGCACAGCTATCCTAAGGGCTCTGTGTGCAACATCTGCCCACTCCCCATTCCAGCCACATGAAGAAGTCTAACGTGCTGGACTTCCTGCTGATGCACAGAGGTATCCACATTGCAGGTACAGTGAATCCAGTCTCCCGGAGAGGTAGGATCCCCGAATATCTGCAGTAGGTTCAGCGTGTCAGATATTGGTTGCATGACTGCTAAATCTAGTGCAAGATGGGCAATGGGAGCACTGGGGGAGATGGTGAGCAGGCCTCCCTTCTCAGTCACAGCTTGCTGGTTGCTCAGTTTCACCATAACATGAAACTGCACCATGAGTCAGGATCTCCTGAGCACTAATCATGGCTCTGATATCAACTGCATCTGTGGCTGCAAGCAGCTTATTTAACTGCAGGGTCAGTATCTGTCACGTATGAATAGCAGTAGCTAGGTACTTGAGAGCACTGTAAGGTTCAATTAGATAATGTTTACTGAGTATTAATTAAATATTTTCATTTTCAAAGTGTTGATTAAAAATGCCTGATCGTAGAGTCATCATGTTCTAGTTGTACAGTCACATGTCCCAAAGGTTTATTCATCTAATAAACATAGGGCACAGGTTTATTTATCTAGAAATCAGAACAGCACAGCATGTGGCCCCAGTGTCTTACTAAAACCAGTTATCATGATGCAATTGTTTATTTGTGAGGAGAGAAACTTTGATTTGAAAGAGCTGATTTGTCTCCTGTGGATACAATCTGTCATGATTCAGTTTTGCATATATAGTATATATATTTGCCAGGTAAAAGACCAATATCTGACTGAATGTGATTTTATTACTATTTCAGTATTAGTTTTCCTCTGCATTTGGTATTCAGAAGACCTGTGTAGTAATTGCCTTGAAAACACTGGGCATCCCTAGCTTCAGCCAAGTGACTGACTATTTACAACTATAATTAAATGCTGCAGTTCAGCGATGGTGGGAGACCTAGGTAGTTCCTCAGCATTCATGTGGCAATAATGTACCTAGGTATTAGGTTGAGATGCTAAAAAGTTTAAGAAGACTCAGACCTCTGTTGGAATTAAGAGACGTACAGTGGATTGCAGGGCCAGAAAGTTGATGTCTTAAAAGGCAGGCGTATCCATATGAGATGAGCTGATAGACGGTATCTGCCACTGAAAATTTCCAGGAATAAGAATCATCCCTGAGGTCTAGCATGGCTCAGATTAAGTTTGGCTGAAATACTGTGTTTCAACTGAAGCTTCTTTGCTAGATAATCTGCCCTCTTTACTAAGTACCTTGTCTCAGTAAGAGGTTCAGCTGGTCCACTGTGATGAGTGTATTTTGTATTTCAGTCCTTCTACTCGAAAGGATAACTGGCAAATATTTGTACAGTATCTTTCTCTCAGATCTCCATTGCATGAATAAACAAAATTGCTTGTTACCAAATATACTATTTGTACTGCTGTCTATCTTATTGCACACCCTAAAGAAAGTGAATGTTTCACCATAGTGAAACAATGGTGGTTAGATTGATTTGGACGATTTGAAACTTAGCTGTGCATTAGAATCTTCTTGATTGCTTTTCACTTATGTCTTTATGAGATTTAGAATTATGTCAGGGAAGTACCCCAGAGGTCAGGAGTGTTTAGGGTACCTAGACATTAACTGCAGCTATGCAGAGGCAAGGTATACGCCAGCTGCTCATGTTTCACAGCAAGATGTGCATAACTTTTCAAAGCCCTGATGGCCTAAAAAGTGAACTTTTGGAGGCTCCATATCTCTTCCTTCTCTTGCACTGCACAGAATGTTCACAGTAAATGTCCCAGATTTTAAAGTCAGAATAAACCGCTTTATGTTTAGGATGTATAAGGCTAGATGTTTAAAAGTGGAGAATCAGACTGTGTTATGCCAAAAACCCCTTGAATTTGTGCAGTCTTTTATCTATTTTGCTTGTGCAAATGCCTGTTTTGCATGCGTACATTTGCAATACAAATGCAACTTGAGTGTGTTCATATGAAAATGTGGCATTATGTAGGAATTTATATGCAATTATACATACTATTTTCAGGAAAAAAATTGTAATGGTGATAATCTCTTTCAAGTACAGACTGCTCTTAAAACAAGAAAAGCCACGGTTATATAAAGAACTTCCTTTGATAAATGATACATTTGATAAAATTCAGATACCTGCTGAGGAAATAGCCTGTTTATAGAAATGGACTTATACATCAGCCCAGCTATCTGACAGGAAGTAATAAAAGTAGATTGCCTGCAAGGTCATTTGTGACTCCGAAATTAGACAGAATATGGACTGTGGAAGTCAGCTGTGAGGCTATGGCAGAGAACAATGCATACTTCATTGAATCTGCCCTGAAAGATGTGTCAGATATCACACCTTTCTCTAGAGAGAAAAGATTCAGTAGGTGAAGAGAATATTAAGCATTGTACTTCACTGCATATTATGCACAACTAACTTAACAGGTTTTTCACTATGTGATATTTCTAAATTTTAGTGAGATATTCAGTGGTTACACATGCATCCAAATAGATATAAATTCTAATTTGTAAAAATATGACAGCACACTTCATGTGGAAAAGTAGTAAGTTTAGCCCAAGTTAGATTGCTGTTTCTTTTATCAGTTTTTAATGAGACACCAGACAGAACCAATACTGAAATTCTTACAGCCATTGGCTGACACAATGTCTGCTGCCTAATGAAGGTGTAAATTGTATCATAAATCTCCTATTTTTATTGCTGTTTCTTTGTATGAGGAGTGCAAATCACCTTTCAAACTTACAGGTTTCTGCTATCTCCTCCATATATTATCCATGTGCATTGTATATGATACTATAAAAGAATGTAATTTGTCCTAGACCAAATGTCAAAGTTGCTCATGCTATCAGATCTTATGGATATATATTTTATGGATGACATTTGAAGGAATAACTGAGGACCCAATGCACATTATCATGAAAAACAAATCCAGAAGTATGTTTAGAATCCAGAAAAAAAAGTAGGAATTTAAGTTTCACAGGACAAAAATTTTATCCCTGAGAGATATGACCATGGCTTGATTGATGTGTACCTTAAAAGAGGTGTTTCACCTTATTAGAGCTTGGAGATTTGCCAGTATTAAAAAATGTATACATCCTGTGAGGAATCAAGCATCTCTGTGTACTTTCTCTAGTTATTACATTACATCTGTAACACTTTTTGCAGTATCCCAGCATTTTGGCTTGTAGGAAATCCTTTGCCGTGAGCTAATGGAACAAAATGTTTCGGTATATGCCTGGTAATGTGGCATAAAAGAAGTCTCTGTTTTCAGTGGAACTACTGTGATGCTCAACTGGTCATCATTGCCTGGGAGTTTTCTGCTCTATGATACATGCAGAATCCTCCCAAGTGAAGTCTTGCATTTTGGTTTGTGTCTAGTTTTGCCTTGTGTTTGCTACAGCATGTAAGATCTATGCACCATTTTTAAACTCTAGCTGAGGTCTTGGTGCTTTTCTTCTCTTAGTTTGTTTTGGGATTTTGTTGTTTGTGGTTTTTTATAGCATACATAGAGTCTATATTTTCTCTTCCTTCCATAGTGCTGTCATTACCACTGGTCAGGCTTCATATTTAATGGACTATATGACTTCCTTTGTTCCAATTATTTTGTCAAAGTTTAAGCATTGCTTTTCCCAGGGTCTGAGAGTTTTGTCCTGGGTCATAACCATGACTTTTTTTTTCCAGTTAAGCCATCAAAAATCCAAGATGGGTTTGTTAGTAGTAAATCAGTCACAAACTTCTCTTAGCATCTTTTGTTTTGTTATGTATTGTTTTGTTCTCTGTTTAAAAATATGCTGCTTGGACTTTAAGGCAAACTTCAGATGTTTACAGTTTCAACATTAGCTGCCTTCTGACTCTTGACTTTTTCCTGGCAACTAGTTTCTTACAGTAGTGAAGCAAGTAATTGTTTAATTTATTCATGTTTCATTTTTAAAAGAGTGCTGATAAGTCCCAACTCAGTATTGCCTTAGTTATGCTCACAATACTCTGAATTATTCGGTAAACTCTCTGTGTCAAAAATGTCTGACATCCTCAGTCATCATTCTGACCACATCTAACCTACATTGCATGGTGGAGATACTCAGCTTACTTTCAGCCTGAGCAAGTTTGTCTGCACCCTGCCTCAAATAATAAGCAATACAATCTTTGCATTCATAGGGGGACAGCTGGGCTGCTGCTGCTTCTGACACTGAAGTTTGGTCGCCACCAGTTTAAGTATCTCTGCACTATGCTTTGTTGCAGGGTAGGTAGGTCCTTCATTGCCCAAAGAAAGTCTATTTGATCAGGTCACATCACCTTTCAGAGCCCACCCACAGTGTCATAGAATCATAGGATCATTTTGGTCAGAAGAGACCCCCAAGGTCTTCAAGTCCAACCATAACCTAACACTGGCACTAAACCATGTCCCTAAGAACCTCATATATGTGTTTTAAACACCTCCAGGGATGGTGGCTCCACCACTTTCCTGGTGTTGAATCATTACATCTCTGAAATCTCTACGTCCTGTCAAATACAAGTGAAATCAGTCCTTGTATTCTGATGCTTATGATGAGCAAGAGGAGGGCAGACACATGGACATGACCACATATTCCTTGTTTCCTTGCAACGTTAAGGAAAGGTGTCTGACTTCCAGCTCAAGGAACCCCGAAACACTACAGAGATCATACACATTGTGTACACTGGGTGAGTTCACCCAGCAATGAAGAACTGTGGAGCAAGGAACACAGTAACTCTGGACAATAACAAAGGACAGAAAACAAAGAGTATTTTATGCAGACATGCAAGCATGCTTAATGAAACAGAAGTCAGATGCACACTCGTTAGCACAGATCCTCCAAAATCAGGGAGAGCGTAAGTGCATTATGTTGGTCTTGTACAGACATCCTTGAAGATTTTACACTTAAGTGAGCAGATCGCAAGGAGTAATTTAGCCCTAAGATACAGTGTAGTCACACTGGTAATCAGAATGTACAATTAGTTTCCATCTTCTGCCAGAAAAGTCAATGCAGTTTAGTGATTTTTTTGAAGAGTTTACACAGCTGGTATTTCATTTACCTTTTAGATTGTGGGGCTTTTGGCTTCTTGAATTCGGCTCAAATATTTGAATCCCCAGAAGAATCCTTAGCAACAGAGTAATATATCTAATTCAGATTACTTTGGTTTGGATTCTGCGATAATCTTTCAAAACAAGCCAGTCTGTTCATATTTCAACACTTTGTGCAGTGTTGCATGCACTAACTCAGATACATAACAACACAGGAATAGTAACCATTTTTTGATTTGAATAGCTGAATTCTTTGGTAAAAATTTGGATCACTAAGAAAATTTTCTTCACCTCAAGCTTGCTTAAGATCCATAAAAAAGAATTGTGGGGTATACAAAAACAACACAAGGCCAGATACATACTCTGAAATGTGAAATTGTGTAAACACATTTTTATTTGGATTCCATTTTAAATTTCAGCACAGATGGAGCCTGTGATAATTCAATAGTGGTGGTAATTTGTCTTCGTCTTAAACCAGGATCTGACATGTTCTTCACTTACAGTAGCTGCTGAGGGGAGCTTAGGTTAATGTGTAAAATAATTGGTTCTTTAAACAGTTGGGCAGAGTCTCAATCAGTTCCAGTCTCAGTATCAGGTTTCTTTTAATCAGAGGGAAGAACAGCATTTTTCTGATGATCTGTGTGCACTGAAATTGGTTGGAAAGAAAATGCTTTGAGCAGCGCAGCATAGAAGCAAATGTTCAGTGTTATAAATAACATGTGATTAGACAAATATACTAAGCTCATAGAGCTTATTTATGTTGAATCATGTGTCAGGGTGTGTGGACTTTTCTGCCCTGATTTCAATGATCTCATTCTTCTGGGAGAGGACCTATTTAAAATAAAAGTTCATTTCGCGTAAAACATAAATACATCTAGAGAAATAATTATTTTTCTTTACTGAGTACAAATTTTTTTACTACCTATTATCTACAATATGAAAAAATGAAAACATATTACTGGTGGTCCAAAACATTTTTTACAAATGAGGCATATCCAGCCCCATTTTTTAAAGATTTACACCGTGTATACCAACAGTTTGGTATGGAACTTACCCAAATAAAAAAAGGAAGGATACTTTGTTTCCTGTAGTTGTTACATATGTCTGAGTATCTTCATTCTCCTACAATGATTTAAAGGCAACAAGCAAATCACAGAAAGTTTATAGTGTTATAAACTACTATAGGAAAATTTGGATAACAGAGGGAAATTGATTTTTATTTCAGTGCCTAAAAATTGCTTTTGGTTTGTTAATGCTCATTTAATGTAATTAAATCAGACACCTAACAAATACACAGAGTGTTCTTTCTGATAAAAAGAATTGCCATTTCAGTTTTTCAACAAAGATCTGGCTGAGGTCAGTCCCCTGCGGAGGGCCTGGAGGTACTTGCCACCCTCCTTATCACCTTAAGCCAGTCACCTTCCAGTCCAGCCGCTCACCAGTCAGAACTTCAGTTCTGACATGAGGATTTTTGTCTCATGTTGGTTCTTGCACTGCTTATTATCACTGTAAGAGTAACAGCCTTCTAGCTCATGCTTGCCCTCCGAGTTTGCTGCTAGTATTTACCTGCTGCGCATCTGGATTTCTGCCAGTGCTAGAGAAGTATCTTCCTCTTAGAGTAGACAGGTGCATGTTAGAAGGGATTGCCAAAAACTCTCTACCTCTGAGGGCACAGAGTGCTCAAATACTTGATTCTTAACAGTATTAGACAGGTTCCCTTCAAAACCGAACTATGACTGATGAACATCTTCTTGTCATGCAACCCACCATGACAAGGGGATGGTTAAGGCAGCTGATATACCTGTGTTCAAGCAGCACTGTCAAATCAGACATCTCTGCCTGAACATGCTTTATTGAGTACTTCTGAGTCCTGCTTTCTACCAATAGTCCACAAATACCAATGCTTTTGAAGGTAAAAGGCCTTTAATGCTGGTCATTTAAAGTTTATCTTTCCTAGTACCTCATAGAACCCTTGCAAAAGATCAGTTGTGGCCCATGACTTGCTTGTGAAATCGTCATTGCTGTAGACAGTCAAAGTGATTCACCAAAGGCCACAAAATGCTTTTACAGCACCTGGGACTCTCAGAGAATTATACTTGACATTATCTAGTAAAGCAGTTTGATTTTGTTTGTATTGTAATATATCTGTATTTCAAAAGTGGATCAGGGGGACAAGAATGACACCTTGCACTTTCAAAGTGCTTTATGAATATCAGCCCTACTAAAAGCCAAGAGGGTGCAACATTCTAAAATTACTTAGGTGCTTTTCAAAATCCTCCTCTGTAAACACCTTGACATTTTTCCTGATGAAGCTCTACCTCATGTACCATCATAAACACCTGCAAAACCACCTCATTCTCTTTTTGTGACTCTGTCAAATTACCTCTTGATGTGATACCTACAGAAGAGCTCCAGTTTGCTTTCTGTGATTGCTTCTTGCTTTACTGGCCTTGATTGTCTTGTTATTACCTCCATGCTCCCTCTGTTTGTTATCGCTTCTCTCTTGGCTCATATTTACGTTGGCAGTGTTCAGGAACTGGACTACTCTTTCCATTTTGTGCTTTTATAGCATGTACTTCACAGCGGCCATTTCCAGCAATGACAAAATCATAATGCACCACCTTTGTACTGTAGGGAAAATGTAGGTGAATACTACATGAACATAGGTACATCTGGCAACATGTAAGTAGGGAACCCCACCCACACAGGGACTGTTTGCCACTGCAGGGCTAAGAAGAGCTTCAGAATGGGGTGAAGATAAGTACTATCAGCTACATAAGATTATTAAAGTCTTGTTCTCAGTTTTGCTGTACTGTGCAGGCTTATGTACTGACAGTAAGATTGCAGAGGACATGCCATGAAAAGATGTTTCATTACAGTGGAATAGTGTAGCACAGGAAATAAGCATAAATAGGGATGTTTAAATAAAAGGAGTTGAGATTCATCTCAAAAGAATGAAATGGAACTGATTTTTGCTTCATTTGGATAGTTAAAATAGGAAAAATAACTGTTATAGTGCCAGTGACACACTTGCTAGCACAATAGAAATAATCAGAATTCCAGTTTAATGCGATATTGTAGAACGTGAGAATTTTTTGAAGTGCTAATGAAAAATAAAGAAGTGTTATGAGTGTTAGGAAATGGTAATTGGTAGATAGTAACACATTTATGGAATAGCGACAGTTTCACATGAAAAAGTATTGTAAGAATGTTGATTAGCTTAACTGGAACAGGAAAGATTTAAAGAAAGAAGGGATTCAAAAGAAGCAGCCTTACTCCTGTCCTTGCAAAGCAGTGATTAGTATTAATTAGAAATGAGACAGGACAGAGCTTAGGGCACATGTAATAGCACAACTCCTTTTATGTGCAACATAATTCCTTTCATGTCCATGGAGCCAACAAAATATCCTTGGAATGGCATTGACCAACACAGGTGAGTGGCATAATATTGCAGAACTTTTGGAAGAATTACTAATTGCAGAGCACTTTGCTTTGTACCTAAGAGGCTGCATGGGTTAAGCATTCATATCCCAGCTGTTGGTTTACATTGTCCTCTCTGCATGCTAGGTGACGTGGGGCAGGAGCTCACTGTAGAAAGGAAATGTACGTTCAATTCTCATTTTGTGTAACCATTAGCATAATGTTGAAGCCCTCTATGCCTTAGTTTTTCACAGGAAGCTGAGAATTATGTAATATGATGCGTCTGGCATGGCTTTGTGCATCATATTTATCTGGATAATGAAACAGTCCTACTAGCAGGAGCTTTCAATAACTAACACAACTGGATCCTAGTCTGGGCTGATTGAGTGGGATCCAGGCCTTAAGCTCCCTGTTACAACCTGGCCTCTGCTCTGAGTGGCTGCTGTGCCTTTCCTAGTTTCAACTGGATTAAATCTATGAATTTCTTAAGTGAGTTCTACAATTCCACTTCTGGATCAGGAGCAATAGAGACAGATAACCTGCTGTCTCAACAGGCCCCGAACAAATATACCAATAACCATGAAACTGTCTTTACCATTTGAGGAAGACAGTAAGAATCCAGCCATCCTGGCTTTAGATGAAAAACAGGGAAACACCAAGTGATATTCTGAGTTTCTGTCTGGGTGTACTTAGTCAGATCTGCTTTGTTCACACTAATCACTGGCAAGATTCATACCATCTTCAGAAGCAGAATTAGATCCACTTTTTCCTTTAATGTGACAGGCTTCTCCATTAATGTGACAAATTTGTAATTCTGCAGATTCTGGGACTGCACCTTTGCTATGAATTTTGTGCCCCTAATTGCTTTCAGCTAAGTAGGAATTCCATTTAATGTCAAAATACTCTGCTACCAATTAAGCAAACTCCATGCAATGAAAAATTTTATTTGGTTTTATTTTACCTTATTTATGATACTGAAAATACTTTTTAGAAATACATTTAACATCAAATGGATATTTTTTATTCAGAGCCATCTAATACAATTGTCCAAATACCTTATCTTTCTTGTCATTAACATAATTAATCTCTTAAAATGGAAATAAATCACCAGATTCATCCTAATCATTTTTCCCTGATCTGTCGACTGAAGTTAGACTGCATTTAATGGTAATGATATGTGAAATCTGGCATGCTGGGAATATATAACATACTTCTGAAGGGCATGATGATAATCAGATTTGTCTAGACATGTAAAACATATTTTTGATGCTGTGAATTCCTCCAATTAATTTTATTAGTATTTTAGACTCATGATAATTTAACGCAGATGTAGTGTGGTAATTAGAAATTGTAATAGTCAGAAAGTTTTTAGCAGAAAAGCCACTGCCATCTTAAAATAATAAGGCCACATCACCACCTGTTGCAAATAATACTGGTTTGTTATTTCCAGTATTTAATGTATTCACTAAGTTTTCTACTTAATGCAGGTACTTGCCTGTCTGAGAAGGAATACATTCGGACATTAGCGAACATTCTGTATCAACCTGTTACTTAATGGCATGCTTTCTTTTCCTGATACCCATGCAGCTGGGAGCTTTTTCAGTTTGTTAAGCTTCTCTCATTCCAGTGCCGCACAGG
Organism: Caloenas nicobarica; assembly: GCF_036013445.1. Classification (NCBI taxonomy): domain Eukaryota; kingdom Metazoa; phylum Chordata; class Aves; order Columbiformes; family Columbidae; genus Caloenas; species Caloenas nicobarica. The sequence goes on along the minus strand of NC_088248.1, from coordinate 20,776,501 downwards.
CTGGCTGCAGCGGGAGCCAGTGCTCGCATGCAGTTCCTTTCCTGGGTGGCTGAGGAGTAGCGGAGCAGGTCAGGATAGCCATGATTTTCTGTCACAGGTCTGTTCAGTAGGAGAATAACGTTGTCCAAAACCATATCGGTAAACTGGTCTTGTGTTTTAAAGTTTCAAAACGAGAGGTACCACAGTGTCAGTTTTTAAGGTGTAGGTAATTGCCGGCAGTCAGTGGTGTGGCCAGTCCTGCAGTCCGATGTCTGCATGTTGCCACCACTTCAAAACCATGGAAAAGCCACTATTTTTCATATCTGTCTCTTCCGTTCCCCTTGCTTTCCCTCAAGGGCTGGTGTGCCAGCGGCTGGCAGAAACACCCCTCTGCTGATGAATGGATTAATCTGAGGCACTGATGACATTTCATTTGTCAGGCTGAGCCATTTCCTGTCCCAGTTGGAGCTTGGAGTGAGGATTCTCCATACCTCATTGCCCCAGGTGGCGAGAGAGGTTTTTCTTTCTCTCTTCTCACCTCCCACAGACTGTCAACAGGCAATATAACAAAACGTGAGCTGGCATGGGAGACCCGGATGTGCTGAGCGTGGCCGTGGGGGGCTAAGGGCAGTCTGTCTCCACTGTCTGTCTGTCTGTCTCCATTGGTTATCCTGTCTCTCCACTGTCAGCCTTCACAGGAGCAGTGCCTAACTGAGAAAGATGAGCTGACTAGTTTCTTTCCCTCTCCCTCAGAGAAACTTACAACAACCTGCTTATTCAGCTTGTCTGTATTAATGTAACTGTTCTTTGCTGCCAATAATAATTACAAGGAAAGATTATATAAAGAAAATAAAAACTATCTTCATCTTAAAGGTGCAGCTTGAAAAATACTGGTGTGTGAAATCCAGTTTCAGCTGGGAGCTGTCTGACTTCCCTGAGTAAAATAAATCCACAGTGGAAGTGTGGTTAAAAATCAGGAGAAAAAAGTGTGACCTAGAAGCTGTGGAGCAGATGACACAGGCATTCGCTGGAGAAAGCTCCAAATGTCTTAATCTGCTGGGGATGACCATAGGAAGGGTTTTCCAGGAGGCTCATCTGCTTGGCATGGTTGTCACCAAGAGACCTCTGCAGAGGTCTAAATGCCAGCCTGTCAAGCCAGAGTGCATAAGCAGGAAAGATAAGACAGGAGGTGAAAAGGTTCCTGCTGTTTTTCCCCAGTTAAAAAGTAAACTATACCAAGGGGATGTTTAATTTCTTGTAGAAAGGTAAAATATCTCCTTAGGGTAAAGAAGGAGAGAACCTTTTAGGTAAGACTGGAATTATTGTTTCTCGAAGAACAGATAAAAATCCTGAATGATTGAAAACATAATCCAAGGCTTTGACAGTCTGGGCTTGAGCCCATATAGCGTGTCATGAGATAAATGAGTCCCCGAGACTCTTCGGACAGTCTTTTGAGTATCTACATGACAGCTTGTCTTCTGCAAGGATGGAGGAGAGTGGGAGTGTTCCCACTGCATCTGGGGTTTCTCAGCATGGGGTCTAGCTGTGCCTCTGCTCAGCGAAGATGGCAGAAGAAGCTGCACAGCCAAAGCTAAGGCATGCAAGGTGTCTTCCCCTTCTACCCCTGTGTCCATACATAGATGTCAGTGTCACTCCGCCTGGGGAAAAAAAGCCTGACTAAACTTTCACTTGTCCGCTGCCTTCCTTCAGCAGTACCTTGATTTGTTCAGCTACCTGGCTGCTCGCTTGTGGGGTGCTGCTAAATATGGTAGTTCCATCTTCTCTGATGAATTTTTTAGCACAGAAGGTTTGAAGACACAGGCATTTTTATTGTGCAGTTAGCATCTGCCAGCTCGAATGTATGGTGCCAAAATAGCAGTTCCTCACACTGAATACCAGATGTGAGCCTTATTTTGAGAGAGGGAGTTAGAGGAGAGAGCAAATAGTTTTCCCTCAGCTGACAGAAAAACTTGGGAGTTTGAGGTAGCTCCGCAGGGGAGCTAAATATGATTCCCTGGGGAATACTGGTGGAAATTAGCTTCATCATCAAAATCACTAAAAGTTGTTCCTCTCTCGAGATTAGTCTGAAATGTAGGATTTAGCAGACCACTGAAAGTTTTCTGTGTTTCTGTAGGAGCTCCTGAGCTATTATATCCTTCATGCTTGCTGGAAGCAGAATCACCTCTGCACTATAAAAAAAAATTAGGTTGCTTTTCCTTCAATTATATTGTTATAACTCCTTACTCCGGTGTTCATATAGGAATATATTAGTAATGGAAAGTACAATTATAAAATCTCTTGAGTTGGCGCATGAATAAAGCCATCAAATAAGACAAAGTGCTAATAAAATCTTACACAACTTAGGGAATATTACCATAATAACACTGAATGAAGAATAAGTCATACATAACAAAAATACAGTAATACAATAAAAATAACATAACTACAGTTAAGCATTACTTAATTAAAGCCATTTCCCTTAATATCATTTGATTATGTTCCCATTCCACTGGGGTCAAATTCATCCCTGGTGTGACTTTGAGAGAGTACTAAGAGGTGCATTTTTGCCTCGGATTAGGGCTACTCAGAAGTTTATGTCACACTTTTTCTGAAGAAGTTCTGAGAATCCTCTTTTGTCATTTGGGTAAACTTGAGCTACAGTTTTTCAGGTTTCTTAATGTCATGTCCCTGCATGTCCCTGCTCCCTGCACTCCTGTCCTTGAATGTTTCCTAATGATACCGGCACTCCTATAGAAACAGAAATGTTTGCTTAAACTCAGGCAGCAGAGTTGTCCTGTTATCTAGGGAATATTCACATCAGCAGATGGGGCTGTACCACAGAACAGGAGCTCGTTTAGATGCACTGGGTACATCCACATCAGCACAAGCATTACATGAGTACAGATCAGGGGTAGACATTTGAAGAAAACATCCTGCCAGCTGTCCCTGCACACTGTCCTTTGGTCCACATCCCAGAGCGGAGAGCGGTCCTGCGTGATCCTTTAGGGATGGGACCTTTCTACTGACAGAGCAGAGCATTACATTGAGGAGCCACTGGCAAGAAAGACTGCTTGCGAGTGTGCTTGAGACAGAAATGACAAGAGATTGATTAGAAATCAATAAGCCATTCTTTATTTAAATACCACCTTTGTTTTGTACTAAACAGCTTGCCTATTATTTCATAACTGTGAAACTGAGCATTTGCAGTGCTACCTCGGGATGTATTAGATACAGTCAGAGGTCTGCATGTGCAGATTACTTTTTTTATTAGGTGTGTTTTCTGCCTTCTCACCAAAATAAACAAACTGTCACTTGCAGTAATTTAATTCATTTTATGTTTGTTTTGGTTACTTGGTAATTTATTCTGTATGACTGCTGGTGTTTGAATGGAATAGCTGTCTCAGTTCATTAGTCAAACAATGAGTAGGCTACCTGGAGCTATCTAGCCTAGCTTGTAAATGTCTTGCTAGCATGAAAACTTTATTTCTATCAATTTTACTCATCCCTTTCACAATTTTCAGTTCTGTTAGGCCACACTGAAGTCTTCTTTTTCGTACAAGTGTCATTCCATCTCCACAGAAATTGCCTTATGATGTTGAGACCTGGTATTATTTTTACTGCTTTAGTAGCTCTCAAAAGGCATGGTGCCCCATGCAGGAAGCACTATGGGACTTATACAGTACATCCTGTAAGCTCTCTTTTTAGAATTCTGATCACACAGCAGAGCATGTAGAAACAGTATTTCATTTGCCGCCTCCTTTATTGCATGTATGTACTGGATGGATGGATGTTTCAATGATTCTTCCACTATAACTGCAAAATCCTTTCCCTGTTCACTTTGCTGGATGATTGCTCCATTTAGCACATTCTTGAGCTTGATTCTTCACTTCCAGGCTAATTATTTCACAAGGTGCAATGGCTAATCTAAACTGTTATGTCAAACTGTCAATTCCTAGAACCTAATTTTTCCCACCTAGAAACAGCAAACCAAACATTCAACTATAGCAAAAAAGAATGTAGAGGACAACTCTCATTCCGCTGTCATTCATATTGCTGTGTTAACCAGGTGACAAAGATCAGAGATCAATGCAGTAGCACAGTGTGTGTCTCACATCTTTGAGAGTTCTCCTTGTCCGTTTTCACTGAACTATCTAAGTGCTTCTTCGCCACAGTAACACCTGAGAAGATCTGTACTTACCCACTTTTAGCTATAATCTCACTTATAGGAAATACTGCTTCAGCAATGTTTTCTTTTAAAAACAGACATTCCCTTTTATGCTATTCTGTATTCTCCCTTGGGCTATATGAAATTTATGCAGAAAATAGCTTTGCATCTCTCAGCCAGTGTTTTTTCTCCTCATTTTCTGAGAGAGGCACTAACTTCTTTCAAGAACTCCTTTCCAGGGACTTCAGACTGATTAAGATATCTTAATCTTCTCTGAAAATTCAGACTAAATGATGTAGATCTTGGTATTAACAATGAAAACTTGTTTCCCTGCCAACCAGGTATGCATCTTGCATTAGGCTGATCAAAGATGCCAGGATGCAATCATGAAGTTTATGTGTCAGCAAAGCCTCACTTGACTTAAGCCCTTAAGATTATGTACTTGGAAAGCATATTTTGGAAGAAATTCTGCATGCTATTAGCAAGGACTAATGTAATGTCATGGTTGTCTAAAGCAACAAAAACAATCTCACATTGTACCCAGTTTTTGCCTCAATTGCTGTTAAAGGGAGCCAAATTAGTATGCGGACTCAAGGAAGGAAAGAATCCAGAGGTCAGGGACTTTACTTCTTCTTTCTTGTTTGTTTTTCATTTGTTTGTTTGTTTGTTTTTTAAATTACCTTTTAAACTATGGATCATTATGGCTTAGTGACAAGGCTAAGAACACAGATTCTTCTCAAGTGCACACTGAAAGGGAAAGAAATAGCTGATAGGCACAACTTACAGCAAGGGAAATGCCAGACAGACTCTAGGAAAAAAAACTCTGAGGTTGAACAGTCATTGAATTAGGCTGCCCAAGGTTGTGGAATCTCCATCCTTAGAGATATTCTACACTGGGCTGGATGTGACCCTCAGTAACTTGGTGTAATTTTTAAGCTGGATCTGACTTTGAAGTTGGTGATGCTTCATGCAGTGGACCAAATGACCTCCAGAGGTCCCTTCTTACCTAAATCATTCTGATCCCATGTTTATAAAACATCTGAAAAGATGGGTTGGGATGAGAAAGTAGGAATTGGGAGGGTGAAGGGGAAAAGACAAGGCTAGTTCTGATGCCTACTGTAAACATTTTTTCTCATATTTTTATTCTGTCTTGGGCTATTACAGAAAGTTTAAGAAAATGATGCTATGTCCAAATGACTCAGATACACAGTGCTTACAGTAGTACAATGGCAGCACATTTCAAAAAAGAATTTTTTGTTTGCTCTTCTTAGCATGCATTTTCTTGAATCTTGTTGAATTTAGCACCATTAAAAGTTAGATCTGTAGCAATACAATCTCGAAATGTAGAAGGAATGTACATAAAGATACACCATTTGGAATCTGTCTTCCAAAAAGAGTTATCTATAAAACAACAACAAATGTACTATTTACAATATCTACTGCTGGCATGGTTCAATCTTTTCTGTGGAAACAAAACTAGATGGTATTTTCAATATCTTTGCCAGCTGGCTTATCCCTGATGATCTATATCCACTCCTATTGATTTTTACATCCATCCATAGATCAACTGAATCCCCAAACAGTTTCTCGCTTAAAACTCTAAATTTTGCAATGGAATAGTGCTTTAAATGGAAAGCTGCAGCTCAGAGCAGAAAAGAAAGTCAGAAAGTACTGTGGTGTTTATGCTTATTTCTCCTGTTTGATTGTCTCATTTGTTTATGAGTCTTTGAAAACAGTGCTTAAAATCCTTGGGCAAGGATGGTAGGATGGTGGTCAGTGATCTAAAAATAGCAATGAGAACATGCGCAGATTTAGCAGCGACACTGGTGATTCATGGTTTATCTGATTCTTCCACTTCAAAAAATATTTTCTTGCATCTCTGCATGGCATCATCTTACATCTTCTCTCCAAGATTTGCTGCATTAAAAAATCAGTAGAGCATAAAGTTGTTCCATTTTCAACATAACAGGAGTCCAGGTTTTTCTGAATTTAATATTTTTAGGGACTCTGAAGGAGATCCTTGGCTTATATTGTACATTTGCAACATTTTATTTTCCTTTCTACAATACTCTTCATGCTGAAATAAGAGAGGCTACGCAAAAAGACCTGTAGTAGTAAAAACTGAAATTATTTATGCTCCAATCAGTATTTTTCCTCAGAAATGCTGTGCAAACATAGCAGCACATTACAACCTTTCACTTACCCACATACAAAGAATATATTGTCATTCAGTCATCAGGGTAAGGGAAACTTGCTGAAGTGACATTTCTGTGTAAACTTATGATTTATTGAAACATTTGAAATGCTCTGCTAAATCACCTTCCTCTTTCCCTTTCCTTATGCCTTTACTATCTTATTGATGTATTATATAATTCCTTTCTTCCTTATATGAAAATTCTATATATCCTACAAACTGTGAAAGTGTTACCATCAATGCAGTTAAAACTCGTCTGACTCAGTCTCAGTTGACTGAGGGCCGAAGGCAAGGAAAGCAATGGGAAATGACTACTGAGAAATATTTTTAATCTACTTAATTGAACACAGCCAACCAACAGCTTCTAAATTGAAACTCCTGTGTACTATTTCCAGCAGATATTTATGTTTCTGGTTCTGTGTCTATATTTAAGGTTTAGTGGTTAAACCATTGAATACCACTATCTCTGTAGAGGCAGTGAAACCGAGTTGTCTTTTTCACTCTGTGAGGTGAAGCCTGATTTCCATGGCCAGCAGAAGAGTTTCCGGAGGGAATGTATAGGCTCATTGAGATCACTGTGCCATCGATCTCCCTGCAATCCTCCCCAGCCAGTACTCCCACGTGGGCTGGGCTGGACATGTGCTGCAGGAAGGGCTCTGAGTGTCGTGCAGAAACATTTGTTTCCATGATTTCGGGCAGAAAGCAAGGCTCCATTTTTGTTAGAGTAAGGGTATTAGCAGCTGATTCATGGTGACTCAAAAGCAAATCAAGAGCTGTCTTGATTATTATGCTTACGAAGTTGAATGGTTGGCTTCTGATCATTCCCAAAGCCAGATATTGAGATTTGTGGTCAGGACCTAACCCTGATCCCATCAAAACTAGTGAGAGTTCTGCTGACCATAGGAGGACTAAGATTTTACATGTAACGGCAAATATTTCCTCTCATCTAACTAAACAACTGACAGGAGAATAAAGTGATTAGAGCCTAGGGGAGGGAGTTCTGTTAATTAAGAGAATTTTGGAGGCTAAGAAGCTATTAAATAAAGAGTTGCTACGGCTACTTTCCCCTCCAGAATTTCCTCTTGTTGAAGAGGGCTCCCTCCTCCTTCACTGCTGAAGATGGTTTTAGGAAGGCCCTGCAGTCCTCTACTGTAATCGTTAGCTGATTCAGTGAAGTTCTTATGTAGTTTTTGTTAGAAGCTACTGAAATGCACGTGTACATAGCCCTGGAGTCCTAGTTCCCGTCTTTGCATTTACTGGAGCTGCTGTGTTTAATTAACAGCTATGACTGGCACACAGACAAAGAATACATAAAATCAGAACTAAATAAGCATACTTCCATCCTGAGTCTGTGTGAAGAAGTAGCCTTTATACCTCATTAACAAAGTCTCTGCTGATAACTCTGCTTGATAACAAATATTCTTCAAATACATGGCAGATAAAACTAAAACCAGAGGCAATGTAGACCCACTGATGAATGGGGTGGGTACTCTGGTGACAGAAGATACAGAGAAGGCAGAGTTACTGAATGCCTTCTTTGTCTCTGTCTACTCTGCTGGAAGCTGTCCTGAGGAGCCCCGTAGCCCTGAGGCCCCAGAGGAAGGCAGGACAATGGAGGAGTTTGCCTTGGTTGATGAGGACTGGGTTAGGGAGCAATTAAGCAATCTGGACATCCATAAATCCATGGGTCCAGATGGAATGCACCCGCGGGTGCTGAGTGAGCTGGCTGAAGTCATTGCTGGACCACTCTCCATGATCTTTGCCAAGTCTTGGGAAATGAGAGAGGTGCCTGAGGACTAGAGGAAAGCAGATATCACTCCGGTCTTCAAAAAGGGCAAGAAGGAGGACCCGGGTAACTATAGACCGGTCAGCCTCACCTCCATCCCTGGGAAAGTGATGGAACACCTTCTCCTTGGTGCCATCTTAAGGCATATCAGGGATAAGAGGGTCATTAGGGGCAGTCAACATGGCTTCACCAAGGGGAAGTCGTGCTTGACCAACCTCATAGCCTTTTATGAAGACATAACAAGGTAGATTGATGATGGCAGAGTGGTGGATGTGGTCTACCTTGACTTCAGTAAAGCATTTGACACCATCTCCCACAGCATCCTCATGGCTAAACTGAGGAAGTGTGGACTGGACGATCGGGTAGCGAGGTGGACTGTGAACTGGCTGAAGGAAAGAAGCCAGAGAGTCGTGGTCAATGGGGCGGAGTCTAGCTGGAGGCCTGTATCTAGTGGAGTGCCTCAAGGGTCAGTTCTGGGGCCAGTGTTATTCAATATATTCATGAATGACTTGAATGAGGGAATCGAGTGTACTATGAGCAAGTTTGCTGATGACACCAAGCTGGGAGGAGTGGCTGACACGCCAGAAGGCTGTGCTGCCATCCAGAGACAGACTGGAGAGTTGGGCGGGGAGAAATTTAATGAAATATAACAAGGGCAAGTGTAGAGTCTTACATCTGGGCAGGAACAACCCCAGGTTCCAGTATAGGTTGGGGAATGACCTATTAGAGAGCAGTGTAGGGGAGAGGGACCTGGGGGTCCTGGTGGACAGCAGGATGACCATGAGCCAGCACTGTGCCCTTGTGGCCAGGAAGGCCAATGGCATCCTGGGGTGTATTAGAAGCGGGGTGGTCAGTAGGTTGAGAGAGGTTCTCCTCCCCCTCTACCCTGCCCTGGTGAGACCTCATCTGGAATATTGTGTCCAGTTCTGGGCTCCTCAGTTCAAGAAGGATAGGGAACTGCTGGAGAGAGTCCAGTGCAGGGCAATGAAGATGATGGAGTGGAGCATCTCCCTTATGAGGAACAGCTGAGGGAGCTGGGTCTCTTGAGCTTGGAGAAGAGGAGACTGAGGGGTGACCTCATTAATGTTTATAAATATATAAAGGGTGAGTGTCAGGAGGATGGAGCCAGGCTCTTCTCGGTGACAACCAACAGTAAGACAAGGAGTAATGGGTTCAAGCTGGAACACAAGAGGTTCCGCTTAAATATGAGAAGAAACTTCTTCTCAGTGAGGGTGACAGAACACTGGAACAGGCTGCTCAGGGAGGTTGTGGAGTCTCCTTCTCTGGAGACATTCAAAACCCGCCTGGACACCTTCCTGTGTAACCTCATCTGGGCGTTCCTGCTCCGGCAGGGGGATTGGACTAGATGATCTTTCGAGGTCCCTTCCAATCCCTAACATTCTGTGATTCTGTGATTCTGTGAAATGACAGTCAGAGTTGTAAGGTCTCCGATGAGTGACACTGCTGCACTACAGAGCAACCTGCACAGCCGCTGACATGAACCAGGACCACAGGGCTCTCAGCACCTAACAGACACCACTCTTTAGTAAATATTTCGTTTAATGTATCAGACTTCTGTCCTTGAATTCCAGAGCATGTGCTCTTACCTGTTAACAGGTCTAGAGTCTGACATGAAGAAAACTTGCTTTTATCACTAATATTCAGCAGATGTGACTCTAATAATGCTTCAGGATTGGCTGTATTGCTGAAGTACGCATCATTTTTGTAATCACATTTTCAGAGCACCAAGATAGAAATTATTTAACATTGGCAAAGTAGATATATTTTTATGGTGAGAAAGAGCTCGTGTTTTTATGGTGCTGGGTGATAACAAACCCAAAGATACAGTTTTTGTATATTTGATATAAAAAATTCATTCCCTTTACCATATCCCTGAGAGTGAGTGTTGACTAAAATCAAAAGCGACTATGTGCGTCTTTTCATAAATATATGGATCAATTGGTATCATATCTTCCATTAAAAGGAAATCAGATCAAACACTACTTATGTCATCATCTGTTTCTAAGAGTGCAAAGAGTTGCCAGGCATTGAAACAGGCTGCCCAGGGAAGTGGTTGAGTCACCATCCCCAGAGGGGTTTAAAAGATGTGTGGATGAGGTTCTTAGAGACATGATTTAGAGGTGGACTTGGCAGTTCTAGGTTAACGGTTGTACTCAATGATCTTAAAGGTCTTTTCCAACCAAGATGATTCTATGATTCTATGAAATGACATATTATTTGAATCTCAACAGGAAAAATTCCAGTGCACTTGTTTCTCCCAGTTCAGTCAGCTTTCCATGAAAGGTAGCTTGGCCTTCAAAGCCCATATGCTGGTGATGGTGCATAAGAAGACGACAGCCTCACTAAAGTTTCATAATCCTGTCCAAAGGGTGTGTAATTTGGGTGGCAAGAGAGAAGGGGAGGTAGAGGAGGAGAAATATTTTAAATTTACAAACTAACACACATGATACAAAATTTTTTGAGACAATAAGCTGGGTTCCTATTGAAATCAGCTGGAGCTGCACACGTTCCAGTGGCTTTTGTGGCTAATCGCCATATTGAACCTATCTTGAAGGCTTCCTTTATGCTGCCGAGTAGCTGCTTGCTGATGTATTTAACTTTCAGTGTGTCATTTCAAATGGGCCCTGAGGTGATGCTTTATGACAGCAAGGTTCCCAGATAACAGAACACAAGATAGGGATGTAAAGTTGTACAGAAAGAAAATTATTTGGATTTTTTTTTTCTTTGTTTGAAACAATATTCTGGGGTTATTTCTTTAAAAACAGTAAGTGAAGCCCTGTTATTGATCAAATCCAGATACAACATACTTAATTACAGTTGGAAAATATGTTGGTCACAGTAATCTCCCCTCCAACAAGAAAATCCTGATCCTACATCAGACGCTTCGAAGCCATTACTGCTTGGCCCAGGAGCAAGACTTTGGGCTGAGACAGGGACTACTTTTTGTTGTGTTGTTGGAAACATCTAGCTGAGTTAAGTCATAATCCTGCAGCAGTTTGATATTACCACATGATGTTGATAGAGTGTTTAGTGGCAAATAACATACAGATGGAACAAATCATCTGAGATGTGGTTTTTTATCACCACAATCATTTTTGTGTGACATGATTAGGTTTTCGTACATGAAGGCTCATTTTTATGACCTTTTGGGATTTTTTAATTTTGTGCCAACTTATTTTTCCTTATTTGTCATGATCACACATTTTATTACTTATTATATAAACATTTTAAACGATAGTAATTTGGATGGTTTTATTACAAATGTTATGTGTAGTTTCCCTTGCTCTTTCTATTTAGATGTCTGATGAAAGTCTATAGTAGAAGAGTGATGTACTAAATGTGCCTGAGGATTATACAGTGCTTATTAATTATTGTCCCACGTTGCTGTTTTACCAGCAAAATGGGAAGTACAAAAATTCAGTGCAAGGAAATATATTGAAATTTCCTGGAATCACATGGAACATAGCTATACTAATCATAATAGATGACAGAATAGATGGATGAAATAAGCTGAGCTTATCTGCCGGCAGGCGGAAGCCAATTAATCAAGAAAATACATTTCAATACCATATTTCTACTTCTACGATCCAGAAATGAAAACCTCAGAGAGAAAAAAAAATGTAATAACAAAATAATTCTTTTTATGGGCATTTTATTTCCCCTTTCACAGATCTATGTAATCCTCTTCAGTGGTGTGTGTAGGTGTTTACAAATACTCTGAAGGAGCAGCTCCTGGAAGAGCTTCTGGCAGCTGGGAATTGGCTCCAGTGCACACAGCAATGTTATCAGTTTCATGCTTTCAGAGAGCAATATTCAAACGGCTTGTCAGGATAAACTTTGTATTATGCATTAGCTGTTGGAAAAGCTGGTACGGGAGTGAGAATGTAGCCTCTGTACAAATATCCCTTTCTCCCTTTCCTGGCCTTCTCAGGAAGGTGGAGATAAAAATATTTGCGCTTTCCCCTGGAGATTTCAGGGGGCGAGAGAGTGCAGTGAAAACTCACTTTTTCTTCTTGTCCTTCTTATACTTTTAAGTGTAGTGAAGACAGTGACCCTAAAAATTAAAGTTTTATGTGGTAGTTTGTAAACCTCTGCGTATTACTAGATCAAATCAATTTTTTTTTGACTCTATGAGTAATTCTTAGTCCATGACACATGCAGTCCATCTTATCTGCAGTTGCCTACAGTTACATTTTTCTACTTCCAATTCAGGCCACTAAAACCCTACTGCATGCTTCCCTAACAACCTTCCTTCACCTAGCCAGCTGCTGCTGCTGTGACCACCTTGATGTGATGACTGATAACAGGATTACAGCACAGGCAGTACAGATGCATGCCTACAGCCCCATCTTTTGGAGTTGTTCAGTGAGATAAAGTTGTCAGCGTTCACTTAGGAAACGTTAATCGATACACATAATCCTTGTGAATACAAAGAATATCCACAAATACACAACTCAATTGTGACTCATGAATACAGTGACCTTCTGAGGATGTGGAAAGGTGGATTCAGGTGGTACCAGTTGTTCTTTCATCATAACTGGCTCCCTCTGCCATGTTAAAGGAAGAGCAGAAACAGACTTGCTTAATGGACACAATGGGGGAACATGCAGGGAGAAACACTTTGCAGATTCCATACAGGGCCCAGAACAACATAATTTTTGCTCTGGAAACACTCAAGGTACAACACAGACATGCTCTGAGAGACACTTTGCTTGCAGGCTGCTGAGGCAGAATTGGTGGACTGAGGGCTGGTAATGGAAGAAATAGCTGAAATAATATGAAACTCTAAAGTGCAGTAACGGGATGTATTTTCTAATGTAAAAATTTTATGACGGCTGGTTTTTGGAGTAGGGTGAAATCCCAACTGAATTGCAATTGGCAGTTTGTTATAGCAGCTCATCCTGAATTTCTCGTAAACTGAGACAGGGTTGTATCGGTTGAGAGTAAACAGTCCCCCAAAGGGAAGAATGGTACTAACATGTTCCTAGCTCTAAATCAGAAAGAATTGCCTGTTGTCCTTCTTTAACTGGAATTTTATTCTAATATCATTCAATCATTCTGACCTCCATCTTTTTTATCCAGATAATTTTAAAGAAGCATGTGTACTCAAAGCTAATAAAAAATATTTTATTGAAACAGTTTTTAAAAAGAAACAAATTTATGTCTGGTAGTTCTTCTTTCCTCACAATTATATCTTTTGCTTTGAAGAAACTTTATTTTAAAGTGAGAATTATTTTGGAAAACATTTAAATGTCTTACTGAACAGCTGCAGAATGAAGTGTCTGGGGTTTTGCTCTTCTTTTAGATATCTTTGCATAAATTAACGGAACCAAAACATTTATAATTTATTGACATGTTTTGACTGTGAACTTGTGTTATTAAAATTTTGATTAATTGACAAAATTACAATAATTTGCCTTTTCCTCCCAGCTTGAAATTAAATCACTTCCTTTTCCAGTTGCCACTGCATACGCTTACTTTAGAAAGAAGAAATATGGAAATGGGTAGGCATAACAGCTACTGAAATTCTCTTAAATTTAAATTTATTTCCTTTTCTATAGTTTCCATCAATTGTGGTTACATTTAGTTTTGTTGTGCTTTGGGACACAAGGACATAGTTGATCATGGCACCTCACTATTTTGCAACACCAGTAGCAGCAAAAAATATTGACCATCACAAAATTAGACCAAAGCCCACAACATTACGTGATAATAATCCCTGTCTTTTTTGTCCATCTGCTGCTTGGCACACTCCCACCAGCCTGGCTTGGGAGATTATTATAATTTTGCCAGTCTTTCCAAATTCAGACTTAATCGGTTGCAGTCCCCCATGGCAGGTTTATTACCGGGAGTTTTCTGGAGGGCTCAGCACTCTCTCTGTGCATGGCGCTGCCCAAACACACAACCAGAGTTTGTGTCTGCCCTAAAAAAACTACCTCCAAGCTGTGCAGGCAAATACGTGAGGCAGAAGCTGGAGCTGAGACTAATTAATCTAGTGCGGTGACTCCAAACATCAATTAGCTGAGAATAAATTTTAATCCCTGTTTGAGCCAGGCAGGATTTCATTTGGTATCAAGAGGTGACAGGCTGTATCGTTCCTTTGCCACACTTGGTGTTCTGAGAAGAAGCTTATTATATTAAGTCCTAATCTTTCTGGAATTTGCATAGACCCAGTGACCTTGTTTCTGGGAATACAAATAAAGCTGCCTAGGACAAAGGATGCTCAACATTCTATTTTTTTTAATTGGGTGTCACCCTTGTCAGTAGCACCAGCCTGCACCCCAGTTTGTGTACTGGTTTGAGGTGGTTGACCTTCCAGCACTGGAGTGCACGCTGCAGCCTGAGAAGCACAGTCCTGTGCACCCTTCACAGTCCCAGCTGAACATGGAGGCTGCCATAGCTCATCCTTAAAGGCAGGATGCTGTTAGTCCAAGTAACAAATGTACAGCAATAAGAGGTATATTTACACAAATTTTGAAATCATATGTTAAGTCAATACATAGGAAGCAAATTATTCTAGAAGCATCTGATTTGACTTATCTTCAGTCAAGTGGGAGCCCTTACTGAGCTGCCAGTCCTGGTTTCAGTGTTGCCCAAATCACTTTTAGACTTCCTTTTTCTGCAGAACTGGGGAATAATAGTTACTGTGCAATTGGATGTAGTGTCTTGGGTTGTGAAGGGCAGAAAAATATTAACCACAGTTGGCAGAACAGCTGGGACTTGAACAATTAGCCTCTAGACACATAGATAAAGCTCTCTTCCTCAAAGCTGTAAGACATTTCGAGGAGGATTAGTTCCCCATTCTCATTTTGCTTTGCAAAAATTGTGTGAAAGTTGCAGGATTATATATAGCGACAAAACAGCCTATAGCAGTGACCAGAATTATGTTACCTGTGATTAATAAAAAATGACAGCACTGCCTGTATGTGGCCTATTTCAGCATGAGGAATCCAAAAGTTGCAAACGCGGACTCTGATCTCCATCCCGCTGATATCTAGCGTGAAAGAGTCATCACTTCAGCTAATATAAGAACAGGCTGCTTTGCAGAACTGGTGTACAAGCTACGTGCGTGGCACAATTAATCTTCCACTGTACTGTGGCCACTACATGTTTGAAACACTGTAAAATCCAACAGTTGATGGCCTCACAGCATAACTGTGCAAGACAGAGGCGAGGAGCATCACAGCCGCTTCAGTCTGCAGAGGGAACAGGCAGGCCAGCTATAGCTCCAGCAGGGTACCTGTGCCAGGCTGCTTACACTTCATAAAATCTCTGTAAAATAATGAACAGTTGTTGGTGCAAGACGTTGGGACAGATGTTTTCTGTTGGCCACTGTCTAACCCATCAGTGCCAAAGGAGGCAGCTGAGAATACACTTTGTGGGGCACCTGCATGCCAAGAGAGTCAGGAGGAGGTGGACTAGGGTAAAAGCAAAGCCCTTGTGCAGGGCTCTGCGGGGTTTCTGAGGTGTACAGCAGTCTGCATTTCATATGGCGTGATCTTCTGGAAGCTGGAGTAGTTGAGAAAGTGCCCTCATTTATTCCAGGTTTAATTTTTAAAACTCCAAAATGGCCTAGACTCTGTAGGGCAAAAAATAAAAGCAACTATTAGCCATGCAAGTTCCTGTATAAATATATATTAAAAAATATATAAATATATATATTTTCTTTCCTCCTGGATTGTCTCCAGCAAGTACAGCATGGCATCATGTCTCTTAGTTGGTTTCTTATGAAATCAGGCATGTTCAGCAACGAGATGCCCCTTTCTCACAGCACTGAGGAAGTGATTCATTACTGACCAGAAGAGAGGCCACTGTGCAACTGGTATCTGTTCTGACTTGATTTCTATGTGCTTTTTTATTTGCTTTTTTTCTAAACGAGAAAAATTCCTGTGAAGTGGGGATGGTGTCAGTTTTGTGATCAGATGTAGCCTGCAGCAAAATAAAAGTGGAAATGGTAAGCAAGACCTTATATTTACTTTCTGAAGCTCTTTGTTCAGTATAAGATAAAGGTCATTCTGGAGAAACATGTCAAGAATTCTAGTGAGGCTAGCAGACATCTAACATAACCAGAGAACCAGGAAGCTTAAAAAAGATTTCAAACAGTAAGAGGGGGGAAAAAAATACTATTTTTGCAAATCTGAGATTTTGCTATTTGAATGTAAGGACAATCATCTGGATCATGTCTTCTGAACTGGGCAGTGCACACACAGCAGAAAGCTTCAGGTGTAAAAAGACCTTTCATGTTACTGTTTGGAGATGCAGCATTATGGACCCGCTCCTCTCCCCACCCTTGTGTTTTCCGACCATGTTGGTAAATTGAGATGATACTTAGCAGACACTTATATGCTAGATTGCAAAACCAAACATATACGTGACAGAACAAGCCTTAACAGATACAAGTGATAAAACAAATTTCTGAATCACTTGCTGAAACCTCCCTTTCCTTTGAGGTGTCTCACTCCTGCTGAAATTGGAAAAACTAATGTAAATTATTACAGAGGTCACTGTAATCAGGAAATCGGGAAGTGTAAATTTGAAAAGAGCCCTTTAAACATTGATGGGAGTGTGTAAAATGTGCTTTTCAGACCGCCCTGCCTTCCTCTGATTCAGAATGAAATTGATTTTCTCCTTTGGTAGTCACAGTTTTGGAGTTTGTGTACTAACCCCTACACAGTATGAGGCAAGAGAAGCTCTGATTTTGAAGCTGTTGGCTTCTTATTTGGTAGATGGATATGCAGGATCCAAAATCCTCTGGGTTTGGTGCGCAAATTGGATGAGGATTGGAGACACAGTGACAGTTTCATCTGATTAACAGAGAATCTAGTGAAAAGTTGGCCTTGGTCTTCAGCCTAAATGACACTAGTAGCTCAAGGGTGTTGTAATTGTGTCACAAAGAGCACCACCGTGACTGCTGCTAGTTGCTGCTCTTTCTCACTGTGAAATGGGAAAGGGTGACAGGACAAAACAGGGTGCCCTTTTGGGGGGCAGTGGCCTGGCTGGGAGCATTGGCTGAATTGCTACTGGCGTTTACTTCTTTTTTAACCGCGATCTGCCTCACCACCTGGTGTGAAGGCCATCCATGAGCAGAGCAGAAAAAGAACATATAAGATGTTTGGCTTGGCACTTCCAGGGGTGCCTCTGACCTTTGAAACTGGAGAAGGCAGTTCAGAAGGGCTGCTCGCAGCCTGCTTGTGATAATAATACAGCTCCTGGCAGCTCGGCTCAGGCTGGCATTGCCCACCTTGCAGCAGCTTAGCCATTTATAATCTGACCCGTTTGGAAAGCCTATAATGGCATGGTACTATTTCTGAATAAGCAGATAGTGACGAACCTCACTCTTCATCCATTTTCGAGACGAGCTCCTAAAATCAAACTTTTCGTCTTGCATTTAGGGACTGCTGGAAAAACAGAGGCCTGTCTCAGAGGCTCATTGCACCCCGGGGGGTGCTCCCTCTTTCCCCCAACCCCCGGTATTTCAAGCGCTACTAATTTCTTCTGGAAGAGCCAAAGCGCAGCAGCTCCCTCAGGTCGGCCCGGGTCACTGCCAGGTTGCTGCGGCGGGGGCTGCGCGGGCGGCGGGCGGCCGGCAGGGCGCGCGCTGGGCGCACGCAGGCGGCGCGAGCCGGCCGGGTTTGGGGACGGGGCGGGGGGAGAGGGGGTGAGTGGTGCCACGCGTGTGCGGCCACGCGTGTGCCGGGGGGTGATGGCACACGGGCACCCCTGCCCCTGGCTTCAGCCACAGCTCCTCGCTTCCGGTGATCCTGCCGGCGCTGCTGTAAGGAGCCGTTAAAGGAGGAATGTTGTTTTTACAGCTGGAGACCTGACACCTGACCCCAGCGCGGGGTGTGGAGGGAGGACTGAGAGACATCTGACTATGAATCTTTAATGTAAAACAAAGTCTCTTCGAACTAATCCCGGAATGCAAACTGATTAGTGTGTTTTAAAAGTTAAGCCGGGGGAAGGGTAGCCAAAGAGCCAGGAATCCATATTTTAAATAAATCAATAAGGGGAGGGGGTCGTTAGAATTAGATGAATGAGATAGGTAAACTGAGGCAAGCGTTGGGTAGCCTGTAAACTCTGCAGTACCCAACCAATGGGGAACAGGGGGATGGAATTTGCGGCTGGCTTTTGGGGCTTTTTGCCCTATTCCGTGTGCATACCTTTAGGTAGAACACCCAGGTTTGCAAGATTGTTAATAAAATATGCTTTGCTGAGAGATCCTGCCTGGGCCTATTATATTGGCAAGACGATTGTTTCCTACACTGTGAGGCAGGAAGGCAATCAACTTCAGGTGGCTTTACTTAAAGGAAGCTGTAAAATCAGTGTGTTTGCTTGCTTGATCCCACATCATGGGCACGAGTGGTTCCAAGAGCTTTTTGTCCATATAGGGGGTTCTCCATGGTTCAGGGTGGGTGATGTAGTTTCACTGACACTTCTAGAACTTGACGGAGTGCGTTGGGGTAAAGGATAGCACAGCTCAGATTATCAGGCTATGCCATGTCCTTGTTCGTGGTGATGCTCTCAGTTGTGACTCGATGCTAGGACAGTCAGAAAACTGCTTTAAAGTACGACTCACAAATGTGTGACGCGGTTGGCCTAAGAAGAAGGAATAAAACAGTAGGAAACTACACATGCAGGCACTGGAAATTTGGACCATAGTGCCTGAATATGTCACTAGGCAATATTATCAGCAATGTATACATCTCCATGTGGTTTTTTTTTCTATTTCAGATTGATAAACATGGGATTCAGTTATTCACCAAAGTAAATAAAAGATGCTGGTAGCAGGCTTCAAGACTGAACTCCTCTATTCACAGAAGATATTCAGCAGAGGCAGTGACAATGTTCACCTCCCTTAGACAGTTCTTTCAAAGTGCCTTTGTGCTCAGTCACCATCTCTGAGACTTTAAAGGGCAGTTCAGTCACGATGTTTATTGAATCCTTGCCCTTTCTACTTAAATTGCCTACAGGGAAGGCCACTAATTCTGGCTTTTTGTCATGTAAACAGTAAGGACTGGTTTTTGAGCACTTTTTTTTTTCTCTCCAAAAATTCTAGCTATCCTTTATAAGGTTTTTCATTTTACTGGAAACTTTCTCTAGTACAGTAATTTCCATATTATGCTCAACTATAGATTGTCATGACCAAATACTCTTTGCTGTATTATGGAAGTATTTTATTAGGAATAAGTCTTAAGTGGGCAATGGGACTGCCTTCCTTGCACTGCCACAGGAAATGAAGAGCTTCCGCTTACTTCCAGCCTTGCATCCAGCATCCTCAAGCACAGAATGATGCAGAGTAGAGCCCCATCCCTCCAACATGCTGACTCATTTACCTCAGCTCAATTGGTACATAAGTCAGTAGCATTTACCTCCTCTGTGACATATAAAAATCCTTTATTTTATAGATCACAGGCAACAATATGTCTCGTCCTGCAGCTGGTCATATACCTAGACCATAATCACATTCTTAGCAGTTAATTTTAGGGAGGAGAATAAATAGCAGGCTGTCAAGATTCTCGGTGTATTTAGCATCTTGGTATACTTCAGTTTTGTTCTCAAGTGTTCATTATTTGGTAATGGTAGATAGATGCTTTTTCCCCCCCTGTTAAGTAACAAGACTTTCATTTGAGCAGCTTATTGCTCTCAAGAAAGTGACTGCAGAGAAAAATTGCTCAGGATTCAGGGAGGGCTAGCCTGTTTCTGGCTAGATTTCACTTTCTGTGGTGGGCTTATATGTTTTATACAACTAATCTGGGGCCAAGCAGCCACTAAGCAGAAGGGGTGTTTTCTTCTCTGTTTTAATTACTGAGATAGCCTTGTGCAGAGCACACTGTAGGAAGACATCCATGCCAAGTAGCTGGTTCCTATCCCACAATCAGAGAATCATGGAATCATTTTGGTTGGAAGAGACCCTCAGGATCATCGAGTCCAACCATAACCTAACCTAATTCTAGCACTAAATCATGTCCCTAAGAAGCACACCTAAATGCCTTTTAAACAACTGCAGAGATGGTGACTCCACCACATCCCTGGGCAGACTGTTCCAATGCCTGACAACCCTTCCTGTGAAGAATTTTTTCCTGATATCCAATCTAAACCTCCCCTGGCACAACTTGAGGCCATTTTCTCTTGTCCTATCACTTGCTACTTGGGAGAAGACACCAACACCCTCCATGCTGCAACCTCCTTTCAGGTAGTTGCAGACAGCGATAAGGTCTCCTCTGAGCCTCCTTTTCTCCAGGCTAAACAGCCCCAGTTCCCTCAGCTGCTCCTCATCAGACTTGTGCTCCAGGCCCCTCACCAGCTTCGTCACCGTCCTCTGCACTCTCTCTAGTACCTCAATGTCCTTCTTATGATGAGGGGTCCAAAAGTGAACACAGGATTCAAGGCGGGTCCTCACCAGTGCCGAGTGCAGTGGCATAATCACTTCTCTAGTCCTGCTGGCCACACTATTCCTGATACAAGCCAGGGTGCTGTTGGCCTTTTTGGCCACCCGGGCACACTGCTGGCTCATGTTCAGCCGGCTGTCAATCAGCACCCCCAGATTCCCTCTCTGCCAGGCAGCTTTCCAGCCACTCTTCCCGGAGCCTGTAGCGCTGACTGGGGTTGTTATGACCCAAGTGCAGGACCTGGCACTTGGCCTTGTTGAACCTCATACAATTGGCCTCAGCCCAATGATCCAGCCGGTCTAGATCCCTCTGTAAGGCCATCCTACCCTCCAGCAGGTCAACACTCCCACCCAATTTGGTGTCATCTGCAAACTCACTAAGGGTGCACTCAATCCCTTCTTCCAGATCATTGATAAAGAGATTAAACAGAACTGGCCCCAATACTGAGCCTTGGGGAACACCACTCGTGACCTGTCACCAACTGGATTTGGCACCATTCACCACAACTCTTTGGGCTTGGCCCTCCAGCCAGTTCTTTATCCATCGTGGAGTACACCCATCCAGCCTATGAGCTGCAAGTTTTAGGATTTTAGGGAACGTGAAAAAAATAATACAAACACAGAATGTTGAGGGCTTATGTTAGCTGAAATCTCATGGGAGATCTTGGGTAAGTAGAGGAAAAGGCAAGATTCTGTTTCTTTCACTGTAGTCTGTGTGGAGAAAAAGTCTGGAAAGATCCAGGTCACCATTGCTGAACTCTTTTTAGTGATAGTGCAAAGAGAATATTAAAAGATACCATTTAGATTTAATAGCTTTTAGTATTTGCTGTGCATCATTTTAGCACTAGTGCAAATGGCCATACTACTTGTTTTCTGAAAGCAGCAGAGGCTGTGGCATTTCTTCTGCTTCCTCTTCGGGGTTGTTTTCTTCATATTTTCATAGCCTTAGTTCAATACAGACTTGACTCCTCTTCAATGTTGAACCCTAAGCCAACCTAACCAAAATGAAAAAAAGACTTTTCCATAGTGAATATGAAGCAGAAATCACCTTTCCATTGAGAGAAATCACCAGCAAATCAAAGAGAGCACTGAGAGCAGTTCTGGGAGGATGGTGACCAGCACCTGCCACCACAATGAACTCCATGTTGCCCTGTAGACCAGCCACCTAGCCTGGGCCTACCATGTTAATGTGGGTCTGTGGCTTTTAGGATGGAGCTAGGATGCACCCCATCAAGCAGAAATATGGGTAGGTGTTCTGGGACTGGCCTAGACATGACAGTGGTGAGACTTACCCCAAATCCTCCTCACTCTGTTAGGCAGAGCTCCACTAGGGCTCTCCATAAGGAAATGGTCCCTCATCCCACCCCAAACACCACACAGGCCACCTGCAACCTCAGACTGTCCCATTTTGTAACTACCTGCTGCTCAGAATCCTTCCTTCATGTTCATTCCTCTGGTCAGCAGGCAGGGGTCCCACCCAGCCGCTCTCCCTGAGGTCCCTCCAGCATCTCTGCAAGGCTCCCCCCAAAGACCAGGCTTAGCACCTGCACAAAGAGGGGTGTAAGGCAGACCCCTCTTCACCTAGAGCTGTCCTTAAACATCCAGTGCCCAGCCCGTTATGCCAGATATTTTCCTTCTTTAAGTCTACATTGTAGTATTACATAGATTAAAAAAAAAAAAAGGCTTTCTCTTGCTGCTTTGTGGCAATTTGATCTCCTCCTACATATTCTAACACCAGTAGTTCTTAATCAAGGAGTTGAAAACTTCTGTTTTGTTTTCAGTATTCTGTGAGCAGAGGAGTAAGTCTGACTGGTATTGAAATAAAGAAGAGTCTGCTTTCCAAGACCAAAATAGTTTGTCATCCTCTGCCCTTCTCAGTGTGCTCTCAGCTTTAGCTCTTCTCAAGGGCTGCTGTGAATAACTGGTTTGTTCTTTACAGGCAGAGATGTAACTGTCAGGTTGGTTAAAGGGTTCTGGTCCTATATCCAGTTGTGAATTATACTTACTAATGCCTCATAATTCTTTCCTTAGCTATCTAATCGCCATTCCCAGTTCACACTGTCGTTAGTTCCCCTTGCCTTTTACCTGATGCTGTAATGATTTAGGAGCTCTCCTACCTACCTGAAGTTTCGTGGATGAAATTGAAGATGTGTCCCCATCTGCAAGGCTTGGAGATTGCCATGCTCTCAGTTGCATGAGAGAGGAACATGTATTGAGAAGCATCCAAAACACAAGTGCCCCAGAAACTGTTGGAAGAGACAACAGTTAAACTCTCAAATACTAGGAGAATAATATTTTTGGCGCCAGACAGAAGACCTGATAAGATGAGAACTGAATGACTTTTGGCCCCTGACTTGTCAGATTTTGTCCTTCAGTTAAGACCACCACGGAAGGGCATTTTTCCAGAACGAACTCAGAAATAGGGACAAAAGAGAGATTGCAGTAAAAAGAAAGAAGACAGGATTAAAAGGTAAATCATAATCTTTTCCCTTTGAACCTTCCACCAAATCCTTCGATCTGTTTTTGGAGTTGTGGTCTCTCTGCTGAGGAAGATGAAGCAATGTCCCTCACAAAGCTTTGCAGAGGTATCTCTTTGGTTTGTTTATACCAAACATCCAAATTCATGGTCGCTTTTTGCTCCGTCAATGTACTAGACTTGGAGAAAAAGGGAAAGACTAGCAGTCGTTATTCTAATACAGCTTGATTAGTGTGTGAAACCAAAGCTTGAAATCAAGTGCATTCTATCATTTTGACAGTTGGCCCAGCTACTATAATGAAATCCTTTTCCTGCTTTACAGCAGGATACTAAAAAATATTGTGAGTTGCTTAGATTTCAGCTCAGGATTATGTTTTCATTCCTATTTATGTGATAGCTGTTAAACAATGTTATGAGATTTTACAAAGACGAAATCCTCCACACAAGTAGCCCCACTGAGCTGGATTTCAGCTCAGTAATACAGGGGTAAATACAGATTAACTCCTTCAAAGGCAATGGAATAAGTCCAAAGTTACGGTGGTGTAACCAGGTCACTAACATTATTATGACTATTTTTGTGAAAAATAAAAGAAAAGCAGACATTTGCTTAAACACTCCTGAGAGAATCTGAGAGAAATTGTGTTCAGGTTTTTAGATGTGATGGTTAAGGAGAACAGAAAAACTGACTGTGAAGGTTTTGTACCAACAGTCACCAATGATGCAAAATTTCCAGAGACCCCAACAGGGAGTTTGGTGAAGAGTGAAGGATCTCAGTATTATACATAGGTCTGTTGTCAGAACACTAACAGAGTAATTGCACAGAGAAACAGCGTGAACTGCTGTGAGCAAATTCACAAATTGTTTGGGAGAAACAGTACGTGTAATAGGTAGAAACACTGACTTTAAAGCACTGGTTTTTTACTTTGCATTTTAAGTTAGCTTACAACCCAGCATAGCATTTAAATCACAACACACTATCCTGAGAAACTACTGCCTGGGAAGGCAGCCAAGAGCTAAGAAAATTAGTGAAGGGAGAAAACACATTCTGTAAATGTTGAGCTTCAAAGAAGGGATGCTCTCGCCTGATATTTTTACAATTTCCTGGGGACTGATATTCATTCATATCCTTAAAGCAGTATGTTTTTATGTGAACAACAGTTACTTCTTGATGAGAACTGAAAGGTTTTGTACCTCTGGTTCCTTTCAGTTTATTTCCTCCTGTGCTCACTTCTCCTCTCCCCATCCCAGTAACAGGTTATACCAACCGTTTCACATAAGACTACTAAATTCAGGTTAAAAGCTACAAGTCCTTCCTTCCATTTTGTCATTGACTGCAACTTTAAAAAGGAAATGTAGATTGGGTGGTGTGCGGCACTTTTTATTACTAAGCTGTTCTCTAATTTTATAGAAAATTGTATGATTAGCTTAGTAATAAACAAAACTGTAGACCACTAAATACTGTAAAATTAAAAATTCTAGAAGGTTTTAGTTCTGCACCTTATTAGCCTGACTAGATGAATAGTTATATGCATTTTTAAAATAACAACACATGACATTACAAGAGTAGAGCTTGGACAGAAAAAGTTCTCTTAAACTGTATTGCACAAAAATGACTCAGAAGAGTGTAGTGTCCTTTGAAGATGCAATGCTGTATTTTGGGAAGCTTATGCAGATGGCTACAGGAGAATTCCACTTCAGATAAACCCCATATTTTTAGGAGGAGAGTTATAGGATGAAGTGTAGGGCTGCTAAGTAAGAATGTTTCCATTGTTTAGTATCCTGTAATAAAATATGGGAAATAAACTGGAATAACATGGCTGATATAGTTTGAACTTACTGCCCAGAGATGTTCATAGATCTTTGCTGTAACACAAATCAAATAATGCTATAAATCAAGGACTATAAAAAGTGAGTAAAAGCAGTGTAGGTCACACATCAGTGTTTTGTGAAGTGTGTGAGCTCCAAGTTGCTTCTTAAAGAGAAACATCTGAAATATTACCGCAGTTGAATTAATTGAAAGTCTCTCTAAAGCAGCGTAGCATTAAATTTGTTTTTACTTCCCTAAATTGCAGGTTTTATGCATTAAATTTAAGCACATTCCAAAAGTTTGGCCAATGAAATAGTCCTAGGGTATTAGGAAATGGAGATATTTTACGGCTAAATGAAAGTGTATGTAAAATGCCTGAAACTTCTGAATGGAAAAGGGAAGGGAGGAAAGGATAACTCTTGCAAACTTACCAGAACTGGCAAATTACCCTACCACTGGAACTGAAAGATTGTGCTAGCATGACCAGTGATGAGTAAAGCTTTTTGAAATTGAAAATAATAAAACCTATTCTCATTCCTGCACGGGTCGCAAGAAGTTGAACACATTAGATGCTTAAACACAGTAGAAACTTGTCTTTTCTTAAATGATAAATTGCTTTGCAGAAGAGAAACCTCACACAAAGGGATTTTATACTCCTATTTTCTGTGAAATATGTGATTGGTTTTATGATCATTTAACTTTATTCTATTGCTTTCATATGGATTCTTATAATAAATTTTCAGCATTATTTTTACCAGTAGAATAGTAAAAAATAATAACAGAGTGATATGGTTGCTGAAATTATTTAAATTTGCGTATTTGTATATATATTATATTTTGCCACTCGAAATCATTATTAATTTATTACCTGAGATAGAAAGCTGCTGAAACAATAAATAGAAAGCCTGTTTGAATGGTTTCATAACTTTTTAAAAAGCCCTGAACACAAAAATGACCAATCAAGGACATTTGCAGAAATACAGCCTTTATCCAATAAAAAAAATTAAAATGGAATAAAATAATGCAATTATAATAAAATATAATTACTGTAAATAAATCACTAAAATAATTACTATAATAACTGCATTTTTATATAGCTACCATCAACAATTCCATAAGAAAATGAATCTAGAAAACTAGGCAGCACTGTTTTTTCTGACTGACCATCATTCTTTCTGTCCGCGGGATGCAGGACTAGTTTCAGGTACAAAACAGAAGCGAATTTGCTTGAATCTAATGCTGTTGAGGTTCTCCTGGTGTGCAGCACAGCCCCATCCCACTTCTCCCTGTCTTCAGTACAGATATTGTGCCGCAAGTGAGCTACAATACCTTTACATCTCCTGAAGGCTGCCTGTGGTGAGATTCTTCTCTAGAGAAGTTGGTCGATTTTTCAGTGTCTGTTCTTTGCAGGAGCCCAAAGGGGATAGAGCAGGCCAGAGTCTGCCTTATAATTTTAGAAAGAGATGCATAAAGTTCCTGATACAATATATAGCAGGGATCCTAGAATTAATGGGGCAGATGTTTTGACAGCTGTGATAGATTACAATTAAAACCTGTTTCTTTTACATATGCACGACTTCAGGAGTTCGAGACAAGGAAAGAGCGTTCCCCACGTGTGAGACCTCACTGTGCAGCCAGGCAGATGCCTGTCCCAGGGCCTCTCCTCTGCCTGTGGCAGGCTCCAACCTCCTGCCCTGGTCACACACTTCCAACAAACCACATGGTTTTGCAAGTGCTGTTAGAGACAAAGCCTGGTACTGACCTCCCACCTAGGGTTTTCTTCTGATTGGTTGCTGCATGCACCAAACCGATGGGAAAAATCCCAAGGCTGGGGTACGTAGGCTGGTGAGGTCCATCCAGTGGTGTCATCTGAGTGGAGGAGTGCACACAGCTGTGGAGAAGGAGCCTCTGTACTCAGCCTCTCCCCTTTCCCTTGCGACTTCTGTGGCCAGCAGCCTTTGATATACCCTTGATGCAAATGCTTTTAGGTTGCAGCACAATGTCTGCATGAAAGAAGTGTACTATGAAAGGGATATTCCATTCCATTACACAAGCTACCATGCCTCTTTTTTCTTATATCCCACAGTGGATACTACGACTTTGTTACAGAATTCAAAAACTTCTTGCTAACCAGAATCCTGCCCTCCTGTGTAGGAGTGAGAGCAGAGAGGAGCCTGTTGCAAATCACTGACAGGGAGGGGATTTCTATTTTCACTTTTTTTGGCCAACTCGCCATCCAGATTTGACATGTTATCAGTCACATTTGACATTACAATCTTCAGATACATCCTTCTTTCCTACAAAGGAAGGTTTTTTACACCTTCAGACATTTCAGGGCTTTTGTCCCTCACAGAAGACATATAAGGATTCACAGCTTCAAGTAATAGCAGAAGAGTCTGCAGTAAGAGTCTAGTAGATATTAAAATGTGTGCCCTTTTGTGGCGATGAGAACGATTCATATAGACGCAGACAGAGACGCACAGACACAGAATTCTTGTTAGCAGCAAGAGCAGAGCCAGGCAGAGCAGAGCAGAGCTGAGCCAGGCTGAGCTGACTTTTATTAACAGTTCTTAATTTATAGGTTTACAGATACAGGCCTGGACCAAGAGGTTAGACAGGATGGGTTTTTTTCAATAATTGCTATTTCAAACACACCACACTCATGTTGTGTCTGTTTTCAGTCACGTTCCCATGCGTATCTTGTGGGCGGCGTTCGACCCACTCATTCACATGCCCAGGCCCAACATTCACACATCATACATACGGGGGTGGTTTTCCAACCCGAGATATCATTCTCACTGGCCTGGGCTATCACTCCTTACACTCATAAAAATCATACTTCTATATAACCGGTCTAAGGCCCTTTAGCTGGAACTGCACATCCTGCCGTTCCCACACCCTTTGCCTTCAACCACTTTTTTTTTTTTTTTACATTAAAATGAAAACTGGTTTACTATTATGTGGTCTTGTAATTTAATTTTTTTTTCAATATGCTGTGCATTTTCTGGTCTCTGTAATATTCATTGCACCTTGCAGAGCCCAGAAAATTAGCTGTTTCATGCTCAGGTAATCACTTCTATGGTAGAGGTGGATCTAAATAAAGACTTATGCCTGAATCACACACACTTATACGGTCTTCTTCTTGCATGCTGGTCAAATTCGATTGTGTTTAAACTTAGTTACTGATGACTATTGTCAGAAAGGGCAAAATAAAACCTGTGGCTCCTGACCTGCTAGAAAGTAGTATTCAGCACTGCTATGCTGCGCCAGCTGGAGGAACTTGTGCTCTCTTACAATAATTGAACTCCAGAAGGGGAAAGACACTCACTATAGGAAAGCATAGAAACCCCCCTGCAAGGTGGTCATCATCATTCATCAGTCCTTTGCACCTCAAAAACCCAAGCCTGAAAGGATACTTTTTCTTTCTTAGAAACTGAGCCCAGTACAAGAAAAGCATCTGCCTGTTTGGCAAGTGTGCCAGCCGTGCAGGTATCTGGCACTAACGTACATGTCAGAACTTATTAAACAGTTTGCCTGCTTAATACATAAAGAAAATCCCCCAAGGAAAACATCTTAGTTTTTCCTCTGATTTGAATTACCATTGAGCTCAGTCCCATAGTCTGTTCCTTATTTGCTGAGGAGAAGCTCATGGTTAATTCCCATTTAATTTGATGGGCATTTGACCTGCATTATCTGTATAAGGAAGGCAGGATTTGGTCCAATGGCTTTAGAGGATAAAAGGCTCCTAGTATCTGTAACCAATTTTGGAAACCATTTCCATGTAGATCTCAGAATAGATGAGCAGTATCATACTTTGTTTCAGCTACTGGATACCAGTGAGTTTTCCTACCTTGTGAAAGTAAGGGTTAGAGCATCCAAAGTAAAATAGTTGTTGTTCTTCATAGCCCCATTACAACTATTGCATTAGCAAACTTTCCAATTAACCTATGATCCACAGCTTGATGATGCAGTGATCACTCAAAGATGTTGCAGCTGTCCCAGAGGAATCTAAAGTGTCTAAAGTGCTAGATGCATTTATCACAGAATCTACTTTCTACTATGCCAGATACATTTGTAAGTTCATCCTCCAGCTGCATTAATGGCTGGTTTAACTAAAACACGTACTCAGGCTGAGTGGTCTCTAGAAAATCTGACAATAAATGAAGACAGCCTCTGTGATGTGGGGTGCAAATACACACATTGGAGCTGCTTTGGTTTGGAAACAGCTCAGGCAGAAATTGATATACAAGTGAGGCAGAAGGTACATGTCAGACGAGATAAATAATCTTGTTCACCTACCTGTACCCCAACCCAAAATGGCTAACACACTCGGCTGCCAATATTGCACCAGTTTTAAAAATATTTTGATGCATCATTAAGCAATCCTCATGTGTGAGCTACCAGCTTAAGTCAGCCTTTGAAGCAAAACAGGCTGCTGGACTCAACTTAGGCATTCGTGTACTCCAGAAACTGCAGCAAACATGGGTAAAACCCCATTTTTGTGTCCTAAGTCCTAAGTTTTTCTTAAAGGAGGCACACAATGAGTGATGTAGCGTACAAGAAAGTTAGATGTTCCTGTTTGGCACTGCTGGGCTGGGCAGGGAGCGGAGGCAGCCCACGGCAGCCCTCTTCCAGCTGGCCCTGTGTGCAAGTGTTTTGGAATGCACTGAGTAGTTTAAACTCCTTCAGGTTTTCTCAAGCCAAAATTATTTTCTTACTTCACTGGAGAGTTTACAGGCAGTTAAGAGGTAACTCTTCTTGAGTTCAGTGTCAGAGCTCATAAGATACTACAAAGAACAGGGAGACTTCTGTTAAAGAGTGAAAAAATGTTTGCCTTTTCTGTTTTGAATATGACAACTTACTGGAAATGACTTTAAACTAAAAGTTGTGAGGTGAACATGGACATCATAGGAGTATGGACAAGGTACAGACCATTGTCTGTAGTTCTGATCAGTATCTGTTCCATTAATCTCATACAATCATTTGTCATTTAGTTTTAAAGCAACCCCTCTTCTGGCTGAACATCTAGGTCTAGCAAATAAAACAAAGCCCATGCGTGTCCTAGTAGATTACATAAGTGGTAGAGTGTAACTACCCAACATTAAATAATTTCACTGTTCTTGACTGAAAAGCTGTGTGCTCCTCTCTGAAAGCCTCTGTGGGGCACAGGGGGAAGAGACGAAGCAGGATCCAACGTGAGACCCAACAATGACTTCTCTGAGCACTGTAACTAGTGGAGTCTGGTTTTCAATCAAAATTGGTTGATTTTAGCATAGATTTTAGAAAGTGCAAATTTAATGGAATGTTTTCCTGATTGTGGTTTCATTCAAAAGTGTCTCTGTCTCTCTATACCCCACGTAGATTCTCCAGTGTCTAATAATGTGCATGTTGTTGTCTTTCCCTCAGTTCAGACCCTCAGTAGGGTTCCCTTTCTACTTGACTGCCTGAACTGACGGAACTTCCAGAAACCAAATTATTTTGGTGATTCCTCACTCAGATTAAATGTGGCCACGATATAAAAACAGTTTTGAAGGAATAGAATGGAAGTAGACACACAAGTTCATACACACAGTTTGAACTCGAAGGCCAGTTTCCATATAAACCAATCTGATATATGAAATGTGTAAACAAAAGATAAGTTTCAGCCTATGGGTTGGGTACAGGAGAGGGTAGAAGGAAGCAAGAAAGAATAATGTCCATAGTTCACACACCAGTAATATCCATAGTTCATGCATAGACTACAGCCAAAACCCGGTAAATGTGGTGGGACCTTGTGAAAAAAACCTCAGTTTTATCAAGACATCAAGGAATTACGCAAACTGAGAAATCCGCTTGCTCAGTTGCCTATATTAGGGACATAGCTAAAGTATAGCAGTTATAACAGTTCTTACCTTTGGCTCAGGTGCCTAAATTTCATTGTCCAAAACCCTGGACACAGCAAGGGTTCTAGGGCTTAATGAAGCCACGACCCAACAAAGAGGAATCAGGATGTGGCTGGAGCATGGGCAACAGTGGGAGGCACGTCCAAGTCCTCGGGTTAGACATAGTTCAGCTGCAGATTTTCCCTGTAAAAATGGAACAATCACAAAAGGAACAACATACCTCACAGTAGGATATGAAACCTGTTGCAGGATTTGTTTGTATTATGTAAAACGAAAGTTTCCTGTCTACTCTAAGTTGAACTTTAGTTACTGTTGGCTTATTGAAAATTCTCTTTGGTCTGACTTTGAAGGAGGCCTCCAACTTGCTTTTTTATATTTTGAAGCAATACAATTTTTTGAGCTAGTTATTTTACAGTCTGAGTTAATGATGATTCATTCAGTTTGCATTTCTAGAGCATTTTGTGCTGAAATTATCACCAAGGTAATTAAGTGTTTGTTATCAGGCAATAATAAAACCTAATAACCCCTAGCAATTATAAAGGCCCCAGAACCTGAGGTTGAGATCATCTAGGAAAAGAAAAAGTTGAATTTAAAGAGTAACACATTTTCTTGAAATACGTTCTTGCCTCTGTGCCCTATTTTAGTAATTACATTTTGGCTAAAAAGTCTTTTTCGTGACAGCAATGTTGTCAATAATTTTGGGTTGAGTTCCTTTACTATAAATTTAATATCTTACTTAATAGTCCAGCTTCACTGCATTTGGGTTGTTTTATTGTATATTACATTGCATGCTTTAGAGAGATTTCTGTCTGTTATGATAGATCTGCTTTGAGAGATCAACGATTCTTTTGTGATTCTGCAGAAAGCACAATGTTCCATGTTTATGCTTTGCCAAATAATTATATCAATTTAAATAGGGAATTATCTTAACAAACAGTGCATACAGCATATACAAGTAATCTCAAAGTATTATAGTTCCATAAAATTAAATGCAAAAAAATTGTGTTAACTGTGTATACTTCATGTAGTTATACATGTTATATATAGTATATACTATATAGAGGGAATAGATAGTATACTATAGCATACCATAATATACTAGAAAATCTATATGACATATAATATGCACTATTATATATAATATAGACTATATATGCTGTGTGTATATATGTGTATTCTATAATTATCTAAATAGTTAACAGAAGTATCTACAGTTAAAATTTCATTGTAAAATATTAGTTCATTTTTAGAGTTAGTATGTATTTTAGTGTATATATTAATCTGAAGAGGAATAGAAATTCCCTTGTTGAAGGGAGCATAGGCAGACAAGCATGTTTTGTTAAGATGCTCTCAAATTTTTAGTAAAAATTTGGTAAATTTAGTAAAATGGAAAAAACTGAGAGTATGCTGGTTAACTGGGTAATATATTTCCTTCAGAGCAACCAGGTGGATTTCAGCAAAAGATTGGATACAATAAGGGATGATGCAATGTTTTGCTGGTTCCACCTCAAGACCAGCCCGTGCTGACAGAGTTTTGCTTCTGGTCTGCGGTGAAAGGGGGTGTTTAGGGCTCAGCCTGTGTGCTCAAATGGATTCAGTCTGTGCTGAGGGCTAAAAGCTCCGTCTTTTGAATTGGGTCTCCACTGATGGCTATTAGTTTAATATTTTGGTATATGTTGGATGCACATTTGGTAAAGATGAGATAGTATAACATCTTCCCTAAGCAATAGGCTGGATTCATCTGCTGCTGGTAAAGAGGGGTGGAGGTGTATTTTGACACCAGAGATACTTGTGGTGCCCTTCAGGAAAGCCCCCGACCTTTACATCTCTCCAGATTGTCCCGGCACCCTCCCAGCACAGGCTGCCAGAGCAATCTGCTGTCTGCTGTCTGCATAGCTGCCATCACAGCACAAACCTCCTCGCTGGGCTTTCTACCACAGGCAGAGAGCTGAACCAGTTTATATTGCAGTTCCTCATAGTGAAGGCACGGCTGTGAGTGAAGTTGTTCTGGTCTATATCTGATTGCAGTTTGGTGCAGAAACTGACTCAGACTCATTCCCATTTTGAGGCAAAAAATCAGATGGTCTGAAGCATTTCAAAGCTTGGGCTTTATTCAACTCCCATGTCAGAGACTCTCCAACAGTTTCTGCCATCTCTGAGTAGGGAATGAATCTGATCCCATTTCTCTGGTGTCGCTGTATCAACATCTGATCCTCTGCTGGGAAAACAAGAAGCCTGTGGAGCTATGCCGGTTTACATTAGCAGGGAATCTTCATTTTTCTCCTTCAGATACAAGGAAAGAGGTGGAAAACCCCATAGGGAAAAAGGGGGAGTGAGGCAATTAATTTGTGGGGCTTGGCTTATTGTTGGGAGAAGCGCTCATAAGAAGGCTGGGAAGACACTGATGGCAGATGCCTTGCTCAGCTCCGTCTGAATGCGGCAGTAATTGAAGGGGTACTTTGGACTAATCTGGACTACTGGTTCTTTTTTCCCTTGAAATGTGTATTTTCTTCCAGCCAGGAGTCCTACCTCCCACGAGAGCCCTAGCTGCAGGAGATTGCCTCTCACCCCGTACTCTGGCAGCAAGGCCTTGCCCCTGCCCCTACTTGTGCAGAGGGGCTGCTCCCTCCTGGCAGACCCTGCTCCCAGGGCCTCCGGCACCCCAGAGCAAGAGCTGGTGGATCCAGGAGAAACCCCCAATTACAGCCCCTCTCAAGCATGAACTGCAACAACTCTTACTCTTGAAAGTCAGCATGACTCCCATAATTTATTCATCCCAAGATGTATTCATCCATCCATTATTTATTGGCATTTGTTTTACTACTATCATTACAATTTCATAAACGGCAGCACAGAGAAAGAGATGGGAAGTCTAAGAGGGAGGTAGCTGCTGGACAAAGGCCCTGGGCTTGCTTCTGCCTGGCTGCCAACTGCCTCAGGGTTTTGTGTAAAGGCATAATATAGAACAAGCAAAACTTCTCCCCTCTCTGGTCCCTTTGCCAGGTCGGTGTGAATCCTTTGTTCCACCTGAAGTCCTCTCCATAGTCATTTATATTCTGTTAATGTGATGAGGACACTGGAGCGTACCGAAGTGGTGGGGAATGCTGCCGTGCGCAGAAGCTGAGGGGAAGGCAGGACGGATGGGGAAGGGGTGTCGATGCCACAGGGCCACCATCTGCCCTCCTCA
Organism: Caloenas nicobarica; assembly: GCF_036013445.1. NCBI lineage: Eukaryota > Metazoa > Chordata > Aves > Columbiformes > Columbidae > Caloenas > Caloenas nicobarica. The sequence goes on along the minus strand of NC_088248.1, from coordinate 20,742,616 downwards.
GTGCGTTCTGGGCATGCAGTTTTCTGTGAGCTGGAGGCATGCACTGGTTTAAGGTCTATTTGTACAATGAGTAGATTTAGATTTACTACTTCCAGCTGCAATCTGGTGTGGGGATTACAAGGGAAACAGGAGACTGTGTTGAAAGGAGTAGGAGGCAATTTCTGTGCAGAATGTCACCTCCCCAGCATCCTTCCTCCACAGGCTCAACTACCCAGGCTGTGGAGAGACGGTTCGGAGTGAGCAGTTTCCTGTGGCTCAGCTGCGGCAGCTGACCGACCCTATGTCCTCACTAATCAACTGCAAGGTGATACGTGTTGGCTTAAACCGCCTTCATGATTACAGTACGGAGAGGGAAGTTCAAATATCAGGTACATTAACACACAAGATTGAAGGCCACTAGGTTTCCCATTAGGGAACTCAAGCCATTCCGTAGCATGGGGCTTTTTGAGATGTGTTATTGACTTTATAAAAGGCATAGCAGCTTTGTTCTGAGTACTGCCCTCTAGACCTCCTTCTTTCAAACAATATACAGCTCTATTGTAAATCAATGTCCAAAACCACTGCAGCAATACTACTTTAATCTGGAGGGACCATTTTGTAGAAAAGAGATGTTTCTTTAATTTTTTTTTTTTAAAAAAGAAGTATACAAAATTTCCTAAGGAATCATTTTGAGCCTTTTCAATCAGCCAGGTTATTCACTTCATAGTACAGAAACACAGATTTGTTACTCAATTAGGAAAAAAAAAAAAAGAAAAAGATTGCTACTTTACTCCTATATAGAAGGGAAAATAAATTGCCGTGGAATTAGATGGTAGCACATAAACCTTTTATGTAAATCAGAAGAGGTTAAGTAGCTGTAAAAAAGCCTTTAGCCCTGGGAAGCATGAAAAGTGGACTGTTTCAGATTATATGTGTTCTGGATTTTTAAAAGGACAACTTATCTGCCGCTTTTTTAAAAAACAAAACCAAAACCAAGAAGCTGGGGTTTTTGAAATACATGAATCCAGCAAAATGCAATCAGGGTCTTAGAGATGAAAATTTAATCAGGAAAAAAAAAAGCCTTAAATAATACATGGAAATGTCATGGATATTTGAACATTTTGTTGCACAATATATGGTACATAGAGTTGTTTCTTACAACATGAAAAGCTGTATTCTTTTTTTTTTTTTCTGAGCATAAGCAGAGGTGAGAAGAAGAGCTGTGAGATGGAGAAGCAGAAGTCACGATCCCCTGTTCTTCTCTTCAATAACTGTAGAAAGTGTGTTTTGCTGCTTGTCCTTGCTAGGCATGAATGAGCATATAGGCTTTAGGTCCAGCAGATCTGGGGCATGATCTGTGTATTTAAATGTGTAAGCAACCAAGATAATACACTTTCAGACACTATTCTTTTTCTTGGTCATACTTACTAATATCCTTTTACTAGAATTTAAGGGGCCCCTGGCTAGCTATGGCTGCAATAATCAGCTTATTTTCCATTATTTTCAAATAAAAACACTGATTGAATAACAGTGTCTGTTAAATTGTGGTTAAAGCTATGGCCAAGGATGTAGCATTAGATAGGAAGACTAGCAAGTGGTAACAGTTTCTTTATTTTTGTACTTGGAGGATACAGGGGAACTGTACACATTTGCCATTTGGTTTAGAGATGCTATCCTGAAATAATGTTTTCTCTCTGGATGTTACACATGTATTGGAACTGTATTGTATTTTTTAAGCACCTGCATCACATAATTCTGCATTGGAACAATGTAAATTTGAGTCAGTTTCGCTCACACGCACATCATAACACAGTATGTAGAAAGGCTTAAACAAAATATTTATAGTATTGTGCTGTACGACATCTTAATGCAATCCCTGCATTTACATTTCATTTAGCTGTTATCCTGCCCTTAGGGAAATCTCTTTTGCCCAAGAATGCACACACTCTGTAACAAATAAGATCACAAAATATCAAAAAAAATGAACTGTAGTAATATTCATAGAAGGAAGAAATATCTGTCAGTTCACCATTATTGACAATATTGTCCTAGAGAAGGATTTTTGCACCCGATTGAAACAGTTATTAAGCACTTGGATTCTGCATATAGTAGCAAAACTTTTAAGGAAAAGTGATCAGAATACTTATTACATAGTGAGATCCATTGTTGACATTTTCTATAAGTTGAAAATATATGATATGTTCATAACAATATCTCCAGGCACCTGATCCTCTGTAGTTTAGATTCTCATTAGAAGTTCTCTGATCAACTCCTGTGCGGCACAACAAGCAGTTAAGGGCATCTGGACCATTTTATGGTTCTCCACTAACCTCAGAGGGTGAACGGCAGTTTCCAGTGGTCTAGGGAAAAATAAACCAAAATCAGCTCTGGGGAAATAAGTGTTTCTGATAGACTCGCAGTTAAAAATGAGGGTAGCTTCGTCCAAAACTGAAGTTCAACAGAAACTCCAAGCCATGTGACTTGAAAGCAAATCGAAGGTAGAAGAACAGTCTTATGATCAAGGCACTGATGTGAGAGCAAGCACATCTCAAGAAGCACATCTCAAGAAAAATGTTCCTGAATTTGGCATGCCTTTGCCATGGTTTGCCACAGTTTCTCTGCATAATACAGCTGTTTTTCAGACAAAGGGTTTTCCTTTGGAAAGAGCTGATTGAAGGGCATTAAAATATTTTATGAGAATATATCAACCTCATCACATTCTTTAAGGTGCTTTATGAAAATATTTTGCTGTGGAAGGGACAAAAGGCTTTCCTTAAAATTTACCATTTACTCTTTTGCACACTTAAAAAAAGTTTGAACCTTATCACCTCTAAGTGTTTTATAATATGTTGGTTCATGAAAAATTAGCAGCTTTTTGACATTTTGCTTTGACTTGTTATTAAAAAAATGTGAAAAATCTTCGAATTTCCTCTCTAACATATGTCCCACTTTTCAACCAGTGCACAGTGTCCACTGAGATCACCATTTTAATAAAAATGCCTTGAAAGCATTAATTCCACTGTTATTAATTCAAAAAACCTCTCAGAAGTTCAGTATTCATAAAAGAAAAATCTTCTTTGGCTCACCAATATATAAATGTAATCCTTCTAATACAGCAGCACTAAATAATAAGGAGCCAAAAGCTACAGATCTAATTACCGGGCATCACTGGCTCAGGAGTCATAAAAACCTTGATTCTGAATAAACAACCCAGACTTCTATTATTAAAGTAGAACAATTACTTCTTGTACCAAACAAACCCTCTATCTTCTTATGATAAAGAAATGCATCTTTATGAAAAGATTAAATCATCTGATTATGTAACAGCATATTTGTGGCCTAAAAATGTCCAACCAGAACCAGTCCTGCTATTGCTAATCTTTACACTGAATTCTAATCAGGGTATGGTAACGAGAAAAGAAGAGAGCTGTCCATCAATGCAATTTGAGAGATGGGTTTTGCTGATTTCCCTCAAGGGAAGGGAAATTTCAGAAATTTTATGACGAGCTCCACCACCGCCTGTCTAAGAAAAAGGTGTGTAGGGCGGCGTTTTCCAAAGTGCTGCTCAGCTGGCTGGTTTTGGTAGGGGCAGACTCAGCTCTTGCCATGGGAACTGAGCTGGACCACTGACAACAGCTTTCTGAAGTCGTTCCTCCCCTTCCCACAGACCTGTGGACCAAATCACTCCTTCCCATGGCAGAATTTAAAAAGCAATGATTACTGGAAGGAAATCTCTATGGATTGCTCCTTTGCATTGCTTGGTTGGACTTTTTTCCCACATTGTAACACGCAGGGAAAGACTTTGCGTCATTAACCTCAGAAGCAAATGACTGAAGTTGTGTTCTCGCTCAAAACCTGTGGTGGAGGCTGGGAAGTCGGGTGAGAGCACAAAGCAAAATGGGACTATGTTGAAGGCTTCGCCTCACCTTGGGGATACCTGTTCAAGTGCCTGGCACCACAGCTGCCCTTGGAGCCCCCTAAGAAAGGGGTTCTTTAGCCTCCAAGGAGTAGCACAGGAAAAGTAAAGGGTGTTTAATCTCACTAGCTTTTATGGTCCTTTCTGTTCCTAGGCAGCTTCCTTTTTCCAAATGCATTGCTGGATGTCCACAGAGCCTATCACTGATTAATGAGAAAATAGCAAGATAACTGTGGGAATAGCTTGCCTTGTGCACAGAGCAATAGCTGCACTCTGTGTCTGCACACTGTTACTCACATCTGTTTGTGCATGAGCAGATTCAGTGTAAATCCTTAGACTCCTGTCATGTGAATTCAAATGAATACCATTTACCCATTTCTCAAAGAGGAAGATGATTTCCTAATTATGGAGATACCTGTCACTGAGAAATGAAAAAGAAAGGAAAGAAACCTACCAAAAATGAGAGTAGTCTGTCTGGATTGGGAATTTGCAGACACTGGGTCCATGCATGTGCAGAAGAAATACCAGTTGTAATACGAGCACAGGCACCCTGCGATCCGAAGATTGTAGACACTGGAAGAACAGAGAGTCAGGCTTGCAGCAGATACTCATTGAAGCAGTGGAGCAGAGAAGAGTGGAACAGATATCGATGTGGTGCAATTAGATTCCAAATGAATGAGGCTCTCCATCAGGACTACAGGAGATAAAACATCAGGAGTGAAGAAGTCAATCTTAAATTAAGGCTGCTTTCCATTCAAAATTAATGAATCCACTAGTAGTTGCACAAAGAGGTAAAAGTTGTATTCTGGGGAAAAACATGCAACGAGTACTCAGCCTTTGTGGTAACATGGGGCAAGAATTAATTTGGTCCTGGTTATATCAAATCAAGTGGCCAAGATCACCTTTACTTCAATGGTGTTGAACCATGTGAACAACAGATAACTGCTATGACAACATATTCAAAGTGCCCTAATCCTGTAGGCATGTCTGAGGGAGCTGCCCATTACAGCAGAAGAGACTTAAAAAATAAATAAGCAATAAAAGACTAATAATTCAAATATAGCCATCCCTTTGTATTCATAGCGGGAAAAATTAAAACCTTCCAGATTAGAACTGAGGAACTAGTAAGTAGTGAGGACCTATAAGAAAAATGGTGGAAAAATATTGTACCTTGGTGAAGAGCTGACATCCCTCTAGAAAGGAGAAGCCATGTCTCACAAGCCTCTCAGACATGTCTAAGCATTCAGTTTGGGATCACTGAGTTGATGTAGTCCGCCGGGATTTCCAGAAAATTTTGGGTAAGGTATAAAGTCTGTTAAGGAAACCTTGTAACAATGGCATAAGGGGAGAGATCTTTGCGTGGATAAAAAATTGTTAAAAGACAGTTATCGAAAGACAAGAGTAAGTGGTTAATTTGGTAGTGGAGAGAGCCAGTGGAGAGTTCTGCAGGATCTATGCTACAATCTATGCTGTGCAACATATTCATAAACGATCAGGGAAAGGTGATGAGCAGTGAGATGAAATTGATGTGGGACAGTAAAAAACACTAGTTAAGAAATACTGGCAGAAGATCCCATGGTCTTAATAATAACACAGTGGGAGCTGAAATTCAAGGTAACTCAATTGTGAAAAGAAAAATAAACCATAAGTTTACATGAACTCTGAGTTTATTAGTGACACTCAGAAATGAGATCTTGAGGTTGTGATAGACAGTTTGTGAATATTTTTGCAGGGGAAAAAAAGTGAATCTAGCACTAGAAATTGTGAGGAAAAGAACAGAGAACACAACAGAGAAGCATTTCCCACAAGTATTTTTGAATACTGAATGCTGTTATGGTCCCTGCATTTCAAAGGACGTAGAGAAACTGGAGGGGTTCAGAAAATGACAACAGGCTCATCAAAGTTATTGGAACAGCCTCGGTTGAAGGCAGGATTAAATAGATGGGAATCTTCTATATTGAAAAAGAGATGCCTGAGGGATATAAGCCAATGAGTGACAGGAGAGAGTGGATAGCGATTGATTATTCACAGTTTCTTCCACTACAAGAACACAAAGTCATCAAATAGAGTTATCAGAAGCCAAATTCAAAATAAAGGAGATGGTTTTCACTCAATCGGTAACGGACCTGAAGAACTCCTTGCCACAGGCCGTTGTGAACACAAACAATTTACATGCACTTGGGTGAAGATGTTATGAACTTATGTAAGGGACACCTATAGAGGAAGGATGCTCAGTGTCCTGAAGCCAAGTTTGGTTCAGGAATCCCCTGAGTTGCACAAGGTTGAAGGCCGGAAGAGACTCAGGGGAAGGATCATATATGTTTATCCTGTTCCTCAGGCATCTGCTTTTGACCGTTGGTGGAAACAGAATACAAGGTTAACTGGATCCTTTGTCCAATCCAGTATGGTTTGCTTATATTCTTCTGCAGCGTTATATACGTAACAGGGCAAAGCAATTTCTACTTGCAGGCTGTGCTATGCTTGGAGGTCCAAAGGAAACCTTTCTGGAGAACAGTGTCAATCTCACAGTCGTTATGAAGATCCTCTGGCTAAAATATATACCCAGAGCAGTTCACAGAGAAATCTTTGTCTAGCAAACAAAGTAAATAAACCCTGGCACATTGTCATGTGCCCTGGAGAGTTGTCCAACAGACCGACATTGAATTAAAATGCTTAGCTGCAATTTGCTATATATAAAAAGTTTCTGAATACTTTGACCCCACATGAGTATATTAGACACAGATAATACTGTAGAGACCACACTGTAATTTGTAAATCTTCCTATGTCTTGGCAACAGGACCAAATATCCCAAGTTATAGATTTGTAGCAATACTGTGCATGCAATAAAATTGTAACAGCTAGCATTTAGGGCTGGATTGTTGGTTACTCTGAAGCTGCTTTATACATCACTGGCAATATAACGGGGGAATTAAACTGAGTGTAAGTTACCCTCTTTTATCTATTTAAGTCTCTTTTATGCTGCCAGAGCAACATAAAATGGTCTTAGAGCAGTAAGCAGCAGGCTGTTCCAGTTTAAATCTGCCATTGTTTGAGAGAGGTAGTCCCTGCCCGTTTTATTTCAGACAGGAAAAAAAGTACGAGGGAAATGGTAGGAGAATAAACTTGTCACTGATGCGGACCATAAATGCAAACTGCAGAGCTACTTCTGTGATTTTAGGTGAAAAAGAAGAACAAGTTGAAACAAATGACACAGAAAAACGTTCTTTAGATTTGAGCTGTTTCAACAATAATTTGTTGTCCATCAGACTCATGAGGCTTCACTAATGCTTTGTGAACTATATCAACTAGGATATCCTTTTTCGTCAAATATCTTTTCCAGTTGATTAGCTTGTACCTAAAATGCCTCTTGGGTAAGCTGCAAATTCTAGGAGCCCTAATAAACCAACTAACCAGTAATCTGTTCCCACTGCCATGCAGCTTTCACTTTTGTAATTCAAGGGGAGGTTATTCTTGTCAGTGTAATTTTTCTATAAAAGGAGCTGATTATTCCCCACCAGCTCTCTATTTGACCTCATCCTTCCTGATGTAAATTTAAAAATTAGTGTGCTACTACCTTTATCAGCTGAATTCTGCATTTAAAGCCAGGCCTCCCCTTTTAATGAATCCACCAAGCCAGCATCATAGAGGTGGCAGGTAGAGCTGCTTTTTACAGATTTTTGGCTAGTTTTTATTTTTAGCTATATGCTGTTAAAAGATAACAATTAGCTGAGAAATATAAACCATCTTTTTTACTATGACATAGGTGTTTAGTACCATTTTTTGTGGGCTTCTGGGAAAGCAAATAACAAGAACTCACCTCTAACAGCAGTAGACTACCAACATAAAAATTAAGCCTTGCCTTAGCAGCTGTTCAGCCTAGTGTGGTGTGCAACAATAGGCAAAGCTTTTAGCCTACAGAGACTATGGGGGAAGTAATTCTACTATATTAATATAAGACATAGGCACTTTCATTATCATTAGCAAGCATGCTGGATTATTCATGAAAGCCCCACTTACAGATATAAGCAGGCATTTGCCATTTATTCCTTAGTGTAATTTAACTCAACACATCACTTTTTAATGTTAACCTTGTGGAAGGTATTTTGATCTTAATAGGGTTTTTTATTAACACATTACTAAAACTCTGTATCCATTTACACCTAGCCATCTAGCACTGGCTTGCAAAACCATCCATCAGGGACAATGTATATGCCTGCGTTATGGGAAATCTTGCAAGGGTTACCTAAACGAGGAGTCTGGATTTAGCTGGAAGGGTGTTGGGAGGACAGGCTCTATGGGGCCAACCCCTCCAGCAGAGAGCAGGGAGGCTGTGACACCCAGTTTTCAAACATTGCTCCAGCCAGAAGACCTGAACAGGCTGAAAAAGAGGGTTTTACAGGAAAGGAGGTGTTACTGTCACACATCGTTCCTTCTCAGGCTCCTTCTTCCCCAGCACTCCTGTCCCTTCTTACCTGGGACTCCTGAGGAAGTGGCAGCGTGGAGCTGTGTCCTGCCACTGCTGCTCCCAGTCATTGCTCCTCTGTACGGTGCCCCTGGTCCCCCACATGTCACAAGACAAGGTGAGCAAGATGAAGCACTGCTCAGCCTGCCAAAGGATGGCAAAATTTGCCTCCCTGTGCTATGAGCTCATCTGCCAAGAAGAGCTTGAACAAACTGGTCTTTATGTAGTCATTAATGTGGTTTTGATTAGGCATGGTCGAGTTACAGCATACCAGTATGTGTTTAGCTGAAAGGCAAATAAAAGGAATACTTCAGAGCAAACTTACCTTGTTTATTTGGGTGGGAGCAGGAAGGAACACAGATGTTAGAGGAAGATTATTTACCTAGTTTTTATGCTAAAGAGGCAAAGATATATTTACATATGGCTACCTCTTCAAATTACAGGCGGTGAGGCAGTGGTAAAGTGCTGTCTATACTTGATATATGGTGATTTGTGGTAAGGCAAGCAGAAGTGGGTAATTTCTATTTTGCCAAATTGGAGGAAGGCACATTCCGTTGACTTGCATTTTTTCTTGACTACACAACTGCATGTAGTTATATGTCTGGTTTATTTTTTGTATTCATAATATGTAACGTAGCTCAAATCAAAGAAAATGCACTAAAAAGTTTACACTGTTAAAGTGATAATAACTAAAATGGTCTGCTTAGCAGTGGTCTGCTTAGCACCTTTAATGTGTCTATACTTAAGATGGTTGGCTGCATTTTTTTTTTCAATTTTATTTCTTCATTACTGAAAAATAACTTCATTTCTAAAGAAATAAAATAGAATGCCCTAGAAATTGCTGTAACATTATACTTATTCCCACAAAAAAGTCATGTTATTTCTATGAGATTTTTTACTTATATTATGCACTAGATTTCTCTATTAAACTGTACACTATGTATAAAAATAATTCCCCAGGGAACTTTTTAGTGGTTTATTATTACATGGACCTTTTCCATAAAATGCTTTATTTTTTACACACTTCTTCTCACCTCTCCCCAATTGTTCTGCCTACTCCAATATCTCTTCACTGTTCTAATAAATGACAGTTGTATCAAACAGCCAGATAAATCAATGAAATCATCGATTTAGAGCAGAATGATAGATGGTGCTGTAGAAATACCCCTCAACAAGAGGCAGTGGTGGTTTGACTAGGTTGGTGCAGAGGGAAAAGCATCTTCTAGGAGGTGGATCTTCATCTCTTAACTTGAATGATCTCTGTATAACAACCTTATTTTTTTTAGCCCCTAGTCTTCCTTGTCTTGGCTCCTGTGCTGAGACTGTTATTATGGCAATAACAGACACTTCTGCTGTTTACGCTATCATCCAAATGTGTGACATGACTAGCGTGCTCACAACATGACAATATTGCAACGTTGTTTATGGCAACTACTGGCTGGGAAAGCATCTAGAAGGGAGGGACACCCCACGCTACCTTACTGCTCACATTGAAAATGAATAAGCTGCCGTGTTCTTCCTTCATGGGGGAGAAAACATCAGTTGTGTTGTGTCTCATCCTATATCTCTCTGATCTTCTTTTTGGATTTTGTTTGAGAATCCAATGAGGAGAAAATAAGAACAGTTGAAGTGGCATACATAAGCATTGCATTTCATTTTAAAATGGTAAATATTCTGCATGCTTGAATGTGAAGCAATAAATACGCCCAGGCTAAACATTTTGATAGACCTGCATTACACAGTGATGCAGGGGAACCAAGACAGGTTTCATGTTATTTCAGATTCCTGAAAGGAATTATAGATATTTCCTACAGCCATTATGCTATCATTTTATATGGGCCAAAATTGGGCCATCATCAAATGTAGCATTTCTGCTCATTATGGGTATTTTAAATCCCTGCCAATATTTCTGAACACCCACAGAAATAATTAAAATATGTATTTCAGTCCAGCTACCAGGTGCAGGTGACTTTTTTTCTTTTCCTAAATCCACCATCCTACTTTAAAAAAAAATATTAAAATTGTCTTTCTTTACAAGCCAGTGTTGCTTTAACACTGCCTAGCAGAGATTTCAGACTACTACTTTGTCTGGAGATGGTTTGTTTTTCTTTCATTTTTAGGAGTTTTGCTTGGTCAGTAAATAAAGGAACTTCGGGAATGTATTTCTTATTTTATTGAAATGTACACATAGATACTTGGTTGCCTGAATGTATTGCACCACAGAACGCAATAAGTATTTTTCATATGCGTAGTACCTGATCTGGAAAATGACATAAATAAAATGTCACGTGAGAAAAATGCTAGATTCTGTGTACTTCATCAGCAACTACAGATTTAATTTTAAGGAAACATTTTGACATGTTTCCTGACACTTTAACCTCCTTATTGTTATACTATTACCTTTGTTAACAGTACTGTAGTGGCATGCGGATTTATCCCAGTATCATTTCCAAACAGCAGACTTGTTTACTACTCTTCTAGACACTGTTCTTCCTAGAAATCCTAAAGGGAAAAAAATGCCTCAGTGCTGATCAGAGGAGACTACATCTGTCCTGAGATGCATAAACTTAGTATCTAAATCAACACTACCCCATTTTGATAGTATTTCATGTTATGATAGCTTTTTGCGTTCCCCTTTCCAACAAATGTATTTACAGAAACTGTACTCAGAGATTTAGAGCATCCTATTACATTTTATAGAAAGTATAATAGCACAGTAACTCTCAGGCTATAGTCAGAGGGAGGAATTCCTTGATAAGACTATGGTCATTGTTTTAATCTTCCACCTCCTTTGTTTATAACAAATTGTGTCACAAGGAGAATACCAGGCACCAGAACACATCTGGCAAGAAAGTGAAGATGCTGTTGCCAATAGCTGTTGAGGTAATAAATGTCAGTGCTAAATGAAGGACTGCGAAACCTTGAAGAGCATCAGATCTTATTGTGTTTCTCAGTCCTTGCTCAGATTTTGGCTGGATTATCTCTGCAGTCATATCACTTTCCCAAATTTTGACATGATTGTCTTATGTCAGTTATACAAAGAAAAGTTTCAATGTACAAGAAAAACAAAACATCTGAATGGCAAATGGCAAGATGCCCTGACATGCTTCTAACTTCCTTCGTGAAATCTGTTGCTTATACTTCAGCTTCCCTTGCTTTCTAAGACTTAATATGAAAATGAGTGTGAAAAGAAATCCATTTCTGCAGGTATAATCAAGAGAGATGGCATTCAGCAGTTTCTTCAGAAAGTAAAGCACTTGATAGACTCAAGCTCTTGGAGACTCATTACTAGTAGCAATTTCACTGGCTTCTTCCTTGTACACTGCCATCCTACTCTCACCTCTAATTGTGAAATGCTTGTTCATCCTCCTTGTTTTAACTTCTGCCCTCATGGAAGAGAGGAAAATGAATGGCTATCTTAGAAGTAGTGTCATGATATAAATATTATCTAGTACATATGTTTCCACTCCAGCTAGTTTCACATGCAGGTTAATTTTGCTCTTCGAGCTGTGAGGGGTGTATGTTCAGCCTGTCTTTTGCAGGCAAGTTGGAGCTCATTCTGCACGTCCTCTAAGCATGGCAAAGGTGAACCAGCTCTGACTCAAGGAATCTCTTTATTCTACATCCATTATTTCTTACATCCAATAAATGTTTGAAAAAAACTTCTCCTCTGAGGGGGGACTTTTTTCACCTAAAGGAGAGTCTGTCTCCAAAAATGTAATACACAAACTCAGAATTCCATAGTGCCCACATAGTTTTTTCTTTGCCATTGTTTCTTCTCAATTTTTTCTTTTCTTTCTTCATCTAAAGGAAATTGCAAGCCACCTCAGACGGACCACTATTTGGACACAAAGGGCAGGAAAGGTAAAATGTATGTATATTCTGGAATGAAATTTTCACAAAATCCTAAAGAAAATCAGTATTTGCCCCAATATACATTGCAGCAGCAAACCAACATTTTTATGAGAACCTGGATTTCTTTCCACAGCAGAAGGAAATGTCCCCCAGACTCCCCTGGCAAAGGCTGCTGGACAATAACCCCGTGGAAGCCAGCGTGTGCTTCACCTCTGCTACTCTTACTTTTGGATCCCCACAAAATGTTTTGAGGTTGATCTGAAGGATTATTGTCCCTCCACAAAACAGCCCCTGTGCCATATGCAGCAAAGGCTTTTCTCCTCTTTTGTCCCCAACATCCCAGCAACATCAAACCCTCTGCTCTGAGTAACCCTACAGAAAAGACAAGGCAGCCACAAGGCACATGGTCAGGGCAGCCTGGGGGTGGAGAAGTGACAAAGAGCATCTGCAGCGTTTCCCTCTGACTTGCTGTCCATCCCCCATCCTTCCTTTTCATCTCATCTCTCACTCCCTCCCCAGCCCACACCAGAGTTAGGCTACTTGGTTCATGTTTCCCGAGGTTCTGCTGTGTAATTTTAACAAGAAATGTTAAAGGTGCGAGGTAAATCCTACCTGCGATTGGTTCGCAGGCAGTTACAAACATATCTCTTACAATAAGAGTGGGTGAATCCTCTGCTTAGTCAGATGCTGCAGTTTCAGAACAGTTCAGCTGGATCCAGCAGAATTTCTCTGAATTTGTTCCAGGGAAAAAAAAAAGTAAATGGGCTCTGACCCAATGTATGATATGTACCTAACTTAATACTTGTGTTAGAAGCTGTATTTTGTATTTCCTTGCTTGACTTACAAGCAATGTATGTGTGCACCAGTTGATCTCACTTTGTCCCTAAAAATAACGGGGAGGAAGTGGTTGCTGAGTTATTTTACATATTGACACCATCTACACTTGCTAAAATGCTTTTCCAAGACCATGTGTTTCTATAACTCTAAAATTAGCATCTGCTTAGCAACTAATGTTAGTTAAATAGTAAAAGAGACAAGAAAAAATAATGCATGAATGCAAACATTATGTTGTAATGGATTTATACTCTGAATGTGGAAGTAAGTTACCTTTTATTAAGTAGTCTTTATGAAAACAGTGCCAGTCACCTAGGTTAATTAACTCTGAAATAGCTGAAATAGTATTTACTCTGAAGACATTTATCTATAAGCAGTCAACCAAGCAAATTAATGCACTCTGGAGTTACTGTTACATACCTACCAAATATATATTGTTTTGAGAATGAGCAAGAAAACATGTTTCTCTCTAACTAGATGTGCTACATCCATATAGCTATCTGCTCTATGTGGTTCTGCTCTACAACACAGAATCCTTTCTTTTTCATGGTAGCAGCAAGATGTTAGAATGTTTCCAGACAAATGTATAAAGCAGAGAGCTAAATATTCTTACTGTCGACCTGGAGAAAAAGATCCTAAAGCTTCATGAGAGTAAAGCCATTCAATTCAGTGGAATATTTGCATGTATCAAGCCAATCTAGATAAAACTCAGGAAGGAGCAGGGGATAGTTCTTGAAACCAATCTACTGCTAACCAGAGAAGCTGAGACATATTAATTCCTGATAAAAATGGCCTTGACTTCTCATATGACCTGACACATGACTTAAATGATTTTAAATATTTTCCTCTTAAAACGAATAATAACACTTTTCTCTTGTGTACAGTCTGTTGGTTGAGCTTGTGTTAAATGCCTCGATTAATTAAAGGCAAATCTGTCCTAGAGATGGAGAGTGAAGTAGGGAATAGTCCGAGAAGACCCAAAGAAAATATGGTTCCTTCCTAAGCTTTGTGATGTTTTTTAGGTCAACAATTTCATATGATTCCACTTTCTCACAGGCTCTTTGAGGTAATCTGCTGCCCTATGGCACACAAAGCAAAGAGTTTCCCTGATGCTTCCCCCAAATCAATTGATTGTTCTTGGTCAAAGTAAGGTACATAAGGCAAAATTCTTTTTTATACCCTGCATGACACGCAAATGCTGAAAGGACTGTTATAACTAGGGCCCAAATCGTACAGTACCTTGTGAGGGCAGTGAGGGAGATTACAGCTATTTTCCAGGTGGGTCAGATCCATACCAATTAAGTGAAACTCAAAATTATGCAACAAGTCAGTGACAAAGCTGGAACTAAACCCCACTGTCCTCACCATAAATCACCACGTACTAATTATTTCCATTTATTTCTTTTACTTTACAATGCAAGGCAGATACTCATTCCAAACACAGTGGAAGAAACAGACCTTTGCCAGCAGAATGTACAGCCCACTTTAAGCAGCGAACATCATTAGCTCTTAGCTAGTCAATTCATGTTACATACAAGTTTCTACAGGACAGACAGGGTCAAAATCCAAAATATATCAAAGATCAGGAAATGAGAAGTGAGGGACATAATCAGCTAGGCATATATCAAGCTCTTCAAAATGTTCTTTGTATCACTGTTTTAAATTGCAGCACAGGGAAAAGAATACACCATTAAGAGGTGATGATTTTACATTAAGCATTTACCCTAAGACAGGCTGCAATATTATACACAGACAAGAGAGTGCTATTTTTGAATGGCATCAAGTTGTGAATTGAAGCACAGCGGGTAGGAGAATGCTCCAAAGGGTTTTCAAAGTGATTGCTCATCTGTGTAGTAAAATAGATCATTTTTAAAGTCCTGCTGTGACCAGTATAAAAAGAACAGAGGTGAGAGCCTGCATGTGGTCTGCCGAAGCTCAGGAAACAGAAGGAAAATCATTGTCCAGCATAGGCCTGGGTACATTACAGGCACATGAATAAGCCAACACAAAAATACAGAAAGTTATCCTACAAGTAAAACTTCTCTGAAATCAAGGTGGCTGTGATTTAAAGCATTTGCTGATTAGAACAGGGGCTAGCAAATTTTCAAACAAGGAGTGTCAGAACTGTATTTTTCTTTCTTAATTTACAGGAAAAGTATGACAGCAGGAGCTTAGCAGAAGCTTAGCAAGAGCAAGAAGAGGTTTCCCCTTCAAGAGATGAGATGTTGCCAGTTAGCTGACTGGTGGCATCTTATGTCTGTGGCAGGCAGGCAGGAGCTCCCTGCCTCTGCTGCTTCTGATATTCACATGGAGCTGGGAGCCAGCCCCTGCTTCGGATGTCCCCGGTGAGCTGCTATACCTTCCCCCCGCCGCTACAGCCCGCTACCTGCTATTCAAACCTGCTTGCTCGCTGTCTTGAGCACTGGCTGTATCTTCCCAGTCCTTGGTTTTGCCATTTGGTATTTGATGTAGTTAATCTACTTTTGCTGGCAATGACATTCCCCTTGATTCATGGATGAAATTTGGTGAAAGAAAAAAATGCACGCTGGAAGCTTTAAGTTAGTTTATCTTTACCCTGCAGGGATGTGGAAGGGTTGGAGAGTCATGGCACAGGGCACTGGGGTTTGCCCCCAGCTCTAAGGGTCTGTCAGCATCCATGTCAGAAACCCACTCAGGAGCTGTGAAGTTTGCCATCCCAGGCTTTATTTGTATGCACCATGCCCTGGGAAAATTGTCTAGATCCAAGTTAAAGGCAAAAATTGCCTCAGAAATCTGCTGCTGAACATAGTACTGGACTTGCGCAAAGCAGTCCCTCAGTTACCAGCTCCACCTGTCTCACAGGCCTGGACCTCCTTCCAGCGCAGGGGGAATGGCCAGTAAATGGAATAAAATGCATCTTCTAAAGATTATTTTTCTATTCGCATTCACACATTATTTCTGAACATTCTTTTTGAGCTCCAAAAACCTACTTTCATATTGAAGAGAGTATCTGTTAAAGCTTCAGCTTAAATTATTTTCTTTAGTTTTCATGTGTTTAGTTTTCTTCAGACAAGTGTGGTATCTTGTTGGACTCGTCTTGCTATGAATTTTCAGGGTATGCATTAGAAGATACATGTATGCAGCTGTAAAAGGAAATACATATTAAATGAAAATGGATTTCACATAATCATTTTATCAAGCTACCAATGATAAGGTATCCTATCATGTTGCTTCTTCAATCTGGCAGGCATTTGCGAATTTTCAGGTTTTTAGATGTCGCTTGTTTTCAGCCAGCTGCCACAAATGGAGCCAAAATCTATTTCAAATAAGGGTGTGAACTAATGTGTGAACTACTCCACCAAAAGCACTGGAAACCTCTAAGGGCTTAATTTGCTATTGCATGAAACCATGCAAAGTAAAAAAAACCAACCAAATGAAAAACCCCAAAACCCCAACAAAACAAACCAAACAAACCAAACAACTATCATGGTTTGACAGAAAGTTTTCTTCAATATAATGTGATATAAATAATGACACCAGTGGAGGGCAATGCAAATGTGAATTCAGCTGCTCTCTGCCAATTTGTCCCTTTGGAAAATGAGAGAAATGGGAACAGCTGGCCATTGGCAGGGGCACTCTTTTTGTAGGCATTGCTATCCCAGAAGATGGTTCTGTCTCTGAGTCATGAGGAAAAGGGAACAGGAGATTAAATTCACAACAAAACCAGCTCCTCTTGAGTTTTTGGCAGGGACAAGATTGATAATATTCTTTTTGTAAGTGGGGAATGGTTGCAGTTCTAACTTCTGAGAATGCAACAGGAAGTCTGAATTCTAATTTCGGGTGGTGGTTGTGGGGAATAAAAAAACCTATGAAACTGTACCTCAAACCAAATGAAGGGGGTTGTGGGGTTTTCTTTTTTTGAGAAATTTTTTTGACTGCCTTTTTTTTTTTTTTCTGGTGAGTATCAGCACTATGCTTTAAATTAGGTCTGGTGCCCTTGCACAAGCCTTCCTTGAAATTTAGCCTACAGAGGGAATGTGAAAAAAAGCAATGGCAAAATCCTGTCAGCAAGCAGGGAATCATGTGTTGCCTGCGTTTCAGCTGGTCTGATGACTTTATTGTTTTAGACAGTAAACTAACTGCTGGCTTGGCCTTTCACCTTCTGTCCCAAACTAATATTGCCAAAAGATATTGAAGTATTTTTTCCTTCTGAGATAAAATTGAGCTGTGTGATTTTTTGGCAGAGGTTAAGTGTCCAACATCCATTAACAGGGCGTTTGACCTGAAAGATAGCATATGATAGTAGTAGTCCTGATAAAAACTATGGCTTATGTCCAGTGCAAAGGCCAGCAAAATGACCCCTCGTGTCTACAGAATTTGTACTAATGGAACCAGAGCAATAATTTAATCACTGATCTCAATTCTTTAAGACCTTGTATGCTGTACAGTCATTTATGTTAGTGCAAAGTGAGCAGAAAATGAAATTAAAACTCTTTTTTTGGTTTTTTTTTGGTGTTTTTTTTTTTTTTTTTTTTGTAGGCTGCAGCCCACGCAGTCTTTAAGATAAGATCTGAGTATGTCTGTCTTGCCTGGCAAATATGATCCAGCTTAGGCCTGGGCACTCAACTGCATTATTGTCAAATTGGCCAAAGCATGTGATTCAGTGGTTGCGCAAGCTTTGAGAGGCCACCTGACATAGCATCTACTACAATAGAGACACTCCATTATCATATTTGGAACAGCTTATGCTTATGCTGTTCAGCATTTTGTGTTATATCAATATGATATTTCCAAGATCACATTAGTGATAAAATCACATTTGCTGTCCTTTGGAACTTTGCTTGTTGTTCCTTGGTTTTATACGGAACATTGTACAGCAAACTTGGAGAAACTGCTATTGAAAAAGAGCACAATAATAGTGGATTAGTGCTTTTCTGGGATTTTTGACTGACTTTTTCCTACCAGTGGGGCAAGAAGTGAAATTCTGGTCAAATGGGCATTGATGACAAATATTTGCATGATGTATCCAATGCACAGGAAAACATGAGTTGGGTTACTTTGTTACAATCGTTCCCTACTGGTACAACCAATACAATAAATACTGCCAAAGTGTAAAGGAAGCAAATCTAGCTGTGTTTCAGCAGGAGGTGCAATCTACTCAGCACAAGACTTCATTTTGGTTTGGGGTGTTTTATTATTTGCACTACCACCCATCTCTCACTTGGTACACAGTCTGATAGTATCTCTGCAGTTGTTTTCTCCAGCGGTTCTATATAGTTTTCCCTCACTGTTTTTTGATGCAAAGTCTGCGATTGTTTCAGATAACTGAGGAAGCGTTTTCCTTTGACATTGCTTTCTTCAGTCTTTGGTAGTATGATATTTGTCTCAATTTCAGTTTCACCTCCATTATATTAATTATACTACCTCTGATGGGTGTTGATCCTGCAAGGCGTTTTATGGTGGCGGGGGCCTGCAGAAGCCTCACTGGAGCCACCCGCACAATTGATTGCCCATGCAGAACAGTCAAGACCTGGATTTGTTCAGTAAGGCACGGTTTTCAGTTCCCTTGCGGAACCTCGTTCACCATCTTCTTGCTTCTTCTGCAATCATTCTGTAGCTGCATTGTAATGTGTATTGGGTATAAATCATGATTAGATTAGCGGGACAATTTTTTGCACACATTCATCATGAGTGTAAGTAACAAGGTGTGAGGCATTGAGAGCCCCACTGCAGTTCACGGTCACCGATCCTGTTTGTTAAGATCCTGTCATAGTTCACGGATTTCAATATTGTGCTGTAATCTATAGTGACACTGGTACGCAGGAAGCTGTACCAGTCAAGCTCAGTCCTGCTTAGGACATGTTTTTGCTGATTTTCATTTGGTGCTTTAGGTTTTGGTTCAGTGCCCGAAGCATCCTTTGGTTTCAGGCAGGGTTGTTGGTTCCATCACGAGGAGGTGGCTTTAAGGGCTGGGAGTGATCAGCCACTGGTATGGGAATGGTTTATGCTTTCATTAGGATTTAATTGTTGTTTCCCTAGTTCTTTGCAGTTAAAAAGCAGGTATAAATTCAATATTATTTGCTGTATTCTGGCTAGTATGAAGCAGCAATGCAATTATGCTATGCAGACATCCATGTCCTGTGAACATGCAGCCTTGGATTTTTACCCTAGCTGTGCCTCAAATGATGTTTCAGCGCTCAGGAATACAGAATGCTTTAGATCCTTTTCAGTCCCCCTTTGATATTGAGCCTAAATTTAACCACTCTGGCTGACACAGCTCTGCTTCCTAACAAGGTTAGCATGACAGTCCCAATTGCGTTTGGTGTACGTTAACTCCTTTCCCTTGGTAAACTGTTTTACAGAACACTGATTGAAGATAACACAAGAAGATCTTCTTGAAAACAAACCATTTCTATCCATCAAAATGTACCCTGAGCAAAGGCCTATAACAATAAAGATTTGCATTTCCTCTTGCTCAGACCTTTGCCTTTCCTTGAAAGTTTAGTAAATTCCTGTCAACGCTGTTATTTCCCCCTGTGCACTGGGAGACTCAGATTGCTTGCTAGAGCTTCTCCAGCAGAGAGGCTCTGCTCCAGCTCCTGACAGGCCATTAAATCCTACTTCTTTTTCTCATCCTGAAGTTCTTTAATGATTTAGTGTTCCCTTTGATCCGATTCCTTGGCCTGGAAATAGTAAACCTTGCTAGGCAGACTGGATCTGGCTAGCTGAGCAGGGATATTCTCCAATAGCTCCATGCGCTGTTCCCTTGGGAAGTCTTAGGTCTGTCACAGTTTAATTTCTTGTTTGCTCTCTCCCTCACTTCCTTATCCTCACCTTTGACACTAAGCAGGGGACTCTTGATTTGACTCTACAGACACACAGAATAGTATCAGACCAGGAAACTTAGATATACTTAATATTTATAAGATGGAATGCATAAGGTCATACAGAGGAGTTGGGGAGACAGCAGAAAGAGAGCTTTCAGAGAAAGAAACACGTTGATTTGGAAAATGTTGGGAAATACCAGTAAGTAATAGGAAAAAACTTGCCCCAGTAGATTTTTCATTTTAATTTTTCCACTGATACTACAGTCAGATGATACTTTCCATATACCAGAATGAGTTGAATTATACAGCCAAGTACTTTGTCAGGGTGGTGTCTCATCTTCTAATGGCTCAAGTCTGCATTGCTTTTTTGAGGATGCTTTTATAGCTTGTCTGAAGCTTTCTGATACATTTATTATGAAGCACAGGTATATGTAGGCTAAATTTTTCAAGCCTGAATGGATGCAGTTAGACACCCTAAATCCACATCTAGGCACTTAAAGAAATGTGATTTTCAGAGGTAGGGAGCACTGAAACACATTTGAAATCATTTTGAACTCAGTACTTTGGAACATCAGACATTTTTTATGCTTAAGTGTAATTTCAAGCTCTGAAAATTTTGACTGCATGATGAAAGAGAGCTTTAGACTATATATCTACTTAAAAACATTTCAGAAGGGGATAAAACTCTGGTTATCTTATCTTTTTTTCCCATACTGATATATGGTAGGTTTCTGAATCCAGTAACATCTTGCATCTTAACATCAGAGTAATCTAAAACTCAGCCTTTTTCCTTCCTGTGCTCTGCAGTGTGACCAGCTGTACAACAAAGCTTTGCCCAAGATGAAGTGTACTTCAGGACCATACTTTTGATAACTGCTCCTTGTATGTTCAGTGCTATATGTATTTAAGGTTTCATTACTGAAATAAGTAAGCAGGCGCGCTCGTAACGATTCCTTCCAAATCTAACAGGACATCAATTTTACAGACTTTGTCCTCAGTTCTGAACACATCTAAGAAGCTTGGAATTCCCTTCATTTGAAAAGTAACCGCAGGCTAACTTGAGTAGTGTTCAGTTCCTAAGGGAGCACAGAGACAGAAACACCCTCTGCTCTTGATTTACATCTAGCTGAGTTTTGCATGTTCCCTGTTCACAAGGTAGATTTTCATTGGTAGCACTCTGAGTCCTACGCTGGCAGGATCTTTTCTGCTACGTGTTATGTTATGGGGCATTAAAAATTGAACAAGAAGAAGATTAAGAAGAAATTCCTGTTGTGAGAAGCAAAATATTGTTCGTGAGAGATACTCGAGAGACTCACCTCTGAATTTAAAAGGCAGTTTCACTTTGTTACAATGGTTTGTTCAATATGAGCCTGATTCTGCAAACATTTATGCTTGAGTAGCTTTACATAAATGGGTAGTTCCATCAAGCCAGGTTTTTGTGTATTACTTCTTACGTTTAAGTGTTTGGACAAGACCAAATCTCTCCCTCTTGTGCCTTCTCAGCATTTTCCTTCCAATTTTTATCTAACTTATAATGCAAGTGTTTGGTTAGCTCCTCTCTACTCAGAACTTTGTCTCTCTGCATAACTTTGACTTCAAGCTCTTGAAGCTAAATCAACTTTGCTTTTCGCAGATCATTGTCAGGCTTTGTCCTGGTACGTTGTAGATGACTGTAGCTGTTATGACACAGAAAACCCTAAAATCCAGGCCTGTAACTAATGCTATCGAGTAGGCTAAAGTAGCTAACAAATCTGCATTAACTTCAGTTGTTTTGTGTATGATGGTTTAGGAGTTGCTTACGCAGCTCAAATCCCAGACGGTGTCCTGCTATAGTGCACAAGTAGTCTCAGTAGGATTAATTGACATTTGAAATACCAGATTTTATCTAAGTACAAGAGAAATAAAAAACTGGATTGCAAAAAGATTACTATCAAGTGAGTAAGATGCATTAGAAACGACTTTTCTTAATTCCTCTGTTGCCTTGCACACTGAACCAATTTTCAGATGACGTACCATAGATGCAGCATTTATGAGCTGTACTTCGAGCAGGCTGGAGGGGTCAGCTCTGCCATCAAGACCCCCTGAAGTGGCTTTCATGAACAAGTCGGATTGACTACCTAAAGCCCTGCATAGCTTCGATGCAGTCATTTATTTACAAGAAGCAAAGTACAAAAAGCACCCCGGCCTTGCCTCAACACGACCAGCCCCGGGTGCTCCCGCAGAGCTGGAGCAGGGGCCTACGGCTCCCAGGCCGGTTTTACTGAGGCCATTAGTACTTTCCAGAGGCTAGAGGAAGCTCTCCCACCCCCTCGTTGACAGGAAGGGGTTTACTTCATCGCCCACCCCCCCGAACTTTTGCAGCTGATAAGAAGCCAGCCCAGCGGCACCGAGAAGCCGTTCGCTGGGCTCCCTGGGAGCCCTTATTTCCAGCGCTGCGAGGAGAAAGCGACTATCGTTTCCCGTCAGCGACCGTGCCCAGGGCTTCCCAACCCGGTCAGCAGCTTGTCAGCTCGGGCCCAGCGCTGGCACCGGCCTCCCCCGGAGGGACCCCCGCCTCCTCCGACCGTCCCCTCGGGCCGG
The DNA here is from genome assembly GCF_036013445.1 of Caloenas nicobarica. NCBI lineage: Eukaryota > Metazoa > Chordata > Aves > Columbiformes > Columbidae > Caloenas > Caloenas nicobarica. Next base: position 20,720,183 of record NC_088248.1, on the reverse strand, counting down.
GTGAGCTCCCACCGCCGCCTCTCAGTCCCTGGCACTCGGCAGAGGCGGCCGTGGAGGCCGGGCTCCCTCTGGGCGGCAGGAGGTGAATGGCAAGCGGCGGCTTCTCCCTCCCACACCCCAGTGTCGGTCTCGCCTCCTCCAGCAGCAGCAGCAGCGGGTCACCTCTGCGCGGCTGTGCCGTGCCGCGCTGCCTGCCGGCCGCAGGGCTGCCAGAGAGGCGGGGGCAGCTGCCGGCTCCCCTCGTCGCTGCGGGCTCAGGGGCGCTACCTGCGGGGCCGCCGCCGAGCCGGGGAGCCGCCGCCGGGCTGCGGTGACATTGGGAGGAGACTGGTCCGAGGGCGGCGCCGGGGGACAGGAGCGCGTGTGCCCGCGGCTACCGCCAGCCGCAACTCGCCCTCCCCGGGGCAGCGGGCGGGCTGGGCTCTGGCTGCCCGGCGCGGCTGCCGGGGCGCTCAGCCCTTCATTTCCTCTCGCTGTCGCGCTGCTGGAGGCTCCGGACTATAAATAGCAGGCTCGCCAGCCACCCAGCGACACACGCACGCACCGGGGGAAAGTGCCGCGCCGGTCGCCCCAGCTGGCGGGCAGCCAGCTGCCAGCCAGGTAAGCGCCGCTCGGGGCAGGCAGGGCCGGGCGGGGCGCGGGTGCTCCTTCCACCGGGCGAGGGTTTTGTTTCCTTGTTTCCCCGCTGGCTCCCGCGCGTCAGGAGAGATTAAAAGCTGGGAATGGGTTCCGCCGAAGTCCCTCCCTTTTATTCCCTTATCAAGTTTCTTAAGGTTACAGCCCGTAAGGCGTGCGTAGCCCTAAGGCGCTCTCGTCGGGGGCCGCCGCTCAGTCCCCGACCGCCGCCGCAACTCGACGAGCGGTCCCGGCGGGCGGCGAGGCGACCGGTGCGCTGCGGGCGGCTGCCGCTCCCCCGCCTCCGGCGCGGGCGCCGCGCCCCCTCAGGGCCGGGGCTGAGGGAAGGAGGCGGCCCGGCCGCCCCAGGGACCGCCACCTGGCCCGCCGCAGCTCTCCGGGGGTCACCGGGGCGGGGAGGGACTCGGCGTGCCGGGGGAACTGCCAGCCAAGACCCGCTGGAGATTTCTCCTACTTTCTCCCATCCCCGGCGTTTCCTGCCGGGGTGTCTCGGTGCCGCCTTGGCCGCGGTGCCTGGCCGCCCCCCTTGCCGCTGCAGCCGGGGCTCCTCTGAAGGGGCGTTGCGGGGGGCTGAGGACGTTATTTGCAGCGGTTTTCTGTTATGTTTGAAAGTTGGGGGTACTTGAATGGTGAGTCGGGTAGGAGGCTCCGTAGGCGCCGCTAAGGGGTTAATTTCGTAGAGTAACCGAGCTACAGGATACCCATCCCCATCTTGCAAATAACAGCTCTGCTGAAATGTGATGGAAACCACAAGAAAGGTCTTACATGTAGGTAAGTTGAGCAAGTTGTAATTTGAAATGATATCAGCCAGGAAAGGGCGGGGGGAGGAGGAATTGTATTTGATTTCTGAACGGTCATCAAGTGGAGCTCTCTTTTCTGTTCTCCAAAGTGACCCACAGATTTTGAAGCATGAATGATAGAGCTTGTGCTGTCTGCTTGCCTGGTCCCCAAAGCTAAACCGGTGCCTTATTTGAAGTAAAAATAATGGGGTGAAGTCTTTGTGGAGCTATGTTTTCATCTGATCTGTAATTAGGTTTCTATATCTCTTCCTCACCAGAAGAAATTTACTTGCTTATTTATGCATTAATGATGTGTTAAAATAGATACACTAAAATCAGGCCATATGTATGTCATTTAAATCTGTCTTTGAATCTCAAAAACAAGACTAATTTTTAGTCTTCGCTGGTTTACAGATACCCTCTAACTACATTGAAAGGATGTCTACATAGCAAGAATGATAGGGGAAAATGTCTGTTTCTCAGTCTATGAAGGCAAGAGTTTATGTAAATAATTGGTTATTAACAAAACTTCTATGTTTGGACAAATATTTACAAATGTGATAGCAGTTTTTAAAAAGGCAGTGTTCCAATCACTTGATTTTTTTTTTTAATGTTATTTTGAATTTCTTGATTAAATTTGAAGTAGCTTTAAAGCCCTGCAGTATCTTAGGTTTTTTTTGTCCTGTGAACCTGTATATTGGATGGGGTTTGTGCATGTAAATCCTCATTATTGTAACTATCCATGCAGGACTGAATGCTGTTTACTTCACGCATTCTGATAATTCCACTAAAATGAAGATACAAGTCACAAGATTAATGTGAGCAGAAATTAGTCTTCAGAGATTTTTACAGCCCTGATGACATTAGTGGGAGCGTGTGACAGTGTTACTACTTCAGAGCCCTATTTTGGCTTTTTTTCCCCTCTGCTTTCTGGCCGCTCCTACAGTGCTCAAGATAAGATAAAATCTTTCTGTAATATAAAGCTTTTCTTTTATTGGCTCTTTTGGACTACCTAAAGCTTCAAGTTTCAGTTCTCCATGGGTTCCTCAAACCTTGCAAGTGCTGCTGTTCTCTCTTTTGCGCTTGTTTCTCTGGAGAGCATTATCTGTGAGGCTGCCTTAGTTGTCTTTGATCGAAGAATTCCATCTTCTTAAGGCTTAGGTATATCAGTTGGAGTAGGTGTATCCAGGTGCCTTCTACAGATCCTCCTTTCTGACCATCTTTTTATCTTCTGATCTGACCTGAAGATTTCGTGACATTAGGTGGAGGTTTTGTGAATTGAAATGCATGATTAATACTGTGCTTAGTATCTGGAAGTCTACTGTACTGCAAGAAGACCAAAAAAACCCCAACAAGAGCAAACAAAAAACCCCAACAAAAAGCCCCAGGACTAGAAGATCTGCATTGAGGTCAGCCTGTGGAGGACAGTGCTGCTAGTTGACAGTAAAGAATGGAGGCTGCAAAACAGTCTGCAGGTCAAGTAATTGTTTGAATAGGCCTAGGCCTAAATTCACTGTGGATTTTGAGGAAAGTAGCGGGACTGATATGTCTGATGAATTATTTAGCTTGTGATGGATATATATTTTTAGCATATGGCTGTCGAAGAGAAATATGCAAACAATACTTTTTGGATTTATGTAAAAGATTTACAGGAACAATTAAGATAGTTGGGTAAGAGAGACAAACGGAAAGGTGGACAATTACTCCCAACACTAGTGTTTCTTCAAAATTCATGATAATTTGATCTAGTTTTCTTAAACACTTGGGCAGTTACCTTTGTTTCTCCCCTTAATTTTTATTTTCATAACCTTTCCTGTATGCCACATGCTCTGACTGATGGACATTTTTAGGAAGAGCTAGTTTTGTTTGGCTTACGAAATCTTTTGTATTACATTAATATTTCAGTGTTACTGTTGATGAATGGTGAATGTTATTTATCATACCTTTGAAGAAGGATTCCTTCTTCCAAAGTTATTTGGACTGATATAAACCTAATTCCATGAAATACTTTTCCTTGGCTTTTTAAACTAACTTGAAAAATCTAACTTCACGTGTCAAAACGTGGGGTGGGTGAAATGTTATTTGGGGAGAGTTGTTAGTCCTGGCCTCACCAAGCCTCCAGTCTTGCCTACCACTTACCCTGGGTATAGGAGCCCTCCCCACACTCCCTGATTTCACCTATAAACCTGGAAGTCTCTCGACGGTTTTGTCCAAGGTTCTCCCTCTCATTCTTTAGGAGCAGTCACAGTTGATTTTGCTCTTGCAGCCCTTAAGAATTTGTTGGGGGTTTTTTTGTTTTTAAAAGGACTGCCTATTTCTTCCTTAACTTTACAAAGTAAAGATCTGATCAGTTAGCTTATCAGGTTCTCCTGTCCTGGATAATTGATGTGTTATAGAAAACTTGAGACAAACCTTAAAAGGCTGGCTGGGTTGTGCAAGGTTTGAGTGTGGTTCTGGACTTTAGCTCACAGATGTGGTCACAGTGACAGAGGATTTTAATAAAAAAGACTCGCTCATCTTGATACAAAATGCACGCTGGCAATTCTAAAAAGGAGTTGAGGTCCGTGAATTTCAGTTTTCTGCTGTTCGGAAAACTACATTAGCTGCTTGCCAGCTGCATGTTAACAAGAGAAAAAAACCTGTAACTTCATGATGGAGGATTCTTTAGTTTATTTTCCCCAGTCTGCAAAGGTAGATTCTGTTAATTTGTCCAGGTCAGTAGAGGTTCCTATTTCTTCTGTCATCATAAATCAACTAAAGATGGGCAGAATCTCAAACAGCAAATCAGATTTTTGCAATGCATTCTACTATGAAAGTTGCTGTTAGGAGAGAGGATATGTTGTCTGTCTTCAAAATCTTGTATACCTTTTTGGCAAGGTATGCTGAGAAAGGGAAGTGGGCATCTTATTCTTGTACATGGTACTTTTATTAATTTGTCTGTTACGAGGGAGTGAATAGAACAAATTGTATTCACTCACTCTGTAAGTTTTTGAAATTTACAGTGACGAAGTTTGCCTATATGTCTCAGCAAAGGGTTTTAAAATGTTTGATATCAGTATCATTAGTACGACTATTTAAAAATGTAGCATTATTTCTGCTTCTAAGGTGTTTTAGATCCAAATTCTGTAGAACTTACCAGCCCTCTGAATCCAGAAGAGACTGGGTAAGACAGTTCTTCACTTACAGTAGTTTCAGTTCTGTAGCTTCACAGGAGGTTTAATATTGATTTCCATAGGTTAGGATGCTAATAAGCTTTTTGCCCCAGCCTGACAAACTAAGCCTCTTCCCGTGTGTCAGTGAATTTGTCCCATAGGTTTCTTTAGATTGTTTTAAATGTTGACGAAGGCTCTACTTAATGAAAAGCCAGAAGACAACACAAGCTAAAGGTGCTTGCCTGACAGAGTGGTGTCAAAGTTGCTAAACGTGATGCTGTTCATCAAGCTCATTTCTTTGGCAGGCTCAGTTTGTGCTCAGTTACTATATGCCATGGCATTGAAAATCAAATCCGTTGCATTTTTTTTGGTGGATGTTTTTCATTTTGTTGTATATCCTGTTTCTATGAAATTTTGCCCTATGCTGTGACCTCAATGAAAATTTATCCTCAGTACAGTAATAGAGTCAATCTGGGCTATGTCTGTCTGAGAAGCATTTTTTTTTTCTTGAACTTAACATATATAAATAACTAAGACACTTTCATTTTTATCAATTTCTTTCATTCTGTTAGCTGTACACTCATCAACAGGAGCTTCTTCTTGCTGCAAAAACATGAATTTGGCAAATAGAGTGAAATCTCTTAATATGAGGCACTAAAAAGACTCCAGTTTTTCATGTAATTATAATAGGTGGATGTGTAATGGACAATTAAGAGGGAGAAACCCTTGTGGGAAATAAGATTTTTATTGTGTTCTCACAGTTCTTCATATACCATCAGGTTTTTGTATTGTTTGGTTATTTATAAACTATGTTATTACTGTATTACAGCAATACTAGGAAGATGCGCTGAACCTAGGGTGCATATTTCTGTTACAAAAATGAGTCAAGAACATGAAAATGGGTATAAAAGTCTATGCGCTAAATGTGACTTGATATTTTGTGTATTTACTGCTGTGCAAATGGAGCATTAAGCAGAATGCATCAACAATTTGGTGTTGTACAGTGTTTCTATTACCACAGTAACATCACTGCTCTGCCTGGAGTTTGTTTGCTTTGTATGTGTAAGTGGCCAAAGAAAACAGGTATCAGTAGAACTGGGTTTTATAGGATGAAATTATTTTCTCTGCTATAATGACATGATTTTGGAATGAATCTCTTTAATGAGTTATTCCAGTTTACATCATAAATGAGAACAGAATTTGGTACTCAGAGTAGGAGATAATGCATTTGATGTTTGGAATAACGTCAGTCTGCTATTTTTATAGTTACAAAAATACACTTTCAATTGATGAGAAGATCTTATATTTCAAATTAATAATCTAAAAGTTGGAGTTTGTATGAGAAGTGCCTTTTTGCTTTAGCCAAGTATGTGTGTGGGTTGTGGTTGGGTGTCTAATTTTTTTTAATTCCTCCCCTCCAAAAGGCAGCTATAGAGCTACACTGTATCTGGAATTTCTGTGTTACTGTCTGTCACGACACAGAATTCGTGTGGCTTTTGTAGAACGGCCACGTGGCACAGGCTGTCTGCATTAGCTGGAAATGACAGCCGTGGACACGGTGCCCCCGTGGGGGAAGTTCATCATAAAGCAAAGTTTCCTGCAGTCCTGCACAACGGCTCTTTCTGCAGGCGCAGCATGATCAGGCGTGTCAGGTGGTGATCCAGTGACTAAATCTTGGAATACGGAAAAAAAAAAAAAAAGACACTGAAATTAGCATTCTCAGTTTAGATCTTCTACTGAGAAATACTGTTTAATTTGATCTCTAGTTTCTATACAAGCACAGATGCTAAACCTGCATTCACTCAGTGAATCTACATTAAAAATTTTTCCAAAGGAATAATGTTTGATTGTTTAGCGACTGAGTTAAAAATATATGTGTATAATTCCTAATTGTTGTATCTCTAGGAGTCTTCTCAGCTTTCCTACTGTTGGTGTCTGATATTGCTCAGTTCTGGTATTTTGTTTCAGCTGGCTAGTGTAGTCTTTGCCTTCTAGGAATTGATAGTTTCCAAGTAAAATAAACAAAAGCGGTGGCTACTATTTTTATGGAAGTTATTTTGGCTATCTCAGGTGCTGGTAGCTGGGAGCTTGGAACATATGAATATAGCCTACACTAGATGGCGATGTAAAATACGAAGTCTTAAGTCATTTGGATTCTTAAACCCAGCAAGAGCTGCCACACTCATGGCTCAGTTCATATGCGTATTTTTACTGCAGATACTCCTGTTAAATATATGAGGTCACTTACTTTTCATGGTCTAATTTTGTCTTGAATTATCTTGTTTGGCTAAGAGAATATGTTTGCGCAGGTACTGCAAGACAGCTGGCATACTGTACATTCAGTCTACAGTTTAATCTTGGTTAGCTTGTTTGTGTCTGTAGTATTTATTGGTTAGGAAAAATGTATGTATTTTTTAATGTTATTTGAGATATATATTATTATAATAGTATGACAAAATCTATTGACTGATACAACTGAACGATTGGTGAGACCTCATTTTAGTATTTTATAGCTGCATTATGACCATTTATCATTTACATAGGATGATCTGATATGTATATGTTTTTTAAAACAAATTGTTCATAATCTCCAGGGCAATTTATTGATGTCAAATTGTACATACTGTTACAGTTTATTCTCTATGTGTGTGAAGTGATATATGTTAAACGAGTTGCTGTGATGTCAGTCTTTTAAAAAGTGGTATGATGTATTAGCCTCGAAAAGCCCAAATGCATCTTAATGTAATTCAAGCATTGCAAGGGAGCTTTGGTGAGAATGGGGGTTAGGACAGTTGTTTGTGAGCCACGTACACCCTTTGTTGGTGTATCTCGGAATGCTTTTAAAGTTTTCCTTCAGCATAATAATGATTCTGATCAAGGTGGAGAAAGTAACATTTACAGGAAACCTTACGATCAATTTCTGTACCATCAAGATGTGACAGCCTAGAGACAGATTTCCTTACTAAAGCATAAAAAGCATAAGAGATTAGAGAATCCAACCTATAAAGGTTGTGTGCATAGTTGTTGAACTGCTTTCTTACATATTTGCAAGTGAAATTAGAGAGCAGTTTGATGTAACACCATGAAAGCTTTGTTTTTATAAATTGGATTTTCTTTCTCTCACAAAAATGAGAAGCCTGGTCACAGTAGCTTCTTTGGAACTGTATACTGAAAAAAGCAAAGCTGTCTGTGTACTGGAATTATTAAATGTACTCGGGCGGTCAAAAGATACATGTAAATATGTGTAGTACTTTGCACTAAAACTGATCAGTAATCAACCTGGTAGTAAATTATGAAGACTGTACATGCCTGACATTTGTCGTAACAGCTCAGTGTGCTTGGCAGAAGAATATTGTACAAAATCCTAACGTCTCCTTTGAAGTAGAAGATAGAAAAGTTCTGTAAAAGACTGGGAATGTTTAGTGAGGAAATAACACTTCCCTTTCCTTTTCTGCTACTACTATCATGTGTTAGTACCATTGATACCCGTAATATCAGTATGTTGAAGATAATGTGAAAGATTCACTGGCAAAAAATGTAGATGTATCAGTAAACCTATGCTTGGAGCCATACTGCATGTGTGTCTATGGGTCTCTGAGGGACACCGTAGGTAGTGTCCCTCTGTGTTTATGTAGCCTTTTGAAAATTCAGCTTTAACTTCATCATTCATAGACTGCAGCAAAGGAAACCTTGTGTAAATTGTCCTTGGCAGCTCGGAATCTTAGTTGCTGCTTGAATTCCAACTGTTAACTTGAGATACGATGTCTTAGTTCGAATCATTTTAGCTTGGCATTCACAGATAGTTTGTTCGTTTGTTTTGCCTCAATTAGCGTTCTTTATTGAATGGCAAACTGGTAACCTTGCACAAAAAAAAAGCGTGCGAAACACCAGTTTATTCCAAAAAAAAGGTTGCGGATGCCTCTATTAATATGAATAGGGCTTTTCTTACAATTTGTGGCTGAAGATTGATCTAAAGATGTGTGGGAACCTGACAGAGAGGATGCCTGACAAAAGCATAGTAACCGACTGACTCACAGGCTGAATGGGATACAGACACTGAAGCAAGATTAAATGGCAGTTTATTTTAGACCTATGTAGGAAATATTCCAGAAATAGACTGTTTGATCCTGTGTCCAGCACTCTCACCTCCAGCCATCATGGGGAAACTGAAATCCCTTTGTCCACTTTGGGATGGTGTTTCGTAAAGGCTGAGGGTGCTTGATCTGTGCAGGTGTGATGGTCTCAGCCCTCAACCTGGAGGTTGCCCACCCAGTATCCTGAGATTTCCATTGTGGGCTAGCACTTGGCTATGGTTTGAGGGTCAGCAGCTTGTTCTCTAAAATTCTACTCCTGAGAATGGGTCTTGTGATGAAGTGAGATGCTACTGAGTGTATCATGCCCATGGTATGCTTTATGATCAAAGATGCATCAGACTACCTAAGTAACCCTCTTACCTTACTGTTCGTGGTCATATGATGTTACAAGGAAGGTGAAAGCTTTTTGTTTAGTCACTTCTTACCTGAGGAGTGGGGATGAGGGGAAGCTAAGCCAGGTGGAGTCATCTGTTTATTTTTCTAGTCCAGCCAAACTTTGCAGTCTTCTTCCAGGTGGTAGCATTTGTTGGCTACCGTATCTAAATAACTCTGATATTCCACTAAAGAAACGTGCTACAGTTGCTTCCATGTTACTTTGAAGAGATACATTTATAATAATTATTTAAAATGCCTAATTCAGCACTTGCTCAACTTGTTGAACAGCTTGCTAATGAGGTGTCCTAGAGTTATCTATGAATATTTATTAAGAATTATATCAACAAGAAAACACAGAAAAACCGTACTCTTTTTCAGAAGAGTTACTCATTTTCAATGCACTGAAATTACCTCAACAATCAATTTTGGTATGTTACAATAAAATGACATGCTTAGGCATTTTGCCTGAAGCAGCTTTCTATTTTCCGCCCTCCCCTCCCCCCCCTTTTCTGTCTAGTCTAGTTCATCAAAACAACATAGTGCAGGTAAAGTGGAATTTTACCTGACGTTTGTGGCTACCTGTTTCTTAAATACAAGAGTAATAATGAATAGCTTTGTCTTCACGAACTGTTCTGATTGGCAGGGGGGGAAAAAAATGACAACAAAAACCAAACAAAAAAAACCCAACCAAAAAACCCCAAACAAACAAAAAACCCACAAAACACCCCAAAACATGTGTACCTCTGACTATTTTAAATAATACACTGATGAAGGAATAATTTAAATATTAATAATTACAATGGATATTAATGTGATTACTAATTATTAATAATTACATAATATACCGTGGCGATTTGTGTTCTTGTCAGATACTTTCTAAGTTCTGAAAAACATCAGCTTTGAGAATCTATTTTCGTGTTCTGAAAGAGCAATGTCTCTTGCTATAGTTTGAAGGTTAAAGTAGAAATATTGAATTACAAAGTGCAGGAATACTGAAAACGTAGCAGAAGATATATTTTTAAGCAACTTTAAAAGACAGTACAAGTCCATCAGTTATGACCCTGGTTTTTCATTTCTGTATTTGGAGCAGTGTTGTAGCTTTACATCCAGATGATTTGTTATTTCTGCTGTAGTAAATAATTCAAAAGAGCCTTTGTATAGTCAGCAATGTCACATATCTCTCACCTCCCCTAAGTGATGGGAGCAGATTCTGACCCTGTTCGCAGTGTGGTAAGTTTTCTTAAGCTCGAGACAACACTCTGCAACATCTTGGCTTTTGGGTTTTGTTTTCTAAAAAAATGTTCTTAGCTTAATTTAAAAACTAAATTTTAAAAATTATTTGTGATGTAGCCCTTCTTGCGTTGATTCTGGAAATGCACAGAAGGGACAGGATGGTCAGAGAGACCCAGAAGTGCTGGTATCTTGGCAGGAATTACAGGTCCTCTCTTGACAGTCTCATGGGGCTGAGGCTCAGACTTACATTTTGGTCAAATGGACTGATCCCTTGAACAGGCAAGGGAAGGTGTGCCTGTGTTAGAATGGCAGTGAGAAACCAGAGGAGAGCCAGTGCCTGCAGAGCAGGGAACCTCTGGGGAGTCATAAAACATCAGGGCTGGCAGAAATTGTCCTACCAGATGGGAAATGAAGGAATATGCCATGAACAGTCTCAGTGCTGCAGCTTTCCCGAATCTTTAGCAATGAAGTTGTCTTCGTATGTTTGGCTACTTCCCATCTTACCTCAAAGGTTGTTTTGTCCCTGTTTGTGTTTAGTGAACTTCTGTGTATATGAGGGAATGATGAGCTGGCTGCCTCCTTAATGGTCACAAATGAGTAAACAAAATTCAGATCTTCTAATATCTGTAGGTAGCAAGTGTCTGTACAGGTGATGGACTGCAGTGGCTCAGGTAACTAAAACTAAATAAAAGAATTTATACTATATTTAGGATAAGCACCACCTTAGTCTATCAGCTTAAATATGACCGTATGTGAAGAAGGGGACACAAAGTATAAGTAAGTTCATAAAATTGAACAGAGGAAGACAGAGAGAATTTTTTTGTTTGCTATGCCACACAAAAAGGAAATGCCTTAAAAGAATTATCAGGCAAGGAAGAGACAGTTAAATCATCAAACACAGGGAATTTCACGGCCATTGTGGGTAAACAACTCTGACTGCTCCAGGCAAGAGACCAACTTAATTAAAAAAAATCCAATTCGGTTAACCCATTTATCAAAGAAATATGTTGGAAAAGCATAAGACATTGTACAGACGTTAACAGTTTTCCTATAAATGCAAAATTTTAGAAAGGGAACTTTCTAAACTTCCTTTGTCACTACTTAAAAAATGTATAAATGGTGTGGTATGCAAAAGTTATTTTTTATCCTAACTAGTGGATACTTAATTACTTTTTAAAAGTCATAAAATATTTAATTTTCCTTTTCTAAATAAGGACGAATATGAGATCTATAGCAAGAATTGCATTTGCTTTGGGTTATTGGAAGATAAATATCTTTCCATTAGTATTTCCTGTGTACTCCACAGGTATAGAACTACCTTTTCTCTTAGTTGGTCTTGATGATACATAACCAATTAAACTTTGCTTTTTCTAAGTTCTACCAATGAGTCTGATAAAACTTTTTCTTATAGAAAAATGTATTTTATCTCTTTTATGGATAATGATAGTTTTAATGAGATAATGACTGCTAGAAGATATGATTATGTATTTAGAAATTAAGGAAAAAAATCCCAAACAAAACAACCCAATACAATTTTTTAATAATTTCTTTATCTAGTTATGGCAGCCAAAGGAGATTTAAAAATTTTTTTTTTTTTTTTTTAATTGGGCTAGGAAAGCATGCATAGTAAGCAACCCAGTGTACACTCTGGAAAAGTATTAAAAAAATAAAATGCATGGGTCCATGGTGAAATTATTTAATAACTTTATAATTGACAGAGTAAAGGCAGACATTTGAGATTCACAAAGTTAACTTATATTAGCATACCACGGGACAAATCCTAAATCACAGGGAAAATGCGTTGTTGTTCAAGAAGCAGTACATAAGCTGTGCCTTATTGGAGCAGGGGATGAATTTAGACCACCGTGAAGCCAACAGTTTTGAAACTTGAAGAAGCCTTAATTTGTATTCCATGTGATGTGGAATGAATGACTCCTCAATATTGGGCAATGTGAGAAGGAAAAGACCAATTATTTTTTCGAAGAGGAAATTTCGAGAGATTTTTAGTCTACAGTACCAAAATCTGAGAAGGCTTTTTTGCCACATTTCCCCTTGGTTACTGTGTTGAGAGAGATTTCTGCTCGCAGAGGTGAAAGTGTTACAAAATCAGTGTGAATCCAATTTTTTCTGCCAACTCCTGTGGTATCCATTCTCCTCAGACCTCCACTGGGAATACGAGCTTTAGTCAGCTGACAAGTTAACCTGGACAGCATTACTATGATTTTTTTTTTTCCTTTTTTTTTTTCCCCCCCACAATTTATCCAGGGATTTGGCTAGGTGGTTCCGAATGGCCTGTTAAGTATCTGTCATCATGGTTCTTACCAGCCTGCATGTCATAACCACAGAAAATAATACCGTATACGGGTGGGATAATAGTATCAAGCCAGACATCTTCCTCTTGTAATTTATTATTCAAAATCAGTAAGATTGAGGAGTAAGAAGTGAGTGGACGAGAGAATCAGTTGAGAAATTCATTGCTTGTGTGTGAGATCTCGAAGCTCTGTGTACAGAGTATAGTCTCGGTAGGTCTTATTCTAGGACTTTAACATTTTCAAAATATTCAAAGAAATTCATAAATTGTTACAAATAATATTTTGGTCTGGCCAGTCATTCCTCGTCTCTGAGTGAGCTTGAGCTTACATCACCTGAGCAAGCAAGAAAATGCTGTTTGCATGAGGTTGTGCAGCTGATGGTGGTGTGGATGCTGCCTTGGCCTGCAAGCCAAAATTCAGAATAAATCAATAGAATACTTTAAGCTTTCAGTTCGAAATAGCATTTTTACTTGTACTTGATTTACTGAATTGTTATTGAATATGTGATACGGTATTTGCAAATAGTGGCATTAATTCATAAATTACTGGTATATGTAGATGTATTAGTCACTCATCCTGTTTTGCTATAGTTGGAGGAAAAA